>NW_022145609.1:2074213-2729213 GCF_000002235.5 Strongylocentrotus purpuratus
ACAACAACAACAAACAAACAAGCAAACACCGAGTAAGTAAAGTTGAGTTCTTCTCCCCTTCTACCTTCTTTCTCTCTCATTTTGTGTTTTTAAAGCAACGCGATGACGGAGAATGGGGGGGGGGGGGGTGTACGTAGCTACATGTCCCCAGATCATCTACGCCAATTATTCATAATACTTGTCTTTATAAGTGCTTAAAGGTAATACAAAGTTTTGGGAAATTTTGAAAATTAGCTGGATAGTGATTCTTCACAATTTTTATATATTTGGATGCCCACGTGGATGTATTATAAGCACTAGAAAATTCAGCTCCTAAAACACTTCTGCTTTCGAGAAAAATTGAATATTGAAATTTACCGGTGCTCCCGGTAAATTTTGATAAATTTCAAATAGCGCTTACGGCCATACTATGGTAGCTGCGACCATGAAAATCTCAGAATATGTAGTTGTAATATATAATTTCCAAATGGGAATAGCCAATCGGTTGATTTAAGTCAAGAAACAATGTTTTATGGCTTAATTAATATTTTAACCTTGAGAGGGAGCTATACAACATAAAGAGTTTATTATTTACAATTTCATAACTTTAGACTCGATTTCAACCGCGACAACGATCACTGCATATTGTAGGATCGCATATGCTTCCGATATGTTCATTCGAACCAAATTCATGGCCCCATACCAAAACTTTGTATTACCTTTAACTAAGTTGCTTCATCACGTATGCTTGGTTTCATGTAAAACATTGTACGTGCAACAAATCATTGACGAGCGGAGTCATGTCAATGATGTAATAAAATCCATGAAGGTTGGCTTGGTTTAATAGACTCGTGCCATTAACACAATATTAAAGGATGAGAGGGATTGTATACGGGGATTTAAAAAAAGAAAACCGCGAGTAAGAGGAACTATATATCTCTGGCTTAGCCTGTATCAAAGGTCTTTAATATGAACAGCTGAATTAATGCAAAGTGAAAGTTATGCTGCAAATATTATCCCCATGCAAGGGCGTGTCGAGGGGAGTGTTTTGGGTATAGACACACAAAAGACACCCTTTATCTGTTTTGTATCTCCCCTGGCAAAAAAGAAAAGAAAGTAAAAAAAAAAATTCTTTGCTCAAGGGGGGGGGGGGGGGGGAGTGTCCTTACTAATATCCGACATATTTGTCGGCGCGATCGATTTTCTAATATCCACCCGCCCCCCCCCCCTCCCCCTATCGGAAAATCCTACGCCCTTAACTATGCTCATGCAGTTTCCTCATAGAGTAGATGACTACCATGTTTTGCAAAATTTCTGTATTTCTCTCTCATCATTGTGGAAATGTCAATATTGCTCTTTTCTTTTCTTTTATTAAATCACTATTTAAAAGTTTTAAGATATTTAGGAATGAATATAATAATATGATTTAAGCCAAGATCGAAAAGCATAGTTACTCTTCTAATCAATGTGCAATTTAAAAAGAAATGTAAATATGTAAAAGCAGAAGCAGTTTCCTAAATGTTGTTTATGATATCCTTGCATAGTATTCTATTCCGGTTCTACAGTCGTTTTCCTGGTGATGGTACATGTTTTCCTCATGACTGTCTGGCCCTCATAGCAAACCACATTGTATGCAGGGGCGTACGCAGGGGGGGGGGGGGGGGGTTGGGGGTTGGGGGTTTGGCCCTTAACTATGCTCATGAAGTTTCCTCATAGAATAGATGACTACCATGTTTTGCAAAATTTCTGTATTTCTCTCTCATCATTGTGGAAATGTCAATATTGCTCTTTTCTTTTCTTTTATTAAATCACTATTTAAAAGTTTTAAGATATTTAGGAATGAATATAATAATATGATTTAAGCCAAGATCGAAAAGCATAGTTACTCTTCTAATCAATGTGCAATTTAAAAAGAAATGTAAATATGTAAAAGCAGAAGCAGTTTCCTAAATGTTGTTTATGATATCCTTGCATAGTATTCTATTCCGGTTCTACAGTCGTTTTCCTGGTGATGGTACATGTTTTCCTCATGACTGTCTGGCCCTCATAGCAAACCACATTGTATGCAGGGGCGTACGCAGGGGGGGGGGGGTTCAAACCCCCCTTTGGTATTTTGTTTTTTTGTTTTTTGTTTTTTGTTTTAAATAACAAAAAAAAAAATTAAAAAAAAAAAAATTATGCCCACGGCTAACGTACGTAAGTGACCTTACCCCCCCCCCCCCCCCCAACGAAAAAAATGTCAAATTTTCAAATTTCGAGACCAAAAAAAAAGAAAAAAAAGTGTCCGCACAAATGGGAAAGTTGTCCAGCACTACGTCACATTATCATTACAAATTCCACAAATTCGAAATACCCATGTAGTGATTACATAATTATGGTGATTACAAATGTTTGAACTTCAAGAATTTCTTGTCTGATATCGTACAAACTTTCACCAATGATCCGGTTTTCTGATATTGCTGCTTTCTTTTAGAATAACTTGCTTTTAATTAAGGTTGGATATTTGGTAGGTTGCAAAACAGGAAAAGGTTAAATATAAAGATGATCCAAACATCAATTTAACTGATTGAAAAAGATTAACACTCGTTTACTCTAAGTATGGGGAAATGGTTTGTGAAGTTTTTTTTGGAGAAATGTGGTTTTAAGTCAATGTGGTGATACTCAAATGAGCAGGCGCGGATCCAGGATTTCTTAGGGGGGGGGGCCCGAATTTGAAATTATGCGAGCCAAAGATTGGAACGTAATGGTGACCAGCAGTGACGTAATGCGGGGGGGGGGTGGGTGCAGGGAGGGGCGAGTTCCCCCTCCCTCCTCCTCGAAACGCGATAGCTTTGACGTTTAATTACATTATTAGAGAAAGAAGACGATTCATAGTACCGTTCTCGAAAATAATCCTCGTCTAAATTCAGCTTCACCCCTCCCGCGCGAAGCGTGGAAACTTTTACGTTTCATTAAATAATTAGAGAAACAAGACGATTCGTTGTACAGTTCTCGACTCTTAATCCTCGTCTGAATACAGGTTCCCCCTCCCGCGCGAAGCGCGGAAGCTTTTACGTTTCATTAAATCATTAGAGAAACGAGACGATTCGTTGTACATTTCTCGACTCTTAATCCTTGTCTGAATTCAGTTTTCCCCCTCCCGCGCGAAGCGCGGAAGCTTTTACGATTCATTAAATCATTAGAGAAACAAGACGATTCGTTGCACATTTCTCGACTCTTAATCCTCATCTGAATTCAGTTTTCCCCCTCCCGCGCGAAGCGCGGAAGCTTTTACGATTCATTAAATCATTAGAGAAAGAAGACGATTCGTTGTACAGTTCTCGACTCTTAATCCTCGTCTGAATACAGGTTACCCCCTCCCGCGCGAAGCGCGGAAGCTTTTACGTTTCATTAAATCATTAGAGAAACAAGACGATTCGTTGTACATTTCTCGACTCTTAATCCTCGTCTGAATTAAGTTTTCCCCCTCTCTCGCGAAGCGCGGAAGCTTTTACGATTCATTAAATCATTAGAGCAAGAAGACAATTCGTTGTACCGTTCTCGAAAATATTCCTAGTCTGAATTTATTTTCGCCCCCCCGGCCCCTCCCGCGCAAAGCGCGGAAGCTTTTACGATTCATTAAATCATTAGTGAAAGAAGACGATTCGTTGTACCGTTCTCGACTCTTAATTCTTGTCTAAATGTAGTCCCAACCCCCAACCCCTCTTGCGCGAAGCGCGGAAGCTTTGACGTTTCATTAAATTATTAGAGAAAGAAGACGATTCGTTATACCGTTCTCGAAAATAATCCTTGTCTGAATTCAGTTACCCCCCCCCTCCCGCGCATAGCGCGGAAGCTTTTACGATTCATTAAATCATTAGAGAAACAAGATGATTCGTTGTACAGTTCTCGACTCTTAATCCTCGTCTGAATACAGGTTACCCCTTCCCGCGCAAAGGGCGGAAGCTTTTACGTTTCATTAAATCATTAGAGAAACAAGACGATTCGTTGTACATTTCTCGACTCTTAATCCTCGTCTGAATTAAGTTTTCCCCCTCTCGCGCGAAGCGCGGAAGCTTTTACGATTCATTAAATCATTAGAGAAAGAAGACAATTCGTTGTACCGTTCTCGAAAATAATCCTAGTCTGAATTTATTTTCGCCCCCCCCCGGCCCCTCCCGCGCGAAGCGCGGAAGCTTTTACGATTCATGAAATCATTAGTGAAAGAAGACGATTCGTTGTACCGTTCTCGACTCTTAATTCTTGTCTAAATGTAATCCCAACCCCCAACCCCTCTTGCGCGAAGCGCGGAAGCTTTGACGTTTCATTAAATTATTAGAGAAAGAAGACGAATCGTTGTACCGTTCTCGAAAATAATCCTCGTCTGAATTCAGTTACCCCCCCCCCCCTCCCGCGCGTAGCGCGGAAGCTTTTACGATTCATTAAATCATTAGAGAAACAAGATGATTCGTTGTACAGTTCTCGACTCTTAATCCTCGTCTGAATACAGGTTACCCCCTCCCGCGCAAAGGGCGGAAGCTTTTACGTTTCATTAAATCATTAGAGAAACAAGACGATTCGTTGTACATTTCTCGACTCTTAATCCTCGTCTGAATTAAGTTTTCCCCCTCTCGCGCGAAGCGCGGAAGCTTTTACGATTCATTAAATCATTAGAGAAAGAAGACAATTCGTTGTACCGTTCTCGAAAATAATCCTAGTCTGAATTTATTTTCGCCCCCCCCCCCCGGCCCCTCCCGCGCGAAGCGCGGAAGCTTTTACGATTCATTAAATCATTAGTAAAAGAAGACGATTCGTTGTACCGTTCTCGACCCTTAATTCTTGTCTACATGTAGTCCCAACTCCCCAACCCCTCCTGCGCGAAGCGCGGAAGCTTTGACGTTTCATTAAACTATTAGAGAAAGAAGACGATTCGTTGTACCGTTCTCGAAAATAATCCTCGTCTAAATTCAGTTAGCCCCCCCCCCCCCCTCCCGCGCGTAGCGCGGAAGCTTTTACATTACTTTAAATCATTAGAGAAACAAGACGATTCGTTGTACCGTTCTCGATGCTTAATCCTCGTCTGAGTTCAGTTTCCCCCAGCTCAGACGTTTAAGGCAATAAATTACGGTCAGACAAGCATTCAGGGGCCCGCCTTAGGGCCCCTGGTGGGGTCGAGGCGGTGGAGCCCCCGGAAGCTCGGGGTTTTTAGGCGTTTAATTACGGTCAGATGAGCATTTTTTATAATCCTTATTATTTTGTCACACTGGCAGGACACTTAGGCGTGGGGTCAAGGGGACAAAGCCCCCCAAAATCAGAGGTTTTAGGCATTAAATTACCGTCAACTGAGCATCGAAGGGCCCGTCTTAGGGCCCAAGGTGGAATCCAGGGGGCAGAGCCCCGGAAGCTCAGGGGTTTTAGGCGTTTATTTACGGTCAGATGAGCATTTCGTTATAATCCTCATTATTTTGTGTCACTAGCAGGACACTATTTGGCGTGGGATCCAGGGGGCGGAGCCCCCCAAAATCAGCGGTTTTAGGCATTAAATAACCGTCAGATGAGCTTCGAAGGGCCCACCTTAGGGCCCTAGGTGGAATCCAGGGGGTAGATCCCCCGGAAGCTTAGGGGTTTTAGGCATTTAATCACGGTCTGAATATCATATTTTGATGCCTCTTTATTTGTTAACACTGGCAGTTAACTATTCTTTCTTTCTTGCTCTCTTTTTTTTTTTTTTGTCTTTAATATATTTTTTTGTTAAAGTGTGGGGGGGGGGGGGGGGGCTCGAGGCTCTCGATTCCCGCCGTTCCTCGGGCCTTGACATGTAGGAATCTCAATATTTCTTGCCTGGCTGTAAATTTAGGAATTTGTCATTTTCCAACAAACGCATAAAAAAGTATAATTTACTAAAAAGTGAGGAAACATCTCGGAAATTATGTAATTTCAGCATTATTTGTAATCCACAATTATGGAATTAGAAATAAAACACGTTTGAATTTGATTTCCCCCAAGCCCCCCCCCCCCCTCTATCAGTACGCCAGTATCTCCTATTTTCCCTTTTTCTTTCCCTTTCCTTCCTTCTCTATTATTTTTTTGATTGGGGGGGGGGGGCAACAGCCTGGGAGGCTAGGCTCTTTCGCCCCCCCCCCGATCTCCTTCTTCCCCCTTTTTTTCTTCTTCCTCTTCTTTCTTTCCCTTTCTCTCCTCTTTCCCTTTCCCTTCTTTTCCTTTCTTCTCTCTTTTTTTTTTTTTTTTTTGCCGGGGGGGGGGGGGGGGGGCCAAGGCCCGCTCGGCCCCCCCTGGATCCGCGCCTGCAAATGAGCTCTGACCAATGGCCAAATGACCATTCAGAATGGCTTGATTATTTCCCCTAGTGAATGCACCCCATATGCCCTAGTTGTTCATCTCCTCCAAAACATGAATAGTATAGGTCTACATCAACTATCCTCTTTTCATAAAAAGGGCAAAATATAGAAATGTGGTATGCTGTTGCTATCATTATTGTCATGACAATGTAAGATGAAATGGAAACATTAAAAGTGTAGAGAGAATATTGCATGCCAGTTGTTAAGTCATCGCTTTGACGAAAACAATGCAGAATTGCACTATCATAGACCAAAATAATATTCATTTGCTCTGCAAAGTACTATTAACTTTCTGATGCATGCCTCGTTGGGTTTGCGGTTGCACGGCTGGCTTTAAATGCTACACGGTCTGTCAATCAGTATATTTGTATAGTGCCTTAATCACCCGATATCCATTGCCAAGGTTATTTTTTTAGTAATCAAATAAATACACGCTCTCATAATCAAAATAGAAATATATCAGTAACAGGAACAACATATTTTGATGGGGTTTATTGTATGACATTGATTGGTTTGTCCGGAAGTTATTTTACTTCATGCATACAACCACAATGTTGTCATTAAATATTGAAAGTTGATTCTTGTTTCTAAAAGAATTATCTGGCATTGATATGATGTCGGCATTGAAACTGTTGGCTTGTCTTCTTAATTTTACTGTCTGTTCATTTTAATATACAGTTTTTTATTATTTGTTGCCAAATTCGAAGCTTATCAACGATGACAACAGGAAAAAGCATGATCATTGCTTCCATGACAGATTTATCCTTTCTTATGAGTATGTTAAGGGGTGGGGTTGGGCTGGGGGTCAGACATTTTTTAATTTGGGAAATGAAGTTCAAGTTCTACCTACTCACTTCATATTTATCTGACTAGGAAAAGAAGAAAGAAAGAAACAAGAAAGATGAAGATTGACAAAAAGAAGATAATTACCTTTTAGGGAAAAGTTCATTATCATTATTATTATTATTAATAGTAGTATTCTTTATTTTTTAATACAGGTACTGTTGCCAATAAACTTGATAAAGTGAGATTACTTTTTTCTCTCCTATTTCATGAAGTGATTATGACAATATAGTTTATTCTTGATAGACCAAAATTATTGATCAATCTCTATTACTGTTTAAATTTATAAATACAGTTTTGGGAACACACAAACTTTACCTATCAAGAATAAAAAATATTTTAACAATCTCTTTACGAAAAAAGGTAACATATTATCCAACCATTGGCAACAGTGAGGCAGCGTCACATAATCTATGCAGCAAAGTAGACCCATTGAAAGTCGTTCGCACCATTTTTGGTAGTGGTGATAAATAGGATAAACACTGTGCTGCATACTGTACTCTTTAAAAGGGTTTCCCTTGTTCTTCCAAATAAATAACGTCATTCCTATTGTACCCTGCTGCGAGGGAGAATCGAGAAGACGTTTGACAGTGAAGCTCAACTCTAATACCATTTTCTCCTTCAGTTCAATTACGCTACGCATTTTATTAAAATCATTTTTTTTCGACTTTGAGAATGAGACTTTTCAGGACAGACGATTCTGGTCGAATATAAGATATAACTGTTCCCTCGTTATTCTCAGTTCCTTTAAAGACTGATTGAGATCAGATTTAATCAGATCTCTAAAAACCGACACCGGCAACGCAATGTGAACGAGGTGCAAGCACTCACTCTTGTCGTTACAAATGTTTCAGGAAGTGGGCATGGATAATCTAAACAGACACACAGGAAATAGAAAGCCCTTTACTTCCGGTAACAACCAACTGAATACAATTCCGGTTGTGCATATTACTCGAACGTATATAATTGGAGTCGTTAGAATTATACTGAGGGAATTCCCTGGTTTATTCATGTAATCACTACTTCATACTAGGGTCATTAAACCTTTATCCATTTACGATGTTTCTGAATCTGTTCTTACGAAGGCCTACCACTACGCACACAATTACACCACAGTGAGATACGATAATTTCGCCTACATGCATAATACTTACGTATCACCATCACCACCACCACCACCATCATGCACCACCATCATCAACATCATCATCATCATCGTCACAAGGCATCACCAACACTAACACCACCACCAGTACCAACACCACTACCATCACCGCCATCATCGCCATCATCATCATCATTGCCATCATCATCATCATCATCGAATTCATCATCATCATCATCGTCATCATCATCATCATCATCAACATCATCTTGAACAAGCACCTAACATTGTGAGATAGGTCTATAACAATAAGAATCGGAGAACCAGCAGTAATAAGAGTACGGTAGTAAACTACTACTACTACTACTACTACTAGTAGTAGTAGTAGTAGTAGTAGTAGTAGTAGTAGTAGTAGTAGTACTACTACTAGTAGTAGTAATAGGAGGAGTAGTAGTAATAGTAGTCATGGTTGTAGTATATAGGCCTCGTGTCAACAGCCGTTGTAATTAATGGCCCCAACTATATAAATCATGCTTATGTTCTTTTACAAGGAAAAATGTCCCTGATTATAGCATAATCTAAAATATGGAGAATGCACTTAAAAATTCTTTTCATTGAATTTTCAGCTTATTGTTTGAAGGGTATTTACTATCACCCACTAGGATGCATTGAGACCACTATAATCGCCCCTGATATTTTGTTCCGCTGCACTGATCATCTTCTGAATCACTCCATTCTTGATACGCATTCTTTTGACGCACCAATAGTTTTGAAGGACGATTTATTTTTTAAAGTAATTAATACGAGCAAATTGTAAACATATATTTCATTTTCCAAAGGTGTCCGAATTAACTTGTTTAATAAGTGTTTTGTTAAACCGACATTGAAAGAGAAATTGACGATAATGGCCTTGAGTTGTTCTCCAAAATATGTTTGATATCAAAGCCACTATTTCCTTTTCTCGCAAACGGAACTATGAGTAATATCAAAAGAACTCCGATTTTATTGATTTTGTCTTGGTTTTGAAGTTTTGTTAGTTGCACCTCATTCTAAAATATTTCATTGTCATGAATTGTGTTGATACACGAAATCTCAGTATCATTAAGCATAATCTGATGAAAGACAACAGGACGAATTATTGCACATTTTTGCTTTTTTTGCAAGTAGCGTGGATAAGATTATGATGCAACAACACAATCGCAAATACTTTCGAGAAATCAATCGTTAGCAAGTTCCCTGCCCTTGTCCATCATGTTTGGAAACATATGAAATCCACCAATAAAATCTTTTCAAATATGATTTCTGTAGTCATTGTGGAGTAGACAATGTGCACTACAATGTGCAGAATATTGATTGAATCCAAAGACCGGGGTAATCATAATACTGTAACTACTTTATTTAGCTAATGGAAATGTGCCATAAAAGAAACCGGTATTACAGCGTATTATCATTATTATCATAATCATCATTATTGTTATCATTATCATTGATCTCGCTCTCTCCCTCTCTTTATTATGTTTCGTTTGTACTATAGGATGTTAGTTTAGTTTACTTTAGTTTAATTAATAATAGTTTAGTTTAATCGAGGGCTGCAAGCATTTCAAGCTTCACGCTGTATCCCTCATCATGTTAATTGTAAAGTGAGTAACGTTCTCCCATATATTGTCTATGTTCTATAAAGTATGAGTATCATGTATTGTACTTTGAAACGCAAATTATATCAAACTGATGGACATTATATATGTTATATGTATGTTTAAAATATGATATAGAAATCAATAAATCAAATCAAATCAAATCAAATTATTATAGGCACTAAAATAGGGTATAGAAATTGCTCTTGAGTAGAATAGTTGAATTATAAGCCCCCCCCCCCCCCACTCAGGTTTCGAAATGACCGCATGCGTGTTGCCAAAATGTCCGGTAAAGGGGTACTTTTCGTGCGACAAAGTCCGGCCCGAGAATTGTAAAAAAAGGGGTGTATTTGACTTTTCACCCGGAGATTTCTTTAAAAAGGGGGTTTTTTCTTTTTTTCTCTCATTTCTTTGGACTCCTGAGAAATTATTCCGAATTTAGGGGGGTACATTGAGCATTTTTCCTGATTTAGGGGGGTCTCCAAGGCAGGAAAAGCCCGCGAAAAGCCCGCGAAAGGGGGGTTCGGAAATGTTGGCAGTCCTCAGATAGGGGGTGCTTTCAAAAAGAGGGAACGAGCATATGCGTACCCTAAATAACACTGAGTGGGGGGGGGGGGGGCCGGGTAAGCCCCATACAGGAAATGTTTTTGCAACTCGTAACCCATGCCTTCGTTGTGAGAGAAAATTACGTTTTCTTTTGCGATGAGCTAGTACTGTGTTTCCATACGTCAATTACCGTTGCCATTATGCGCCAATGGAGCTACAATAATATTGAACAAAGTATTGAAAGGCTTTATTGGACCACGCCATTATCTCTATGGACCACGCTGATATTTTTTCTCGAAAATCGTTTATAGCATACCATAACAGCGACAATTAGGCTACAATGATTTATCCGCACTTGAGAATAAAAGGTGATTTCAGCGGTTTTGTTCGATCTATGATAAAACCACAAGTCATATAAATTGCATGAAACAAGGAAACCATAACAACCATCCCTCTAAATCATTTCCTGGACATATTTTCTACTAAGAGCTAACCTTGCATCATGGACTGGTAGCGAAGAAAACAGGTTTAAATTGTAGTTACGGTTTAATAATACTGACGATAATAAAATAATTTTCATAAAGCACATGTTAAAGAAACGCCCTTCATACTCTTGAGAGTAAATAGTCGTTAACTATAAAAAAAAATAAAGTGTGTAATACGTGTATTATTGAATTCAAGATTTAAATAATGGTAGACTTGATATAAAAGTAGCAATAAATAATAAATATCACATTCTTATTTTATTCTAAGATGATAAATAACCTATATTTTTCAAAAGAGCTCCTTTTGGAATCAACTTAGTGTTACCGCAGTCAAACCGCCATACTATTTCCAAACCGACCCCAGACCGAGCGAATTTGGGGGTAATTTTCTGTCGTCTATCTCGTTGGTGTGATAGGTGTATTAATGTCATTTGTTTTGCTATGTAGGTTTAATGGCTGTGATCGAGGCCCGTACCCTAATAAAATTTTAAACCACACGTTGGGTTACACTTTTGTTCGAAACTGGATTTAACAAAGGTAATTAGTCTGGGGTCTTAGTATTCCTTTGTTAAATGTGATTTACCCAGAGTCGTGTTTACATGAGCGAGTAGAATAGGAGTCTATAGGGTTTTATGGAACTCGCTCCAGCGACATTTGACTAAATTCGTCAAATTTTTAACTACGTTTCTGGATCCAACAATATGGGCCTATCCTGATCTAATCCTGATCTAATCCTAATTCATAATCTCATTTAAAACACAGTCGTTACCAATGTTATCTTTGAACAACGAAATTTAGAAGAATTCGTACAAAATAAAGATACCCTGGAGGCCCCCCCCCCCCCCCCCCCCGTTATTTAGGGTACGCGTATGCATGCACGATCTGCGCTTATCATCATGACGTCATCGATCACCCTCCCAGCGTAGGGGGTTTCCCCTGCTCACACCTTTTGATGTCTTATTGCTTTTCATGCACGTGGTACGTATCAGGCAAGGTATATAGTCTTCAAATATAGGCATCTTACCAAGGAGATGCAATCTAGTTTTACACTTTTTTTAAAAGACTTGGTGGATTAAATTGACATAAGAATACCCAAGGAAGGATGGTCAACTTTGCATTTCCCCTTGTTTAGTTTATCGCCGATTATAGATGACATGGGTTTCAGTTTCACTATATTGTTATTTCTGATCAGGAGATTGTGGTATTGAGCAAAAGTGCGGAGCGCACAATCTTCCGCTCGCGGACAATGCGAAGCTGTAGGTTGTGCATGAATGGGTTTGTGTACATTGTGTGTGCGTGAGCTGGTCATTGTAATGCTGTTCAATTTGCAGAGTTAAATATTGTTTCCAAATATTTCTCTACCAGTATTGTTCACGTAATGCCTGACAGTTCAACAAACAAATGAGTAGAAACTGAGTTTGGTTTCTACGTCATTGTGAGTGTTTATATTGCTGTAATTTTTTAAAACGATTCATTATTCGGATTAATCTCGGCGGAAATTAAACCTGTGTTGGATGTTTGTGTGTGATTCTCTTGCGCGTTGTTAGAAAAGGTGTTAGGCCCATTGGTTGAAGTGATGACTAGCCGAAAGTCCGGGGAGCCTTCCGTTGCTTGGTCACGGGTAGGGATGCGGGTGATATGGTTTGCTCATCTACTGGCATCGTGCTTCGTTCATGGTAAGCTGCCTTGCATGTTTTGAGGTTCCATTCTTTCATCCTTTCTTTTTCCCTATACTCTCTAGCTTTCTTTCTTTCTAGCTTTCTTTCTTTCTTACTTACTTTTTAGCATTCTTTCTTTCTCTCTTACTTTCTAGCTTTCTCTCTTTCTTTCTTACTCTCTTTCTTTCTTTCTTTCTTTCTTTCTTTTCTTACTTACTTCCTAAGCTTTCTCTTTCTTTCTTTATGGTTTATGTTGATTTCTTTCTGTCTGCCAAATAAATGTGATTTGTCTAGAGTGGTTTGTGAAATTAAAGGCTAATTCCTACTAGCTCTATACTTGTGCTAGGCCATTTAAATTAGAGGGAGGGGGGGGGGGGCGGTGCCAACTGTTTAAAAATGAGACCCCCCCCCCCCCCGACAACCCCTTAGTGCCTCAACAAGGCATTGAAAGGTCTTGTCAGATGAGGGAGGGGGGGGGGGGGTGTAGAATAGTTATGAATAAAAGGATGTAAAGAACAGTCCTGTGCAGTGATCTTTCTTTTCTTAAAACTTTTTTTAGTTTTTTTTAAACAAGGTCATTCTCTACTCGCTGACTCAAAATGTAATTTGATATATATTGTATTGTGCCCTCTCATGCATATCTCTTTAGACTCCTTTCTAATGCACCAATCTCATTCCTCATCTTCTTCTCAATCCCCATGCATCTCATCCTTTTGTAATATTTTATGTCACTTCTTTTTTGGCATTGTCTAGTTGACCGTGTTATATCTTTTTCATGTCAAAGTTCCCTCTTGTCCTGTTCTTGTCTCTGTTGGCATATCCCCCTTTTTATATTTCTAGTTCCTTGTGTAGTTACAAATTTTGGTAATTTAATTACTCACTATTAATTCCTAACTATCAAATTTTGAGGGGTCCATGATTGTACCAGCATTGCTTTTTAGTGGACCCCTCTGTCTCCAATATGTATTCCTTAATTGTTGTACATTTAAATGATCATAATTGATTTGTAATGTTTTGTTGGAAACAAATATATAATTGAATTGAACAGAAAAATTGAATTTAAAATCTATGATCATACGTACATGTGTAGTATAAGCAATTGATTAAAAAGAAGATTTTTCTTCTAAACCTTGTCTTGTAATGAATAAAATTCAATGTGTTCAATACAAATACTAAAAGGTTATCATTGGTAAATAGAAATGACCACTTGTAAATAACGGAAACGACCGATTAAAACTCATCAAGCTCCCCGAAACAGAACAGATATATGATCCATTAAAACTGAGCCTTGCTGATCATCATTGGCATGCAAGGCAATGAAAAACAATGAGTATGCACAGCTTGGAGAATTTTTGTCAAAGAGCCAACATTTCTTGAAACAGATACTTAGGTTAATGCACTATGGCGTATGGGTTATTATTATAAGAGGTAACTGAATACCAGACTTACGTACATGTACATGTAGGTATACATGTTGCATCGAAATGTCATAGTGTAGAACATTATTCATTAATACCTTTACCTTTTACCTTTTTTCTTCCTGGATAATTGCATAGACTATAAAGCTGACAGCATGAATTTGCTGCTGTTTTGCTGTTTTAGAAACACCATTATCAGTAATATTGTTTGAACAGTAATAAAAGGGAGAACAAAAACTCTAATTGAAATGACAAGTCACATGCACGAGTGGTTGTAATGAAATAAATTTGAATAGGATGTGTTTTGCTTGAATGAAAATTATTGCCTGATGGCACGCATCTGGAGCATGTATATTGTTAAAGCCCCACTGTCCTACTTGTAGCTACTTGCTCCCTCTATATATAGAAAACTTCCCTAATCGGTGCCTGTTGGTCCCCCATGATCCTCTTTTTCTTATGTTAGTTGAGAGCTGAGTTAATGAGATAGCCACCTGTCAGCAACCTCACTGTGTGGTCTAATCCCTTCTGGCCCAGTAGTTTTGACAGTCTTTAAATAGTAAAATTGGGTTTATACTGGTAGGAAAATTTTTACTCATAAAAATTAATGCTTGTGCTCATGTTTTTGGAAAGAAGATGATTTCAGAAAGTGAATAACAGTTTAAAATGAAATTAGTTGTTTTGTAATTTGAAACAGTTGGAAAAGGGTATTAAATCTATTTGAACAAATGGGTATCTGGCTATTGATTTCAAATGTTTATGTCTTAATGACTAATGCCTAATTTTGAATGTATAAAAGTATTGCAGTGCTGAAGTTCAAAGTAAAATCAAAAGAAAGAAAGTGTTCTATGTACTTGTAAATAACCTTCTCTGGTTTATCCACATTTCAAAGAATGGTGGAAGTAACTACATGTATTTCTAAAAATAGAACATTAGTTCCTTGTTTTATCTAAAGTACATTTACATCATAAAGGGAAAGTCCACCCAGACATCAAGTTGACTTTAATAAATTCAGAGAAATGAGAAAAAGAAACTAGTAAATGTTTGAGTAAATCTGATTCTGATGTAAATGTACATTATAGGTAGCCTTGAATAAATATAGCAGAAACTACAGACTTTTTGATTTCTGAAGCCTTTCTTCATTTATTTTATAGACATTTGAAAGGCATATAATTGCTTTATTGTCAGGTTGTATAATGTAGCTTGCCTACATGTAAGGGTGTTAATGTCTAATGATGTAAATGGCTCTATGGCAGCACAGGTATACAAGCCTGCCTGTCAGTAACTTTTTTAGGGAAATGCTCCAAATTTGTTATTTGTTAGAAATTATTTGAAATTATGAAGAATCAAGAGAGTGACTATGAGAAAGAAAATGAGAAAGAGAGAGAGAGAGAGAGAGAGAGAGAGAGAGGGAGAGGGGGAGAGAATAGAAAGGGAGAAAGAGAGAGAGAGAAAGAGAGAGAGCAAGAGAGAGAGAGAGAGAAAGAGAGAGAAAGAGGGAGAGGGGGGGGGGATTTAGATATGACAATCCTAAATTTAGAAGTGACATAATTATATGGTTTTCACTTTGTCATTGATATGTCCTTCATGAGCAATTGTCTGCAAAATGGTTACAACAAAATATTTGTTCAATTTTACTCCTCCATGTTTGCACTGCTTAATAGGTTTTTTTTTTGTCAAACATCACAACAAATTAATTCTAGCCTCCACACATAATGTGGTCATTAATTCTGTCTCTTGTGTCTGCATGAGCACATAGGTTCTATGTAGAATATGATCCTTAACCTTCAATAATGGCGAAAATAGGGGCAGGGGCTCTGATCTAATATGTCACTTGTACAGTTATGAATCTGTACTTTTTGTGCTAGCTTTCATGTCAAAATTACATTAGAAAATTGCTTATTACTAAGGAGATGCAAGAAGTAATAGGCAATAAAACAATGAAGGAGGCGCGATAGCTCAGTTGGTAGAGCAGTGGTCTCGTAATCCAGTGACCCGGGTTCGAAACCAAGTTGATGCGCTAGTGCCTTTTGGTAATGCATTAATCCTCATTACCAGGTCCCTTGAGAGGACCTAAAGCCGTCGGCAGTCTGGTTGCTTACTTACAAGCATTTATGCTTTCTTAGCAGTCAGGTAAAATAACCACCACCACAACCAAGGGTTGTAACAGAGAGAGTTTATGAAGAGAAAGTAAAAGAATCATGAAAAGAGAAAGGAAAGAGATAGAGATTCTTTGCATCTCTAATGTTTCTTGCATTAGTGTACTTTATATATTTTACAAAAATGATGTATGTCGATAATAATCCATGTGTAAATTCATTATCAGACATAGACAAATCATAATTTTGTATATGCCTTACATTCCTACCTTGATTATCTGATGGTATTTATCTGTTTAATATTTATGCCATTCACAGAACAAAAATTGGCTGTGGAAATAGCCCTATGCCACATTTTACATACATTTCAGGTCACAAAAGTTAATGGTTCTACAATATCCAAGGACGAATTGGCAATTTAATGCATTAATACACTACACCTAGATATCTTGCCAAACTCATATTATTGTTAATGAACTTTCTTTCATTACTCATCAAAAATGTATAATTAATTACCAATCATAGAACTGACACTCTCACTTTATTTCAAAATAGCCTAAATGATTGCCTAAAAGATTTGGATACTTTTGGGGTATATCAGAACAGATAATGATAGGAGGATGGGGGATAAGATTCCCAATAGTGTGAAATGAAGACGAGGGCTGGGAAGAGGGATTGGATATTTGTTATTACTTTTTTTTTTTGTGAGGTTAGCAAAAAAGCCATTAGCATTCCAGCCATTTTTTAAATCAATTATTTTGAAATTTGTTTGTAGATATGTACATTTTATCACAGAAATAGAACCAACCAACCCACTTTCGTTTGTTTTTCTCTCACTCAGGACAACTATACATATCTACCACTAGTAGAGGATATACAAGCACAGAGATGGGTAACCCTTCCTTTGAGTGCTACAGGAGTTCTCCTTCTTTGAATGCTGCTGTGTCTAGAGGGAGGTATGTCTATGTATACAATGATGTGCTCCCACCGGTTAATGCAGCTAATGCTGATCCACCGCCCAGTGAGTTTTTTAATGCTGGTAATCCACCAATTCAAGTCTACCGAATAAATCTTGAGACCACTGATCACAGTTCGTACGGTGCCTTCTACTGTGCTGCATCCCTGGGTGGAGAACGCTCTGTTGTACCGACACTCTTCTTGAGATCTGATGGTAAATGGTATAATTTGTTATATTTCTCTGAATAGTAGATGTTAAAATACAAACATAACCATATAAATATTTCCCTGTCTCACTAAATGTTTACATTTTATAGCACAAATCTAAACCATTCATACATGTATGCATGTGTTCTTTAAAAATAGTTTAGAGACCTGTAGTAAAGCACAGACATATTAGGTTAGACCATCTACTGTATGTACTAAAAACATCCATATAAATTCCAAATTTGATGTACGATAGCAAAATAAGTAAGGAGTTAAAATGTTTCATGGTCCAAAATGAGTAGAGACCACAAGACATTTATCATATGAGAATAAGATTGGGAATAAACAGAACTATAGCATTAGAAAAAAGAAGTATTCGTTGGTGAGATATAACCCCCCCCCCCCCAACTAGAAATTGCACAGCTAGCACCTGATAATTTCACAGCACATTTTGTGAGTTTGACACCTTTTTTAATGTTGTCGTGGAGTCATGTATATTTTTTGTCAGCCAGAAAATGGAGAATGATTATAGTTTTTGTTAAAGACAAACAGTAACATTTATTTTCTGAATTGTTTTTATATTTTTGTTCATTATTATGATTGATCTGTTTTATTTGAATTTTTGTTCAAATTAAAGCCTTAAATGGCAGGACTCATGAACCAAACAAGCAATTAAGTCTATAAACTATAGGATTTGCAAGCATGAATGAAAAACATGTGAATTTAAATGTATTTTGAGTAATTATTTTGCATTTGAGTATATGAGGGTAAATGATGATCATGAAAGGCTTCCTATTTACTAGCTATCCCTGTTCAGATATTAATAACTTATTCATGTATATATTTATGAACAAACAAAAATGTGCAGTTTTTTAACTAATGTTCTCATAGTGATTTGAGAGGCATTTGCAACATTTCCAGAAATCACCTGCTCTGCAACCAAACCCTTGAGGGAAGAGAATATCACGAGCGACTATTTTTTATACTACATCCGCAATGAGTAATATATTTAGCATTATTGAGAAGGACATTGATGCCCAAGACTTTTTAATCCAGCAAATAAGTATATAAAGTGTTCAATTTGTGTTTAAAAACAAGTTTAAAGGACTATTTGGACTAAAACACTAACTTTATTCTTCTTAATTAAATGGAATATTTGCACATTCACTACATTTATACAGAATGATATGGAAGCCTTGTGGTGTTGAAGTGAAGTCTAAAAGTAATTATAAATTTGATTTTCTTTTGACGTTGTGAATATATGGTATACTTAAACAATCCACAAACTTATTATTTATTTGTTTGTTCTTTCAGCTAAGTTTGTGCCCACCAGTGGCAGGTTTTCAAAGACTGTCAACAAGGGGGATGTGGACGTTACGGTTGATTTTATTGAGGTTACTCCTAGTGAGACGGAAAAGAACTGGAGGTTTAATGGTACAACTAATATGACTGTAACTATTTCTGCTGGAACGATCTTTACGGAATTGACTGTCTACACAATCATAGGAGAGGTTGATACCTCAAATGGTGGTGTTTATGAGCTTCATTTGATGGGTGAGAGGGGACAAGCAAGAGCTGGACTACTCCGATTAATTGTGAGAGGTAGGTCACATGTAAGAACATAATAAAGAAGATATTTAGATGATTAGAAATGTGAATATTGTCATGATATATTGAAAGATTAATTAGATCAATATAAATACAAAAAGGTAGGCAGACAGATAGGGATTAAGCTATGAGAAGAGGGAGAATACACATTAAAAAAAATATTATGATGAATTCATTCTAAAAGCACTAAACTTAAAGGAAAATGAATATAACCACAACTGTTATTTCCCTATTCTTGAGTATTCAATACCATGTCTGCAGTAACTTAGGACGGACCCCATGTGACGTACAGTATATGTGCAACAAATATTGATGAAAGAATACAAATTTGAGTACAAATACCCATACATTATATGGCATTCTGTCATCAATATTTGCTCCAAATTGTTTGAAAATCCTTGCAGAAGTGTGTGTTAAATGACAATATGACATCACCTTTCACATTATTATACATCATTATCAAGGAATTAATTCCTGCCAGGATCCTATTTACCTTATCTGGGTTGAGTGTGGCAAATGCAGATGAATGTCTTGCCAAAGGATATTGGTACCATGGCAGGCCTTGAACCGCAAACTATGTGATCCACAGTCCGATGATGTACATAAAATGGCACCTTCACATTTCTTTTATGCGTTTGTACAGTAAGTCAGAATATCTCAGATGGATACACGGGTATCCAGACACCTACCCCCTGGACATAGACTCCCCGGATAACCACTCCCAGTATACTACCCCTAGGACAACTCCCCCTAGGACAATTACCCCCGGACAACTACCCCCTAGGACAACTACCCCCCGGACAATTACCCCCTCTAGGATAAAAAAACCTGCACAACCACCCTCCAGACAACTACCCCCTAGGATAGTTGTCCGAGGGGTAGTTGTCCTAGAGGATTGTTGTCGTAGGGGTAGTTGTCTGGGGGTAGTTGTCCTGGGGTAGTTGTCCTAGGGGGTAGTCATCCTAGAGGGTGGTTGTCCTAGGTTGTAGTTTTCCTAGGTGGTAGTTGTCCTAGGGGGTAATTGACTGGGGGTCATTATCCGGGGGTGGAAGTCCAGGGGGTAGGTGTCCTACAACCAGATACACAAGGTAACCATTCATTGTTTTCATATTTGTCAGCATGTCCTGCCGGTCGCTATGATGAATCCAGTGGATGCACCCAGATATGTCCATCATGTTACAATGGAGGAATCTGTCATGATCAAACAGGGATATGCATCTGTCCTCCAGGATTCCAGGGAGATGGATGTGAAATGGGTAAGAGTATACCCAGTGACCTTTAATAGAATTTACTTTTCATTTACCTGTCATATCAACAGGGCTTGTCATTAACAATTGCTTGGGCCTTGGGGCAGAGGACAACCAAAGTAAAATACACGTACCACACAACTAAAATTACCAACATGGGAGATTATGGTGTAATCTACCAACAAAATATGAAAGTTCAGGCATTCTGACATTGACTACCATAGATTCAGTTAACAACTTACCCAAGTTTTATCAATTTTATGTGAAAAATTGATTTATTCTCGATTTATGTTTCTTGAGAATGTGACTTACTACTGCTTTACTACATGTAATGGTAATCAAGAAAGGTACTATTTCAAACAGTAAATCATTCTTACTTGAGTTATAAAAAACACAATTAAAACGTACCATCAAATAAATAATGTATTTTTTAACTGTATTTCAATGGTAACAAGGATGTAATTCTCATGAAATATTGATGTTTGTATTAAATTTGGTAGCCAATTTCTAGAAATCAGACAAAGCATAATGAAACCAAGTATTTCAGTGATCACCAAGCCCTGCCTCTATACACCTTACACCCTATCATAGGGTTCCAGGCAAAGATAACTCCTGACCTTGTCCAGACTAACCTTTGGTGTTTGTGTGTGTGGGGGAGGGGGGGGGGGGGGGTGGCGGTGATCCAGAATGCATTTTTTACAGTCTGTATGCATGAGCCCTATTTTACAAATTTCAAAATTGTTGGGGTCCAGACTAGATTTGGGGGTCCATGTATCCTGGGCACCTGTAAGTGTCAGGCCCTGCAGGCTTTTGTCATTGGTCCCATCTTCTCATGTTGTGACCCACTGTCTTTAGATCCCATCAGGCTTATATTATATATCATATTGTGGTATGTAATATACACTTGAAAGAATATTATAATTTGTACAACATATTGATTGATCATCCTTAACCATATCATAACGGTAACAGAATCCTACTAATCTAATCATAAATCTAACTCACAATTGTGTGTGCTTCTGTGCAATATAAAGGAAGATTATAGGTAGGATCAACAGAAACAAATTGGTCCAAATTCAAAATTGTGCCTGTAGATCTGTAATTATTGGGGAAAAGTATACTTTCTGCTCTTGATGGTGTTGTTCATATATTCCAATTAATATTCAATTGTATTTTTCATGTACTCTCCCAGCACCTTGAGCATTTTGGGTAATGGATATGAGCTTTATAGGTACTCAGTATTATTTAGTAGGAGTAGTAGAAGGAGTAGTGGTATGTTGTATATAATAACATTTTCGTGTATTTATAGATTACAAATTATCAATATTTATCTTCTTTATCTGTTGCCTACGTGTAGCATGCGGTGGGAATCGCTATGGTCGTAATTGCGAGTACAGATGTGACTACGAGATTGCAGATGAAAGAACAGCATGTAGTGGACTTCAGGTTTGTGTGCCCGATCCCTATGGATGTTCATGTACACCAGGATACAAAGGATTGGACTGTACTACAGGTATGGAACCAATAGAAGGAAGTGAAGTACTGTCAATTGGGTTATTGTCATGGAACATTGAATCTTCACTCATTTGGCACAAATGGGAATTAGCACACAAACATCAAATATGAATTTGTAACTATTTATAGCTCATTTTTCTATGACTCTAATCATTACCTGTCAAGGTGGACTATACTGCTGTTCTCTTCAAATACCCTTTTCCATTTATTCTTCCCTGCTCTCTTTCTCTTTACCCATCTTCCCTCTTTACTTCCTTTTTACCTATCCAAAGCATCTCTCTTTCTATCTCTCTTTCTCTCTCTCTCTCTCTCTCTCTCTCTCTCTCTCTCTCTCTCTCACTGACTCTAGTTTACCCCCCTCGGTCATCAAAATACTCCAAGTTACTTACCACATCGTTTTCATAGGATTAAATTAATAACAATAAAACACAAGTATACTTTTTTTTTTTTTCATTTCATTTCATTTATTTTCCATAAAAATTCAAAATAAAATACATAATAAATTAACAGCAAAATCGGAAGGACCCCAAGAAAAGCAAAGCTTGTGAGAATGGGGCCCTGTACAAAAGTAATCATACAAGCAAATTATTATAACAAATATTGTAAAACTTATCAAAACAAACATACACTCACCCTCATTCATTCACATGCACACAGACACACCAACACACATTATTTATATCTATGTAACTAATATTCCTGAAATGTTAATTACCTCATATTGAAGTATATATGATATAGGTACAACCGTACT
Source organism: Strongylocentrotus purpuratus (assembly GCF_000002235.5). Taxonomy (NCBI): domain Eukaryota; kingdom Metazoa; phylum Echinodermata; class Echinoidea; order Camarodonta; family Strongylocentrotidae; genus Strongylocentrotus; species Strongylocentrotus purpuratus. The sequence goes on from NW_022145609.1 coordinate 2,096,604, forward strand.
ACTGGTACATATTTTATGTTATGCCCTGCTTTGGCAAATCCACTGCCCTGGGCCATATATGCTATCTGTGATATATCTCTGTTCATATATGATCTATTTGTACCACTGTCTATTTTGGGTATGAAATAAATGCTAAAGCTTAACACATCAGAAAATGTAAATGATTGCAGTATATAAATATATATACAACAGGGCTCTACACTAATTCTTTTAGAAGGGGGTCCAGATTAAATGTTTTTTAGTCTGTAGATGAGCCCTATGTACACATTTTGACATATTGGTCTGTAGCTAAATATTTTATAATGATCTACAAAATTGCACAATAGATATTTACCTTTACGAAAAAAGAATATGACAACACAGCAGGGGTTTACTTAATGTGGTTCTTAAAAATTTGTTCTCTCATAACAAAAATCTATCAGTATGTGATCAAGGTAAGTTTGGAGCTAGTTGTACAGAGACCTGTCACTGTGTATCAGAAGAGTGTGATCGATTTACTGGAGTCTGTACAGGAAGCTCTACTGAATGTGAACCAGGATGGACAGGGACCAACTGCCAAGGTCAGTCTAACAATCTATCAGTGTTGCCAACTTAAATAGAAGCTTGAGTTCTGGGGAGAGGTGAAAAATAATTGGTGACTGTTTTCATTGTTATTATGCAAGTGTGGAAGAACATCAGAGAAAAAAATTTCCCTGCAAAGCATGACTCTTCAAATGACTTTGTATTCTAAATATGAGGACCACATTTTTACGCCACATATGTTGTGTAGTAAATATTTCTGTGTACAGTGTTTGTTACTTTTACCAAGACTGGGCCAAAGTTCTTATCATTTTGATGATTCCAGAACCTTGTAGTACACACCGATACTAATATGCCAAATAATCCACTTTTTGTGATCGATTCCGCATTGTTTCTTTCACAATGCAATCGCATGACCAGAACTCAACTTTATCTTTAAGTATTGATTATAGTTTTGCTAGTTTTGTTGTCTGGTGTACATGTTTGTGCAATGTATTTTGGTTCTTGACATTACTTTGCTTTGATTTGATTTGAACTGGTTTATCGATTAAAACACAAACATTCAAAATAGCAGCTAGAGGCTGAAACAAATTGATATTACAACAGATTTTAGAAATATATTACATTGAAAATTGGTTCGATGAAGTACAGTAATATGCACAGTTCACAAAATCAACAAGTGAATGGAAATTAAAAGGACAGACGAGATACAGCTTGCAATAGAAGAAGAAGGAGAAAAGACATGTTTGGATAGACATTGAAGTAATAACAACATAATTGCAATCAATGATGAGAGGTATTAATTGGAACAAACAAATTGTGCAAGACATTAAATACAATTAAAAAATATCGATGAGTATTGCAATTGATGAGTTATAGTGGTAATATAATACAGATATATACTGATCTATACAGTATTAAAGGTATCTTTTTTTTCTGAACATAAAAATGGGAATTTTCAGGTGTGTAGTGTGATGAAGTGACTTGCTCATCTTAAAAGACAGATAATATAGTTTGTGTTTAGTATGCAGTAAATCTATTCTCTCACCTAATGTTTTGTGCTTGGTTGCAGATAATTTATTTCAATTATTGTTATATTTCAGAATGCATGGTTGGTAGATATGGACCTAATTGTGAGCGTAAGTATAATTGCAATATTACTGGTATACAAATATTGCATGCTCCAGCGTTCAAAATAACACAAATATACATGCATACTGTGTTGAAAAAAGAATGAACTAAGCTTGAGCAGAGCTTCTTTTTCATAAATACCCCCCTCTATGCACAAGTCTGTCATCATGATCAATTACCAGTTTGTGTTCAAACCATATAGTAAAGTTTATATTCATTCAATGAAACATGCGCACATTGCAAATTTATTGCAAATAAGCAGAAGCAATTTAAATTCCAAGTGAAAATTAGCATCTGTTAATTTTAGTGGAAAACAAGATACAATTATTGAATGTCTCACTATAAAAACAAATATGTCAAGATAATATTAAATGTTGCAAGGTTTGAAGTTGTAGACATAACTACAATCAGCCTTGAAATTGAACAGCTAATAATATAGGTCATAAGTATTAGTCTAAATGTATATATAATTGTTTAAATTGGCAGTCTGGTAGTGATATACATGGACCTGCTGGCCTGGGAAGGTAAATAGAATGACTTTCTCCTGAAAACATTATCTTACATAACTGCATCAGTTTAACTATCTTTCATTTTCATTTGATAGCTTTCACAATTAGTTATGAAAAGACCAACAAGGGAAACCGCGCCAATTTTGTCTGTAGCCTGGAAGGTGGAAATCTCATCTCCACAGCTCCAGTGGTCAATCTCTACAGGAAATTCGGCAGTGGAAATTATACACAAGAAAACATAGTACACAATGGAAAGGGATTACCCCCGAATGAAAAGTTTCTGTTTCTCGTGCGTGATGTGAAAGTTGGAGAATTGTTTGTCTGCGCTCTCTCTGATGTGAACAACTTCTTTAGTGACACTATGACTACCGATGGGGAATTTAGTAAGTTGATGGATGTAGTTTTGTAATATACAAACACATTACTATGATTTAATGATCTAATACAACAAAATTATCAGGGAATCTTCCCCCCCCCCCCCCCCCCCCCCACCATCACTGTTCCTCATGATACTGTCATTGGCAGACCGACACCTTTATAAAATAAATATGATAATAAAAGTAAGTTTTGTTTAATTCAGTGATTTTTAGTTATGTACAGCATTACCAGAACTCTTTTATACTCACAATTTTTAACAAAAAATAAATGATGATGATTGTGTAGGATGATTATTTTAATCTTTTGACTTCTTTATTCTCCCATTCCCATAGACTTAAAGGTAATGCAAATAAAGTTTTGGGAAATTTTGAAAATTGGATGAATTCTTTAAAGTTTTGATATATTTGGATGCCCCTGTGGATGTATTATAATCACCACAAAATTTAGCCCCTCAAAGTCTTCTGCTTTCGAGCAAATTGAATAATCCAAATTTACCGGTGCTCCCGGTAATTTTTTTGATATTTCAAATAGCACCTAAGGCCATGCCATGGTAGCTGCGACCATGAAAATCTCAGAATATGCAGTTCTGATATATAATTTCGAAACAGGAATAGCAAATTGGTTGATTGTAGTCAAGAAACATTATTTTAAAGCTAAAGTAATATCAGTCTTTAGAGGGAGCTATACAACATAAAGAGTTTATTATTTACAATTTTACCACTTTAGACTCGATTTTAACCACGACAACAATCATTAAATATTGGAAAATTGCATATGCTTCCAATATGTTCATTTGAACCAAATTCATGGCCCAATACCAAAACTTTGTATTACCTTTAACACAAGGACCAGCTGGTTGCAGTATACTTACTTTACTTACTTTACTTTAATCCATCGATGTTGGTAGGACAGAGCCTGTTCATCGATCGATTGAATTCCTTTGCATCAATACTTCTGTTTGTAGTGGTTTCGTGTCGAGGTGTGTGTGTGGAGGGTGGAATAGCTCTGCATTCTTCTATTAACTTTCAAAGTCATATACTGAAGGTGATTTCTTCCAATAGTTATCGAGTTTGATTTTGAAGGCATTTACAGATGGGGCATTAACCACTTCTTCAGATAGGCTATTCCATGTGTCCACTACTCTATTCGAGAAAAAGAATTTCCTGATGTCGAGATGTGCAAATGTCTTCTCTAGTTTCAGAGTATGGCCTCATGTTCTGTGTTCCTTGCATAAATGTAGTAGGTTTGTCTGAGTGGTGTATAAGCCATGGAGGTACTTGTAAACGTCAATCATATCTCCTCTCTTTCTGCGATGGGCAAGAGACGGTAGCTTCAGGTATCTCAGACGTGTTTCATATGGAAGATTCTTCAGACTAGGCACCATCTTTGTGCCTAGGTTAATTTAAATACTGGTTTCAGAGGTCCGGCATCAAACTCTGTATAAGCTTGTTGTGAGCTGCTTCCAGATATTTGTGACTGAAGAAAGCCTTGCTGGTATTCTTGTCGGAAAAAAGGAGAAATACTTTTTCAAATTTTGTCAAAGTAGCCTGTTGAATTTAAGAAATATTTGCCCAATACTCTGCTATTTATCTAACACGATTTGAAATAACCATTTGAATTCAGGGATACTTTGTTTCTTACATCTTCCCTATTTCATTTGGTTTTATCTCACTGTAGTCCAGCCAGAACTCCCTAGTGCACCTGTCGTGAGCGGAGCAACCAATGATTCAATCACTCTGATGTGGGATGCCTGGGATGCATCAACAGATATAGGGGATCCTCCTCTTATGCAGTATCGTGTCTACTACATGAACAACTCACAAGAAGAAGAGGTTAGGAGGTCTGACCGTCTAGCACCATCTGAAACAGTGACTGGTCTAAGTCCAGATACAGACTACGTATTTGGTGTAGCAGCAGTGAGACCTGGAGCAGGAGGCCAAGGGCGCATATTGGAGGTAGTAGGGACCACCCAATGTTCACGTAAGTTCTTGTTTAATATGATCTCAGATTTTAAAAATGCTTTCTTTAGTAATCAAGGTATCAAAAGGTATTAAATACAACATGATTTTAGATATGTGACTTGATACTACACTGCATCTTTCCTTGAAATTTATTCTTTTATGTGTGCATCCATTTTTCATTTAAACTGAAAAGAATATCAACTAATAATATATCAATGAAATTCTTCGTCTGATTTTGTATGCATCAACAATTTATATTAAAAAGATATTCACTAATACAAAGTGAAATACCAGTAATTTGAGTGAATTTATTTATAATGACATTTAAACATCTATAGTCTCATACTGAAAGCCTATTTATATCAATATGATTGTCTCCAAAAAAATATTACTAGATTCATCTTTCACATGTAGGTTAACACACAGCCAGTGGCGTATGCAGGATTTTTTCAAGGGAGTGTTTTAAAATTTGAAAATCGCGACAAAAATTTCGCAACGACTCAGCCAGCCGCTGATTAAGCGGGGGGCCGGGAAGGGGGGTTTGGGGAAGTCGTCAGATATGTTGTTCAGTGCTTGGGGGGGGGGGGGGGGGGGGGGGGGGGGGAGGAAGGAACACTTTGAGCACAAAAAAAATATTTAAAAAGTATATTTGTTTATTTTACAATCAAAACATTTTTGAGGGGGGGGGGGGGGGGGTTTAACCCCCAAACCCCTCGCTGCGTACGCGTCTGTACACAGCTGTGCATTAAACTCTTCAGTACCATAAATTGACCAGTTTGTACATAGAAATGATCATTCAGGCAGTTTTAACTGCCAACAATTTTGACAAAAAAACTAGAATATTTTGTCTCATTTTCTTGAATTCAAAACAGGCTCATGACTTGTCATACTTGTCAATGAGATATTATTTTTGTATTGACAAACAATTGAAAACCAAACCATGATGAAAATTTACCTCATAAAATCTTAGATGCAACTAAGTACATCATCTAAACTTCATGGCAATGTATTGGATTAAATATTGTCCAGTGCAATAAACCACTTGATAAAGAATTAAGAATGTTTTAATATAACAAATATTTGATCTTATCTTTTATTGTGCGTGTAGCTCCTAGTGAAGGACCGTCATCTGTTAACGTCACTAATGGGACTACACCTGGAGAATTCTTGGTATCTTGGGAGGTAAGCTAATTGTTATTCCAGATGTGTTGAGCACGAGTTGTTTAATCTTTTGACTCGAAATGTGAAGGTTGCTGGTTCAAGCTCCGGTAAGACATTTATCAACATTTGCCATTCTCAACCCAGGTGTCAAATTAAACCGGGTAGGAAGGAATTCCTTGAATGCTGGGAGCTCTACGATTGGTAAACTAGCTAACTAGAACCTGAACCTGAAATTTTTCAATTATGATTTTTACAACATTTTAGACCTTTTAAAAGTTAAGAGATTTTCACCTCCCAAACCCTGCAGCAGCAAATTCAGTACTCAGGAATTTTAATGGAGTATAGTGTCAATCAGGATACAGCTATATTTTGTCTCCCTGGAAGGGATGTGGGAAAACCATTAAGCTTTTTTCCATATGGAATATTGTATTCTTTATGTAACAATTAAACTAAAAACTATGATTTACAGTTTTTTAATTTTGTAAGGCTTTCATATTTCATCCCTTATAGAATCCTCCATCCAATAGTTCTAGCTGTGGCAGTGGAGAGGGAGGAATTCGCATCTACTTCACCCGGTCTGACATCCCGTCTGGGATCTCAAAGAGGGCGGCCGACCCCAATGAGAACTCTGTTGATATTCCCTTTGATCCCCCAATGTCTGAACACACCCTGACCCTTGAACCGTACTCCCAGTATCTCATCCAGGTTGTAGTCTACAATAAAGACTCTGAGACGCCAAGGGGAGAGGGCTTTACACAGACCACAGAGGAAATGCGTAAGAGGATAATACAGCAGAATTTGTATAAATAGTCATGAAATGAGAATGCTTGTATGTGAAGTAATAGAATGAAATTACATTCACAAATAATTGTCCAAATATAATGATACTGCAAGAGGTATGCATGTCTATTAATATATTTTAAAGTTTAAATAAGATCATTTCTAACCATTGTGAAACTGAAAAGGGGCAATTTTGCTTGTCTCTTTCTAGAAATGTAAAGGTTTTGTTAGATCTTACAATAAGATCACATCATTGTCTGTGTATCTTTCTATGTTTTATGATTACTAGTATGTTGTTTGTTGTGCCTGTGTTCTTGTAGTCTTGCATAGACCTGAAGGGGAAACTTGAGCTAGAGTGTTTGTGAATCTAAAATATAAATACAAAACAATGATTCAACAAGTGAGTAGATAAGTATGGAAGGCAGCATTTAGCAACATGACCATGTGACTGTAATTTCTGTTTTAGAAAACATTATAGCAAATTATATTTTGAAGTGAGAAGTCCCAAGACCAATTTTCAAGTCTTAAATCTGGTTATGAATTGAGATATATATCACTCATATAACATCTGACAACTCTAGCCTCTTGGATTTGTCTTTGCCTCAAATCAAAATGAATAAAAAAAAGGTTTTGAACTGCATAACCAGTTTATTTCAAACTATAAAACATAATACAACAAGATTTATACTGCCACAAATCCAGTAATTAGATTTAGGATTTTATGACTTTCGAGCATGTGCTTTAAAGGGAAAGTCCACCCCTAAAATAAATTTGTTTCGATAGAGGCAGAATAATAAGAAAATCAGGTGAGTGAAAGTTTGAGCAAATTCTGAATGAAAATAAGAAAGTTATGAATTATTGAAGTTGTGATCAATCAAATACAAATTGGCAACTCTGTGACTTATTATACGAGCTCTCCTTCATTTGCTTTGTGCATAATATTCCATAAAATCATGTTTTCTTCGTTATTGATGACGGAATATATATTTGTTCCTTGCAGGGGGAGTATAGAAACATATTTGCAATTATTATATTTAGGGTGCATGTATGGTTGAAATTTTTCTTGAGGGAAAATGAAAATTTCAGATTTTTTTAGTACTGAGCAAATGGAAGTTGAGCTCGCATAATACGTCATAGAGTTGCCAATTTGTGTTTGATTGATCACAACTTAAAAAATCCTAACTTCCTTATTTTTAATCGGAATTTGCTCAAACTTTCACTGACTTGTTTCTCTCATTTTTCTACTCCTATTAAAACTAACTTAATTTCAGGGTGGACTTCCCCTTTAATCAAATAATTTCCATACTTCTTTTCAATGTTTTTTGTTTTCGTATTTGTAGTTGCCCCTGCGCCCACTGTAAGCGTTGAAGCGACCTCTGAAACTGTAATTGTGCGCTGGGATGCTGCTAGCCCTGCTCACCTCAATGGAGATGTACAGGGATACCAACTAAGATACACCCAGACAAAACCTGAACGACTTGATCCAGTAGTTGTTGATGTTATGGGTAACAAGTATGAGATTACCGACGGAGTGACAAAAGACAGTGAATTTGAAATCGAGGTAAAGTTCCTGCGTGCTGTCTCAAAGTAAAGGAAAATAATGATAAACGTAATACTTGACTTGTTGAGGGCCATGGACAACAACAATTGATTGCCTCAAAATACAAACAAGTCATTATTAGAATAACTGATTAAATTGTATGCAATTGTATGAATTAGGTAAATTCAACTTGTTCGTGGTAGTACCATTGCTTGCAATCCAATATTGTTTACTGTCTGAATAAGAGGCCATACAAGTTATGTATTGTCAAGTCTTCTTGTGGACAGCTTGGTGGTATGTTGGTTTACATTAAGTGAGGTTTTTTTTATGTTAATATATTCCAGATGCCTGGAATGATTGATATGAATTTTAATACATTTTTTAAATTTCATCCCCTTTTCATCCCTCTTTTTTTCAGGTTCGAGTTTTGAATGGAGCTGGATACGGTGAATGGTCACCTTTAAAGACTTCATTGCCGGGTAAAAAAAAAAGAATTTATGATACAAAAATGAAATGGTCATCATGTCTTGGTAAAGTAACAATCACTGACACAGAAAGATGTATATGGGACAACACACATGGTGTCGGGGCTAGTACTTCCCTGATTTCCTTATCTTTCTATGCTCATTACTCAGCCAGTATACATTTTCTTCCAAAATTGTTTGGCACATGACATTTATTTGTAATCTTGAACATTCACATGTAAGTTTCGTTAGATTCTGTGAGAATTTATTTTCCTTTTTTACCAGAACTCAAGTTTATCTTTAATAATTTCTCTTTAAAAAGTTTTAATAACTTATAATGTCAATGTTTATGCAATGTTTCCTCCTTCTTTCTCTATTTTCTCTATGTTCCTATTTTTCTTGTAATTTTGATTTACCGGTAAATTTTGTAGCAAAATTATTGTTACTTTGTATATTTTGTGAGGATAATTTTTAACGAGCAATTTATGTGCTTTTCATGATCCTCCCCCTTTAGAAATCTCATTGTACATGCATATGTTTGTATTTTGAATATTATATATCATAGTTTTTATCCTGACAGGGAAACAAAATAGCAATAACCTAGTAATATAATATGGCTTTGATCAGACACAATGATACCTTCAATGATAATAATTGTCATAATGTATGGAACAAATATTACCAAATAGCTTTGACCTGCCCCTATACATACTCTTACATAGAGTTTTAGCCCCTCTGTACAAAGCGGTTAACCTGGGAGTCTGTTTTCATTTACAGAAGTATTATGTGCTCATGGGTAGAAATCCCTCTTCAAACATGAGGGGAACACGTGCATCTAAAGTTTTCTACCAAGAAAAAAAGAGGCCTTCAGGTTTTAGAGTTTATTATTGAATGGTTTATTAGAAATACTGAAATAGCAGCCCGAGAGCTGCTATAGGGGGTGCGGGGTGCGATATATAGGTACAAATTTGAATGGGGATGGTTAATACCTGTCTGAGTCAATGTGGGTGATTTCAAGGAATATATGTCATTAAACTTACTTGTTTAAATTTTTACTTTACTATATAGATACCGGTACTGCTGCATCCAATGTTCCCCTCATCGCTGGTATCGTGATAGGAATAATCGTTGTTATTCTTCTCATCATCATCATTGTCATGGCTCTGCGAGCAAGGTAACTACATGCTGCTTCAGCAGTTATTCAGAGCATTAAAAGTATGGTCCTAATAAGAGTCATGACTCGTCCTTTGTAACCCTAAGTGTTGATGATGGTTTTCTGGAGTGTTCTGTCTCGAGCCAAACAATGGGCTGAGCTTCCGTATGCCTTGTCTTCTAATTGGCCTTCAGTGAATCCTTGCATAATTATCTTTTTAATGCTATTATCATGCGGTCTACAAATGTGGCCTAAGTAATTCAATTCGCTACAACTATTGACAGAGGGCAGTGTGTTCTCAGATTCAATTCCTAACAAGTTCATTGGTAAATTATAGATATTTTAACATGTTTGTTGCATTTCATATATTTATTGGTTTTACATATATATGGGCCTACATAATTTCTTCAACAAGTGACTTTCCATTTGATTCTTTTGTTTTATTCTACAGCAAAAGAAAGAGAGAAAAGAAGATAGCGGGAATGAATTCAACTGAGCTTGTGGACAATGTTCTCTATGAGTCCAATCTACCACTTGATCATCAGAACAGCAACAATGCTGGTAGGTTGAAAGCAATTATTTGGTTTTTACCTTCACTGCATGTGAGGGAGGATGGAATGATTAATATATGTAATTTTCAATAATTTATGTGATAAAATGTTTCACAAAGTCATTAAGTTGTCTTATGCTCTTTGATGATGTATGGTCAAAATAAATTGTAAACTTATACTTCTTTCAGTGCAGTACAGACCACCTTGATGTTGGTGTATTGTAGTATTTGATATTGTATTATTCTATGAGAGATTCCTTTATATCACTTTTTTCTGCAATCCAGCACGTATCAACGACAAGCCGATAGTCCGTGATCCAGCAGAGACCGAGTATGCCTACATCAGCCATGAGAGTAACTCTCTTCTAAACGACGACTTGAACCTTGACATGGCTATCAAAAAAGACACAACGTACGAAGTCGCTTTGGAGACCCCGATTGCGTCCAATGGGAAGAGTCAGACACTGCCGTTGCTTTCAGGAGACATCACTTTAGACGCTCTCAATGCGCTCTATGCTAAACCTGAGAAGCGATCTCATGTGGTCTCGGTACCCAGTCTGTTGGCCCCTACGGTGAAGGAAGCAGGGACGGATACAACGGAAGGAGATATCTACGAGAATGTGAGCCTTCCTGGATCCATCGCCGTGGTCAACCTTGTGGAACATGTGGAGAAGAAGAAAGCCCAAGATCAAGATGGATTTGCTCATGAATTTGGTGTAAGTATGACTATCAGTATGCAGGACCCTTTTCTACATAGGGTCAGAATGTTAGAAGGACTCGTTAAGCCTCTTTCAGATATCAACTGTAAAAACTGTGTTTTTAAATGATGACGTTAAAGGGACTTTGTAACATTGTTCAGATGAGAGATAGTGGTGCTAAGGTAATGACTTCAATGCTGGATGTACAATTAAAGATAATCTGAAAATTTTAGTGAAAACGGATCTCTATTCATGGTACAATTTGGGAAAAACTGATCTTATCGATTCCTTAATTCTCCCAACTATATTATTCTACTTCTATTCTGCTACTTGTCAAAGCCTGTTCAGCATCAAGACAAGGACAATTAAATTACATTTTAGGTCAATGTAAATCGTCACAAAGCACTAAAATGGCTCAACATTCCACTCCAGACAGTTAAGTGTTGACAGATTTTTATAGCCTGTTTTATGTATTTTTCTCATGGAAAAACGGTTGGGAAAATTCAAAAAATGGTTGGGAGAATTTACTGTTAATCACTGTTAGAGGGTGCCTCACATCGACGCCTTCAAAGAAAACCATAGATATCTTTGTGGTTTGAGAATTTGTTCAGGATTGTTTGCATGTCAGAGGGTTAGTATAGTAGAAGGAATATAGTAAGTAACATTTTATACGAAAATTAAGCAATTTTTTTCATCAACCTTCAACAATGTTACCGAGTCACTTTAAGTATACACTTCACATTTCTGTATCAATCACACAGAGTTAAGTGAATATGCATTTGATCTTTGTTGAGTGCAGTTACCATTCTTTCACACACAAGATGACTGGGTGGTTTGCAGCATCATATCTGATTGAGCCTTATCTGTGTTTGATATGACCCTCAAGTCAGGAACAAGGTTCATGCTTCATCCATATTTAAAAGGCTAATGTTAATATTTTGTATGATATTGTATGATATTTAATCCAAAATTAGATCAATCTGGTTTTAGAAAGACACAGAAGATTTATTGGGAGGCAAGTTTTTGTTCATGAATAATATATGCATTGTTCACCTACATCTATCTCTAGATGGTTTTAGGAATTAGGCCCTTGACTCTTACATGTGTTTGAACAGTGGGTGATAACTGTAGTCCTGCTTCAAAAGTTGTGTTAAATTCTTCCAAAGGGGCCTAAGTCCTGTGAAATTAAAAAAAAAAATGATAAGTTGAAGCTTCCTCAAGTATACCCCCCCCCCCATAGAGTGATATTGCAATTGAATCTGTCAACTGAATATACCAACAATTTGACTTTAAAAGTCACAATATGACTCTAAAAAACCAAGCCAATGTGCCCTTTGTCAAGGCATTAATCCTCAAGATCAAGTCCCCCAAGTTACTTACTCACAAGCATAGACATGCTTCCTTAGCACTCTGGTACAAAAATCATTAAAAATCTGTAATTTGTTTTAAATTTCATTGTTAGATATATTCTTTAAATTCTTTAATACACTCCAGCAAAAATGTGAGATTTATTGTAATATGTATTTCAAAAAGAAAATTCTCTTTTGCTGTATTTTGCATTCATTACAAAATTTTGATTAAAACTATTTTCTATAAATTAATTTATGATCCTTTTTTTGAATTTCAGTTATTGCCTTCAGATGATGGTATCGCCAAAACAGTTGCTATGAAACCGGAAAACAAAGCCAAGAATCGATTCAAAAACATTGTTGCATGTGAGTTTATTTTTGCTTTGACATATAAAATTATGAGTGTTAATGAGATGTACATGTAAATGTACAAATGTATGTATCAACTATCAATCTAATACTGTGATATTTCCCACTCCCATAAATCCTAGCTGTTCTTACGGCATTGGTATTTTCACAATAATTAAATGCAATCAATGGCGAAGCCCTTTGGTTTATACCTGTTCTTAAAACACTACAGGGAAAATGACGACTGCCTCAAATGTAATATATCGATGTGTTGTATTTTATATATGACAGTGAAATTTTGTAAGAATTTATGATCATTTCAACTCAAGATGTAATTATTAATGTTTTATCTTACTTCCACGATAATTCTTTAAAATAAAAAAAATTATATTACAAAGCGAGAGCTGAGGTGATAATTTACAAATCACATTGGAATCACTTTTAAATTGCATCAAGAAATAATTTCACAATGTATGTCTGTGACAGAACAGCTGAATACTATTATTATTAATCACTTTTAAAAATGCAAGAGAGATAATATTTGAATAAATGATTGAACTGTTTCTTTTCTTGATTTCCAGTTGATCATTCCAGAGTCGTCCTCGAGACGTTGAAAGATGATCCTCACTCTGACTACTACAATGCTAATTACATACGGGTCAGTCGCATTTCCTATCACAAAAGTATAGTTTGAAAGGACTAAATAGGTAATCCTTATCAATATTTTGGTACTTATATACACAAATTAAACTTCCCATACCTTTTGCCTTTGCCAGTACTATGCGATGTGCAAGATTAAGCCCACCATGGTACTACATAATGTTCCTTTTGAGTGAAGAAAGGGTAGACACATTATAGAGAATATTATAAGAAGAGAAAAAGAAGAAACAGAAGGGGACTGTAAAGAGCGAGAAATATAGAGTGAGAGAGAGGGAGAGGGGGAGAGATAAAGATAGAGATAGAGAGTGGGAGAGAGAGGGAGAGAGAGAGAGAGAGAGAGAGAGGGAAGAGAGAGAGAAAGAGAGAGGGAGGGAAGAGAGAGAGAGAGAGAGAGAGAGAGAGATAGAGAGAGGGAGGAAAGGGTAGAGAGAGGGAGAGGGGAGGTTAGAGAGACCAAATACCAAAGAGAATGAGAAGTGAGAGGTAGAAATATATGAAATGTAGAGAATCAAACTAGAGGCTAACTTGGAATCTGATAATGTTTTCTTATTTTCAACAGGATGACAAGGGGAAGAAGACATTTATTGCTGCCCAAGGTATGTTTAAAGACATCATCTTCAAAATATGAAGATTATCTTTACTGAAGATTGTAATATTTGGGTTCATTCAAAATTGGTAAAATGGTATTACAAATCTTTTGTGCCTATTACTATGTACATATATGTTAATCTGAAATAAGATCAATATGTTTTTTAGAAAGACACAGAAGATTTAATGGGAGAAAGCTTTTCGTTCAGGAATAATATATGCATTCATCACCTACATGTTTAAACATTTTGATTGAAATATTTCCTTAATGATCCTTCATTTCATAATGCTCTTTGTATTTCTGTCTACTCTCAGCCCCCAACACTGCAAGCATCAATGATTTCTGGCGACTCATTTGGCAGGAGAATGTATGTTCGGTTGTCATGGTTACAAACACCATGGAGGGAGGCAAGGTAAGTAATCAATGATGCCATACTTATAGATCAGACCTACATATTATTTGATTATAATGTAATGATGAGACCAATTAAGATAGCTTAGCTAGACGTAGTGGCATGAAAAGACAAACCCAGAATGCAAAATACATAATTGATTGAAATCATATTTGTTAACATATAGAGGTAGAAGCACATTGTTAGGATACTAGCTGGTAAATACGTGTACTGTCTTGATAAGGCTTAATGTTTACTTAAACTTTCATCACATATAAAAAATAAAAAAACTTTAATTCACAAACAACAAGTATTTTGCCTTTTGCATTCCGGACACGTCTTTGTATGCTAGATCGAAAAAAATGAGATCTCACTAAAAAACAACACTGTACGCTATGATTTATAAATGTCAACTCAACATTTCTCTGCTCTGTACGACAGGATCGCTGCACAGTTTACTGGCCGAAGGAGATGGGTAAGAGCAAGACGTTTGGTGGGATTGAGGTCAAGCTGAGAACCATTGAAGAGTTCTCAGATCATGTGCACAGGGTTCTGGATGTTAAGCAGGTAAGAATTATGTTCTGGGGGGTGTTTCATAAAGCTGTTTGTAAAGTTACGCATGACCTTACTAACGACTTGAATATGAAGTGCCAGAAAGGATGCCCAAATTTTTTCCTAATGTTTTCACAAAGTGTGACTATATTTCCTAAACCTTAATTAAATTATGGCAAAAAATATACTTTGCACTAAAAATGTTTGTTATCATAAGAATGTTAATCTACATCTGCACAGTTCAACTTTATTTGATGCAGTTAAAAAAGGATTGAGCATCCCATTTGGTTTTTCATATATAAGTCATTCGTAAAGTCATGCGTAACTTTATGAACAGCTTTATGAAACACCCCCAGGCTCTAAACAGTGCAAGATAGGTGATGATAGCACTTTGGTCCCACCTGCTTTAAAAGATGATGTTCCTTTTCATAACAAATATTGTGTACCTTAATTAATCGTGATAATCTGAATGAAAGAATGAATGAAAACTTCCACTTTACCTTGACTGTTTCTTCATCCAACTTAGTCCAATCAGAGAATTAGTAGAGCGTCAGTATGTAGATGCCTAATCAAAGGCACTGATTATTAGAAAATAACCAATTAAATTCAGTGATTCCAGTAGTTAAAACAAAAATCAATTCCTATGAACAATTTTTATCAAACTGTGCTCTTGATTATGTTCTTTTCTCAGGTGAGTGGAGGTGAAACGAGGTCCGTCCACCAGTTCCACTACCAGTCCTGGCCTGATATGGGTGTTCCACAGTACCCTACCACACTCATCAGCTATACACAGACTGTCAAACATGTCCATGAACGAATCACTGCTAATACCAAGGGCTCCACACCCATGCTTGTTCACTGCAGGTGAGTTAGATCATGATTAAGAATGTGACCAGAAAATAGTTTTTTGAAACCTCAAAATAATGTGCTAATTAATGAGAACAAAAATATGCAGTGTAAAAGACAGTAATATTGGTGAATCAAATGCTGTAATTTGACATATCTGAATCACATGCAGTTTTGGTAATATTAATCCCAATCGGGTCATTAGAGATACTAACCAGCTCCTTGTTACAATGACTTGGTTCTATCTGGATCCTTCATAAATATGATTTCCACAATAAATTAGTTTTTCTTGACACATCATTCAATCTTCAATTATTATTTTCTAAATAGTGCTGGTGTTGGGAGGACAGGAACGTTCATCTCACTCTACTGCATGCTAGCACAGGTCATAGAAGAGAGCAGGGTCGACATCTTTGGTTTCATTCAGAAGATGAGAAAAGACAGACCTAATATGGTCCAAACTGCTGTAAGTATCTATCATTTATTCTGCTCAGCTTTATATGATGGCCTGTACCATGATGGCCTGTATTACAAATAGATTTGACTTAATTACTTCCTACAGGATACTTCCTACAGGATACAGGATACAAGGCAACAGATGTAAGAACTTCATGAGTGTAAGATTGCCAACTGTTTCATGATGAAGATCTTGCCCACAGCCCAGTGTTGTTACATTTACAAGTTTAAACCCTTACAGCATTATAACGATACTACTACTACTACTACTACTACTACTACTACTACTACTACTACTACTACTACTACTACTACTACTACTACTAATACTACTACTGCTACTACTACTACTACTACTACTACTACTACTACTAATACTACTACTGCTACTACTACTACTACTTTTACTTCAACTGCTACTACTACAATGTATTACTACTACTATTATGATAGTAGTTTGTGCTTTTATTTCTATGTGATTCATATATCTGTTCTTTATGTATTTTCCACTATCAGGACCAGTATATTCTCATCCATACTGCCCTAGTTGAGGCCTACATGAGTGGTAACACTGATGTTCCTGTCAGCAGTTTTGAAGCCAAGCTTTCCTCACTCCAAGAGAGGAATCCACTTACCCAGAAACTCAACATTGAACAGGAATTTGAGGTAAAACTGATGAGCAATAGTCCAATCAGCATTGTAATCTGTTCCTTTCTTGTAGAGATACTCTTGAACATTTTGAAATTGTATTTTTTTTAATTTTTTTTTTGGGGGGGGGGGTGGGGATCTTTGCAGAGGTTTGTCTTAAATAACATCCTCTTTCGCATTACGATACAATTTAAGTGAAATTTTGCAATCAAATGCTTTGCAAATTTGAGGCTTCCAATAATTTAGGCTTTAACCTGTTGAGTACCGGTACTGAATTCTTTCATTCCCATAGGCTTTATACAGGGCCACCTGGTTCCCATTTGAAATGGGTTAATATCTTTTCTTACTATGTTTTGTTTTGAATCCATGATTTCTATTATAAATAGAATGTTTGCATGACTTGGTTAACACAACTTTAAACCAGCATTAAATGGCATTTTCCCCCGAATTGGGGTTCATTGCATCTTTCCTTCACCCCTATGTGGTTAATTGGCTGCTGTGTATCACCTCTGGGTTAACTCATTATCTTGAAAGTTTTTTTGTCTTTTTTCTACACTCCCACTGTCTATGTGATTGTTTTGATGCATGTGTTGTGTTTATGTAGTAGTGTTGCCTTTGTTTGTTGGTAGATCTTGAACCAGCTCACCCCTCCCGTCGGTCCACAAGCTTTCAAGGCTGCTGGTCTACCTGCCAACATTGACAAGAACAGATTCCCGAACGTTCTACCCAGTGAGTCTTCCTTCTTTACAGCATGCCACTTTAATCTCTTATTTGTTTTGAAGACCATATATCGACTCTTCCAAGCAAGAAAATGTCAGATAATGATAAACATTATTTATCACAGGCAGTTTAATAGTAGGCTTGAATGTATCAATAACAATAATATTCCACTTTTATATAGCGCTTAGTACATCTACAATGTCTCTAAGCGCTTTACAGATATACTATTACCCCGGTTATCGGATTCAATACCTGCCCGCACAATCTCAATGAAATTTATTTAAAATTTTATTAAAACATGACTACTTTTTTGTTTGTTTAAGGTCAGCATCTGTGTGAAGTGAATAACAGAGTTATGATTTATGTATTTTTTGCAGTTACCAGGCTCTTCTATTCTGAGCAGTATCATTTTTAAAATGTTATTACTATCAGTTGCCATGATTTGGCAACATTCTTTCCTTACTAATTGTACATGATTAAAGAGCATACAGCTGATATGTGGAGTACAGAACATCGTTTTTCGAAACTGTCATAAGTTCACTGACATCCCATCAAAAAGTTTGTTAAATGTTCGATGGGATGTCGGCAAACTTGTACTTATGACGGTTTCATGAAGCAATGCATTGGATACCAGCCTTGCACAGCAAAATTATTTCCTTTTACGTTTGCCTCAGCATATATTTATGACAAATTAAATGGTACCATATCTTTTTTTCAGTGGAGAAGAACAGACCATGCCTAGTGACAAAGGGAGAAGCAGGAAGCACAGACTATATCAATGCCTCTTTTCTCAATGTAAGTATGAGGTTAAAGGTATAGACCAGTTCTGGTCATGCGATTGCATTGTGAAAGAAACGTTATGGAATCGAAAAGGTTGATCATCTAGCATTTAAGAATTGGTGTGTACTGCAAGGTTCTTGAATCATCAAAATGATAAGAAATTTGGCTCAGTCTTGGTAAAGTTACAAGCACTGTACACAGAAAGATGTATATGGAACTATACACAAACATATGAGGCGTAAAAATGTGGTCCTCATATTTAGAATACAGAGAGATGTATATATGGAACTACCCGATATTTATCCAGTCCGGATAGATATAATAATTTACCAAATATATCAATTAGTAGGCGGTTTTCAAAACATATTCTTTCACATGATTGGTAATAAGAGCTTCCATTTTATTTTTTGAGAGGGGGGCGTTTTCAAAACTGGTTATACCTTTAAAATCTTTCAAATTAATCCTCTTGACTTACACAATGCACCCTTTTCATTAATTTATACTCAATGTTTGAGTGCTATAATGTTTTTATGCGATTCTCCATGAAGAAGGTCCTGAACTACATGTACCACCAAACCCCTATGACAACTACTCCTAGAGAAATGTTCCCACACACAAGGGCTTAGAAGCTCTTGAGTTGTTTTGGATGGAGATGGAGGTGATATTTATCCGAAGGGGTTGCTGTTAATTGGCCTGGTAGTGTCCTTTTCCTGACACATTCATGTATATCGACAGTTTGGGTTTTTTCCATGGTTATTTGTTGGATTTATAGAGTGAAAATATTTTCATGGCATTAAAATTTCAAATGGAGGCACCTAAGTTCGATTATGAAAGAAGAGTGTATCCCTGTCTTTGGTCAAAATACATCGTTTAACACAAAACTTTTGGGCTGGGTATGCAGTATATGGTATGGAAAGATGTGATTGGAGTGTTGAAATGCAATCTCCTCTCCAAGACAATTTATTTCAAATATAAATATATTAATAATAAGTAATTATTATTGTTATTAATTATTATTAGTAATAAATGAACAGATGATGTCATTTATTCTTTGAGAAAAATATTCAAAATATACATTCATCAACATCTCTAAAAGCTATGTTTTGGGCGACACCAGTTCCTTTAAACATTGAATACATTTAAAATTATTCCCCCCAAAATATGTATAGTTTGTACTGATTGGATAATAATGATGTATCTTTTTCAGACATTCATTAAGAAGGATGTGTTCCTAGCAACCCAGATGCCCCTCCCTCATACCACCGGTGATATCTGGAGAATGGTGTGTGACTGGAGAAGTCCTGTCATTGTCATGCTAAATGAACTAGATCTTCAAGACAAGGTCAGTGGAGTACACACAAAGTTTACCAAAAAAGAACAACATTACAGATTTTTATCGATGAAATAATCCAGTTCGTAAATGGTATCTGCGCATGGGCAGATAAAGGTCATTCGTTCCCAAATTTTAAAACCCATCGAGATGCATGCTGGTATTGTGCTCATGAAAGTCATGTAATCAGTATTCATTTATGCACCGACAGTACATATATCTGATACACAGGTGGAAGTATTCTTCTCAAGAGGCAAACATGAAGCACCTCCATCACTTTGGCAGTAATTATTCTAAAATGCACAAGTGGGACGTATCCAACGTGTAAAAGATCTGTGGATATTTTGAGGTCATCCATTCCAAAGCTATTTACAAATTGGCTTATGATAAAAAGAAATTACGCTAGAATTTTACATGTATACTATAAAAACATTATATGCAGTTATATACATGTAGAAGTACATGGTATGACGTACGTACAGGTCTAATGATTATTGAAGAGAGATATTTGAAGATATTTGACATTTGATGATGATATTTTAGCAGTTTACATGATGGATAAAAGGCAAAACTAGATAACAAGATACTTCCACAAGAGATAATCAGCATTGAAATATCAAGAATGTTTTACACGGTGATCACTGCATTGCCTTATTCTCTAGGCTTACTGTAGGAATTATCCAATCACATAGTAGGCAATATGGTCAGAATGACTGATTTGACTTAATCCCTGTCTGAATGGAGAAACTTTCACTGTCTTCCCATTCTGTAAGGAATTCACATCAAATTTTGCTGATGCTGTTAACTTTTCTAATTAAAGATCAACATATTGTTCCATGTTTTGGTAAATTGCAGCTTCAGTTTGATATTCCATAATTTGAATAAAATAATACAGAATAACCGAACAAGCATTGAACAAGTACTAGGATATAGATAGAAAGGATCAATGCAAATAAAAATGCAGGGCTGATAGGGTTAAAAGAGTCCCAGCTACCTATGCAAGGTTTATTGCTCAAAATATGAATTTACATGTATGGAAAGGGCTATGCTATATAATTTGAATGTTATAAGATTATTTGGTTGTAATTGGAATAATAAATTTCATGTTAAGTAAACAAACACATAACTCATACCAAAGCTTTAAGTGCTTTATGTTTATCACATTGAAATCCTTCTCCTCCAACTCATATGCTAGTCCTGTGCCCAGTACTGGCCCAATAAAGACTCGGTCCAGTTTGGTCCCCTCAAGGTATCTATCATCTCGGCTGAAACCATCCGCAGTGACTACGTCATGAGGAAGTTTGAGATCAAGGGACCTAAGAAGGGAGTAAGTTTTCATTATGTCTTAACCCACAGACTATCTAGCTTTCATGAGATATCTTTGCTAGGGGAATTGTTAAATGTTCCCTCGGAAAACTTTGTTTGATAAATCTTCCATGTTTTTAAAATCGTTGCACAAATAAATCCATGACATGAATTGAAATTAATTTTATTCAAACAGCTGAAAATACTGCCTCTACACTCACAAGTTTCTCCATGCAGCTGTCTAATCATCATGACATTATTCGTGGTCCGGTCAATAATAATAATAATATACCGTACCTATATAGCGCATATCACAATATGTTTGTATGCGCTGTGAGAAAGAGTAAGAAGGAAAGGTCGATAGAGAAACATAAGAAGATTGAGATACGCTCAACATACTTCCTCTTGTTAACATTGGTAAGTATTTCCTGTTAGTAGACGAACCAGTTGTAGACCAAATGGTAATAAACCATCTCAAGCTTGGGTCTCTGGGAAATGTGATGTATCACAACAATCACACTGTATTAATAATAATAATAATAATAATACATTTATAGAGCACAGAAACTATCCAACATTAAGTATATATTCTACTGCGCTACAAAAACTCCTGATATGCTTAGACTTACAGTTAATTGAAAAGATGTGTTTTAAGTTTTGATTTAAAGATAATCACAAGGATATTGACAAGGATAAACCTGTTGTTTATTTCTAACAGACTCTGACAGTGAAGCAGTTTCAGTTGATGGGTTGGGATGGTAACCAGAAGAGACCCGCCTCCTTAGCTCCCATCCTCCATCTGGTTGATGCTGTTAGTGAGTGTGTAAGGACATCACAAGCATCAGGTCCAATCGTGTTACACTGCATGTGAGTATAGTCTTCTAATCTATGCATCTATGTACAACTCATGTTCAAGTTCAGGGGCCTGTATGATAAAACTCGTTATCCATGAGCCACTCTAAATTCAATGAAAAATTTGCTCTCAGTCAATCAAACTCCACAATTGTAATGGCTTATAACAGTTATTGTAACTTGTTATTGATAAGAAGCTTCATGAAAAAGGGCCCATGTTTAATTCACAGCTGTCAAAATCATTATATATATATATATATATATATACATTTATATATGTACAAAGATACAAATAGTTCAGTAAAATCCTATTTTACTTGTTAAGTACATGTGGTATGTGTGTAATTTTGAATAAATTCATTACATAAAGAAAGATTTGTGAAATCATTTGATTACTTGAAGGAACCTCTAATGAGATTGAGTGATGGATACAATCTAGAAATCAGGGGAAATAGTTCTGGCTCAAGATCAAATTTGATAATGATATGTTTGTCAGATAGACTTTCATTACCTGGTTGTTTACAGGTCAAAAAGTTTGTATGATGCATTTTTTAATTATAGTATATAATAGTAGTGATAATGATCAGATTGATGAAGCAAACACGGAAATACCTTTATTTATTTCATCTCTACTTACTTTTAAATCATCATCATCATCATTTATTAAAGTCAGCAGTTTCCCTCTTACGAGGGGTTACAGACTTTTCCGCCATGATGGCACTCCCGCCTTCCATTTCTTCTTGTATCAAGCATCCTCTTCAATTAGACCAACCTTACTCCTTTCTTTCCTCACCCTTATATTTCCATGAAATCTGTTCTTCCGAAATGGTCAAAAATGTCTACCTGTAATGTTTAAGGCATGGGTTATTTGTTTGATCATCACAGCAATAGGATTGGTAGGAGTTGTGTTTAAAAGTTTCCACCTACAACCTAAGACCATGAAATTCTTTGTTTCACGATTGCAGAAATGGAATTGGTAGGAGTGGTGTGTTTGCAGCCATCTATTCAGCAGCTGAGAAGATGATAACTGACAGCTCTGTCGACATCTTCCAATCCGTGAAGAGGTTACGAGCAAACCGTCCCAGCATGATTGAGTCAGTGGTAAGTCTGGGCTTGTAATACTTTAAAAATAAAGCAGAGTACTCATCGTGAGATGATGTTGTGACAGAAATTCTCTTGAAATATTTGTTCTGTCATCTTCCAAACGGTAAACAGTCCTAGCATGATTGAATCAGGGGTTATTATTTAGAGATGATGTATGTAAACTTTTTTTTGAACAGAGGAGGTAGAGATATTGTTAGTCAAGTAGATCATGTGTTAATTATCAATTTTTGTCTTAGAAGTAAATCAGGGCTTATATTAAAACAGTTGTGATTAATTAAAATATGTCGCAACTTATGATCACTTACAACTCTATACTAAAGCTTGTAAGTTTGCGAGTGATCTGGGAATTGTGATCTATCCCAGTCAATTACAACTCCTTAAAAGACAGTGACCTGTTCTTCAAAATCTATACTGTAAAACCTTAATGAATAAGTGGTTTTAATGTTGATGTCGTGATTATGTGTAACACAAGTAATACACTCTGTGTCAGTTATGTGCATTCAACTTTTGTGACCAAAATTTTGCTATACAAATTTTTTACTTATTTATATTTCTTCACCTTTCCCCCTTCTCTTTTACAGGATCAATACAGCATCTGTTATGAAGGCATGGCAGAGTACATGAAGAAGTTTGATGAGTATGCTAACCTAGACATGTAAAGAGATTGATTTAATATGCTTACAGTATGTCGTTTCTACCGGGGGGCGTTTCACAAAACTTGTCATCAGAGACAATTGACAGTGTTTGTTATAAACTACTGAAATCCTTGCTTCTGATTGGTTATTAGCAGATTTGTCACTGATTTTTGTAATTTGTCATTGAAAAAAAGGCTTTGTGAAACTGGTCCTAGGAGTCCAAATCTGTTACCTGTAATGTAGACCTTCTCACATTATTTGTAAGGTGGTTAGTGCTTGAGTGATGTCTATAACTTTTCTGGCAATATTTACAATACCATTTTGCTGCATGTACATGAGATGCTCGTGAAAGAATAGTTTACCATATTTTAGCCCGCGTACAAGTTTTTTTTTTTTACTGGATTCTAATCTGACCATTGCCATTCTTGATGTATTCATGATGTGATACTATGACTTGCCTGGCAATTCACTACACGCTTTTGATTATACAAACATTAAAAGCACTACCGGTAATTGCATTAATTAGTGGATAATGGTGTTTCTAAAAAAGCGTGTACCTAAATATATACATGTAGTATTGTAGACCCGGTAAATACGGAAAGTGACTGTGTATTAAAATCCATGTATAATGTGGAATTTAGCAACGCTTGAAAGGATTTTTGAACACGTTGAAATATGAAGTAAAATATGACTTACAAACAACCTAATGTTCAATAAAGATAAGCCTTCACTTTTTACTATTTCTGTCTGTTTATACATGTTCATGTATGTGGTATCTTATGTTATTTATAATTACATGAAATAAAGAATCTGTGGTTATCATGAAATATATATGTACTTTAAAGAAAAGAATTTTTTTTTTTTTTTTTTTTACTGTACTGGTAAGTCAAATGCATGTCTAGCTCATTCTCAAATGTTTTAATGTAATAACACTCTTTTATATGACATGAATAGTACGCTATCAAAAAGTAACTATGCAAACAAGTCTTTTATATATTCTTCTCATTCAAATTCACTCTTTCAAAGTACATTAATAATTATAAAAAAATTATGGGGAAAATGCCTTTGCCAATTTACCTAAAAAGAGGCCTAAACCTACAAAGGACTTCAAAATAGAACCCTTTTTTATGACTTATATACATTTTACAATTTGATTTATACAAATCTTCTTCTTCTATCGACTCCCCCTCCTTCACTCTTGAAGAGTCTTGGAGATGCTTCTTTAGACTTATCCAGTATATATTCGATTTTCTCCTTTACTTAAAGAATATTTATCTTGTGTTTATTACTTATATGTTCAAATATAGTTAATATTACTTTTTTCATGTATCATTGTATTTTACCTCATAAGTGTTTTCCCCCTATTATTGTAAAGAGACTACAGGAGCTTATTTAATTCATATTTTAGGTTTTCAAAATACTTCTCATAGAATTTGAACATGCATCGCAAACTTACAATAGTTGACTATTTTGTTAGCAACCCAAATCAAAGTGCATGAAAAAAAAGAGATAATTTGTTGTTCCATTTAAGAAATAAAAGTAGGTAAGTATTTAGAATCTTGTTTTAAACATAACATTTTGATTCTTTTTATTTAACATCTAACATTGTTACCACAATTTTCACAAAGATTCTAGTAATGATTATTAAAACATTTTCTTTCTATTTCTGGGACAAAATCAAATTCATGTTGATTTGTAAACCCATTTTATTTTAAAGTTGTAATATAGATTGTTAACCTGCCATAAGCTTGAACAAGCTGAATCATTGAAGTACATCTTCATCGAAATGAAATATCACTTTTATACATGTGTTGTATCCTATGGTACCGTACTTAATAATATATTTACATGTACATCATACTATGTAATAATGACCCTTAGGGGAAATGTTTTGTTAGATATGTTTGTTTTTATGTCTTTCCAGAATTTCTTATTCTCTTTTACAATTCTGCTTTCATTCCTATAGTTTTATATTTTAATAATTTTATGTTTAATTCGTTATCAAATATTGATATTTGAATGCAGTGGGGACATTGATGCAGTAATAATGTATTATGATATTTTATGAAAGTATATGTAGTTCTAAGTATATTATGCAGATTGACGATTTATTGAACATATCTTATATCAGTACTGGTGCTGAGATGATTACACATATATGGTTAAACCTAAGAAAAGATTCTGTTAATGATCACATACATGCATATGTTTTTAGTTTGATTTTATGGATGAAGTAGAAATAGCTTTAATTTGTCTTTCATAGTAAAAAGTGTGAAAGCTGTAAATAATATTTTTTACATAATATGAGATTTATATAATTAATTGTTTTATATGAAAATGCACGGTATGCATGTATCAAGATACCAATTAGAATCATCTTTTTTCCCACTTGAAGAACAGATTATTTTTACAGGGCTCGACCACTATATGAGAACATAATTGCCATTTCTTTCATCCAGTGAACATGTAAAATGGAATAGCGCAATATGCAATTTGCGGTATAGAAATATCTTATTATTATTATTATTATTATGAGAAATTCCTATAAATAATTACATTCCCAATTGCTGCTATTAAAATGAATTGTGAATAAATAGATTTTTTTATAGAGTTAATTTTATTGTGTGACCGTTGTGTTTCATATGAATCTTGCATTCGTTTTGATATAAAACTAGCTTTCATTAAAATGTGACTCCTAAAACTCAAGGTATTTGGCCATTTGGTGTCCCATAGTATTAGCAATAGACCTGTTTACTATTTCTCTTGGCAACTTCTAGTAAAAAGCTTGCCAGATGCGTGCTTGACATAGCAACATCTAATGAATGCAAAGTGGTTTCCGTCCATATAGAGATCCCATTATTCATAGCAGGTGATTGAAATAGCTGGTAACTAGGGATTAGGGAGAGAAACATGCATACATTTAAATACCTCAGTAAACGGGTCTATTATCATGGAACAATGAACATGATCAACATACAAATGAAATTATCCTTGATATTTGGTTTGATGAAAAGTTCAAAGTAGGGCTATCGGCTTTATACTAAAGCTGGTGCATCATAATCTTTGATAATATGTATAGTACTAAATATCTTGGACTGGCCAATCTAAAGAGATCAAGCAGAGGAAATAGATTGAGAGGGGAGCGAGAAGAAGAGTGGGAGAGAGGGGAAGAGAGAAAAGGTAGGTGAAAGGATAGGAGAGAAAAAGAGGAGGGAGAGGAGAGTAGAGAGAGGAGGAGGGGAGAGAAAGTGTGTGTGCGTGAGAGAAAGGGAGAGAAGGCGGGAATGGAATAACACAAGGAATAGACTAACTGTAATCAAAGGGAAATACAAAATTGAATTCACATTGCTAAAGAGAGTGCGTGTGTGTTTGTGGGAGGTTGTTTATGAGGACAGACCATAGAGCCCACGACTAAAGACTACTCACATTTCCCTACTCTTCCACACAATACTATCACTGTTGATAATTAATGACGGCACCTGTAATACCGAGTCGAAGATGTACAAATGGGTACTTAAAGGTAATACAAAGTTTTGGGACATTTTGAAAATTGGGTGGATAGTGATTCTTTCAATTTTGATATACTTGGATGCCCCTGTGGATGTATTATAAGCACAAGAAATTTTAGCCCCTAAAACCCTTCTGCTTTCAAGAAAAATTGAATATAAAATTTACCGGTGCTCCCGGTAAATTTTGATAAATTTCAAATTGCGCCGACGGCCGTACAATGGTAGCTGCGACCATGAAAATCTCAGAATATTTAGTTGAGATATATAATTTTCAAACGGGAAGAGTTAATTATTTACAATTTCACAACTTTTAGACTCGATTTCAACCGCAACAACGATCACTGAATATTGTAGGGTCGCATATGCTTCCAATATGTTCATTTGAACCAAATTCATGCATACCAAAACTTTGTATTACCTTTGAATTAACTCAAAATAACGTCTTTTTTTCTTCTTCAATGTTACTATCGATTCATAAGTGGCAATTTGAGTAAAGGTTATATGGTGTAAAGCGTTCCCACTTATTCGTGTTCACAAAACCACTAGAGTAATTTAATTTTGGGGCGTATATTCTTTTGTTTTGTGCTTGCCCAGCCATGCAGTTGTCGCGATTCTGTGTCCAACTCGAACCGGGTTGGTCAAACTCTTCATCAATGACACTGGGCCCCATTGCATAAAACTTACCCAAAATGGTGACTTCCATGGAAACCTTGATTTGATTTGCTGTTGAGTGATGTTGCCATGGTAGTTGCTATTGATGGCAAAGTTACCATGAATGGTGCCCTGGGCAAAAGTACATATTTGTACTAGTAAATGTACATATTAATCTTTTAAAATTAATGTGCGTTTGTTTCTCCCCCTTTTGTTTTAAGCTGGACTATTATTGAGTCGTTCATGAGTTTATACATTCTGAATCGTTAACCAAATCAAAACAATTACCTTTGTACCCAAGAATACGTGATACATGACTAATTTCAATGTGTGCACAAGCCGCAGGGAAATTGCTTAATTGCTTTCAAGATTAAAACTCTTGAGAGAGTTCATAATTACCACTTTATTCTAGGGCACAGGCGTAGCATAAATGTAGACAATTAAGTGGGCTCTGGGAGATGAAATATGAGAGAACGGCAAAGCGACCGAGGGATGGGGTGGGTTATGTAGCTGGGATGCCATGTACCATCCTCTTCCTTCCCATATTTCCGTCCCTCTTGTCCCTTATTTTCACTCTCTCTTCCTCTCCCATCGATTAATTGAGGGGGAAATGTCCCCCACGCCCCCGTATCTATTCCGCTACTCCAGAATACACAGTATATAAGTAAGCACTTAATTCAAAACAATTCTTGTTTAAATGTTACCCGCTATTGTTAAATGGTGCCATGTAAAGTGTTCATACTATTTTAGTCAACGCAACATTTTTTTTTAAAGTTATAGATGAAAAGTTGTAATTAAGCGAAAGCTTTATAATAATCTATAAAAATGTCTTGCAAACATTCATCCTCTTTAATAATATGATACTCTTAAATCAGATGTCCTTTCTATGGCATTATCATCTTGGCATTAACAAGATATAAGCCCACTTAAGAGCGGATGTTACATTACAATGAGTGGGGCCCTAATGGACCCGATAATTATTATCGAGACTGATGAGGCTAATACGCGCGGACTATTACCTGATGGAAATTATCTAATTATTGCCAAGAAGGGTTGTCATAACTGTAGGCCCTATTTACAATTCACTAGTGAGATTATTGTTTTTCAAAGTGTTGACTGATCATTAGTTTTTGGATAACACTGCTTGCAGAGTCATAGAAATATATAGAATGTCGGTTTGTTTGAAACATTTAGCACAAATCCTAAATAACTAGAACGAAATAGTCAATCTGCAAATTTACTGTGATATCTGGATTATATTCCTTGGATAACTGTTGAGTTCATTGCTTGTCTGATTGAAATTAAGGGACGTCTATTGTATGCTTGCTAAACACCATCAAAGAAACATCCTTGTTAGATGACAGAAGATACTTCTGTGCCATACAGTAGTTGTCGAGTGCAGATTAATTTCCCGTTTTAAAGAAAACTAATAATTTCAGGGAAGGCGTAGAGACGAAGATACATGTACAATGGAGGGCAATTCTTCCGCTGGATTCGATCCCGACCAGGTTCCACTTTTTAATTTGGATATCATTATTTATACCACCTGAATTTTTATGGTCTTTTCCTTGATTCTCAATTCATTTATAATATTGTTAATGAGAAACAGCGACGCGTTCAATGAAATTGACTCCATTCTGTATCAGGTTTTGGCAGTAGAGGACATGGTTTTCTTCATTACTGGCCTTTCTATTCAGTATCTAATAAGAAAAGATACCACTAATTGTGTACATGACATCTGTCACAGATGGTCATCATTAAGACTCATCTCCTCATCGGCCATCTTGTATCAGATCTTTGGTACCCTTCTAACAATAAATTTGTGTCGTTATCTGCTCATCGTGAAGCCATTGCAGTACCTCCGATGGATCACGAAAAGAAAGGTTGTGGTCAGCCAGGCGATTATCTGCATTGTTTCAGTGACGTATAACTTTGGGTTACTATACATCTTGACACTCCCAAAGTATTTCAGCCCTCGTGTTATGGTTCTTTTTGTTCTTCCTATAATCGCAGGGTTTGTGGTGTTATTGGTTACAAGCATTCATATTATGCTGATATCTTTCAAACAATCGAAAAGAATTAATGCTATCCACAACCAAGTGGCCAGAATCGATCCTTTAGGGAAATTCCGTCAAGGAAAGCGCCCTCTCGACAGCTTTAAAGGCCTTCGGACAACACTGTTGATCACTTTTACTTACTGTATCTCATGGATCCCCTACATCTTAAGTATCTTAGAATCTGGGGGATACTTACAGCAGCCGTCACAGATTCGGTTGCTTTCGGGTTTCACGACATTGCTTAATTCAGCTTGGAATGCTTTGTTGTGTTACGCCACTAACCGCCAATTCCGACTCGAAGCGGTCAAATTATGTGGGCGAATTAAACGAAGACTCTTCGAAAATTGCAAGTACCCATCATAATAGACTGAAAAATATTAATTTATAACCCTCGAGTCCTACCCATTCAGCATATAATACAATATTGACTAGTGACTCTTTGTAACATCTTTGATTGATCTATCGGTTACCAAAGGTTTATGAATATGTTTACTTATTACCCGATTACATTCGAATTTGAATATAGCTTCAACATTCTTTATCTTCAAACATACGACATTTCCATGTGCATGAATGTGAATTTGATAATGTTTTCTGGTACAGTTCATGAGCAGACAGTCAATGAAACATCCTCTTGTCTTTTGTCCGTACTTCCACTTCTGTTTGCTCTTGAACGAGGAACCTTAAGACACACCTCTTCGACTGAGTGTTTATTTATGTCCTTTCCTTTTCTTTTTTTTTATTCTTTTGTTTAGCGTAACGTTATGTGGAATTTTTAAATCGGATTTTGAGTTATATAAAAACATACAACTCTATATAGATGTATGTATGAGATATAAAGTTTACATGCTCAATGACTAATAAGCAAAAACTAGATATAAGAGGGGTGCAACGATGCTTATGTTTTCTTGTAATATAAATCCTGGTATCTTATTAGCAGTTCTTCCAGTGTACCTCACCTCCTGTTTGTCTTCTAAGGTTTTCTTTAATGAAACACATGCAAAAATAATTTTGTTGAAAATGTATGTATTCACTTCTAAGACTCATTCCCATAGTCTTATTCACTACCCCAAATACATGTACACACACACGCACACCCGCGCACACCCACGTGAACCATACGTTGACACCCACCCACACTGAACATTGAAAATCAGTGTCCTATCAAATTTCCGTCCCATTACCAATAAATACTTATTCACTGGTGACTGTTATTTTCTATGAAGAAATCAGAAAACTCTTAATTTAAACAAATTGTCAACTCATGTCATTATCTCCTTGTCCGTCACGAACATCGCTGCAGTGATAAGAGTCATTGTCTTTAGAATTCTGTTTTGTTCATTCTCTTAAATTGCATTAATATCAATGCCCTCTTATCGAAGTATCCTATACGAGCTGCTCATTATAAGCACAACAGCACAAATAAATATTTAGAAAGTAATTCAAAAAAAAAAAAAAAGCAAAAGACACACAATTGAAAAAGGAATATAGAACTGTGTGTAATGAGTTTCACATTTTCTGTTGTTATGGTGCTAGTCCTCTTCTTGAAATGCACGCTTCTCTACACAAGCCAATTTGATTTTTAAATGTAGCTTATATTGCTATTATTATTATCATTATTAGTATTATTATCATTGTTTTTAATGTTATCATCATTATCATCATCATTATCATCATTATTATTATCGTTATTATTATTATTATTATAACTATTATCATTATCATTATTATTAATTTGTTTTGTTTATCATCGTCATCATTAGTATTCGTATCATTATTGTTATTATTGTAATTGTTATTATTTTCATTATCATTATAAGGATTGATACCCTGAAAAAACCCTCTGATTCACTTGTTGCTTCGGTTTGACCGAGGCGCCCACCCCTCTTCGTAAGTGGATCCTCTCTACCCCACTGCTTACGATCTACAACCTTTCAATTCAACCATCACCTCCCTGGCGATGCGAAGCTAGACTGGCGGTATTCTCGATGATTAAGTGCGCATGGAATCAAACTGGTTCTGTATATTACAGAGTAGCGATCCATCACATTGCATGTAACGCTTATGTACTACCTGTATGTTCCATTGACTAGGATCAATAAAGCAGGATTCAATTTAATTACTTAACCGTTGTGCTTCTTGCTATGACGACAGTATGATTACTTTATAGGCTCCACTGGGTAACTAAATGAAAACACTTACAAGATTAAATGCAATTTTCTAATTTTCGTATAACAAAAATAAATAGCTCTTACCTGAGATCTACATGTACATGAGACTTGTTGCCAAAGACTGATGTTGACGGCTTGCGTTATTCTGGACACCTAATACCCCAATCACACCAATGAGTAATACACGAGACAAAAAACAGACCGAACACAAAAGTTAGGGCCTATGTTGTAAGAATTGCGAGACTGATGATATGATTCAGAAATATATTGTATAAACGAAATTGTACGTCATTTTCTCATGTCCTCTCAGTACCTTTTTTAAAATGTATGTTTTCTTTACTATTAACACTCATTAGGCCTATATGTTTATATTGTATTGTTTGTATTGTATGACATATTTTCTAATATGTACAATGATTAAACACTTATACATACACATCACAATTTATACTTCAATCGCACCAACGAGCCCAACACGAGACCGTCAAGAGCCCGAACAATTAAACAATTATCCCCCCCCCCCCCCAAACAAAAGACTAAAACATGGTCGAGTTGGAGTTGATTTGGCGGTACTACAATGATGTATTGCCTCTGATGGGGTTGTTGACTCTATTTAATAAACTTGGCTGTCTTCATACACGCATAAATCTAATCGATGATCAGGTTAAATCATAACCATGTTCCTCGTGGTGGTGATTTTATGTAGAGTTCCCCCATCGAAACATTTTATATAACAGTGTACAGGACATTTATTGACACCAATTCGCCGTAAGTTGGGTGATAGCCGGGGACGTCGAACTGTAAAGACCGCGGAACGGGTTTAGAATTAGTTTGTGGAATCCCATATAAACACATCCATGGTTTTTGCATCCAATCATGTAATTACGCGGTATAACAAAGGAGATAAATACAGACATTGTGGGCCTTCCAAACCAATTACTTCAACGTAAAATGAAATCCATTTCGACGTGTTGTGGAAGGCGAACGAATGATTATGAATGGAATATTATTTGTTTAGCTTGTACATTTCGAGTGATCGTATATTTGCCTCGTAGAAGTACGATCTATTATATTAGACATTCTTCTGGATGTGTTGGTATGTCGAGGAAAGATAATAAGCTTCGCGAGATGGTGATTTTCATCATATGTTAGAGCGACTTGGACTTCAACTTCTAGTAGTTACGGAAACATGCCATTTCGCGTATGTCACAGGTACAAATTCTCTCAAGACAGTCTGATTGGAAAAGAGCAATCTAATCTTCTATAGTAGGGACATCTTTTGAGGAAATAAATACGCATCAAGATTTACTGACATCTAACTTAAGTCTACCAGTACACGTCTGAGAGAGGTGTCTGGATTTCGACATCGAAACTGTCACATAGGTAAATAATTTTGAAGGTGTCACATAATTCTTTTCCGATAATACGCATCTACATAGGAGTTACTCTTCCTCTTTATTCCCGTATATGAACTGAAAGAGCATCGAAAAGCCTTCGAAAAGTGAAACTGGGAAATTCAGGTTGATAGAAAACATATCAAAACGTAAAGAGCAAGCGCCCAGAGCTAGAAAGAGTATTGACATACTTACATGAACCTGATCTTCAAAGGTAATGCCGGAGGTAATGGCGGAAGGATTAGATAAATCGTTTCCACCAAAAATCGGCACATCGGTTGCGCAGTCTGTTGATTTTGGCTTGGCAGGTGCTTCATTGACTGAGAATGCTGACCAAGTGGAACCACCTGAGATCAAGAAGTCCAGATGGTACCTGCTATCTTCATCGTTTCCTCATGCCATAGGAGTAGCAGGGATCAAGTTTATATTCAATGGCGATGAAATGAAAATAAGGAGGTAAGTCGCACTAATTTAGACCTTGTAACAATTTAAACAAATATATTTCCCCCTAAACAGTCTTCAAATAGTTATAGGCATTGTTCTCACATTAAAAGTGTGATGTGATTTACACGGAACTAGGTGCTCATGGTATCCTGTAATACTGGTAAAGCATGTACCCATCAATTAATAAATGGAAACTGTCTTTTCCATCGGAAGAATCCAAACTAAAACTCTATCAATGAAACGATTTAAAAATGAAATTAATAATAAATAGATGTTTGATATCTATTTGATGTTGATCTTTAATCTTTTCTGTGTATCTTCATTGTTTACGTGCTTTGTACGTGCCATATAATTCTTACATATATGTATTATATTGTTACATGTATATTCTTATATTCGTATGTTATGGCGAATGATGAAGAAATGAATGAATGTATAAAAAGTAGACCAGTTATGGTCATGCGGTTGCATTGTGAAAGAAACGTTGTGGAATCGTTCAGAAAAGGTTGATAATCTAGCATATACATGTAAGTGTTGGTGTGTACTGCAAGGTTCTGGAATCATCAACATGATAAGGAATTTGGACCAGTCTTGGTAAAGTTACAAGCACTGAACACAGAAAGATGTATATGGGACTACGCGACACGTGCCTTATATCTATCAGGTCCAAATAGATATAATAATTTACCAAAAATATCAATTAGTAGGCGGTTTCTCGGCAATTTTTTTATAATCACGTATCAGTCAAAACACATTCTTTCACATGATTGGTAATAATAGCTTCCATTTCATTTTTTGAGAGGAGGGCGTTTCCAAAAGTAGTCTTTACCTTTAAAAAAAACCATAGTATCTGTTGACCTGGTTTTTCCTGTCTGAAAATGTCGTCGATAATGCAAAAGGCAATATCTACCATTACCATTTTCCAAATAACTTGAACGAGGCAAATATAACTTTTCATCCATCTAAATGTTCTGCGTCTCTGAGTACTTTTTAGTCTTTCTCAGACGTGATACAAAAGGAGGTCAGATAACATTTTGTTTATCTTACAGATGTGTCTGGGGCATCCTTCTCCTGATATGCCTATCTGCGATGGTATATCAAACAGGAAACCAATGCGTCAGGTATGCAATGAAACCTGTTAACACCCTTTTGGATGTGGAGTATGTTGATCTGCTAGACTTTCCATCAGTCGTTCTCTGCAACTACAATGCTTACAGGTAGCTTTTCTTTATGTAAACGGACCAAAATTGGTTAGAATTTCATGAAGAGACATACAAATCCATCACCAAAGATGAAGCATTTGGTGGTTCGGGGGGATAACTCACAGAAACACCAAACGTTCATGATCTACTAGTTCTACGTAATACATCGTCATCTTTTACGATATTATTCACATGTTCAAGAGGGATTGGACAGGGGTCTTAATACATACTGAATGGATAATCATCCGATGCGACGTTTCTATATGAATTATGTACAGAATGTGCAAGAGAAGAGTGGACTTTAGTCTAGATTCTAATGGATATTGCACAGGACTACTAATCACCTGGTAATAGATTTATCTCCTATAGTCATGGAGCTGAACACGTTATGGGATGTATGAAATATTCTGAAGCCTTTAGCTAATGGTACAACAACAGTGAATACATACTCGTATTATTGTTGAGCGCTGGGGCTTATTGCTTGTGTAAAGGCCTAATAAAAAATTATTTATCCTTCTACTTATGATGCGTTTGGAACCGTTGTAATAGTACCCAATAGCCGGTGTGCTGGTGGCTCGGTGGTTAGAGCGCCCGTCTCATGAACGGGAGGTCGTGGGTTCGAACCCCGGCCGAGTCATACCAAAGACAAAGATTGGAGAAGGGTAGTAATCATAGCATATTATATTATGTTACATTACATTACATATATATATATATATATATATAGGACACAAGGTAGATAAATAAATAAAAACACCGGAGAAGTGAATATTCCACTGACGTTTCGGGCATAGCCCTTTATCGAAGTGATTCAAGCATGAACAACAAAATCAAAAATATATAGGCGACGCTTGGTAGTCAAGATGCAAAGGCGCGTGAGAGTACGCGAAAGAAGAGAAAAAGAGATAGAGAAACGTCACAAAGCTCAAAAGTTGGACCATTGTGACGTGAGAAAATAGGAGAAAATTAGAAATATAGGGAGCGTTAGAAGAGCGTATCTCCAGGGGAGATACGCGGAAAGCAAAAGAAAAGGAAAAGAAGAGGCGCACAGAAAGAAAAATAAGCAATTGAAAAAGCATTATGACGTAATAAAGATATTAAAGTTCAACAAAGTTCAGTGTGAGTTAGGGAAAGATCTGAAAGTGGCGTTCATCCCGTCCGCGTGGAGAGTGCCAAGTTTGAAGATTATCCTCTCCTCCATCAGCTTCCTTTCTTTCTCATCTCGGCAAGATTTCAGCACACATACTTGAAGGTCATCAGCATTATGATCTCCGATGTTGAAGTGGTGAGCTACAGGTAGTCCGGCTGTCTTCAGGCGTATGGAACGCAGATGCTCCGTGATTCTATCGGCTAGGCGTCTCTTTGTCTCCCCGATGTACACCATGGAACAGCGGGTACATGTCAATCCGTAAATGACATTAGTGGTGGTACATGTGAATTCTCCTCTGATATGCCAAGTTCCTCTGGGGCCCACCACATCATGGGATGAGACATGGGCGCAGGTCTTGCAACGAGGACGCTTACAACGAGTGGTACCAGGATTAGTGATGCTGTGGGATATCTGACTGGGAAGTCTTGAGCAGACAAATTCGTTTAAAAAACTAAGACGAATTTGCAGCGACGACACTAATTTCAAGTCAAGAGCGAAGGAGATGAGAACTTTCTTCTCTGACAGAGGCTATCCCGACAAGATCGTCGAAGGGGGAATGATGAAGGCTAGCCGAATCACACAACATGACGCTCTGACTAAGAGAGGTAAGGATTCTAATTCCCGCACCCCTCTTGTACTCACGTACAACCATACATCTCAGCGAATTGCTAAGGCCGTACGTGAAAACATCAACATCCTCCGGGCTGACGAGACGACTCTTAGTGTATTTGGGGCCAACCCATTCATCACGGCGTACCGGAGGGGGAAGAACATAAAAAAAGAACTTGTCTGCTCAAGACTTCCCAGTCAGATACCCCACAGCATCACTAATCCTGGTACCACTCGTTGTAAGCGTCCTCGTTGCAAGACCTGCGCCCATGTCTCATCCCATGATGTGGTGGGCCCCAGAGGAACTTGGCATATCAGAGGAGAATTCACATGTACCACCACTAATGTCATTTACGGATTGACATGTACCCGCTGTTCCATGGTGTACATCGGGGAGACAAAGAGACGCCTAGCCGATAGAATCACGGAGCATCTGCGTTCCATACGCCTGAAGACAGCCGGACTACCTGTAGCTCACCACTTCAACATCGGAGATCATAATGCTGATGACCTTCAAGTATGTGTGCTGAAATCTTGCCGAGATGAGAAAGAAAGGAAGCTGATGGAGGAGAGGATAATCTTCAAACTTGGCACTCTCCACCCGGACGGGATGAACGCCACTTTCAGATCTTTCCCTAACTCACACTGAACTTTGTTGAACTTTAATATCTTTATTACGTCATAATGCTTTTTCAATTGCTTATTTTTCTTTCTGTGCGCCTCTTCTTTTCCTTTTCTTTTGCTTTCCGCGTATCTCCCCTGGAGATACGCTCTTCTAACGCTCCCTATATTTCTAATTTTCTCCTATTTTCTCACGTCACAATGGTCCAACTTTTGAGCTTTGTGACGTTTCTCTATCTCTTTTTCTCTTCTTTCGCGTACTCTCACGCGCCTTTGCATCTTGACTACCAAGCGTCGCCTATATATTTTTGATTTTGTATATTGTTGTTCATGCTTGAATCACTTCGATAAAGGGCTATGCCCGAAACGTCAGTGGAATATTCACTTCTCCGGTGTTTTTATTTATCTACCTTGTGTCCTATTCATTTTATGCACCGACGCAGAACCATTTTATGTTATGCAGTTCCCGCTGGAAGAGCAGTTTCATAACTAAAGTGGCTACCCTGGGTAAATAAAACGTTATTATTATTATCAATTAATATCAATTAATAGAGGCACTGAATTTAATACCTTCAGCTGAGCTATAATATGTTATCATGCTTTGCATGTTCATTATTAATACAGATAATATGTAAACGGTAATCTTTTATCAAACAGGAAATCCTACATAGAAGATAACGAAGCAGAGTTTGCTATACTCCTAAAGCATCTCACTAATCGAACATCACGTAGACATCAGGATATCGATGCCACATTTTATGATGGAAACCTGAAGTACACCAATCTCACAGAACTGAGACTCAACGCTGCCCATCAACTCGACACTATCGTTTAGTAAAGTGCATTTTGTATCATTATAGGGCTGGCGGTGTCTCACAGAAAAATCTCTTTAAAAAAATCCCTTGAAAACTCCTTTCAAGGGAGAATTTTCTTGCTTCGTTAGAGGATTTTTAATGGGATAATTGATGACAGATAGCAATTAAGAGGATGACTAAAATCTGGATAACTAAAATCCGGATTTTTGGCCTCTGTGTGACACCGCCTAATGTGTCATCAACAGATTCTGAGCAAAAGCACATTAAAACCTTTGAGCACTATGCAATATGAAGATGCTTTACATAATTATCTAGGAATTGAAATGCAATAGGAAATTTGACTTGATTACAAATTAAGAACATAGGTCTACATTGCATGTTTTTTAAAGTTTTTTTAGTCTAGGTCTACTTATACTTTATGGTAGCGTTCATTAGAGCAATTAATATATAACGTAATGATGGCTTTTCAGTTATTAATAATATCTTTTCAAAGGAATTGGTTTAAACACAACATTTTATTTTCCTCTTTTTTTGGCCCCCTTTTGTCATTTTCCTGTTTGTAAATCTTAGAAAGTGTTATGAGTTCTCTAGACCATGAACATAAACCTCACTTCTTGTTGGGTAAATTCACTTTACACGTATTGTCTCTTTTCAGTGCAACCTTCGGCAATGAAAAACTTACAGTTGATAATTTCTCTCTCGCTCTCTTCGAGTTCGGGGTGTGTTTTACCTTTAACCTCGACGGTACTCATCGGTTACAAGTACGAAGCCCAGGTAAATGATATCCCTTAATTAAAAATAATTATAGGCATTTCTATAGCATTAATTATTACCCTGGCTTTAGCCTAGCTGCCATTACAGCACTCCAGCATTTCAAGGAATTAATTCCTGTCACGTACCCTTCTCTTTTGTAAGGTGGATGCGTATACTATTGTCCTGACATTTGGTAGTATAGGCCTACACTGTTGCCATACATTTGGAATACATTTTCTTACCTCTTTAAATGATACCATAGTTACAAGAACATTTTATCAAACGATCAATCTTCATTTGATAAGTAAAGTAGAAGATGTGATTTCTTATACATTTCTTATAAATCAAGAATAAATCGTATTATAATAATCTTCTCATGAAAAGAGGTACGGAAAATTTATTCCAACTTTATGGGCAACACTGTTTTACCTCAATATAATGCCATTGAGCCTTCACTCCGGAAAACTGACTTTTTGTTGTTGATGAATATGTTACGTCACCTACGACAGTATGCTTTTACATGTGTTACTCTAAGAGCACACTGCTGATCAAAGCAGAATCTTAGTATGTCTTTCAATATCTTGAAGAACTTTTTAGAAAGAAACGAAAAACAACCACTAATAGAACAAATGTTATGCGAGTTTCATAAACTGATAAACATGACCATCGAATTTTTGGCGAAGTTCGAATCATCGGGTCATCGCGTCCGTTCGGTAGGTAGCGTTACACAACCTTTTGTGAAACAAAAGCGGAAGATAACGCGACTTTTTGTAGATTTGCCGTACACAGGGTTTTCACAAAGTGTCTGGTAAATTGGACCAGACCATTTTGTAGATAAGAGGGTTTATTTTACACACATAACCCCTGACGATTCGTGAATAAAGGGGCATGTTTTTACAAGAGGTCGGGTAACGCGATGACCGGACCCGACGCGATGACCCGATGATTCGAAGTAAGCCCAATTATTAACGAAATATGCATTACAATATTAGATTAATTCTACAGTTGATACATTTAGGATAGCTAGGAAGAATCAGCATATCAAGGCCAATGTTTTAAAATTGCGAAAAAGAATGTAGGGAAAATATACATTTAAAGATAAGAAAATCCATCACTAGATATAATTTTTTTGCTTTCTGATCTGATACTAAGACTTTTTAGTTTTTCTCCCCAAAAAAATTCAACGTATCTTCGAAACTGCAATCACATTTGTATTATTTCCTATAATTATGAATGACATGGAACAGGAGCAACCCACGGTCTAGAAGTGATTTTAGATGTTGAGCAGTGGAACTATTATCATCAGGATAGTCTCCCTTCAAGAATCTCAGCAGGATTTCAGCTCCAGGCATTCGACAGTAAAACAAGTACCCCCCAAGTCAATGACTATGGGATCGCTGTTGGACCTGGAACTAAGACTCGTGTTGGTGTCACAGTCCATGAGGTATCTACAGTACTCCTTGATAAATTAATTAGGATATCTACAGCACGATTGGAAAGACTCAATATATAACGTATTGTATGCCCCATAGAATTCATGTTCGGATCGTGTAATAAATACACTATTTTCATGTTTGCACATAGCAAGACGTGATGGACAAAGCTAGGGAAATTTCCTTAGGTAGCTCTTTATCGAGAGTCTTTGCTATAGTGTTCAATTTATGAATAAAATACATGAGTGGGGGCGGCAATAATTATCCACACCAGCTGTACCTTTGGAACAATCCGTCAGATATTGGACGTTTTCGAAGGTAATAATCGAGGGAGGACCATCGATAATAACGCCCTCATTGATGTATCATATTAATATCAATGCCCGAACATAATGTGTATTATTATCCTGGATTATTATGAAATGGCGACGACAATCCTTCTACCATTTTGATAAATTACTATTATCGCGAATTTCATTGTTCAAGAGTCGAATTTCAGAGCTATTCTTAAAACGATTAATCTGAGGTTTTATTGCCTTGCCTGATGGAGAAAAAATTCCTCTGACATGGTTTTATTTCGGGCAGTTTTTATTTTGTTCTTGACAATTTCAATGGTCCTACTCATTGAAATACCTATTGAAATCATGAATGGGTATGTCGTGTGCAGAGGGCAAAAAATAATGAATTATGTGAATTTTTATTTGTAGACACATAACATACCACCTCCACACGGGAAATGTGGTACGAAAAAGCTGAAGTATCATGATGG
This sequence comes from Strongylocentrotus purpuratus, assembly GCF_000002235.5. Taxonomy (NCBI): domain Eukaryota; kingdom Metazoa; phylum Echinodermata; class Echinoidea; order Camarodonta; family Strongylocentrotidae; genus Strongylocentrotus; species Strongylocentrotus purpuratus. Next base: position 2,137,591 of record NW_022145609.1, read on the forward strand.
TTACAAGGTTAGTCTGTGCCAATTAGAATGCAAAACCGACTTCTTGGTCGCTGCATGTAATTGCCGAGCTCCCTATATGGCTGGTGAGATATTATGTCTTATTTCCTTTTCTAGTTCATTACTTGTATTATCTAAATCATTTTTTATGTCATGGCAACCATCATTCATATATGACAAGATTGTTGAAAGATTGCCCCATTGGTTCTTAGTTCGTAGGTACCAACTTTCTTAATCGTATAACGCATATGAGAGGGCCTTAACTTTGAGACTATAGATACTGCGCTCCATAGCAATGGAGGATCCAGGATTCTGTGTGTGGGGGGGGGGAGGGGGGGGGGGTTCTGACCGAAAATTTAGTTTAAAAAAAAAAGAATATATAATTATGTAAAACCTTACATGGTACATTAACAGGACATCTATATATAACCCTAAATGGTACATATCGTGATGACATCCACTAGTTTTAGACGGCATGTCAGGGATCAATACCTTTAGAGCTGAATCCTTCCAGTAAGAATTAGTTGAATGAACTCTTTGAGAATGGATTCAACTGCTTTGGACATGGAATCCATTATGATGATTTCCATTAATGTGGACATCACCAGTGAGTCTGTGAGAGAGTAGTCTGGAAGGATGGTATGATAATCGAAACCTCCTACGCTCTATTAGTTTATTTTATTGGTATATAGATAGTTTGATTTATGTTGAAATTCGTTTAGGAATACAAGCAAACAAATAAGCAAAGGATTATGATGTATTTTAAGTAATGAAGTTGTTAAGAAATGGCAGTTATGTCTAACAGTATTGGAAATGGTACGAAAATCGTAACATGTATGATCTGAATCTGAATAGAATGTTCTAACGTTATCATATCATTTACTGTATTGACGATGGAATTCAGAATGCTTGATATTGAAATTAGCTTTATATTATATATGCGGTATATCGCTTGGTTCATGGAGACAACGTATGGCATTAGCATGCATAGAAATAACAGCCGTAATTTATTTGAATATTACCCAGGTCCTGATAGAGAATGCAATCCACTGGAGATAGTGTGCATGAATAACGCAATGGGTAAGTACATACCGGCGTGTTCAACTTCCCTCCTCCCACCGAGTTGCAATAGTGATTTTTTTTAAAGGCTATCATCATATGAACAGGTTGCTCAATAAGCTGAAGTGCTGAAAATTGCAGAAAATATAGTAACGGATATCTTACAAGTTCCAATAAATTTGCGATTCAGCCACGAAGCTTTACTTGAATACCCTTATACTATACAAATGTTATTGTAAAATTATAGTAAATGGACCATTCTTTTATAAACCGAATTCTGCATGCCTATGCTGGAGAGGTGATGGCGGCAATTTTTTAAAATAAAACCCCGGATGCAAATTCCCCGGGAAATATGATGATGTGATGAAATGACCACCCCTCACCCATTCAATGGCTCTGAATCTCTGAATAGAGTGATCAATCCATGCTATTGTTCAAGTAACTATCATAATTGTTTATGTTCATAAAAATTATGTATGTATGTATATGTTTTTATACGAGAAAAAAAAACAGACCCAAACGAAGAGGAGATTAAGAAAAAAAAGAAGAAGATGTTAAGCATATCCATAAATATAAATACAATTCATTTTAAACACGATCATTATTTTGTAAAGCCCTTTTACATGTAAGTTCACAGTACTTTGAAGTGTTCAAACAAATTTGCATATTATGAGTGTTATTATAGGCATAACAATCAATAATGTAAGAAGAATTTTGAGAGCATTCCAAAGAAGACAAAAAACAAAGATGGTTTAAAGAACACTTTTGAGATCAAAGGCACCCAATGAAGGATCAGGATCAGGATCATTCCACTGTCGTGGTTCAGAGGACAGAACAAATGAAGATCATCTAAATGAGCATTGATGACGTAATGATCTGAAACAAACCATATTCTATTCACAGCTCATTCTTTCTCCAAAACCTATTATTGTTTCTGTGCTAGAGGACTTCAATTCGAAGGCCACTGCTGCTTGCCCATGCCCCCGGCCATGTGACGTTGTTACGTATGCCACCACGGTATCACAAGCCAAGTTTCCGTCAGACTTTTACAGTAAATTTCTTGCAGAAACACTGACTGAACGGCGGAATATATCTCTTACTGCTGCCTATTTCAGGTAAGGATTGCAACTGCTTGTAAGTGCAGTTTGAGACCAGAGTCAGTACTTATTGGACCGATTGTCCGTCTGTGAAACCCCGTGTGAAACACACAAGTGTAACAAGCAAAAGAGAAGCTCTATAGTGGAATCCAAATGGGATACCTTACATTTTTGTTTAGGACATATCCAATAGACCATTTTCGTAATTTAATGCATGTACGTCTCTGTGAAGCGCCTCAGTGTAGTAACTCCTTGGTATAAATATTTTATTCACCTGCAATGTATAATTGAATTTCAATAGTCAGAATACAAAATTCATATACTACGTGTTGTCAGGTAGGGCAAGCCATATTGTTTGTCCTACCTGGCACCAACTAAAGTAAGCAGTTCGCATGTTGACTATTGAAATGCAGTTATTCGTAAAAGGTGAATGAAATAAATCCTATCGAGGCACTTCACATAGACGTTTGCATTAATTTACATTACGAAAATGGTCTATTCCAGACGTCCTAGTTGATGAAAGGATTACTGGACCGAAGTTTTAACATATATTTTGAAGATTCAGGAAAATGTGTTTTATCTAATTTATTCACACTTTTCTTCTCTCGAGGACCTTAAGTTAACTGTCATGAAGCCCATAACTGCTACTACTACTACTGCTACTATTAGTATAATTATTATTATTATTATTATTGTTATTATTATTATTGTTACTTTTATTAGTGTTACTATTATTTATTTTTGTTATAATTATTGGTATAATTATTATTATTAATATTTTAATTTTTTATCTTTATTCTTAATGTTTATCCAAACAATGAAGTCCTATAGGAAGGAGATCCATTAATAGTTTGATAACAAATATATAGGCCTTTAATCCTGTTTTGAAATGTATTCTTCTATTCAAACGTAGCATGTTATCCTTTTACCCCAACTGGCAGACTAATGACTACTAGAAAAAAACATTTATTTACGAAACTCGGCCTCTTCCGGAAATCGAGCATTAGAAAGTATACCCCCCCCCCAACCAGAAATCTACGCTCAGAGCATTGACCTACTACGAACCCTTCCCATATATGTTCCTTAAACATTATGGGTGGTTTTCCGGTAGCGCGTACTAAGTTAGCGCGTGCTTAGTTAGTTCACACTTTTATGATGTGCCTGTTGTGAACTAATTTACCCTGAACAGATTATTTTAATCCTTCAATGAAAAGTGTCCAAAAAATTAATTTTGCACTGAAATAGGAAGAAAAAGATAATATGAGTATACACTAAATTTCAACAAAGTCCTTGGTAGATTATCTTTGTCATGAATATTGAAGGAGGAAGATGAAACCTAGCATTCCATAGAAGTGCGAACTAAAATTCTTGTTTGGTCTGGACTTAGTCCCGGCTTAACTTAAGAGAATACCACCCTATGGCCCGAATTCACAAAGGACGTTTATCGACAAACCTAGGTTAATGTGCGTCATAATGCCGCATTTTGACGCGTTTCAAACCAAGGTATGTCTCAGCCTTGCTTTGAAACGCGTCAAAACGCGTCATATGACGCACTAGGTTTGTCGACAAACCTCCTTTGTGAATCCGGGCCCATATGTTTTACTTATATGGAACTCGCTCATTCTAGGTAGCAGCAGCTGAATTATGGAACGGAGTACCTGGTATTGTAGTGAGGCAGTCACAGTTGATCAATTCAAATACAGACTGAATGAGACTGAAGACTCATCCGTTCACCAGCAGTTTTCCTTGAATTTAAATTTAGTCGGTATCTCATTTGAATGGTATCTTGTTAAATTATAGCCTAATTCTACCTCTTCCTTATCCTACATATGGCATGGGCCTGAAAAGTAATATGCACTATACTAAAGCCATTTGTTATTATTATTACGAATACAAATTTTCCGTTTTGTATTACATCTATTCTTTATTACAGCAACAGTATGTGTCTCATCAACATATTCTTTAATGAACTGAGTCGGCAAACAAACACTCAACAAGAAGCTTATGGGTTCTATAGTCTTCTTTGTAAGTCTGTAACAGTTAGCTTAAAATAGCTTTTAAAGATATAATCAGGTTGTTTGATTTGTTTATTATTATTTTTATAATAAATTCTGTTATTAAAGGGAACCAAAACCTTCATACTAAGTTACTTTTATTGTAAAGTTTAAGATATTTGAATAAAATCATTGAAAATTTGAACAAAATCGGGCAAGAAATAAGGAAGTTAAAGCATTTTGAAATGACTAGTTAGTAGTCACTATAGGGCGATATTCAATTTGATGACATCATTTGTGGACAACTCTCCATGCCTTTTGTACATCAAATTTCATGCTTTTCCTTCTTTCTTGTGATTGAGATAATCTACTCCCCTAAAAGCAAGGTATAGAATGCATAATGATATTCTACTTCACATGTTATGAAGTCGGACCAAGAACACAAATAAATACGAAGAAAACGAAAGAATTGTGAAATTTGATGTACAAAAGGCATGGAGAGTTGTCCACAAATGATGTCATCAAGTTGAATATCGCCCTCTTAGTGACTAGTCATTTCAAAAAGCTTTAACCTTCCTTATCCCTTGCCCGATTTTGTTCAATTTTTCACTGATTTTTATTCAAATATCTTAAACTTGACAATAAAAGTAACTGAGTATGAAGATTTTGGTTCCCTTTAAAGTTGATATAGGTTAAATCAAAACGTATATTTCACAATGAAAATACTGTAATCAATGCATCAATTGCACTATTATATTGAATTTCATTTGATATAATATATTAAGGACATATTCATTTCACTCAGGACTGCATGAATTATACACAAACTTCTCAAACGTTGCTTCCTGAGTAAGGGGCAAGTACATACATCCATGAAAAATAGTGTTTTACTGTTACCTCTGGAATAAGGGTCGCTGTCTCACTTTTTTTAAAGCTTTTTAAACCCTCCATCAGATACAAAGCATTTTAGATGTCATTCCTAATCGAGTAAAGTTTTGAGTTAAAAGATTTGGAAGTTACCGTGAGCAGCGACTTTCAGTCTGAGTTCAGTGGTTGCGTATGCTATCAGGTCAGTTATGCCTTCAAACTTTGTTTGAATTGTTCCACTTTTAGTTTTGCTTGATTACCAAATCTTTGTTTGCCCCCCTTTCCATCCCTTACCTGACCCTAATTAGGTGACATCGGTGGATCTCTTGGTATGTGGATAGGAGGGAGTATTCTAACCCTCTGTGAAGTTCTTGACATTATTGGTTATTCTATATACAAGGGAAGATCGTCTTAAAGCGACACTGAACTTGACTGAAGTGATGAACTTTCTGCCCTAGCATACTGTTCAGAGCCATCTAAACACAGAGTTTGGCCAACCCGGTTCGAATTGTACACAATATGGCGACTACTGCTTTATTGGGCAAGCACAAAACAAAAGAATATACGCCATGTTGTGACCCAGGGAAACCAAGTTGGCTAAGCTTTGTATATAGATGGCTCTGGTACTGTTCATTGCACAGCGTCATCTCATGATCAACTTGCCAACAGTGCGAAACCCAATACCTAATTTCTAATTCGCAGATACATGGCTCGATGCGAAAACAGTGTAGCTAGGGAAGCAGCGAGTTACGGGCTCATAATACTGCTGCAACTTAACTGAGATGGCGCTATTGGGGATTTTGCAGTAGTACGATTGTTTTCATATACGTGTACATGTATAACCAGAAAACTGTACAGATTTGCGTCGTATGTAGTAAAGGAATTATACATGACACTTTATAAAGCAATCAATATTGTATCGAGAAAGCCTAGGTATTTCTCCCAGAATCTTTTCATGCGAGTGAGTAAAAAACCAAGGGAACGTCTTGACTGGAGGAAGCATTAGTTCTTAAAGATTATTTGTCTACAATGTATGAGCAAGAATCAATCATTATAGGCTGGCCAGGAGCTAGTCTTCAAAGCCACTCCAGTTCATCCGAAACTAATTTGACACTTCCTTGGAAACAGACAGACAGACAGACAAACGAACACCAAAGCCTTTTGCCCAAGCTTTGCAGCCCTAAAATCCTCGAGATTTAGAGAAGAATCATTTTCACATTAAAACATTAATCACACAACTGAAAAATGTTTGACTTAGTTCAGTTCAATTATCAGTTTAATCAAAGTGTAGTCTTGTATTTTTAAGTTTCTTGCAGAGGCGAAATGTGGTGTCGAATAATTCTTTGGGTTATTAACAAATTTTGAAATTATATTACTTTCTAAAAAGTAGCCACAGGATATTGTAAGGATTATGTAAGCACATCATTTTACTTTCTTCACCTGGTTGGCAAGGCAAACTGAAGGAGCGGTTTGGTTAGGTATCTTGGCTATGTGAAAGCCATGTTGAAATTATACGATTCATGTGTCATAAAGAAGTAGTTGTAATAAATGTAGTAATAGATGTACTAGTAAGTGAGTTGTAATAATAGTGTGGTTGAAAATGCAACTTTGTTTGACCATAACTCCTGTCGATGTCTATGGCGGAACTTATTATTTTTAATAAGCTCTGCATTTATACAATGCAGTATCTATTCTGATTTGTTCAGTGACTTATCGATTCATATGCAGCCAAGATTACTTAAAAGCCAATTAGTTACCATTTGGTGATTGTAATAAGAGGCGTAAAACAATCAGGCAATTATATAATGCTACTTCTTTCTGCCTATACCTAAGAATTCTATAGTCATAACTAAACATGAGCTGTAATGCACTGGTATAAAAAACTCACCACGACATTTACGTGTCTCTGTAACCATGTTAGATGGTGATATGGTAGTGTGCTAAGATTATAAAACAAGGAGTTATAAATTAACTCCTTAGTTTAATCATGGATCCTACCAGGTAAATGGTCAACTTTGTATATTGTATTCTAGTTTAGCTGAATAAAGAAATGAATCTAATCTGTCAATTTAAGCAACTTTTGTTAGGAAATCTATTCTTCAATATCGTACGTATTAAACACACCAATTGAAACAAGTACTAGGCCTATTTGGCGATGTATGTGCAGGCAACACAGAAGCTAAGTACCACTCAACTAATGCAATTCTACAATCATCATAAAAGTATATGGCGCCAACTACATAATCATCGTCATCGAGAGAGGTTTTCTTTCCATATATGACGGGAACTATTGCAACATTTTCACCCAACATGTAAGGGATCATTTCCCCGCAAACGTATTGGCGAAAACAACCCCGACATCTGGATGAGAAAGAAGAGGGAGAGAGAGAGAGAGAGAGAGAGAGGAAGAGAGAGTGGGGGAAAGAGAGTGTGAGAGAGAGATAGAGAGAATAGAGAACAAGAGAGATTATAGGGATAGTGGAAATTTTCGAAAAATTCATTTTCATCTTTTGGAATGGCAATTTGTTTCTGCTCTGTGGCTGCAATTTAAGATGTATTTTAATCAATAAACCAGTCCTATTACAATCATTTTTGCATTACCCTTTGAATGTGAGTGTAATTGTCCATATTATATATGTAAAAGTAACAGCTACATTCGTGGGAGCATACAATTCACAGGTCTCTCTGAGCTTCGTTGGAACCAGCTAGACTATCAACGTCATAAATTTGGCACTCCACGATACTTTATTAGTTGTTTTCCTTTTTTTTGGGGGGGGGATGTTATAGAGACAGATCACCAGCCATATTTGGCCAAAAAAACAGAGACATGAACAAATTATTCCAACGTAATGGGCAACAACTGTATCACATCCAGGGACCTATCAATGTGTCAATATTAGCTTAGGTCTTATCCTTGAACCCATGGCCCCTACATTCTGTTATGAGACGATTGTCAATTTTTTTTGAAAAGAATTGAATAGAAAAGTGTATAAAGCTTAGACTTTTCACATCATTCTGTAAAGGTGAAATGAGGAAGTCTATGCGAACAATTTTGTACCGCCGTTTTATTTATGTATTCCAAATTGTTAACGTCATCAGAACATGTTTAGAAACTAATTTTGAAGGGGAAGCCCACTCTCATATCAAGGCGTTTTCAATAAAAGCAGACAATTTGGGAAAGACGCATATCGACATAGTTGGGGCGGACTATGGATTGTCATGTGAGGGGGAAGGGCGACCCCACAGTAATTTTATATTAAAGAAAAATGATTTGATAATCGAAGCTGGTCCCCTGAAGTAAGAAAATAAAAGTTTATAATATGAAAACAAGAAAGGGTTTCAGATTCTTTTTTTCATAACTGTTATATCCCTCAAAACCTCTGCGAGCCCTACCTTGCCTTCGCAGTGGCGGTGAGACCATTATCTTTTCCTTTCAGGTTTCTTAACTTGTAACCTCCTAATTAGGTGTAAGGTATAACTTCTGGTTTCGGTACTTCACCTACGAAAACACTTGTACAATATTGTTTACTTAAACACAAATTATTATAACTTTAACGCAAATTTATTCTAACAAAATTTTGTGTTATCGAGTTGTTTGTTCAAAGTGACTGAGCTGAACTGAATGGAACTGATGAACTGTGCTGTTTATTTGAGAGAGGAATGGGTCTTATGTGAAAGAGAGAGGGAGATGGATAGAGAGAGAGAGAGGAAGAGAAGGAGAGAGAGGGACTGATGGAGAGAGAGAGAGAGATGGAAAGAGAAGGGTAGAGAGAGAGAGAGACAGAGACAGAGACAGAGACTGATGGAGAGAGAGAGAGAGAGAGAGAGAAGATGCCGAGCTCCAGATACCAGATGACTCTATGTTTTAGGATCAGTCTATGACCAACATGATCCCTACATGAGAAATGGAATGGCCCGGTAGGGTCTGGCGAATAGCTGGAATCCGCGAAAGTTCATGATTCCCCGTGGGGGCTTGGCTGTTGTTGGTGGCTCGAATTCACAAAGGAGGTTTGTCGACAAACCTTGGTTTTCGTACGTCATATGACGCGTTTTACGCGTTTTTTACAAACCTGGTTTGTAAAGAACAAAAGGAGGTTTGGCGAAACAAAAGGAGGTTTGAGCTCAAACCTTGCTTTGTGAATTCGGGCCATTGTGTTTGTGCTGTGTTTTTGTTTAGGGAGGGGGGGGGGGGGGGGGGGGAGACTACCAACCTTTTTTCTCCACATGTTGGTCAGCCTATGTACCAAAGTTCATATGTCCTCTTTATCGACCTCCACTGGGTCATGCCATTCCTCTATCTTTCCCTCTTCGAATGAAAATAATATGAACCACCATCCTGTAATGATAGTAATAGAAATAATCATAATAATAATAATAATAATAATAGTAATAAAGTCTTGTATGGCGCTAGTGTTTGCACATTGCCACTCCTGGCGCTCCATTATCATGGCTTTAGCACGACTGCCTTTACAGCACTTGAGCATTTTAAGTATTTAAATCCTGGAAGGTACCCGTTTACCTCACCTGGGTGGAGTGTGGCAACTGTAGATTAATATCTTGCCAAAGTACTGCGATAGGGATTCGAACCTACCACTTTGTGGTTCAAAGTCCAGATAATTATTTACTGGACCACGACACCTCTTTAAACAAGGGGTCGCTTGAAGGGGGTTGGGGGATGATTGATGTAGAACCCCCGAACGAAATTTTATGTCGACAAATTTCTTCATTTTAGAGCTTTAACATACATATTTAATACATGTGTACATATAAATAATATTATATTTTTTCCCTTGTGATTGTCAGCAAATATAACCCGACACCTACAATTTAGAATATTGTATAGGGACGTCAGATAGTATATCGTGCAAACTGCAAAACTCCGTGCGGGTGTTTTTAAAGGGTGATCTTGTTACACTATCAGCAAACAAAAGAAAGAAGGAGGAAAAAAAGACAGAAGGATATTTTAGTGTAGTAGATCGGCGATGTGGTGTGTATGGTGGCCCTGAAGGGACATCGCGAATAGACCAAATCGTGAAAAATATGCGATAAAATTCACGATATCGTCAATTTTATCGCATATTTTTCACGAAGAAATTCACGAAATTGACGATATCGTGAACTTTATCGTGAACTTTTCACGATGAAATTGACGATATCGTGAATTTTATCGTGAAAAGTTCACGATATAAAGTTCACGATATCGTCAATTTTATCGTGTACTCTATCGTGTACTCTATCGTGTACTCTCCTGACGGGCGCTTCGTAAACAAAACCAGCCCTAGCTGGGGGAGACAGAGAGAAGGAAAAAAGGGAAAGGGAAAGAGAAGATAAAAGGAAAGAAAGAATAATAAGAAGAAAAGAGGGAAACGGGGGGGGGGGGGCGAAGGGCTCTTGCCTCCTCCTCATTCCCCCCCCCCTCCCCGCCAAAAAATAAATCAGAGAGAGAGAGAGAAGGGAAAGGGAAAGGGAAAGAGAAGATAAAAGGAAAGAAAGAAGAGGAAGAAGAAGAAAAGAGGGAAACGGGGGCAAAGGGCTTTTGCCTCGTCCCCCCGCCCCCCGCCAAAAAATAAATAAGAGAGAGAGAGAGAAGGAAAGGGAAAGAGAAGAAAGAAAGAGAAAAACGAAAAAGAGGGAGAATAAGAAAGAAAGGAAAAGAAAGAAAAGAAAGGAGGCAAGAGCCCTTCGCCCCTGTTTCCCTCTTTTCTTCTTCTTCTTCCTCTTCTTTCTTTCCTTTTATCTTCTCTTTCCCTTTCCCTTTCCCTTCTCTCTCTATCTCTTATTTATTTTTTTGGCGGGGGGTGGGGAGGGAGGAGGCAAGAGCCCTTCGCCCTTCCCCCGTTTCCCTCTTTCCTTCTTATTCCTCTTCTTTCTTTCCTTTTATATTTTCTTTCCCTTTCCCTTCTCTCTCTTATTTATTTTTGGCGGGGGGGGGGGGAGGAGGCAAGAGCCCTTCGTCCTTCCCCTGTTTCCCTCTTATTCCTCTTCTTTCTTTCCCTTTCCCTTCTCTCTCTCTCTCTCTCTCTCTTATTTATTTTTTTGGCGGGGGGGGGGGGGAGGTAAGAGCCTTTCGCCCTTCCCCCGTTTCCCTCTTTTCTTCTTATTATTCTTTCTTTCCTTTTATCTTCTCTTTCCCTTTCCCTTTTTTCCTTCTCTCTGTCTCCCCCAGCTAGGGCTGGTTTTGTTTACGAAGCGCCCGTCAGGAGAGTACACGATAGAGTACACGATAGAGTACACGATAAAATTGACGATATCGTGAACTTTATATCGTGAACTTTTCACGATAAAATTCACGATATCGTCAATTTCATCGTGAAAAGTTCACGATAAAGTTCACGATATCGTCAATTTCGTGAATTTCTTCGTGAAAAATATGCGATAAAATTGACGATATCGTGAATTTTATCGCATATTTTTCACGATTTAGTCTATTCGCGATGTCCCTTCAGGGCCACCATAGGTGTGCATTTTCATTTCTAGATCCAAGATACTCGTGTATAGTATTTGAGATACAAAATTATCGGTTGGCATTTCGAAACCTCTCATACTTTTTAGAAGAGAGGGTAGGTTTTAAATAAAATGGTAAAAGAGGGGCGTTTCACTCTAAATACATTTTAACTTTTTCGCCTTAGTAAGGGACTTATTTGAACATTTTCTGCTAAATAGGTACCTCGTTAAAATCTTGGAACCATTCATAACTTGTCTGAAGACACATTTATTCAAAATTTCTTTTGATGATTAACTCACTCTGTTCACATTGATTTATATTTCATATGTATTGTAATATTTCATATATATTGTAATTAAGGTTTATTTGTAATTTTTGTTTTGTTTAATATGTGTTGATCATTGTATTTTCTTTGTTATAGCGCTTAGATACTTCGGTGGTAAGTGCTTTATAAGCACCGTTTTTATTATTATTATTATTATTATGTGTAACAACCGTGTAATACAGACAGGGCACCATACAGGCATTCACATGTCGTACATAATGTTGTCTACCTAAACATACCCTCACATATGCGTGTCTCAAGTTCACGCTCTGTATGGAATTCAATAGGGGAAGTATGCTAACCGCCCAACCCAGTCTTCATAACGTTCAAGGCCGAACCATACCAATAACATTCATGTTAGATACCGGAAAGGCAGTATCACTGCACATCTGCTTTATATAGCGTGTTCTTCATACTCTACTGCAGCCATATTATACAGGTGATTCTTCTAGGACATCATGTTTTGTTCGACTATCAGCCGTCTCTTCCTTTGCCCTTTGGCAACAGTGTTGATACTCTATGCTGCTATATCGGTAAGTACAACTCCACAATTGTCGGGAAACAATGCTTATACCATTCTTCAGTTTGTGTGTATGGCAAGGATCATAATGATGATCAATCTAAGGAAAACATGTGTCAACGAATAAGAGCCAAATAGTATCGTTTTTAGGATATGCTTTTACTGACATAATATTAAGAGATAAGTGACGATGATATTGAAGTGTTTCTCCGACCCCATGTGTTACTTTATGCTGATTGCATCATAATAATGGCTGGATCTGCTGAAGAATTGCAGTCTGCCTTATCTGCTGCATATTAGTACTGTGAGCTTTGGAAATTGTTTGTTAAAGGTAAAGACCAGTAATGGTCATGCGATTGCATTGTGAAAGAAACGTTGTGGAATCGATCAGAAAAGGTTGATCATCTAGCATCTAGCATCTGCAAGGTTTTGGAATCATGAAAATGATAAGAAATTTGGCCCATTCTTCGTAAAGTTACAAGCACTATACACAGAAAGATGTATATGGGACTACCCTATATCTCTCACAGACCATGAGAGAAACAAATTTACCAAATATATGAATTAGTAGGCGGTTTCCCGGCAAATTTGTTATCATCATGTATTAGTCAAAACATATTCTTTCACATGATTGGTAATGAGAGCTTCCATTTCATTTTTTAAAATTGGGGCGTTTCCAATACTGGTCTTTACCTTTAATGCCAGTAAGACTACATTTTTAAAAAATTTCTCGCGAGGGAAAGTTCGTTAATACCCTGCATCTACTTTGGTGATAGTTATAAGATTGATTGTGTTGATGAATATACTTATCTTGGTACTACCTTTAACTATAATGGTACCTTTTGTAATGTTATAAATAAGTAGGTTTTACTCAAGCCAGGAGAGCCATGTTTCATCTTTCTTGTAAAGCTAAGAAATTGTGGTTACCAATTGACATTCAATATGAGCTCTTCGATCAATAATAGTTGTTCCAATTTTATTTTATGGGTGTGAATTGTGGGGGTTCGAAGACTGTATTGAAGTGTTTTTTAGGAAGTTTCTCAAACCCTGCTTAAATTGAACCGTGGTACTGCAAGTTATATATGTATATGGCGAAGTTGATAGATTTGTTTTAGCTAGTAAAGTGGAGAGGCGTATGATAAATTTTTGGGCGAAAGTTACTCATTGAAAGAAATTTAAACTGTCGTGTACTATTTACAATTTGTTACGCAAAATATATGATAATTGTTATTTTGAATCGAATTGGATTACAAAATGAAAAGTATTTTAGACCTGAGCGGAATCTCAAATTTATTGGTAGAAATACCCCTTAACCATAGAATGGGTGAAATCATCTATTGATCGTAGATTAAATGACACTGATTTGCTAAACTGGAATGAAGAAGTTAGTATAAAATGTTTATGTTTCAATTACGGGATTTTGAAACAGGAATTTGGTATGGAACAATATCTGTTACAGTTGGATTTTAGTGATAGAACATCTCTTTTAGTAAATATCGATGTGGTAATAGTAAGCTGCCCGTCACTCAATGTCGTTATTTGCCAAGTCAGCCTCTAGTCAGCCTCTAGAATTGTGTTCCTTACGTCATCCCGAAGTTATGTACAAGGTGGTGAATTCCATTATTTTATCTTTTATCCAGCTTTTGATAACATTCGTAATAAGTACTACATGTATGTTAAGAAATATTATCACAGTAGACCTAACATCAAAATTCACCAGTTGTTCAATATAACTTGTGTTAAACAGTTAAAGAATCTTTCTACATTCTTGTAAAATCAATACGTCGAATTTTGGAATAAAAAAAAAAAAATTATTTTCCCCAAAGCATTAGTGACCCTCGGTTTCTTCATGCACATGTATATATATATATATATAATAGATTGTATACATTTTAAATTTGTTATAGCATAGTATACGTGCTGACAATATTTGTAATATAAGATTTATAGTTTAAGTCTATTTTTGGGGGTCGTTGTTCATTTGTTGAAATCTTGCCTTCACTTTATTATGTGTTTAGTTTGCTACCAAAGAACCCCTCTTTAGTAAGATACATATATGCTTCTTTTTTTTTTAAGTGTCTGAATTGTAAAAGATCTTTGTACCATTTATCTGTATTTCTTCCATGCCCCAGGTTGGGTCGTTTACGAAATAAAAAAAACCTTTCAAACTTGTTTAACCTTTCAACCGTATTCAGAGCTAGCAAAATATTCTCCTATCATGCCTATAATACGTTGCCCCTATGTTCATTCATTCAGTAATATACGGAATTCTGGCGACTTAGATATGCAACAAATTCATAATGTCATAATGTAAAAATGGTAAAAAATGTAGATCGCGATGAAAAATTTAACATATTTCTTAAAGAAAGAAGAAAGAAAACAAATAGAGACCAGCTTTTGGACAAACATCTCATAATTTACTTTTTGGATACTTAGACTTAAATAATGTTCGTTTCCTTACGTATGCAAATGATCTAGGCAGAAACTACAATTATCTATTCCGTAAAATCCATAAATTTTCCTTTTTCAGGAAGACGAAATATTTCACAAAGGGTCATGTGACATAATAATGCCACACTTCATTTTGGGATGTTAAATAATGGGTAAAGTCGCGGGAAAAATGACATAAAACCGCTATCCTAGTAGCCAACAGTTTCCGGGGGAAAGGGAGGGGCGTCCGTCTAGCGCCCGCGAGTGTTGTGAGGTTGTTAATTCTTTATAGACATACATTAATAATTTATAAGAATACATTTAACAAATCGATGCTTTCACGACATAGAAGAAAACAAATCTTCACTGCACAGGAATCCTTAGGTTAAATGGAAATGCATATTACTGCGTGTCCTACGTGCCCGTGAAATCAGTGGCTACATTGCTGAATTCTTGTACAAATATTTTGTTTCTTCCCGATTTGAATGCCTATTGTTATACATTTTTATCATGCGTGATATCTTTTGTACGTTATTCATCATAATTCTTTTGAGAAATGGAGCACAAACTGATCATCCTGCTAGTCACAGCTATGTTTATTTACTTAATCGTTGTCTAGGTCTCCAGATCTTTTGTTATTTTTTGGGGGGCGAAATATTTTCTTGCTTACGTTTGATCATGACTCCTGGCAACTGGCATGACTGGTAACCCCAAGCTAAATGAAACGACAATGGTTTCACGATGTACACTAGTAGGGATTGCCGTATAAGGACGTCACACGTAGCAGTCCACTATGTCGACGTGCAAATCTAAAAGTCCCTATCGTGATCCGCTACTGCAAAAATCATTTTGCTGTAGGAGTCTCCGAACAGGGATTTTTTTACTTCAGGGACCAACATTAGATTTATTAATGGTCTCATAATTTAAATCTATGAATACACCCCCTCGTTGGACGAAATTAGATGAAATAATGCGGTAAAAAAAAAAAAAAAGTTTCCTTCTGTTTTCCCGCTCAATATACCACTTATTTGTTGATCCCTGGCATTTTTGGAAACGAAAGAAAGAGAAAAGCACGAAGATGTCAAATATGGCTATATATGGCGGTCTTAAATAAAAATGGAGTGAACGTGTACATGGGTTTTAGTGTGACAATGGAACCAAATTCTTAAACTTTTAACTTTAATACCTTGAAATTAACTTTCGGTGATTAAAAGCACGAAAAAAGCAATAATTTCAATCAATTCCTCTAAATAAGGTATCATATTAAAGGTAATTTCTTACTCTATCCAGTGATAATACGACAGTGGCTTTCCATTACCCCTTTAAGTGGTAGGTTTGCCATAGAAGGTCACAAATAGTTCGGGATACGGAAGCCAATGCAATGTAGCCTGAGAGGAGGGGCTCCTAGGCATGGGAAGCATAAGAGATTCCCTTTATTTCTGAAATAAAGAGGTGAACATATAAACAATGCGGTCAAAAATAAGAAATAAATAAATGCTGTCTTTTATATCCGTTTTAAACCACTTGACCGTGAAACTGAAAAAAATTGAAATTAGATGAAAATAATGTTAACGTTTACCTTTTCTCAATTATTATTATCTGAGGGGTTCACAAGCTAGAAGGTCTGCTTTTTAGTGGATCCCTCCATTGTTTGGGTCGCATTTGTAACAATTCCGTTTTTGTTCATCGTGTCTATCTTGTTAGTTTGAAATGTAAACAAGTTTTATGAATGCGACATTGTTGATAATTTCAATTTTTGTATTGCTGCTTCCCGTTTATATCTCGTACCATAGTTCAATCGAACCAGTGAAAATTGATAAACATCGAAACGGAACTCGCTCATCAAAAAATACACGACTAAATATTGAATCGAACTTTAAGGAAATAAATGGAACAACTTTATGTTTCTTCCCAGGCTATAAATCGATGGGTACTTTCGTTGTGAGTCTGGTCCTATGGAATGCGTTTTATACTCAACTAATAAGTGGCAGACGTAGTTTATTATTCATAATTTTTTGTTGTTACTAAAATTTGAACTCTGAAAATCTCATTCATGATCTTTTCCTAAAAGAAGAGGGTAATAGTCAACAATACACATTCCCCATCATGATAACCTGACACCAAGTATTGTCGACTCATGAGTACTTCATTCGATCTTCAATATTTCTTTTCGAAGTTGATCAAATGGGGTACGTATCCCTAAAGTTCATGAGTGGCAGAAATTGCACATTCTCTTCTTCTTCTTGAAAACCCATGGTTGGATTCTAACCACAATTTGTAGGAATTACCTGCAGGAGATTTATATATAGATGACGCCTATGTTAGACAGTATAATAATAATAATAATAATAGTGTAAACTTATAGAGCGCACACACCGTCAAGGGACGCTCATGGCGCTAGCTCAGCAACAGTTCTCTTTGATACAGGAAAAGTAAATAATTTTACAATTTTTTGTTGTTGCAATATTATACCTCCTGAGCTTTATAGCTTTCTGAAAGTTGCCTGTGTAATTTGTGGCAATATACATTATTCTTTGCCTCATTGAACGCTAAATATCGTGGTGATTGATCTTGAATTCAATCGTAATCAGGAACTAGACGCATATCTTGTTATATCAAGATAATAGGGGTACAGACAATGAGGCGTGAAATATGCGGTCAGATACAAAAAAAGTATCATAACAAAACAATGTATTATATATATGTTTTTGCGATAATCTATTCAATCAAACGTTAATTTTATTATCGTTTGATGAAAGGAGAATCTTGATTAGTATTTTAATGTCTCCTATGAAACAACTTCTTGGATGAATTGCTGCAATAAGATTTTATGTAAGTAATATATAGTTAGTATCTGTCAAGATCTTTCTATCCGAATCAATGAAATGACTATAATTATAACATTGTTGGTAGATTGTCCCAATTTTTGTTCATACCATTTACATTGTTGTGTAAATAAGAATCGCATTGCAGCTAGCATGTCAGAAAGTTCGCTTGGCTTGTTGGGGTCGCATTTGTAACAATTCCGTTTTTGTTCATCGTGTCTTTTAATAGTTTCTATCTTGTTAGTTTGAAATGTAAACAAGTTTTATGAATGCGACATTGTTGATAATTTCAATTTTTGTATTGCTGCTTCCCGTTTATATCTCGTACCATAGTTCAATCGAACCAGTGAAAATTGATAAACATCGAAACGGAACTCGCTCATCAAAAAATACACGACTAAATATTGAATCGAACTTTAAGGAAATAAATGGAACAACTTTATGTTTCTTCCCAGGCTATAAATCGATGGGTACTTTCGTTGTGAGTCTGGTCCTATGGAATGCGTTTTATACTCAACTAATAAGTGGCAGACGTAGTTTATTATTCATAATTTTTTGTTGTTACTAAAATTTGAACACTGGAAATCTCATTCATGATCTTTTCCTAAAAGAAGAGGGTAATAGTCAACAATACACATTCCCCGTCATAATAACCTGACACCAAGTATTGTCGACTCATGAGTACTTCATTCGATCTTCAATATTTCTTTTCTATTTTGTTTATTCTTGTTTGTCGATCTTGATTTTCTTAAATCTCTCCTTCAAGGAAAATTAAGGAAGTTTGATAATAATGAAGTGATTCAATCAGAGGATTATATGAAAATTAAGGCCGCTATTTTAAATTGATATTATGAGGTCTGAAGTACTCCGTAATATGACTAATTGTCTCATTATCGAAGATTTCAACTCTAATGTCATGAAATATAAAAAGAAATCCTTAACGTTTTCAAATGTCGTAACTCTATTGCCAGTGGTTATACCTCAGAGTTCATGGTCATTGATGGTCGATTAAAACCTCTTATTTTCTTTTGTAGGACTATTATTATGAGCAATGTGGTATCGTACCGTCGAATAGTGTTTTCATTATTGCCATGGCATCACACAACATAAACACATGTATCACCGCTCTGATTTCCTTTGGTATTTGCATGGAAGAAATATGTTATTGTCGTAGTACTATTTTTAAATTGGATTCCTGAGGTTTAGAGTACCCCGCAATGTAACTCATTGTCTCATTGTCGAAGATTTATCACTTTATTGCCCGGAAATACATTCCTTTGCATAAACTTACACATGCGGCAACTCAATTGCCAGCGGTTATAATTCGTACTTTGAACTCAGACTTACTTAACCGTACCTAACATGATACCAAACGTACATTGATATCAATGTATTAATCATACCCGAGTTTGTCTACGGTTGATGCTTCCGCCAGATGCGTATTTTACTTGCGCTATTTTGATTGGTTGTAGAATTCAATAACTAGGACCAGTAATAAAGAAAACACCCACTTTGACATTTTGGTACCGAGGAGTAAAGGCTTCATGAATGCTATTATTTGCCATGGCTTTGATTTCGAAAGTTATGAATCTTCGTTACATAATTAGTGTCATTACTTCGCTTCTCATCTTCTGTTCTCCCTCGGTAAGTACAACAACAATTATTAAAAAGGTGTTTTTTTTTGTTTGTTTTTTTTTTTTTTACATTTTCACATAGTTTTTTTTCTTCTGTTTTTATTCTTTCCCCTTCACTTATTAATTGAATAATACGTACATAAGAAAAACATAATTATACTGTTTACAAAGAAAACACATGAATTTTATCCTAATTAACAACTTCAATCAAATATTAGTTTTTATTAAGGGGATCCTATAATCTGCAAGCTAAGCTTTTTATAGCCCCACTGTCCTACTTGTAGCTACTTGCTCCCTCTATATAGAAAGCCTCCCCAATCGGTGCCTGTTGGTCTCCCATGATCCTCTTTTTCTTATGTTAGTTTAGAGCTGAGTTATTGGGATAGCCACCTGTCAGTGACCTCGCTGTGTGGTCTTATCCCCTCTGGCCCAGTAGTACTGACGGTCTTTAATAGGTTTCTCAAATTTCACCCTGTATAACCTACCATTTAAAGCATATCTGTACTAGTTTATATGAGGGATAAGAATATACTGCAAGGTCACTGGACAGGTGGTTACTTTATCCATGGACCTAATGCTTTATCAACTCAGCTCTCAATTAACATAAGACAAAGAGGATCATGGAGGACCAATGGTCACCGATTAGGGATTTTTGTTGTATAGAGGGAGCAAGTAGCTACAAGTAGGACAGTGTGACTTTAATACGATTAATTTCGACGTCTTTACAGAGACTTGATTATATAATGTCATACTTTGAGTATATTTCATATTATGTTCTAATTTTGTCATTTATTTGAAGTTCTGTTTTGTAAAATGTGAAACAAATAAACTTGAACTTGAAAATTACCCAAAGTTGGCCGGTGAAAATACATTAAACTAGAAATATCGCAAAATGCATTGCCGTGCAAGGCGAACGTATCCCCCGGGAGTGACAGCGATTTTTGTGTCATCCTTAAAGGGGAAGTCCACCCTGAAATTAAGTTAGTTTTAATAGGAGTAGAAAAATGAGAGAAACAAGTCAGTGAAAGTTTGAGCAAATTCCGATTAAAAATAAGGAAGTTAGGATTTTTTAAGTTGTGATCAAGCAAACACAAATTGGCAACTCTATGACGTATCATGCGAGCTCAACTTCCATTTGCTCAGTACTAAAAAAATATAAAATTTTCTTTTTCCCTCAAGAAAAATTTCAATCATACATGCACCCTAAATATAATAATTGCAAATATGTTTCTATACTCCCCCTGCAAGGAACAAATATATATTCCGTCATCAATAACGAAGAAAACATGGTTTTATGGAATATTATGCACAAAGCAAATGAGGAGAGCTCGTATAATAAGTCACAGAGTTGCCAATTTGTATTTGATTGATCACAACTTCAATAATTCATAACTTTCTTATTTTCATTCAGAATTTGCTCAAACTTTCACTCACCTGATTTTCTTATTATTCTGCCTCTATTGAAACAAACTTATTTTGGGGGTGGACTTTCCCTTTAAGTTCGAAGGTGGGACAAAGATCCCTTCTCCCCTCCCTGAAAGAAAATGATGACGTATAGATCGCCACTAGTATTTTTCTGACAACGAATCATAAATAAGCAAATATATATAACAATTGTTATTTTCAAAAATGATATAATAAGCTGTCATGACTGCTAAATTTCCTCAAACATTATATCACTATTTGCGGAAGAAGGACTCTCATTTTAAGCAGATTGCTTGATAATACGACAGCCCGAGACAAAAGTCATGAAACATATTAAAAGCAGAACGGATATGTAGTTGAATATACGAATTTTAATGACGGTGATATTGACAATGCAGATGATGATGAAGATGATGAAGATGATGATGATGATGATGATGATAATGATAATGATTCGAATGAAAGAAGAGATGATATTATGATATTACAGAAATTTTACCTTGAATATTCTCCGTTCTAATTACTAAATGTGTTAATATATTTCTCTCAAATCTCATTATTGTTGGAAATGTCATAGCAAAGGGTGATAATATGCAGTTTTTAGGTATAATTTTAAATGAGTATCTTTCTTGGAAGCCACATCAAACATATCAAGATCTATTGTTGTTCTCTCCAAATTAAGACTTTTTGTACCACAGTCCATTCTGACCACTATCTACAATAGCATTATACTCCCCCATTTCAATTACTGTAATATTGTTTGGCGTCACACCTTTAAAACTCATTTAGATAAATCATGCATTTGACAAAAGAAAGCAATATGAATTATCTTTAATGCTCCCTTCAATAGTCATGCAAATCCTCTATTTTCACAGTCAAATATATTACCATTAAAGGACTTGATAACCTTGAGTTCCCTTGCTTAGATTAGCAAGTATGCGCTTGCAAAAATGACGCCTGACTGGAATGCTCCCCAGGGAGTGGAGAATGTGCCTACATTGTGTGCGGGTAAGCCTGAATCCGATGACCGGGGTAATAATATCTGTAAGGCGCTTTGAGAGGACCTTCGGTCCTGAAAAGCGCTATATAAGAACTAGCTATTATTATTATTATTATTATACATTTTAATAGCGATATCTTTGTTTTTAATTCTTCAATTCATACTCGCCAAACTAATTTGATACACTTACGTCAGGTAAGGTTTTTTGCTCCCTTTGGGGCCTCCCTCTGGCCACACCCACCATTTAGGACATGCCATACGGTCAATTCGTTATGGGGCTATGCGATCTTTACATCCGTGCACATGAAAATTGGTTTCCTTTCCAGCTAGGTTGACCCCCCTGGCTCCCGGACTATGGGGGCGGCATCACCAACAGTTAAAGATGTGAAAATTATACCAAGATACACCTCCATACAAATTTGAAAGAAATCCGTGAAGGAATGTGGCAGTTAGAGCGCACACAAGAATATGAAGCGGCGGGGGCTGCTGAATCCAAAGTACTGCCAGGGGTTAAAATTCACTTCACACCCTTACCAAGTTTGTTATTTTTAAAGCGTGTGAAAAATAGAGTTTTCTTGATTTTGTTTCTTGAGAATGTGACATATAAAAGCTTACATTCAAGTATTCAAGAAAAACCCTAATTTAACTAGCCCACCTTTCATTCCTAAGTTACGAAACACACACACACATAAAAAAGAAATGTATAAGAGGTATGAATAATTAAGTTGCTGACTGTAATGCCCATTTGTTAATTTATTGTACATCAATAATTGTTTTACACTGTCGGGGACTAATTGGCCTGTCTTTATCTAAGGCAGCCATGTTGGACAGCAAACGAAGATAAAACTTTAATTTGAATATAGGTTACATGCTTTCAGTTCTAGCTAATGGAAAGTAAAAGTACACAGAAAAACCCAGACTTACAGTACTCTTTATTTCCAGCAAAACTAAGTTTTATTTGCCAAACCATCTTCTTTGAAAACGAGCACTTTCCTAATGTAGAATAGTGGAAATCCACTCTATTAGGAGCGGATCCAAATGTTTTGGAGTGGAATTCATTTTAAACTATAGTGAAATCATTCTAAACGAGTTATCTGTATTACTATTTTGAGAGGATATCCCTACTATGTTCATGTTTGAGCGTGGATATCCATTCGACATGGAAAAATGATACGTTATAATCATGAGGAGGGAACACACATATGCGTACCCTAAATAACACTGAGTGGGGGGGGGG
Source organism: Strongylocentrotus purpuratus (assembly GCF_000002235.5). Lineage (NCBI taxonomy): Eukaryota > Metazoa > Echinodermata > Echinoidea > Camarodonta > Strongylocentrotidae > Strongylocentrotus > Strongylocentrotus purpuratus. The sequence continues at coordinate 2,160,446 of NW_022145609.1, forward strand.
GGGGTATTAATGTAATTAATTTTCTTTTCTTCAACTGATTATCATAATTTCACAGCATGGATCAGGAATAGAATCTATCACTGTTCAGAATAGTCCGTCCTACATCAACATTTCTTGGGCGACAGCAGCAGGGTCATCATGGGACTACTACACCGTGGATGTTATCAAATCATCCCAAAGAAGCGTGGGTGGATATCCAACCAACACCATCGACACGACACATCTGATAACCGGACTCAGACCTGAAGAACAATACACAATAGTTGTCATACCATGGACTACTGAGGGCGCTGGACGTTCATTGAATAAAACCGTTACTACAGGTAACACAATTGTGCACTTTTGAAGCAAGTAATTTTAATAAGATAACATCCGGTCCCCCCGAAGGAAAGTCCCAAACCCCGCACAAAGACCCAAAACCAAACAAAAAAACACTAAAACTAAAACATTAAAGGTAAAGACCAGTTATGGTCATACGATTGCATTGTGAAAGAAACGTTGTGGAATCGATCAGAAAAGGTTGATCATCTAGCATCTAGCATCTGCAAGGTTCTGGAATCATCAAAATGATAAGAAATTTGGCCCATTCTTCGTAAAGTTACAAGCACTATACACAGAAAGATGTATATGGGACTATCCTATATCTCTCACAGACCATGAGAGAAATAAATTTACCAAATATATGAATTAGTAGGCGGTTTCCAGGCAAATTTTTTATCATCATGTATTAGTCAAAACATATTCTTTCACATGATTGGTAATGAGAGCTTCCATTTCATTTTTTGAAATTGGGGCGTTTCCAATACTGGTCTTTACCTTTAATAAATATTTATATATATTTACTTCATAATTTGATAAGAATCCTGTTGTTTTTATTTCTTCATGTCAATGTCCTTCGTATTTTTCCCCTTCTGCCATTCATCATGTTCGTAGTGAAATCGTGTTTACAATCTTATCCGAACACACAATGTGTAACAGCAAAATGTTAGATATATGTACAGTATGTAAAAAGATAGTCAGTTAGTATACATGCTGTATATTCTTGGTTACTCCCCAGAGGCCATTGCTGAAGGAGACATATTTGTGTCAGATGTTACGTCATCATCGGCTTTTATCCAATGGAAACCTGTCGCTGGAGTCTTCTTCTATGACATCGAGGCTGAACCAAGTGATGCCATTGAGAATACAGGGGGTATCTTTGAAGCTGAGGTCGGACTGACCATTCTACTTCCAGGAACAGTGTTTAATGCGACTATAAGAGGTGGTAGTCCAGTCATGGACGTGGCATCAACGCAAATAAGAAGCGGTAAACGACAATAACTTGACACGTTTTTATCTTAACATTAACATTCAATTATAAAATCAATTTTTAAAAGTGAGTTGAAACATAAACGCCGGGTTAAACTTTTTTTCTCCTAGATATATGAGAATTGCCAACAATTCTTTTTTACATATAGTATTTATCATTTCCTTTCAAAGCATTTATCAATTGTTTAGAATTGTCCATCCTCATTCTCATCCGCAGTTTTGAACAAAACCATTTTATGTCGTATTATAAGTAACATTACTCGTCAAATTGTATGGTTACCCACAGGCCACCACCCGTTATCTCATTACAAAAAAATAATTTTATTTTGGTTCAACACCCGTGAGTCCAGTGAGTATTATGCTTAATGGTCGGGTGAAATCCAAATATAAATTGGTTCCTGTTGATGTGCAGGGCTGCATACAACTCATATTTTGTTATTCAAACATCTAAATATATTTCATAGAAAATAATTTTCTCAGACCTGCTAAGCTCCGTTTTCAAAAGGAGGGACACATGCATTATGCGTACCCTGAATAACACTGAGTGGGGTCGAGGGGGGGGGGGGGGGGGGGCGAAGCTACGTTCCAACGTCTCTATGAAATATATTTAAATGTTTGAATAACAAAATATGAGTTGTAATACAGCCCTGCACATCAACAGAAATCATTTTTCTATTTGGATTTCACCCCAACTTTAAAGTAACGAATACGACCGAAGCAAATCTCACTCTACGATTTTCAAATGAATTTATTTTCGTTTTGTAGCACCCGAGAGTCCAGTTAACGTTTCTCTTAAACAAACTGGTACGACTGAAGCGACCCTCTCCTGGACCCCTCCGACCAGCCCACATGACGCATACGAGTTCTACGTCATTAATAATTCAACCAATGAGAGATTACCCACTACAACTAAACAGCGTGGTGACGTCAGTGATAACGAGGTGACGTTGACTGGTCTCTCTCCTGCTACCAACTATTCATTTGGAGTTGGATCTGTAATGAACGCCATGGATTCCTTCGGATTGCAGAGGAGTGGTCAAGATGATAACCCGACAGTGTACGGTCGAACTGGTAAGCAAATTTGAAAATTGACCTACACGAATTAACGAGGTTTCGAGCGAACCGCACCAGAGATGTATTCTTATTTTAGTGAAAATGCATCCCACCTATATAATTTAAGGAGCTTTTAAAAACGTTGATTCTCCCACTATTCAGAGTGGTGATGTCACTCCCGGCTTGTCAGTTGCATAAGGAACCTCCTCTTAAAATTAGCTTTAAAGGTACTATGTCCTATTTGTAGGCCAACAAAAATGAAAAGGTCAAATTCCAACGGCATTTCAAAGATAATACTAATTTAGAACTTCCCTAAAAAAAGGGCGGCTTGAAAATGTCTTAAAGTGGGAAAATAACGTTTATTAGTTGTCGAATTGACTTAAGAGCTATAGAGCCAGTAAGTACCAATAGACTGATTTTTCCGGGATCGCCGCCCCTGACGATACTTCAGATTTACGTATACTGCCATCTGTTGCTGAAAATGCACCTTGAGCTTCGGGGGCTCCGCCCCCTGTCCCCACTTTGAAAAACGTTCAGCGGGGCCTGCATGTAAGAGTGGTGGATGCAGATTTGCTAATTACGCCACTGACAAGCAGCATAAACAATATATACATTCAAGGATGCAAAGAAAACACAACAATAATAACAAATAATAATAATAACAAAACTGACATGTAAATTTAGGTTCATTTTCCAATACAATGTTTGCATTATAATGTCTTATTATTATCATATCTTTGACTTAAAAAATATGTGTTATTTACCTGAAGTATATAAAAAATACTCACACGAGTTATTATATATTTTTATCTCCGTTTTGTAGGTGACGATACAGGGAATGCCGTCTCATCTACTCTTCATGACACTCTGCTTCTCATCCCTGCACTCCTGGCTGTCTTTCTGGTGTGAAGTCACTGTGACTGTCATCTGTTTACCCCACGTTTTTTCTGCAAATATTAATGGGGATGGTTTAGAAATGATCTTATGTCACATCCGAAATTATCTATTTGTTTGACAATTTCGATGTTTAAGTTCAGACACCTTTCTCACACGAGTACTTGTAGACTGTAATAAGCTACCAGGGGGCATGCATATTATGATAGGCCTACCCATTGGCTATCGCCAAAACGTCATTTTTGGCGATCGAAGAACTGGCTGCAAACTTTAGTCAGCTACACACAACTTTAGACTTAGACAGCGAAACTATCACACAGGTCGATAATTTTGTATGTGCCATAGTACGTTTTTGTTATTCAAAATTAAATCTAATTGTAAGGCTAAACAAACAGCTCGACCAAGATGCCCTGTATCAACATTGATCAACAATCACAGAAAACTAGTTTCAATATAACTTTATTAACAATCACGATTATTAATAAAGGAAATAGGAGTATAGGAAATTGTGTATTAATTACAAATAAGTATATAAAAGTAGATTAGTGGAAATACAAGGTCATGTTTTATTATTAACAATACAGGGCTAATACTTCATATTATTCATGATGGAATACGTGAAAATATATTAACGAACACGTTTAGCATGACGTCTGTTTCGGGTCACAAGGGCATTAGTTCCATGTCGCGCCTTTGCCGCTCCAAATAGAAGATGTATACATACAATTAACGCGAAATTGAAAAAATTATAGTCAAACAAAATGAAAAACAAACACAAATACAAGGTTTGAAAGAAGAAAGGGAGAAAAGGTAAGAAAGGGATACAAAGAAAGAAAAGAAGAATATTAAAGAAGGAAAATAAGGTAAATCAGACAATGAATATTTACCATATTATAACCATGCGAACACTATTATCAAAAGAAATATGTCCGATATGACATGAGCATGTTTTCAATCTATTTCCTCCATGGGAAGAGTCATAATTTTATATATGACCATCGACTAATCCATTTTATCTTTGTATCACTAAACAATTATTTCATGTATACAAGAATCTTAGTAAAACACGATAGCAAAGACTTTCGAGAAAACAAAATTAAGTGATTTCAAAAGCCTTGCCCATCACCTATCACAATGCACAAACATTACAACTACGAATTACATATTCCCACCATGTAATTCATTGGAAAAAAAGAAAACGTATCGAAATTACCTTTGAGATGATTTCTCCAAAGTCTTTGACAACTTGTTTTTTGTCAAAATATTATAGTATTGCGTTTGAAAGGCTATGTGGAATCGCTACTTGCCATTTCCAATTTATTGGGGAATTTAAGCAAACGTTATGTAACATTTTGTGTCCTCTTGAAGTCTAATCATCAGTGATCATGCGACTGTTCTTGTTAGGAAGTATCGTGGTCTTGTGGAAAAGTTACCGGCTAGGATAATTAAGGTCTAAAATCCGAATCCTAGCCACGGCGCTATATTTGCAGACATAAATTATGTAGGTTACTTAAAGGCCTATATGGCCGAATTGCTAATTGGGGAGATTTCAAATATGATTACCCATTTGTACTATTCATTATGTTTTAATTCTTGTTATTTCTCATTCAGTACATTCTCCTAAAGTTCATGGTTCCACTACAGTCAACCATAGTTTTTATTCATATATAGTGTAACTTGTCATAAATGATAGCATACCGGAAGTATATTGGTTTGAAAGGTCATATGGGTATGAGTTAAGCAGGACGGTGTATAAGCATTGTATGCTAATATTTTCGTGCATTTCAATTTGTATCAATAATATACTTCCCATGCAAGGCATGTTGGGCATGCGTGTTTGACTGTTCTAGGTGTCCATTATATATATATATATATATGTTATTTGTGGAAGTTTGGAAGTTTGGTACAACATATGGCAATGTGAGGGATGGGGGTTTAGGGTAAGGCTAGGCCAAATCAACTTAATTTCTAGTTTCTCGTCTCTCCAGCCTCCCCTCGTTCGGTCCGCATCAATCTATTATTACTATTTTTCTTATTATTTGATATGGAATTTGATATGGAATTTGAAATGAAATGATTAAGAATCTGATACCTAGACAATGAGATTCTGAAGAAAAAAAGATATATGTATAAATTGCAATTTTACCTTGTTTTGTTCCTGCGTACATTAGTGCAAAAGAAAATGAGAATGAAGGAACAAAATGTGTGCAAAATCGGCCCAACGACATGTGTATGTAAAGGAAAAATGAATCCCTCCTCCTTATTAAAACAAACATCGGATTGTCGTAGGAATCAATTTAATTAGCCCATGGGAATTATTGGCTTTTGTTATGAAAGAAAAAGTATGGCAGGGAATGTAATGATGGTCATTCTAAGGAAAACACAAAAACTGTCAAGGAATAAGAGCCTGAAAGTATCGTTTATAGGAAATGCTTTTTAATGACATATTATGAGATAAGTGACGATGATATTGAAGTGTTTCTCTGACCCAGTGGCGGATCCAGGGGGGGGGGGGGGGAGGGGGGCCGGGGGGCCGGGGGGCCCGGCCCCCCCCCCCCCCCCTTGAGAAAAAAAAATCATGTAAAAACACGTGAACTTAACCTTTTTCGGGGGGTTGCCCCCCCCCCCCCTGGCGCTCAAGTGGGGCAAATTTATAAATTTTCGAGGACTAATTTTTTTTTATTGTGCTCACTACCCACACCCCCCCCCACCCCCACAGAGCGACTTTTTGGCCGGCACGATTTTCTAATTTTCGGGAGCAAAAAAAAAAAAAAGTTGGGCCCCCTCCCCTAAGAAATCCTGTATCCGCGCCTGCTCAGGCCCTATGTGTCACTGACCGCTGATGACATCATGATAATGGCTGAATCCGCTGAAGAGTTGTAGTCTGCCTTAGCTGCTGCATATCATCAGAACTATGAGCTTTGGAAATTACTTTCTGTAAACGGTATTGAAGTATTTTGTAGGAAATTGCTCAAAACCCTTCATAAATTGAGCCGTGGCACTGAAAGTTGTATATGTATATGACGAAGTTGATAGATTTGCTTTGGCTTATAAAGTGGAGAGGCGTATGATAAATCTTTCGGCACGAGTTACTCATGGAAAATCTAAACTCTCGTGTACTATTTACAATTTGTTACGCAAACTATACGATAATTGTGATTTTGAATCGAATTATAAAATTAAAAGTGAGCAGAATCTCTAATTTATGGGTAGAAATACCTCCTTAAACATAGAGTGTGTTAAATCATCTATGGATCGTAGATTAAATGACATTGATTTGCAAAACAGGAATGAAGAAGTTAGTATAAAATGTTTATGTTTCAGTTACAGGATTTTTAAACAGGAATTTGGTATGGAAAAATATCTGTTAAAGTTGGATTTTAGTGATAGAACATCTATTTTTGTAAAAATCGATGTTGTAATAGTAAGCTGCCCATCACTCAATGTCGTTATTTGCCTAGTCAGTCAGCCTCTAGAATTGTGTTCCTTATGTGATCCCGAAGTTACGTATAAGGTGATGAATTCCATTATTTTCTCTTTTATCCAGCATTTGATAACATTCGTAATAAGTAGTACATTTATGTTAAGAAATATTATCACAGTAGACCTAACATCAAATTTCACCAGTTGTTCAATATAACTTGTGTTAAACAGTTAAAGAATCTTTTTAAATTCTTGTAAAATCAATACGTCGAATTTTAGAATTAAAAAAAAAAAAAATTCCAAAGCATTAGACCCTTGGTTTCTATATGCACATGTATATCTCTTTCTCTCTCTCTCTCTCTCTCTCTCTCTCTCTCTATATATATATATATATAATAGGTTGTATATATTTTAAATTTGTTATAGCATTAGTATACGTGCTGTTAGCGCTGACAATATGTGTTATATAAGGTTTATAGTTTTACTTAAGTCTATTTTTGGGGTCGTTGTTCATTCGTTGAAACCTTGCCTTCAATTTATTATGCGTTTAGTTTGCTACCAAAGAACCTCTCTTTAGTAAGAGACATATATGTTTTTGTTTTTCTTCCCTGTCTCAGTTGTAAAATATTCTCGTATAGTTTATCTGTATAACTTCTATGCCCCATGTTGGGCCGTTTACGAGATAAAATAAACCTTTAAACTTTGTCAACCTTTCAAAATGTTCAACCTTTCAACCGTAATCAGAGCTATGGCAAAAGATTCCCTATCATGCCTATAGTAAGTTGTACTTGTGTAATGTATGTTCATTCATTCAGCATATACGGCATTCTGGCGACTAATATGCAACAAATTCGGATTTAATGTCAAAATGGTAAAAAATGTAGATCGCAATGGAAAATATAACATATTTCTAAGAGATAGAAGAAAGGAAACGAATGAAAAGCAGTTTTGGGGCAAAAATCTCGTAAGTTACTTTTTGGATACTACGACTGAAATCATTTTCGTATTCCTTACGTATGCAATTGATCTAGGCAGAAACTATATATATTCCGTAAAATCCACTAATTCTACTTTTTCAGGAAGACAAATGTCATAAAGGGTCATGTGACATAAAATGCCACAAATCATTTTTGGATGTTAAAAGATGGGTAAAGTCGCGAAAAAATGACATGCAACCGCGAGCTAGTAGCCAATAGTTCCCGGAGGAGAAAGGGAAGGGGCGTCCATCTTGCGCCCGCGATTATTGTGAGGTTGTTAATAATTTATAAGCGTACATTTAACAAATCGATGCTTTCACTATACATAGAAGAAGAAAAAAATCTTCACTGCACGGGAAGCCTTAAGGTAAACAGAATAATGCATATTACTGCGTGTCCTACGTGCCCGTGAAATCAGTGGGTATATTGCGGAATTCTTGTACAAATAATTTCTTTAAAATCTCGATTTTAATGCCTATTGTTATACATGTTTATCATGCGTGATATCTTTTGTATATCATTCATCATAATTCTTTTGAGAAATGGAGCACAAACTGATAATCCTGCTAGTCACAGCTATGTTTATTTACTTGATCGTTGTCTAGGTCTCCAGATCTTTTGTCAATTTTTTTTTTTTTTTTTTTTTTTTGGGGGGGGGGAAAATATTTTCTTGCTTTCGTTTGCTCATGACTCCTGGCAACTGGCATGACTGGCAACCCCAAGCTAGATGAAACGATAATGGTTTCACGATGTACACTAAAAGGGACTGCCGTATAAGGACGTCATACGTAGCAGTCCACTATGTCGACGTGCAAATCTAAAAGTCCCTATTGTGATCCGCTACTGCAAAAATCATTGTGCTGTAGGAGTCTCCGAACAGGGATTTTTTTACTTCAGGGACCAACATAAGATTTATTAATGGTCTCATAATTTAAATCTATGAATACACCCCCTCGTTGGACGAAATTAGTTGAAATAATGCGGTCAAAAAGAAATAAAGTTTCCTTTTGTTTTCCCGCTTAATTTTACCAATTATTTGTTGATCCCTGGCATATTTGGTATTGGTACCGAAAAAAAGAGAAAAGCACGAAGATGTCAAATATGGCTATATATGGCGGTCTTAAATAAAAATGTAGTGAACGTGTACATGGGTTTTGGTGTGAAAATGAAACCGAATTCTTAACTTTAAACTTTAATACCTCGTAATTAACTGTCGGTGATTAAAAGCACGAAAAACGCAATAATTGCAATCACTTCCTTTCTATAAGGTATCATACTGAAGGTGATTTCTTACTTTATCCAGTGATAATAAAACTTTGGTTTTCCATTACCCCTTAAAGTGTTAGGTTTGCCATAGCAGGTCCCAAATAGCTCGGGATACGGAATCCGATGCAATGTATCCTGTGAAGAGGGACTCCCAGGTATGAGGAACAGAACATCTAGAGAAATAAAGGGGTGTACTTGAACGAAAACAAGGCATCCATTGGCGATATCCCTCTTTTAAACCACTTAACCGTGAACTGAAAAAATGTCGCGCACTGATAGATTTAAAACCATGAATAAGAAACTCAGTTTATCATTGTCAAATGGTTGGTTGAATGTCTGGCATTTAATTTTCTTTTCATGAAAACGCAGATTTAATAAAATTATAGGATTTCCCGGCCAAATTCGCGAGTTTGACATTCAAATTAATTTGTCTTGCGTTCAAATTCGACGGTTTTAGTGCAGTCAGGTATATCTCTGGTTTATATTCCCTTTTCTAGTTTTCAAATCTATGGAATTTTTGTTAGAATCTACGTATGTTTCATTCAAATTAATGAACACATCTGAGAGAGGTGTCTAGATTTAGACATCGAAACTGTCACATAGGTAAATAATTTTGAAGGTGTCACATAACTCTTTTCCGATAATACGCATCTACATAGGAGTTACTCTTCCTCTTTATTCACGTATATGAACTCAAAGAGCATCGGAAAGCCTTCGAAAAGTGAAACTGGGAAATTCAGGTTGATAAAAATTACTTTATTACCAGCCTATATATACTTGACTGATCTCTGCGAAGTGTCTAACTTTTGTTTTTTTTAAGTGGCCCAACTATTGTGGAGCGTGTAAGCAGCGCTTTGTAACTGCAAGGAAAAGGCGCTACATCAAATATCTTTTGGATTGGATTGGATAGAATGCATATAAAAACGTAAAGAGCAAGAGCCAAACGCCAAAAATAGTATTGCCATATTTAAATGAACTCGATCTTCAAAGGTGATGGCGGAAGGATTAAATAAACCGTTTCCACCGAACATCGGCGCATCGGTTGCGCAGTCAGTTGATTTTGGCTTGGCAGGTGCTTCATTGGCTGAGAATGCTCACCAGGTGGAATCACCTGAGATCAAGAAGTCCAGATGGTACCTGCTATCTTCATCGTTACATCATGCCATAGGGGTGGCAGGGATCAAGTTTATATTCAATGGCGATAAAATAAAAATAAGGAGGTAAGTCGCACTAATTTAGACCTTGTAACAATTATTTAACATATAATCCCCCTAAACAGTCCTCAAATAACTAAAGGCATTGTTCTCACATTAAAAGTGTGGTGTGATTTACACGGAACTAGGAATGAGGTAGGGGGTACCCCAACATTTTTGAACTAGTACCTAGAAGAATGCAGTATAATGTTGCTATAGTTTAGTCAATAAAGGACACATGTCCAAACTTAGATGCAAATGACAAGTCGAAAAAACATGAATTCTAATTTATGCTAAGGGATACTATCCATGATCATTATTAGTTTAGATTTTGAAATGAATACAGAAGTTTCGTGTTTGAATTCAGATATATTTTTCATTTATTGTTTTATTTATTATTATCATTATCATTATTATTAATATTATTATTGTTATCATTTTTAATATCATTATTATTATTATTATTAATGTTATTATTATTATCATTATCATTATTACTGTCATAATTATCATCATCTATATCATTATTATTGATTTATATTTTCATTATTATTGTTATTCATGTATGTTCATGGTATCCTGTAATACTGGTAAAGCACGTACCCACTTTATCAAATGGAAAATATCTTTTCCATCAGAAGAATCCTAACTAAAAATATGTCGATGAAACGATTTAAAAATGAAATTGATGATAAACAGATGTTTGATATTTATTACAGTGTTGATTTAAATTATTTACTGTGTATCTTCATACATGCTTTTTACGTGCCATATATTTTTTGTGATGGTATCTCAAATAGGAAACCAATGCGTCAGGTATTCAAAGAAACCTGTTAACACCCTTTTGGATGTGGAATATGTTGATCTGCTAGACTGTCCATCAGTCGTTCTCTGCAACTACAATGCTTACAGGTAGCTTTTCTTTATAAAAGCGGACCAAAATTGATTCGAATTTCATGAAAAGACATGAAAATCATCACCAGAGATGAAGCCTTTAGTTTATTTAAACGTTTTGAGTTTAATAACAAAAACACCAAATGTTATGGTTCTACGTGATACATCGTCATCTTTTACGATATTATTGAACATGTTCAAGAGGGATTGGACAGAGGTATACAAACTGAATGGATAATCATCCGATGCGACGTTTCTATATAAATTATGTACAGAAGAGTGGTATTTAGTCTAGATTCTAATGGATATTGCACAGGACTACTAATCCCCTGGTACGGATTTGTCTGGTACCGATAGTCATCGCACAATCCGATTGTAATTAAACAAAGATGTATAGTACCTTGCTGATGATTCTAGGACACCTAACCCCTGGACGTCCACCCCCGGATAACCACCCCTAGTCAACTACCCCGACGATCCTTTAGGACAAATACACCGGACAACTATCCTATGGGGTAGTTGTCTGGTGGGTAGTTGTCCGGGGTATAGTTGTCTGGGGGATAGTTGTCCGGGGGGTTGTCCTGGGGGTAGTCGTCTTAGATGGTGGTTGTCCTAGGGGTAGTTGTCCTAGGGGATAGTTGACTAGGGGTTATCCGGGAGGTTGAATGATCAGGGGGTAGGTGTCCGGCTACGCTTGCTTATACAAGTACTGAACAAGTGAGGAACTGAACACATTATGGGATGTATGAAATATTCTGAACCCTATATAACTGATGGTACAACAACAGTGAATACATACTCGTATTATTGTTCAGCTTTGGGGCTTATTACTTGTGTAAAGGCTTAATAAAAAATCATTTGTCCTTCTACTTATGATGCGCTATTGTCAAATAGGGTTAGAACCGTTGTAAAAGAACCCAGTAGCGGGTGTGGTGACTCAGTGGTTAGAGCGCCCGTCTCATGAACGGGAGGTCGTGGGTTCGAACCCCGGCCGAGTCATACCAAATACAAAGATTGGAGGAGGGTAGTAATATTCCCCCTCTTGTCGTCGGCTGAATCCGCCCCTTGGGACACGGTACGAATGTCAAAGGTTATCATAATCATATAACGTATTGACGACGGAATTAAGAATGCTTGATTAAGTTACACAATATATATACAGTTTATAGTATAAAAAGCTTTGTTTATGAAGACAACTTATGGCATTAGCATACATAGAAATAACAGCTGTAATCTATTTGAATATTACCCAGGTCCTGACAGAGAATGCAATCCACTAGAGATAGTGTGCATGAATAATGCAATGGGTAAGTACATCCTGGCGTGTTCAACTTCCCTCCTCCCACCGAGCTGTAATGGTGATTTTTTTTAAAGGGTATCATCATATGAACAGGTTGCTCAACATGCTTAATTGCCATGTAATTAATAACGATCTATAAAAAGAGGATCCAGGTATACAAATGCTGAAAATTGCAGAAAATATAGTAACGGATATCTTACAAGTTCCAATAAAAAAAGCAAATGTATTTCCTTAAAGACAGTGGTCTGACCACTAGCTGTGTTTAATGAAATAAATTTGCGATTCAGCCACGAAGCTTTACTTGAATACCCTTATACTATACAAACGTTATTTTGAAATTATAGTAAATGAGCCATTCTTGTATAAACCGAATTCTTCATGCCTATGCTGGGGATGTGATGGCGGCAATTTAAAAAAAAAATAAAACCCCGGATGTATATTCTGTTTATCGAAGATGTAATGCATGACTGTTGCATGATCTCGAAATAGTCCCCGGGAAATATTATGATGGGATGAAATGACCACCCCTCACCTATTCAATGGCTCTGAATATCTGAATAGAGCGATCAATCCATGCTATTGTTCAAGTAACTATCATAAGTGTTTATGTTCATACACGTTTTGTATGTAATTATATATTTTTATACGGAAAAAACCCAGACCCAAACCAAGAGGAGATTAAGAAAAAAAAAATATTAAGCATATCCATTTATATAAATACACTTATTTATAATATAATCATTATTTTGTAAAGCCCTTTTACATGTAAGGTCTCACAGTACTTTGAAGTGTTCAAACTAATTAGCATATTATTAGTGTTATTATAGTGTTATTATAGGCATAACAATCAATGATCTAAGAAGAATTTTGAAAGCATTTCAAAGAAGACAAAAACAAAGATTTGTTTAAAGAACACTTTGAGATCAAAGGCACCCAATGAAGAAGAATGACGAAAATGTCGTGACAGGATCATTCCACTGTTGGGGTGCAGAGGACAGAACGAAATATGAAGATCATCTAAATGAGCATTGATGACGTAATGACCTGAAAGAAACCATATTCTATTCACAGCTCATTCTTTCTCCAAAACCTGTCATTTTTGTTTCTGTGCTATAGAGGACTTCAATTCGAAGGCCACTGCTGCTTGCCCATGCCCCCGACCATGTGACGTTGTTACGTATGCTACCACGGTATCACAAGCCAAGTTTCCGTCAGACTTTTACAGTAAATTTCTTGCAGAAACACTGACTGAACGGCGGAATAGATCTCTTAATGCTGCCTATTTCAGGTAAGGATTGCTACTGCTTGTAGTTTGAGACCGGAGTCAGTACTTATAGGACCAATTTTTCGTCTGTGAAACACACAAAATAATGCAACAAACAAAAAAGAAGATCGATATCCAATAGACCGTTTTCGTATTTCAATGCATATGTCTTTGTGAGGTGCCTCCTGGCACCTACCTGGCACCAACTACTAGTAAAGTAAGCAGTTCGCATGTTGACTATTGAAATGCAGTTATTCGTAACAGGTGAATGAAATGATTCCTATCGAGGCGCTTCACACAGACGTATGTATTAGGTTACATTACGAAAATGGTCTATTCCAGACGTCCTAGTTGAGGAAATGCCCACTGGACCGAAGTTTTGACATATTTTGAAGATTCAGGAAAATGTGTTTTATCTAATTTGTTCACACTTTTCTTCTCTCGAGAACCTTACGTTAACTGCCATGAAGCCCATAAATTTCGCATTGTTGTTATAAAAACATTCATATATCACTTCTACTGCTACTACTACTACCACTACTGCTACTTTTAGTAGCATTATTATTATTATTATTGTTACTATAACAATAATTTGTTATACTTATTGTAATTATTATTATTATTATAATTATTGGTATTATTATTATTATTATGAATATCTTATTTCTATCTTTATTCTTAATATTTATCCAAACAATGAAGTCCTATAGGAAGGAGATCCATTAATAGTTTGATAACAAATATATAGGTCTATAATCATGTTTTTAAATGTATTCTTCTATTCTAACGTAACATTTTATCCTCTTACCCCAACCGGCAGACTAATGACTACTAGAAAAAACATTTGTATCTAGCAATTGTTTACGAAACTCGGCCTCTTCCGGAAATCGAGCAATAGAAAGTTTACCCCAACCAGAAATCTACGCTCAGAGTTAAAATTTAAAAAAAAATGTTTAGCGTCCTGCCTTTTTAAAAAATAGGAAGGAGGAGGCCCTTTTTTTTCTCAAAATGGCCGCTCGGTACATTTTCCCTGACAGTTGGCTATTTTTCAAGATGGCCGCCGGCATTTAAAAAAAAAAATCAGAAATAGATCATTTTAGCAGGTCATGTTTTTTTTCTTAAAAAAGAAGAAAAAAAAGAAGGCGACCCCAAAAAAAGGAAGCGGGCGGGGACGCCAAACATGAATATTTTTTTTACATGGCCTTATATGTTTAAGTAATATGGAGCTCGTTCATTCTAGGTAGCAGCAGCTGAATTATGGAACAGAATACCTGGTATTGTGGTGAGGCAGTCACAGTTGATCAATTCAAATACAGACTGAATAAGACTGATGACTCATCCGTTCACCAGCAGTTTTCCTTAGATCTAAATTTAGTTGGTATCTCATTTGAATGGTATCTTGAAATTATTGCCTAATTCTACCTCTTCCTTATTCTCCATAGTGCATCGCGACTGAAAGGTAATGCACTATACAATAACCGTTTGTTTTTATTATTACGAATTAAAATCTTTCCGTTTTGTATTACCTCTATTCTTTATTACAGCAACAGTATGTGTCTCATCAACATATTCTTTAATGAACTGAGTCGGCAAACAAACACTCAACAAGAAGCTTATGGGTTTTATAGTCTTCTTTGTTAGTCTGTAACACTCAGCTTAAAATAGCTTTTAAAGATATAATCAGGTTGTTTGATTTGTTTATTATTATTTTTATAATAAATTCTGCTATTAAAGGGAACCAAAACCTTCATATTAAGTTACTTTTATTATAAAGTTTAAGATATTTGAATAAAATCATTGAAAATTTGAACAAAATCGGGCAAGGAATAAGGAAGTTAAAGCATTTTGAAATGACTAGTCAGTAGTCACTAGAGGGCGATATTCAATTTGATGACATCATTTTGTGGACAACTCTCCATGCCTTTTGTACTTCAAATTTCATGTTTTACTTCTTTCTTGTGATTGAGATAATCTACTCCCCTAAAAGCAAGGTATAGAATGCAAAATGATATTCCACTTCACATGTTATGAAGTCGGATCAAGAACACAAATAAATACGAAGAAAACGAAGGAATTGTGAAATTTGATGTACAAAAGGCATGGGGTGGTATTCTCATAAGTTAAGCCGGGACTAAGTCCAGACTAAACAAGAATTTTAGTTCACACTTCTATGGAATGCTAGGTTTCATCTTTCTCCTTCAATATTCATGACAAAGATAATCTACCAAAAACTTTGTTGAAATTCAGTTCATACTCATATTATCTTTTTCTTCCCATTTCATCGCAAAATTAATTTTTTGAAAACTCTTCATTGAAGGATTAAAATAATCTGTACAGGGTAAATTAGTTTGCAACAGGCACTCCATACAAGTGTGAATTAACTAAGTATGCGCTAACTTAGTACGCGCTACCGGAATACCACCCATGGAGAGTTGTCCACAAATGATGTCATCAAGTTGAATTTCGCCCTCTTAGTGACTAGTCATTTCAAAAAGCTTTAACCTTCCTTATTCCTTGCCCGATTTTGTTCAATTTTCACTGATTTTTATTCAAATATCTTAAACTTGACAATAAAAGTAACTGAGTATGAAGATTTTGGCCCCCTTTAAACTTGATATAGGTTAAATCAAAACGTATATTTCACAATGAAAATACTGTAATCAATGCATCAATTGCACTATTATATTGAATTTCATTTGATATAATATATTAAGGACATATTCATTTCACTCAGGACTGCATGAATTATACACAAACTTCTCAAACGTTGCTTCCTGAGTAAGGGGCAAGTACATACATCCATGACAAATAGTGTTTTACTGTTACCTCTGAAATAAGGGTCGCTGTCTCCCTTTTTTTAAAGCTTTTTAAACCCTCCATCAGATACAAAGCATTTTAGATGTCATTCCTAATCGAGTAAAGCTTTGAGTTAAAAGATTTTCAAGTTACCGTGAGCAGCGACTTTCAATCTGAGTTCAGTGGTTGCGTATGCTATCAGATCAGTTATGCCTTCAAACTTTGTTTGAATTGTTCCACTTTTATTTTTGCTTGATTACCAAATCTTTGTTTGCCCCCCTTTCCATCCCTTACCTGACCCTAATTAGGTGACATCGGTGGCTCTCTTGGTATGTGGATAGGAGGGAGTATTCTTACCCTCTGCGAGGTTCTCGACATCATTGGTTATTCTATACACAAGGGAAGATCGTCTTAAAGCGACACTGAACTTGACTGAAGTGATGAACTTTCTGCCCTAGCATACTGTTCAGAGCCATCTATACACAGAGTTTGGCCAATCCTTTCGAGTTGTACACAATATGGCGACTACTGCTTTATTGGGCAAGCACAAAACAAAAGAATATACGCCATGTTGTGACCCAGGGAAACCAAGTTGGCTAAACTTTGTATATAGATGGCTCTGGTACTGTTCATTGCACAGCGTCATCTCATGGTCAACTTGCCAACAGTGCGAAACCCAATACCTAATTTCCCATTCGCAGACACATGACTCGACGCGAAAACAGTGTAGCTAGGGAAGCAGCGAATTACGGGCTCATAATACTGCTGCAACTTAACTGAGATGGCGCTATAGGGGATTTTGAAGTATACGATTGTTTTCATATACATGTACATGTATAACCAGAAAACTGTACAGATTTGCGTCGTATGTAGTAAAGGACTTATACATGACACTTTATAAAGCAATCACTATTGTATCGAGAAAGCCTAGGTATTTCTCCCAGAATCTTTTAATGCGAGTCAGTAAGAAACCAAGGGAAGGTCTTGACTGGAGGAAGCATTACTTTCTCCAATCTTAAAGATAATTTGTCTACAATGTATGAGCAAGAATCAATAATTATAGGCTGGCCAGGAGCCCGTCTTCAAAGGGTCACTCCAGTTCATCCAAAAGATTTGACACTCCCTTGGAAACAGACAGACAGACAAACGAACACCAAAGCCTTTTGCCCATGCAGCCCTAAAATCCTCGGGATTTAGAGAAGAATCATTTTTACATTAAAACATTAATGACACAACTGAGAAATGTTTGACTTAGTTCAGTTCAATTATCAGTTTAATCAAAGTGTAGTCTTGTATTTTTAAGTTTCTTTCAAAGGCGAAATGTGGTGTCGAATAATTCTTTGGGTTATTAACAAATTTTGAAATTATATTGCTTTCTCAAAAGTAGCCACAGGATATTGTAAGGCTTATGTAAGCACACCATTTTACTTTCTTCACCTGTTTGGCAAGGCATACTGAAGGGGCGGTTTGGTTAGGTATCTTGGCTATGTGAAAGCCATGCTAAAATTATACGATTCATGTGTTATAAATGAGTAGTTGTAATAAATGTAGTAATATATGTACGAGTATGGAGTTGTAATAATAATGTGGTTGAAAATGCAACTTTGTTTGACGATAACTCTTGTCGATGTCTATGGCGGAACTTATTATTTGTAATAAGCTCTGCATTTATACAAATGCAGTATCTATTCTGAGTTGTGATTATGCTCAGTGACTTATCGATTCATATGCAGCCAAGATTATTTAAAAGCCAATTAGTTACCATTTGGTGATTGTAATATAAGAGGAGTAAAACAATCAGGCAATTGTATAATGCTACTTCTTTCTGCCTATACCTAAGAAGCAGGTTATAACTAAACACGATCTGTGATGCACTGGTATAAAAAAACTCACCACGACATTTACGTATCTGTGTAACCATATATGTTAGATGGTGAGATGGTAGTGTGCTAAGATTAAACAAGGAGTTATAAATTAATTCTTAGTTTAATCATGGATCCTACCAGGTAAATGGTCAACTTTGTATATTGTATTCTAGTTTAGCTGAATAAAGAAATGGATCTGAACTGTCAATTTAAGCAACTTTTGTTCGGAATCTATTCTTTATATCGTACGTAGCACACCAATTGAAACAAGTACTAGGCCTACTTGGCGATGTGTGTGCAGGCAGCACAGAAGCTAAGTACTACTCAACTAATGCAATTCTACAATCATCATAAAAGTATATGGCGCCAACTGGTGGTATAATTACATAATCATCGTCATCGAGAGAGGTTTTCTTTCCATATATGACGGGAACTATTGCAACATTTTCACCCAACATGTAAGGGATCATTTGCCCGCAATCGTATTGGCGAAAAAAAACCCATCTGGATGAGAAAGAAGAGGGAGAGAGAGAGGAAGAGAGAGTGGGGGAAAGAGAGAGAGAGAGAGAGTGAGAGAGAGAGAGAGAGGAAGAGAGAGAGAGAGAGAGAGAGGGGGGATAGAGAACAAGAGAGATTACAGGGATAGTGGACATTTTCAAAAAATTCATTTCCATCTTTTGGAATGGCAATTTATTTCTGCTCTGTGGCTGCAATTTAAGGTGTATTTTAATTAATACACCAGTCCAATTACAATCATTTTTGCATTACCCTTTTAATGTGAGTGTAATTGTCTATATTATATATGTAAAAGTAACAGCTACATTCGTGGGAGCATATAATTCACAGGTCTCTCTGAGCTTCGTGGGAACCCGTCATACAACTATTAACGTCATAAATGTGGCATTCCATGATACTTTATTTAATTTTTTAAATTTTGGGGTGTTATAGAGAATGAGCACCAGCCATACTTGGCAAGACGATTAAAAAAACCCACCCACATCCATGCTGCACCTCTGTGACTCATTTTAAAGAGATATGTTTTGTACTTTGTACACCGTGAACCCACCTACATAGTACATTCATAGTACATTCATGTGACTCACGGTGAAGAATATGAAAGGTTTTGTACTTTGTACACAATGAACAGCTACCTGAGAAAAAGGGAGGGTAGTGTAACAATTTTATTTAGAATTACATTGTTGCCAACGGAGTTAGAATAATTTGCCTTTATCTCTTTTCATTGAACGATTGAGACAATATGATACATTCTTGACAGACATAGCTTATATCTTTTCGGAACCTTATTGATCAACCAAAAGAGTTATAGAGATTGACCAAATATAGCTCTGGGAAGATATAAACTTTATCGATGACAAATAAATCATTTTCCCCCAATCATTTCATGAACAGAGGCATGAACAAATTATTCTAACTTAATGGGCAACAACTGTATCACATCCAGGGACCTATAATTATGTCAATATTAGCTTAGGTCTTATCCTTGAACCCATGGCCCCAAAATTCTGTTACGAGACGATTGCCAATTTTTTTTGAAAAGAATTGAATAGAAAAGTTTATAAAGCTTAGGCTTTTCACATCGTTCTGTAGGTGAAATGAGGAAGTCTATGCGATCAATTTTGTACCGCCGTTTTATTTATGTATTCCAAATTGTTGACATCATCATAACATGTTTAGAAATTAATTTTGAAGGGGAAGCCCACCCTCATATCAAGGCGTTTTCAATAAAAGCAGACAATTTGGGAAAGACGCATATCGACATAGTTGGGGCGGACTATGGATTGTCATGTGAGGGGGAAGGGCGACCCGACAGTAATTTTATATTAAAGAAAAATGATTTGATGATCTAAGCTGGTCCCCTGAAGTAAGAAAACAAAAGTTTATAATATGAAAACAAGAAAGGGTTTCAGATTATTTTCTCCATATTGTTATATCCCTCAAAACCTCTGCGAGCCCTACCTTGCCTTCGCAGTGGCGGTGAGACCATTATCTTTTCCTTTCAGGTTTCTTAACTTGTAACCTCCTAATTAGGTGTAAGGTATAACTTCTGGTTTCGGTACATCACCTACGAAAACACTTGTACAATATTGTTTACTTAAACACAAATTATTATAACTTTAACGCAAATTTATTCTAATTTTTTTTTGTGTTATCGAGTTGTTTGTTCAAAGTGACTGAGCTGAACTGAATGGAACTGATGAACTGTGCTGTTTATTTGAGAGAGGAATGGGTCTTATGTGAAAGAGAGAGGGAGATGGATAGAGAGAGAGAGAGAGGAAGAGAAGGAGAGAGAGGGACTGATGGAGAGAGAGAGATGGAAAGAGAAGGGTAGAGAGAGAGAGAGAGACAGAGACAGAGACTGATGGAGAGAGAGAGAGAGAGAGAGAGAGAAGATGCCGAGCTCCAGATACCAGATGACTCTATGTTTTAGGATCAGTCTATGACCAACATGATCCCTACATGAGAAATGGAATGGCCCGGTAGGGTCTGGCGAATAGCTGGAATCCGCGAAAGTTCATGATTCCCCGTGGGGGCTTGGCTGTTGTTGGTGGCTCGAATTCACAAAGGAGGTTTGTCGACAAACCTTGGTTTTCGTACGTCATATGACGCGTTTTACGCGTTTTTTACAAACCTGGTTTGTAAAGAACAAAAGGAGGTTTGGCGAAACAAAAGGAGGTTTGAGCTCAAACCTTGCTTTGTGAATTCGGGCCATTGTGTTTGTGCTGTGTTTTTGTTTAGGGAGGGGGGGGGGGGGGGGGAGACTACCAACCTTTTTTCTCCACATGTTGGTCAGCCTATGTACCAAAGTTCATATGTCCTCTTTATCGACCTCCACTGGATCATGCCATTCCTCTATCTTTCCCTCTTCGAATGAAAATAATATGAACCACCATCCTGTAATGATAGTAATAAAAATAATCATAATAACAAATAATAATAATAATAATAATAATAGTAATAAAGTCTTGTATGGCGCTAGTGTTTGCACATTGCCACTCCTGGCGCTCCATTATCATGGCTTTAGCACGACTGCCTTTACAGCACTTGAGCATTTTAAGTATTTAAATCCTGGAAGGTACCCGTTTACCTCACCTGGGTGGAGTGTGGCAACTGTAGATTAATATCTTGCCAAAGTACTGCGATAGGGATTCGAACCTACCACTTTGTGGTTCAAAGTCCAGATAATTATTTACTGGACCACGACACCTCTTTAAACAAGGGGTCGCTTGAAGGGGGTTGGGGGATGATTGATGTAGAACCCCCGAACGAAATTTTATGTCGACAAATTTCTTCATTTTAGAGCTTTAACATACATATTTAATACATGTGTACATATAAATAATATTATATTTTTTCCCTTGTGATTGTCAGCAAATATAACCCGACACCTACAATTTAGAATATTGTATAGGGACGTTAGATAGTATATCGTGCAAACTGCAAAACTCCGTGCGGGTGTTTTTAAAGGGTGATCTTGGTACACTATCAGCAAACAAAAGAAAGAAGGTGGAAAAAAGACAGAAGGATATTTTAGTGTAGTAGATCGGCGATGTGGTGTGCATTTTCATTTCTAGATCCAAGATACTCGTGTATAGTATTTGAGATACAAAATTATCGGTTGGCATTTCGAAACCTCTCATACTTTTTAGAAGAGAGGGTAGGTTTTGAATAAAATGGTAAAAGAGGGGCGTTTCACTCTAAATACATTTTAACTTTTTCGCCTTAGTAAGGGACTTATTTGAACATTTTCTGCTAAATAGGTACCTCGTTAAAATCTTGGAACCATTCATAACTTGTCTGAAGACACATTTATTCAAAATTTCTTTTGATGATTAACTCACTCTGTTCACATTGATTTATATTTCATATGTATTGTAATATTTCATATATATTGTAATTAAGGTTTATGTGTAATTTTTGTTTTGTTTAATATGTGTTGATCATTGTATTTTCTTTGTTATAGCGCTAAGATACTTCGGTGGTAAGTGCTTTATAAGCACCGTTTTTATTATTATTATTATTATTATGTGTAACAACCGTGTAATACAGGCAGGGCACCATACAGGCATTCACATGTCGTACACAATGTTGTCTACCTAAACATACCCTCACATATGCGTGTCTCAAGTTCACGCTCTGTATGGAATTCAATAGGGGAAGTATGCTAACCGCCCAACCCAGTCTTCATAACGTTCAAGGCCGAACCATACCAATAACATTCATGTTAGATACCGGAAAGGCAGTATCACTGCACATCTGCTTTATATAGCGTGTTCTTCATACTCTACTGCAGCCATATTATACAGGTGATTCTTCTAGGACATCATGTTTTGTTCGACTATCAGCCGTCTCTTCCTTTGCCCTTTGGCAACAGTGTTGATACTCTATGCTGCTATATCGGTAAGTACAACTCCACCATTGTCGGGAAACAATGCTTATACCATTCTTCAGTTTGTGTGTATGGCAAGGATCATAATGATGATCAATCTAAGGAAAACATGTGTCAACGAATAAGAGCCAAATAGTATCGTTTTTAGGATATGCTTTTACTGACATAATATTAAGAGATAAGTGACGATGATATTGAAGTGTTTCTCCGACCCCACGTGTTACTTTATGCTGATTGCATCATAATAATGGCTGGATCTGCTGAAGAGTTGCAGTCTGCCTTATCTGCTGCATATTAGTACTGTGAGCTTTGGAAATTGTTTGTTAAAGGTAAAGACCAGTAATGGTCATGCGATTGCATTGTGAAAGAAACGTTGTGGAATCGATCAGAAAAGGTTGATCATCTAGCATCTAGCATCTGCAAGGTTTTGGAATCATGAAAATGATAAGAAATTTGGCCCATTCTTCGTAAAGTTACAAGCACTATACACAGAAAGATGTATATGGGACTACCCTATATCTCTCACAGACCATGAGAGAAACAAATTTACCAAATATATGAATTAGTAGGCGGTTTCCCGGCAAATTTGTTATCATCATGTATTAGTCAAAACATATTCTTTCACATGATTGGTAATGAGAGCTTCCATTTCATTTTTTAAAATTGGGGCGTTTCCAATACTGGTCTTTACCTTTAATGCCAGTAAGACTACATTTTTAAAAATTTCTCGCGAGGGAAAGTTCGTTAATACCCTGCATCTACTTTGGTGATAGTTATAAGATTGATTGTGTTGATGAATATACTTATCTTGGTACTACCTTTAACTATAATGGTACCTTTTGTAATGCTATAAATAAGTAGGTTTTACTCAAGCCAGGAGAGCCATGTTTCATCTTTCTTGTAAAGCTAAGAAATTGTGGTTACCAATTGACATTCAATATGAGCTCTTCGATCAATAATAGTTGTTCCAATTTTATTTTATGGGTGTGAATTGTAGGGGTTCGAAGACTGTATTGAAGTGTTTTTTAGGAAGTTTCTCAAACCCTGCTTAAATTGAACCGTGGTACTGCAAGTTATATATGTATATGGCGAAGTTGATAGATTTGTTTTAGCTAGTAAAGTGGAGAGGCGTATGATAAATTTTTGGGCGAAAGTTACTCATTGAAAGAAATTTAAACTGTCGTGTACTATTTACAATTTGTTACGCAAAATATATGATAATTGTTATTTTGAATCGAATTGGATTACAAAATGAAAAGTATCTTAGACCTGAGCGGAATCTCAAATTTATTGGTAGAAATACCCCCTTAAACATAGAATGGGTGAAATCATCTATTGATCGTAGATTAAATGACACTGATTTGCTAAAATGGAATGAAGAAGTTAGTATAAAATGTTTATGTTTCAATTACGGGATTTTGAAACAGGAATTTGGTATGGAACAATATCTGTTACAGTTGGATTTTAGTGATAGAACATCTCTTTTAGTAAATATCGATGTGGTAATAGTAAGCTGCCCGTCACTCAATGTCGTTATTTGCCAAGTCAGCCTCTAGTCAGCCTCTAGAATTGTGTTCCTTACGTCATCCCGAAGTTATGTACAAGGTGGTGAATTCCATTATTTTATCTTTTATCCAGCTTTTGATAACATTCGTAATATGTACTACATGTATGTTAAGAAATATTATCACAGTAGACCTAACATCAAAATTCACCAGTTGTTCAATATAATTTGTGTTAAACAGTTAAATAATCTTTCTACATTCTTGTAAAATCAATACGTCGAATTTTGGAATTTAAAAAAAAAATTATTTTCCCCAAAGCATTAGTGACCCTCGGTTTCTTCATGCACATGTATATATATATAATAGATTGTATACATTTTAAATTTATTATAGCATTAGTATACGTGCTGACAATATTTGTAATATAAGATTTATAGTTTAAGTCTATTTTTGGGGGTCGTTGTTCATTTGTTGAAATCTTGCCTTCACTTTATTATGTGTTTAGTTTGCTACCAAAGAACCCCTCTTTAGTAAGATACATATATGCTTTTTTTTTTAAGTGTCTGAATTGTAAAAGATCTTTGTACCATTTATCTGTATTTCTTTCATGCCCCAGGTTGGGTCGTTTACGAAATAAAAAAAAACTTTCAAACTTGTTTAACCTTTCAACCGTATTCAGAGCTAGCAAAATATTCTCCTATCATGCCTATAGTACGTTGCCCCTATGTTCATTCATTCAGTAATATACGGAATTCTGGCGACTTAGATATGCAACAAATTCATAATGTCATAATGTAAAAATGGTAAAAAATGTAGATCGCGATGAAAAATTTAACATATTTCTTAAAGAAAGAAGAAAGAAAACAAATGGAGACCAGCTTTTGGACAAACATCTCATAATTTACTTTTTGGATACTTAGACTTAAATAATGTTCGTTTCCTTACGTATGCAAATGATCTAGGCAGAAACTACAATTATCTATTCCGTAAAATCCATAAATTTTCCTTTTTCAGGAAGACGAAATATTTCACAAAGGGTCATGTGACATAATAATGCCACACTTCATTTTGGGATGTTAAATAATGGGTAAAGTCGCGGGAAAAATGACATAAAACCGCTATCCTAGTAGCCAACAGTTTCCGGGGGAAAGGGAGGGGCGTCCGTCTAGCGCGCGCGAGTGTTGTGAGGTTGTTAATTCTTTATAGACATACATTAATAATTTATAAGAATACATTTAACAAATCGATGCTTTCACGACATAGAAGAAAACAAATCTTCACTGCACAGGAATCCTTAGGTTAAATGGAAATGCATATTACTGCGTGTCCTACGTGCCCGTGAAATCAGTGGCTACATTGCTGAATTCTTGTACAAATATTTTGTTTCTTCCCGATTTGAATGCCTATTGTTATACATGTTTATCATGCGTGATATCTTTTGTACGTTATTCATCATAATTCTTTTGAGAAATGGAGCACAAACTGATCATCCTGCTAGTCACAGCTATGTTTATTTACTTAATCGTTGTCTAGGTCTCCAGATCTTTTGTTATTTTTTGGGGGGCGAAATATTTTCTTGCTTACGTTTGCTCATGACTCCTGGCAACTGGCATGACTGGTAACCCCAAGCTAAATGAAACGACAATGGTTTCACGATGTACACTAGTAGGGATTGCCGTATAAGGACGTCACACGTAGCAGTCCACTATGTCGACGTGCAAATCTAAAAGTCCCTATCGTGATCCGCTACTGCAAAAATCATTTTGCTGTAGGAGTCTCCGAACAGGGATTTTTTTTTTACTTCAGGGACCAACATTAGATTTATTAATGGTCTCATAATTTAAATCTATGAATACACCCCCTCGTTGGACGAAATGAGATGAAATAATGCGGTAAAAAAGAAATAAAGTTTCCTTCTGTTTTCCCGCTCAATATACCACTTATTTGTTGATCCCTGGCATTTTTGGAACCGAAAGAAAGATAAAAGCACGAAGATATCAAATATGGCTATATACGGCGCTCTTAAAAAAAAAGGAGTGAACGTGTGCATGAGTTTCGGTGTGAAAATGGAACCGAGTTCTTAACTTTAAACTTCAATACCTCAAAATTAAATTTCGGTGATTAGAAGCACGAAAAACGCAATAATTGCAATCACTTCCTTTGTATGAGGTTTCATACTGAAGGTAATTCTCACTCTATCCAGTGATAATACAACAGTGGCTTTCCATTACCCCTTGAAATGCTTGGTTTGCCATAGCAGGTCACAAATAGCTCGGGATACGGAAGCCAATGCAATGTAGCCTGAGAGGAGGGGCTCCTAGGCATGGGAAGCATAAGAGATTCCCTTTATTTCTGAAATAAAGAGGTGAACATATAAACAATGCGGTCAAAAATAAGAAATAAATAAATGCTGTCTTTTATATCCGTTTTAAACCACTTGACCGTGAAACTGAAAAAAAATTGAAATTATATGAAAATAATGTTAACGTTTACCTTTTCTCAATTATTATTATCTGAGGGGTTCACAAGCTAGAAGGTCTGCTTTTTAGTGGATCCCTCCATTGTTTGGGTCGCATTTGTAACAATTCCGTTTTTGTTCATCGTGTCTTTTAATAGTTTCTATCTTGTTAGTTTGAAATGTAAACAAGTTTTATGAATGCGACATTGTTGATAATTTCAATTTTTGTATTGCTGCTTCCCGTTTATATCTCGTACCATAGTTCAATCGAACCAGTGAAAATTGATAAACATCGAAACGGAACTCGCTCATCAAAAAATACACGACTAAATATTGAATCGAACTTTAAGGAAATAAATGGAACAACTTTATGTTTCTTCCCAGGCTATAAATCGATGGGTACTTTCGTTGTGAGTCTGGTCCTATGGAATGCGTTTTATACTCAACTAATAAGTGGCAGACGTAGTTTATTATTCATAATTTTTTGTTGTTACTAAAATTTGAACACTGGAAATCTCATTCATGATCTTTTCCTAAAAGAAGAGGGTAATAGTCAACAATACACATTCCCCGTCATGATAACCTGACACCAAGTATTGTCGACTCATCAGTACTTCATTCGATCTTCAATATTTCTTTTCTATTTTGTTTCTTCTTGTTTGTCGATGTTGATTTTCTTTAATCTCTCCTTTAAGGAAAGTTAAGGAAGTTTGATAATAATGAAGTGATTCAATCAGAGGAATATATGAAAATTAAGGCCGCTATTTTAAATTGATATTATGAGGTCTGAAGTACTCCGTAATATGACTAATTGTCTCATTAACAAAGATTTCAACTCTAATGTCAGGAAATATAAAAAAGAAATCCTTAACGTTTTCAAATGCCGTAACTCTATTGCCAGTGGTTATACCTCAGAGTTCATGGTCATTGATGGTCGATTAAAACCTCTTATTTTCTTTTGTAGGACTATTATTATGAGCAATGTGGTATCGTACCGTCAAAAAGTGTTTTCGTTATTGCCATGGCATCACACAACATAAGCACATGTATCTCCGCTCTGATGTTATTGTCGTAGTACTATTTTTAAATTGAATTCCTGAGGTTTAGAGTGCCCCGCAATGTAACTCATTGTCTCATTGTCAAAGATTTATCACTTTATTGCCCGGAAATACATTCCTTTGCATAAACTTACACATGCGGCAACTCAATTGCCAGCGGTTATAATTCGTACTTTGAACTCAGACTTACTTAACCGTACCTAATATGATACCAAACGTACATTGATATCAATGTATTAATCATACCCGAGTTTGTTTACGGTTGATGCTTCCGCCAGATGAGTATTTTTCTTGCGCAATTTTGATTGGTTGTAGAATTTAAACTAGGACCAGTAATAAAGAAAACACCCACTTTGACATTTTGGTACCGAGGAGTAAAGGCTTCATGAATGCTACTATTTGCCATGGCTTTGATTTCGAAAATTATAAATCTTCGTTACATAATTAGTGTCATTACTTCGCTTCTCATCTTCTGTTCTCCCTCGGTAAGTACGACAACAATTATTAAAAAGGTTTTTTTTTTTTTTTTTTTTTTTTTTTTTTTTTAAACATTTTCACATAGTTTTTTTCTTCTGTTTTTATTCTTTCCCCATCACTTATTAATTGAATAATACGTACATAAGAAAAACATAATTATACTGTTTACAAAGAAAACACATGAATTTTATCCTAATTAACAACTTCAATCAAATATTAGTTTTTATTAAGGGGATCCTATAATCTGCAAGCTTTTTAAAGCCCCACTGTCCTAGTTGTAGCTACTTGCTCCCTCTATATAGAAAGCCTCCCCAATCGGTGCCTGTTGGTCCCCCATGATCCTCTTTTTCTTATGTTAGTTGAGAGCTGAGTTAATGAGATAGCCACCTGTCAGTGACCTCGCTGTGTGGTCGTATCCCCTCTTGCCCAGTAGTATTGACGGTCTTTAATAGGTTTCTCAAATTTCACCCTGTATAACCTACCATTTAAAGCATATCTGTACTAGTTTATATGAGGGATAAGACTACACTGCAAGGTCACTGGACAGATGGTTACTTTATCAACTCAGCTCTCAATGAACAAGACAAAGAGGATCATGGAGGACCAATGGTCACCGATTAGGGATTTTTGTTATATAGAGGGAGCAAGTAGCTACAAGTAGGACAATGTGACTTTAATACGATTAATTTCGACGTCTTTACAGAGACTTGATTATATAATGTCATACTTTGAGTATATTTCATATTATGTTCTAATTTTGGCATTTATGTGAAATTCTGTTTTGTAAAACGTGAAACAAATAAACCTGAACTTGAAAATTACCCCAAGTTGGCCGGTGAATATACATTAAACTAGAAATATCGCAATATGAATTGCCGTGCAATGCGAACGTATCCCCCGGCAGTGGCAGCGATTTTTGGATCATCCTTATGTTCGAATGAGGGATAGAGATGCCCTCTTCCCTCCCTGAAACAAAATGATGACGTATAGATCGCCACTAGTATTTTTCTGACAACGAATCATAAATAAGCAAATATATATAACAATTGTTATTTTCAAAAATGATATAATAAACTGTCATGACTGCTAAATTTCCTCAAACATTGTATCACTATTACTATCTAATTACTAAATGTGTTAATATATTTCTCTCAAATCTCATTGTTGGTGGAAATGTCATAGCAAAGGGTGATAATATGCAGTTTTTAGGTATAATTTTGAATGAGTATCTTTCTTGGAAGCCACATCAAACATATCAAGATCTATTGTTGTTCTCTCCAAATTAAGAGGTTTTGTACCACAGTCCACTCTGACCACTATCTACAATAGCATTATACTCCCCCATTTCAATTACTGTAATATTTTTGGCGTTACACCTTTAAAACTCATTTAGATAAATCATGCATTTGACAAGCAATATGAATTATCTTTAATGCTCCCTTCAATAGTCATGCAAATCCTCTATTTTCACAGTCAAATATATTACCATTAAAGGACTTGATAACCTTGAGTTCCCTTGCTTAGATTAGCAAGTATGCGCTTGCAAAAATGACGCCTGACTGGAATGCTCCCCAGGGAGTGGAGAATGTGCCTACATTGTGTGCGGGTAAGCCTGAATCCGATGACCGGGGTAATAATATCTGTAAGGCGCTTTGAGAGGACCTTCGGTCCTGAAAAGCGCTATATAAGAACTAGCTATTATTATTATTATTATTATTATTATTATTATACATTTTAATAGCGATATCTTTGTTTTTAATTCTTCAATTCATACTCGCCAAACTAATTTGATACTGTGGTGGGCCAGTAAATGAGTTGAAGATGACAAGTTCAAACATAAATGAAACACAGGAAGCTCGGAATTACAGTTGAAGTCCACTTTATTAAATATATATATCAGCCGAAGCTTCAATCGTTGCAAACGACGAGTATTATTATTATTTGAACATGGTAAATAAACTGCTTCTCTCAGAGGCTGGGCGGCCCTATTGATTGAAATTAGCAGCACATCCTACTGAACATGGTAAAGGAATGAAATAAAACTCTCAAATAATATCTACTCTCAAATAATATGAACTAAAAACTCCCTTCAAAATCCCGCACCTCGCATTTAAATACCGCGGCACCCGATGAGGCTTAGATATTACATGATATTGCCAGCCAACCAGGAGGGCTCTTACGAAGCCAACCAATTACAAGACGGGATATATCCAATTACCCTTTAGGTCATCCGACCAATTAAGAGAGGAGTTATACCTTTAATTAATTATAACCAATGACAAAGCATAATAGATGAGTGTTATCTGATCACCGACAAAAATGGGAGGAGTTTATCTCTTCGCGAGAATGTCGCGTCCCCGGCAAAACAGTCTTATTGTCTAATGTGTTGTTGGAAATGAACACCTGTACATGTACATCTTGATGCAGGAATTCATTTCCAACGTGCTTATCGAAATGAACACTTTAATCTAATTCAAGAATTCAAAACCAGGGGTTGTTTACCAGTTCCTGGCATACTATTGGAAACATAATTAATGTTATTTAGCTTTTAGGTGTATACCAAGTCAAACTAATAATCGTACCATTAATCAACCCAACCCGGCTTTTATATGGCTCTAGCGCCCCCTTTAGCCCAAATGAGCGTACTATTACAAATCTCCCCTACTAAAACGATCTTTCACCTGGAGATCGTACAAAATTAAGATAAAATATTAGATTACCAACTGGGAATCATTTAATCAAGCAATACATATCTGTGTTGCTTTAAAGCATAATTTTGTCAATATACTATCAACACAGCATATTTGGGCTGCATTAACCAACACTTTGACTTAAAAATGTACTTTAACAAATTACAGTTAACATTCTCCTTGTAATGTCAAACACTCATTACCCATGCATAATCATATTATACAACAATATCTAAATTTATTTATTGTACAACCAACTAACCAGAAAGCCCTGCAATTGTAATGTCTTGTCCACCTTGCAAATATAACCCAGCCAACAGAATATAATATCAGGATGACGTCATGCCCTTCCTCTTCTTTGGAGCTGGATAACCCTAGACCTCCAAATCAAAGGCAGGCATAAACATCATCCCTCGATTTTAACTGCTCCCAAACATGGAAGGATATAAACACTAAAATGACGACACAATGCCATCCTGCAAAGTCAACTGGCAATTGTAATAATAAATATACACAACCTGTTAATTAGCACATTACAAACAACAACATCTTCATGAGAACCTAACATCTCACTGGAAGCAAGACTAAACATGCCTTATTATATACATACAATTAACACCTTTTCTCATAAACCTGTATAATTATGTATCGTAACAATCTCAACATTCCCAGTAACAACCAGCAGTCTATAATTATCTCATCGAATCTACGTCCAACTAACATTATAAAACTCATGACAAATCTATTTTGTCACATAAATTATGTACTATTTAATGTCTACTTAATGTAGACTCCAACTGATTAATTTTTATTTTTTTTATATACAGTTACCAAACAAATATTAAGTGCCAACTTGGCACAGGATGGCTTCTTTAAACAAAACATTAAATCACCTGGTAACAATAATTTTGTACCTCGCAAATATATGAATGATATCAGGAAAAACATACAGGACAACTAATGGAGCTGGATATCCCTAGACCTCCACAGCGTACTCCGTATGATGTTACCTTCCATCTTTACAATATAAAATGCGTGTAAAGAAACCTATAACAAGGTAAAGCACCAAAATATTTGCATTCATAAATTTCGATACATTGAAATAATGCAGAATTCAGCAAAATATCATACCCAGATATCATGCCCACTATACCAACATTATGAGACGGGATCTTATCATATCAAAGGATAAACGCCTCCCCAAAACATTCAACCCTCAATTCAACCTAGCCCCCAGCTTAGCATTTTGTAAAGAAGCCAACGAATTGTAAATAGAACAAATGGGGCTCCCAATAAATGGTCTCTAAATTACCCACTACTGTCCATTTTAATAATTATTTAACTTTCATTAACATGATCCTAAATCTGGTTATCTGTTTTCTATTTGTTTTAATTGTCTATTAGCATATATGCTAAATGATGACGCCTTCCATCCTCCCCTACTTGTGATAGGCAAGGCCCTAAACCTTTTAGGGAATTGTATCAACTTCTAAAAAAAACTTTAAAAAAAACCCGGATAAATAACTGGTGCCTGAATCCTCTTTTCTTTGAGCAAGTTAAATGAATCATTCGTTTGAATATTCCACTCAAGCTTAAGTAGTTTTTTCCTTATTCTTTCCTTTCACTAAAGGGGGAATTAACTATCAACTGAATCAATGGTGCAGCTAACTTAGCAAATTAATAAACCAAAACATCTTTAATATACATCTAATCCCAAGGAGCGCCCAGCCTCTATATGAATTTGAATGTTAGCAAACATTTAAAACATTTATATTTTATTACCGAATTCTCAATGCCTTTTTAGTCGCAAAAGAGAATTAAAATACCAAACTTTTCCTCCAATGACCTAACTACAAGTACTCCCACCCTACCCTTAGGAGTTCAAAATGCACTCACAAGGAGTATTGGCTAACAAAACAGTAGCCTTGGGATTTTTCTTTATCAATTTATTTTAAATACATTTTCTTCCAAATTTTTACCTGGCCCCTGGTAGTGGAGAACGACCCTTTCCCTGCCATCGGCTAACTCTTTTCTCTACAATTACTGAACAGGATCTCGCACAATGACCAAACCCCCCACAACGCCAGCAAGCACCCTTGCTTAATTGAGATTGAGATGTGTTATTTGGAAGGTAATTGGGTGGAGATTGGGAAGTGGAGGAATTCTGACGCAACAATTGATCTAAACTTTGTTGCAATTTTTCTATTGCTGATAGGAGTTTAATGGCCAAGTTATCTCCACTTGCACCTTGTGGTGCTTGGCTCTGATCTTCTAAAATGGAACCAAGGTGAAGTTCTCTGACCACTCCCCTCCTACCCTTAGGAGTCTCGAATTCACCCAACAACCCCAAAGCCACCTCCCTCATATCTTCAAAGGATTGTTCTTCCGAACTCATTTGTATTCGTTTTAATTCTAAACGAAAACTTGGGTGTTTGGTTCCCGCAACAAATTGCCCTATCAATGACTTATCTCGCAAAACCTTGAGAGCTTGTGCTTCTGTTTTAGAAGCTTTATCAACCGCACGGTCGTATAATTGAATAAGTTCTCGTGAGAACTCGACCAAAGATTCATTATCTTGTTGCACCCTATCGTAAAAAGCCTGTTGTAAAGATTGGACAGTTTCTCTGGGGCCAAAATACTGTTCCAATATCTGAATCAATTTTTTTCTATCTTTCTCGATACCTGAATGGCACCTAACCTCAGCCCTGGCAGACCCTTCTAAGTGTGCGAGAATAACAGAAGGTTGTTGGCTTTCTGGAATATGTGCTTGATCACAATAAAATTCTACGTCTTCTAGCCATTCCTTTAAAGTCGGGTCATCGGGCAGAGTAGGACTACCATGAAATTTGCGTAATTTTACTGGACGGGATGTAGTAAACCTACAACCCTGTAAAGCTTGGGTTAGCCCGGTTACTAACTTTTCCATTTCAATCATTATGAAACTATTAATATTAAGTGCTTATATTATACTAATTTAGGTTAAACGTAGGTTTAAGTTTAAATTAACTATCCTATGCTTACATTAATGCTAGCCAAAATTTGAAGAGCAAACGGGTACAAATAATTTCACCAACACACAATATTCCAACACTTAGTCTTACACTACAATAATTTCAAAAAATCTAAGACATCAATCCAAAAATATCAAGATTCAAAGGACGTTTCAATTTATCAGTTCATTTCAGTTCTCACTGTCCACTTTGCAACTTCTGCCAACATCTTTGGTTTCAAAACATACCTCAGCTCAACTTGACTCCTTATCTCAACTTGTCTCCCGCCGAAGGTTGCTCCCTACGAACTTGGCGTTGCAGACCAAAAAAACCCAAGTTCAGCTCAACAATCGAAGTATCAGAACATCTCCTTCAATTGCGTCCACGCTACTAGCAGGGTTGAGTATCGTGACGAGGCATCGGCGTAACTGGTTTCCCCCGCGAGCTTCCCGATACGCGCGTACTTCGGGTGCCAGGCCAGCTGACAAACCAGGTCCGGAGGAATCAGCCAGACTTCGAGTAACTCCTGTACGGGGAACCTCCATTAGGTAATACGTATCAGATCGCCCACGCAGAAATGGTTTGCAGAATATTTCTGGTGGGGCAGTCGACTAAACAATTTTTTCGTTAGTATATACCAAACGTTCTGGACATCACGGAAGGCACATCATCGCGGACGTGTTGGTAACAGGTAAGAGGGGGGTCTCGGGGAAACTTCTCTCTCCGTGGTGATCCCAATCACATTCACCGAGAAGAATGTGCAATGTGTTCCAACAAGGGCCTCCAATTACCCGTTGGCCCTATTCGTACTGGACTACTCCGCTGGAGCCACATAAAAAAAACATGCCCTGCAATAAGCGCCACGATAATCTGTCGCTAACTCCACCGGTGAGAAACAGTTCAGCAGCAGCAACTAAAATACTTCTGTGTTCCGAGCAAATGATATCGAGTTCGAGTGGTGGGTCGGCACGACGAACCAGCGGTAACCGCTAGCAAGCCAACGGCAAACTTCGCCGTTAACTAAAGAAAGTTGACCCCATCCGTACTACCAAATGTGGTGGGCCAGTAAATGAGTTGAAGATGACAAGTTCAAACATAAATGAAACACAGGAAGCTCGGAATTACAGTTGAAGTCCACTTTATTAAATATATATATCAGCCGAAGCTTCAATCGTTGCAAACGACGAGTATTATTATTATTTGAACATGGTAAATAAACTGCTTCTCTCAGAGGCTGGGCGGCCCTATTGATTGAAATTAGCAGCACATCCTACTGAACATGGTAAAGGAATGAAATAAAACTCTCAAATAATATCTACTCTCAAATAATATGAACTAAAAACTCCCTTCAAAATCCCGCACCTCGCATTTAAATACCGCGGCACCCGATGAGGCTTAGATATTACATGATATTGCCAGCCAACCAGGAGGGCTCTTACGAAGCCAACCAATTACAAGACGGGATATATCCAATTACCCTTTAGGTCATCCGACCAATTAAGAGAGGAGTTATACCTTTAATTAATTATAACCAATGACAAAGCATAATAGATGAGTGTTATCTGATCACCGACAAAAATGGGAGGAGTTTATCTCTTCGCGAGAATGTCGCGTCCCCGGCAAAACAGTCTTATTGTCTAATGTGTTGTTGGAAATGAACACCTGTACATGTACATCTTGATGCAGGAATTCATTTCCAACGTGCTTATCGAAATGAACACTTTAATCTAATTCAAGAATTCAAAACCAGGGGTTGTTTACCAGTTCCTGGCATACTATTGGAAACATAATTAATGTTATTTAGCTTTTAGGTGTATACCAAGTCAAACTAATAATCGTACCATTAATCAACCCAACCCGGCTTTTATATGGCTCTAGCGCCCCCTTTAGCCCAAATGAGCGTACTATTACAATACACTTACGTCAGGTAAGGTTTTTTGCTCCCTTTGGGCCTCCCCCTGGCCACACCCACCATTTAGGACATGCCATACGGTCAATTCGTTATGGGGCTATGCGATCTTTACATCCGTGCACATGAAAATTGGTTTCCTTTCCAGCTAGGTTGACCCCCCTGGCTCCCGGACTATGGGGGCGGCATCACCAAAAGTTAAAGATGTGAAAATTATACCAAGATACACCTCCATACAAATTTGAAAGAAATCCGTGAAGGAATGTGGCAGTTAGAGCGCACACAAGAATATGAAGCGGCGGACGCTGCTGAATCCAAAGTACTGCCAGGGGATAAAATTCACTTCACACCCTTACCAAGTTTGTTATTTTTAAAGCGTGTGAAAAATAGAGTTTTCTTGATTTTGTTTCTTGAGAATGTGACATATAAAAGCTTACATTCAAGTATTCAAGAAAAACCCTAATTTAACTAGCCCACCTTTCATTCCTAAGTTACGAAACACACACACACATAAAAAAGAAATGTATAAGAGGTATGAATAATTAAGTTGCTGACTGTAATGCCCATTTGTTAATTTATTGTACATCAATAATTGTTTTACACTGTCGGGGACTAATTGGCCTGTCTTTATCTAAGGCAGCCATGTTGGACAGCAAACGAAGATAAAACTTTAATTTGAATATAGGTTACATGCTTTCAGTTCTAGCTAATGGAAAGTAAAAGTACACAGAAAAACCCAGACTTACTCTTAATTTCCAGCAAAACTAAGTTTTATTTGCCAAACCATCTACTTTGAAAACGAGCACTTTCCTAATGTAGAATAGTGGAAATCCACTCTCTTAGGAGCGGATCCAAATGTTTTGGAGTGGAATTCATTTTAAATTATAGTGAAATCATTCTAAACGAGTTATCTGTATTACTATTTTGAGAGGATATCCTTACGATGTTCATGTTTGAGCGTGGATATCCATTCGACATGGAAAAATGATACGTTATAATTATGAGGAGGGAACACACATATGCGTACCCTAAATAACACTGAGTGGGGGGGGGGGGGGGTATTAATGTAATTAATTTTCTTTTCTTCAACTGATTATCATAATTTCACAGCATGGATCAGGAATAGAATCTATCACTGTTCAGAATAGTCCGTCCTACATCAACATTTCTTGGGCGACAGCAGCAGGGTCATCATGGGACTACTACACCGTGGATGTTATCAAATCATCCCAAAGAAGCGTGGGTGGATATCCAACCAACACCATCGACACGACACATCTGATAACCGGACTCAGACCTGAAGAACAATACACAATAGTTGTCACACCATGGACTACTGAGGGCGCTGGCCGTTCATTGAATAAAACCGTTACTACAGGTAACACAATTGTGCACTTTTGAAGCAAGTAATTTTAATAGATGACATCCGGTCCCCCCGAAGGAAAGTCCCAAACCCCGCACAAAGACCCAAAACCAAACAAAAAAAACACTAAAACTAAAACATTAAAGGTAAAGACCAGTTATGGTCATGCGATTGCATTGTGAAAGAAACGTTGTGGAATCGATCAGAAAAGGTTGATCATCTAGCATCTAGCATCTGCAAGGTTCTGGAATCATCAAAATGATAAGAAATTTGGCCAATTCTTCGTAAAGTTACAAGCACTATACACAGAAAGATGTATATGGGACTACCCTATATCTCTCACAGACCACGAGAGAAATAAATTTACCAAATATATGAATTAGTAGGCGGTTTCCCGGCAAATTTGTTATCATCATGTATTAGTCAAAACATATTCTTTCACATGATTGGTAATGAGAGCTTCCATTTCATTTTTTGAAATTGGGGCGTTTCCAATACTGGTCTTTACCTTTAATAAATATTTATATATATTTACTTCATAATTTGATAAGAATCCTGTTGTTTTTATTTCTTCATGTCAATGTCCTTCGTATTTTTCCCCTTCTGCCATTCATCATGTTCGTAGTGAAATCGTGTTTACAATCTTATTCGAACACACAGTGTGTAGCAGCAAAATGTTAGATATATGTACAGTATGTAAAAAGATAGTCAGTTAGTATACATGCTGTATATTCTTGGTTACTCCCCAGAGGCCATTGCTGAAGGAGACATATTTGTGTCAGATGTTACGTCATCATCGGCTTTTATCCGATGGAAACCTGTCGCTGGAGTCTTCTTCTATGACATCGAGGCTGAACCAAGTGATGCCATTGAGAATACAGGGGGTATCTTTAAAGCTGAGGTCGGACTGACCATTCTACTTCCAGGAACAGTGTTTAATGTGACTATAAGAGGTGGTAGTCCAGTCATGGACGTGGCATCAACGCAAATAAGAAGCGGTAAACGACAATAACTTGACACGTTTTTATCTTAACATTAACATTCAATTATAAAATCAATTTTTAAAAGTGAGTTGAAACATAAACGCCGGGTTAAACTTTTTTTCTCCTAGATATATGAGAATTGCCAACAATTCTTTTTTACATATAGTATTTATCATTTCCTTTCAAAGCATTTATCAATTGTTTAGAATTGTCCATCCTCATTCTCATCCGCAGTTTTGAACAAAACCATTTTATGTCGTATTATAAGTAACATTACTCGTCAAATTGTATGGTTACCCACAGGCCACCACCCGTTATCTCATTACAAAAAAATAATTTTATTTTGGTTCAACACCCGTGAGTCCAGTGAGTATTATGCTTAATGGTCGGGTGAAATCCAAATATAAATTGGTTCCTGTTGATGTGCAGGGCTGCATACAACTCATATTTTGTTATTCAAACATCTAAATATATTTCATAGAAAATAATTTTCTCAGACCTGCTAAGCTCCGTTTTCAAAAGGAGGGACACATGCATTATGCGTACCCTGAATAACACTGAGTGGGGTCGGGGGGGGGGGGGGGGGGCGAAGCTACGTTCCAACGTCTCTATGAAATATATTTAAATGTTTGAATAACAAAATATGAGTTGTAATACAGCCCTGCACATCAACAGAAATCATTTTTCTATTTGGATTTCACCCCAACTTTAAAGTAACGAATACGACCGAAGCAAATCTCACTCTACGATTTTCAAATGAATTTATTTTCGTTTTGTAGCACCCGAGAGTCCAGTTAACGTTTCTCTTAAACAAACTGGTACGACTGAAGCGACCCTCTCCTGGACCCCTCCGACCAGCCCACATGACGCATACGAGTTCTACGTCATTAATAATTCAACCAATGAGAGATTACCCACTACAACTAAACAGCGTGGTGACGTCAGTGATAACGAGGTGACGTTGACTGGTCTCTCTCCTGCTACTAACTATTCATTTGGAGTTGGATCTGTAATGAACGCCATGGATTCCTTCGGATTGCAGAGGAGTGGTCAAGATGATAACCCGACAGTGTACGGTCGAACTGGTAAGCAAATTTGAAAATTGACCTACACGAATTAACGAGGTTTCGAGCGAACCGCACCAGAGATGTATTCTTATTTTAGTGAAAATGCATCCCACCTATATAATTTAAGGAGCTTTTAAAAACGTTGATTCTCCCACTATTCAGAGTGGTGATGTCACTCCCGGCTTGTCAGTTGCATAAGGAACCTCCTCTTAAAATTAGCTTTAAAGGTACTATGTCCTATTTGTAGGCCAACAAAAATGAAAAGGTCAAATTCCAACGGCATTTCAAAGATAATACTAATTTAGAACTTCCCTAAAAAAAGGGCGGCTTGAAAATGTCTTAAAGTGGGAAAATAACGTTTATTAGTTGTCGAATTGACTTAAGAGCTATAGAGCCAGTAAGTACCAATAGACTGATTTTTCCGGGATCGCCGCCCCTGACGATACTTCAGATTTACGTATACTGCCATCTGTTGCTGAAAATGCACCTTGAGCTTCGGGGGCTCCGCCCCCTGTCCCCACTTTGAAAAACGTTCAGCGGGGCCTGCATGTAAGAGTGGTGGATGCAGATTTGCTCATTACGCCACTGACAAGCAGCATAAACAATATATACATTCAAGGATGCAAAGAAAACACAACAATAATAACAAATAATAATAATAACAAAACTGACATGTAAATTTAGGTTCATTTTCCAATACAATGTTTGCATTATAATGTCTTATTATTATCATATCTTTGACTTAAAAAATATGTGTTATTTACCTGAAGTATATAAAAAATACTCACACGAGTTATTATATATTTTTATCTCCGTTTTGTAGGTGACGATACAGGGAATGCCGTCTCATCTACTCTTCATTACACTCTGCTTCTCATCCCTGCACTCCTGGCTGTCTTTCTGGTGTGAAGTCACTGTGACTGTCATCTGTTTACCCCACGTTTTTTCTGCAAATATTAATGGGGACAGTTTAGAAATGATCTTATGTCACATCCGAAATTATCTATTTGTTTGACAATTTCGATGTTTAAGTCCAGACACCTTTCTCACATGAGTACTTGTAGACTGTAATAAGCTACCAGGGGGCATGCATATTATGATAGGCCTACCCATTGGCTATCGCCAAAACGTCATTTTTGGCGATCGAAGAACTGGCTGCAAACTTTAGTCAGCTACACACAACTTTAGACTTAGACAGCGAAACTATCACACAGGTCGATAATTTTGTATGTGCCATAGTACGTTTTTGTTATTCAAAATTAAATCTAATTGTAAGGCTAAACAAACAGCTCGACCAAGATGCCCTGTATCAACATTGATCAACAATCACAGAAAACTAGTTTCAATATAACTTTATTAACAATCACGATTATTAATAAAGGAAATAGGAGTATAGGAAATTGTGTATTAATTACAAATAAGTATATAAAAGTAGATTAGTGGAAATACAAGGTCATGTTTTATTATTAACAATACAGGGCTAATACTTCATATTATTCATGATGGAATACGTGAAAATATATTAACGAACACGTTTAGCATGACGTCTGTTTCGGGTCACAAGGGCATTAGTTCCATGTCGCGCCTTTGCCGCTCCAAATAGAAGATGTATACATACAATTAACGCGAAATTGAAAAAATTATAGTCAAACAAAATGAAAAACAAACACAAATACAAGGTTTGAAAGAAGAAAGGGAGAAAAGGTAAGAAAGGGATACAAAGAAAGAAAAGAAGAATATTAAAGAAGGAAAATAAGGTAAATCAGACAATGAATATTTACCATATTATAACCATGCGAACACTATTATCAAAAGAAATATGTCCGATATGACATGAGCATGTTTTCAATCTATTTCCTCCATGGGAAGAGTCATAATTTTATATATGACCATCGACTAATCCATTTTATCTTTGTATCACTAAACAATTATTTCATGTATACAAGAATCTTAGTAAAACACGATAGCAAAGACTTTCGAGAAAACAAAATTAAGTGATTTCAAAAGCCTTGCCCATCACCTATCACAATGCACAAACATTACAACTACGAATTACATATTCCCACCATGTAATTCATTGGAAAAAAAGAAAACGTATCGAAATTACCTTTGAGATGATTTCTCCAAAGTCTTTGACAACTTGTTTTTTGTCAAAATATTATAGTATTGCGTTTCAAAGGCTATGTGGAATCGCTACTTGCCATTTCCAATTTATTGGGGAATTTAAGCAAACGTTATGTAACATTTTGTGTCCTCTTGAAGTCTAATCATCAGTGATCATGCGACTGTTCTTGTTAGGAAGTATCGTGGTCTTGTGGAAAAGTTACCGGCTAGGATAATTAAGGTCTAAAATCCGAATCCTAGCCACGGCGCTATATTTGCAGACATAAATTATGTAGGTTACTTAAAGGCCTATATGGCCGAATTGCTAATTGGGGAGATTTCAAATATGATTACCCATTTGTACTATTCATTATGTTTTAATTCTTGTAATTTCTCATTCAGTACATATCCTAAAGTTCATGGTTCCACTACATGCAACCATAGTTTTTATTCATATATGTGTAACTGGTCATAAATGTAGCATACCGGAAGTATATTGGTTTGAAAGGTCATATGATGAAAGTTAAGAAGGACGGTGTATAAAGCATTGTATGCTAAAATTTCGTGCATTTCAATTTTATCAATAATATACTTCCATGCAAGGCATGTTGGGCATGCGTGTTTGACTGTTCTATGGCATTAAAATATATATATATGTTATTTGTGGAAGTTTGGAAGTTTTACAACAAGGCAATTGAGGGAAAGGGTTTAGGGTGGCAGGCCAAATCAACTTAATTTCTAGTTTCTCGTCTTCCAGCCTCCCCTCGTTCGGTCCGCATCAATCTATTATGACTATTTTCTTATTATTTGATATGGAATTTGATATGGAATTTGAAATGAAATGATTAAGAATCTGATACCTAGACAATGAGATTCTGAAGAAAAAAAATATTTATAATTGCAATTTTACCTTGTTTTGTTCCTGCGTACATTAGTGCAAAAGAAAATGAGAATGAAGGAACAAAATGTGTCCATCGGCCCACGACATGTGTATGTAAAGGAATAATGAATCCCTCCTCCTTATCAAAACAAACATCGGATTGTCGTGAAAATAAGCTGGGAATATTGGCTTTTCGTTGGCAAAAAATTATGCTTTAAGAATCTCATTCTTAAGGAAATATTCGTTATAATAACTTCTAAGATGTTGGGCGTTTGATATCTTTTTTGTCAACCTTTCAAAATCTTCAACCGTAATCAGAGCTATGGCAAAAGATTCCCTTCATGAGAAACTTGTGGTATGTTCATTCATTCAGCATATACGGCATTCTGACTAATATCAACTGATTTAAGTCAAAATGGTAAAAAATGTAGATCGCAATGGAAAATATAACATATTTCTAAGAGAAAGAAGAAAGGAAACGAATGAAAAGCAGTTTTGGGGCAAAAATCTCGTAAGTTACTTTTTGGATACTACGGAAATCATTTTCGTATTCCTAACGTATGCTTGATCTAGGCAGAAACTATATATATTCCGTAAAAATAATTCTACTTTTTCAGGAAGACAAATGTCATAAAGGGTCATGTGACATAAAATGCCACAAATCATTTTTTGTTAAAAGGGGGTCGCGAAAAAATGACATGCAACCGGGGTAAATATTTTCTTGCGCCCGCGATTATTGTGAGGTTGTTAATAATTTTAAGCGTACATTTTCGATGCTATACATAGAAGAAGATCTTCACTGCACGGGAAGCCTTAAGGTAAACAGAATAATGCATATTACTGCGTGCTACGTGCCCGTGAAATCAGTGGGTATATTGCGGAATTCTTGAAATCTCGATTTTAATGTTATACATGTTTTCATGCGTGATATCTTTTGTATATCATTCATCATAATTCTGAAAAGAGGATAATCCTGCTAGTCACCTATGTTTATTTACTTAAGTCTCCAGATCTTTTGTCATATTTTCTTGCTTTCGTTTGCTCGACTCCTGGCAACTGGCAGACTGGCAACCCCCTAGATGAAACTATGTACACTAAAAGGGACTATGTCATACGTAGCAGTCCACTATGTGACGTGCAAATCTAAAAGTCCCTATTGTGATCCGCTACTGCAAAATCATTGTGCTGTAGGAGTCTCCGAACAGGGATTTTTTTACTTCAGGGACCAACATAAGATTTATTAATGGTCTCATAATTTAAATCTATGAATACACCCCCTCGTTTGACGAAATTAGTTGAAATAATGCGGTCAAAAAGAAATAAAGTTTCCTTTTGTTTTCCCGCTTAATTTTACCAATTATTTGTTGATCCCTGGCATATTTGGTATTGGTACCGAAAAAAAGAGAAAAGCACGAAGATGTCAAATATGGCTATATATGGCGGTCTTAAATAAAAATGTAGTGAACGTGTACATGGGTTTTGGTGTGAAAATGAAACCGAATTCTTAACTTTAAACTTTAATACCTCGTAATTAACTGTCGGTGATTAAAAGCACGAAAAACGCAATAATTGCAATCACTTCCTTCTATAAGGTATCATACTGAAGGTGATTTCTTACTTTATCCAGTGATAATAAAAACTTTGGTTTTCCATTACCCCTTAAAGTGTTAGGTTTGCCATAGCAGGTCCCAAATAGCTCGGGATACGGAATCCGATGCAATGTATCCTGTGAAGAGGGACTCCCAGGTATGAGGAACAGAACATCTAGAGAAATAAAGGGGTGTACTTGAACGAAAACAAGGCATCCATTGGCGATATCCCTCTTTTAAACCACTTAACCGTGAACTGAAAAAATGTCGCGCACTGATAGATTTAAAACCATGAATAAGAAACTCAGTTTATCATTGTCAAATGGTTGGTTGAATGTCTGGCATTTAATTTTCTTTTCATGAAAACGCAGATTTAATAAAATTATAGGATTTCCCGGCCAAATTCGCGAGTTTGACATTCAAATTAATTTGTCTTGCGTTCAAATTCGACGGTTTTAGTGCAGTCAGGTATATCTCTGGTTTATATTCCCTTTTCTAGTTTTCAAATCTATGGAATTTTTGTTAGAATCTACGTATGTTTCATTCAAATTAATGAACACATCTGAGAGAGGTGTCTAGATTTAGACATCGAAACTGTCACATAGGTAAATAATTTTGAAGGTGTCACATAACTCTTTTCCGATAATACGCATCTACATAGGAGTTACTCTTCCTCTTTATTCACGTATATGAACTCAAAGAGCATCGGAAAGCCTTCGAAAAGTGAAACTGGGAAATTCAGGTTGATAAAAATTACTTTATTACCAGCCTATATATACTTGACTGATCTCTGCGAAGTGTCTAACTTTTGTTTTTTTTTTAAGTGGCCCAACTATTGTGGAGCGTGTAAGCAGCGCTTTGTAACTGCAAGGAAAAGGCGCTACATCAAATATCTTTTGGATTGGATTGGATAGAATGCATATAAAAAGTAAGAGCAAGAGCCAAACGCCAAAAATAGTATTGCCATATTTAAATGAACTCGATCTTCAAAGGTGATGGCGGAAGGATTAAATAAACCGTTTCCACCGAACATCGGCGCATCGG
Organism: Strongylocentrotus purpuratus; assembly: GCF_000002235.5. Lineage (NCBI taxonomy): Eukaryota > Metazoa > Echinodermata > Echinoidea > Camarodonta > Strongylocentrotidae > Strongylocentrotus > Strongylocentrotus purpuratus. The sequence continues at coordinate 2,205,203 of NW_022145609.1, forward strand.
TTGCGCAGTCAGTTGATTTTGGCTTGGCAGGTGCTTCATTGGCTGAGAATGCTCACAAGGTGGAATCACCTGAGATCAAGAAGTCCAGATGGTACCTGCTATCTTCATCGTTACATCATGCCATAGGGGTGGCAGGGATCAAGTTTATATTCAATGGCGATAAAATAAAAAATAAGGAGGTAAGTCGCACTAATTTAGACCTTGTAACAATTATTTAACATATAATCCCCCTAAACAGTCCTCAAATAACTAAAGGCATTGTTCTCACATTAAAGTGTGGTGTGATTTACACGGAACTAGGAATGAGGTAGGGGGTACCCCAACATTTTTGAACTAGTACCTAGAAGAATGCAGTATAATGTTGCTATAGTTTAGTCAATAAAGGACACATGTCCAAACTTAGATGCAATGACAAGTCGAAAAAACATGAATTCTAATTTATGCTAAGGGATACTATCCATGATCATTATTAGTTTAGATTTTGAAATGAATACAGAAGTTCGTGTTTGAATTCAGATATATTTTTCATTTATTGTTTTATTTATTATTATCATTATCATTATTATTAATATTATTATTGTTATCATTTTTAATATCATTATTATTATTATTATTAATGTTATTATTATTATCATTATCATTATTACTGTCATAATTATCATCATCTATATCATTATTATTGATTTATATTTTCATTATTATTGTTATTCATGTATGTTCATGGTATCCTGTAATACTGGTAAAGCACGTACCCACTTTATCAAATGGAAAATATCTTTTCCATCAGAAGAATCCTAACTAAAAATATGTCGATGAAACGATTTAAAAATGAAATTGATGATAAACAGATGTTTGATATTTATTACAGTGTTGATTTAAATTATTTACTGTGTATCTTCATACATGCTTTTTACGTGCCATATATTTTTTGTGATGGTATCTCAAATAGGAAACCAATGCGTCAGGTATTCAAAGAAACCTGTTAACACCCTTTTGGATGTGGAATATGTTGATCTGCTAGACTGTCCATCAGTCGTTCTCTGCAACTACAATGCTTACAGGTAGCTTTTCTTTATAAAAGCGGACCAAAATTGATTCGAATTTCATGAAAAGACATGAAAATCATCACCAGAGATGAAGCCTTTAGTTTATTTAAACGTTTTGAGTTTAATAACAAAAACACCAAATGTTATGGTTCTACGTGATACATCGTCATCTTTTACGATATTATTGAACATGTTCAAGAGGGATTGGACAGAGGTATACAAACTGAATGGATAATCATCCGATGCGACGTTTCTATATAAATTATGTACAGAAGAGTGGTATTTAGTCTAGATTCTAATGGATATTGCACAGGACTACTAATCCCCTGGTACGGATTTGTCTGGTACCGATAGTCATCGCACAATCCGATTGTAATTAAACAAAGATGTATAGTACCTTGCTGATGATTCTAGGACACCTAACCCCTGGACGTCCACCCCCGGATAACCACCCCTAGTCAACTACCCCGACGATCCTTTAGGACAAATACACCCGGACAACTATCCTATGGGGTAGTTGTCTGGTGGGTAGTTGTCCGGGGTATAGTTGTCTGGGGGAGAGTTGTCCGGGGGTTGTCCTGGGGGTAGTCGTCTTAGATGGTGGTTGTCCTAGGGGTAGTTGTCCTAGGGATAGTTGACTAGGGTTATCCGGGAGGTTGAATGATCAGGGGTAGGTGTCCGGCTACGCTTGCTTATACAAGTACTGAACAAGTGAGGAACTGAACACATTATGGGATGTATGAAATATTCTGAACCCTATATAACTGATGGTACAACAACAGTGAATACATACTCGTATTATTGTTCAGCTTTGGGGCTTATTACTTGTGTAAAGGCTTAATAAAAAATCATTTGTCCTTCTACTTATGATGCGCTATTGTCAAATAGGGTTAGAACCGTTGTAAAAGAACCCAGTAGCGGGTGTGGTGACTCAGTGGTTAGAGCGCCCGTCTCATGAACGGGAGGTCGTGGGTTCGAACCCCGGCCGAGTCATACCAAATACAAAGATTGGAGGAGGGTAGTAATATTCCCCCTCTTGTCGTCGGCTGAATCCGCCCCTTGGGACACGGTACGAATGTCAAAGGTTATCATAATCATATAACGTATTGACGACGGAATTAAGAATGCTTGATTAAGTTACACAATATATATACAGTTTATAGTATAAAAAGCTTTGTTTATGAAGACAACTTATGGCATTAGCATACATAGAAATAACAGCTGTAATCTATTTGAATATTACCCAGGTCCTGACAGAGAATGCAATCCACTAGATATAGTGTGCATGAATAATGCAATGGGTAAGTACATCCTGGCGTGTTCAACTTCCCTCCTCCCACCGAGCTGTAATGGTGATTTTTTTTAAAGGGTATCATCATATGAACAGGTTGCTCAACATGCTTAATTGCCATGTAATTAATAACGATCTATAAAAAGAGGATCCAGGTATACAAATGCTGAAAATTGCAGAAAATATAGTAACGGATATCTTACAAGTTCCAATAAAAAAAGCAAATGTATTTCCTTAAAGACAGTGGTCTGACCACTAGCTGTGTTTAATGAAATAAATTTGCGATTCAGCCACGAAGCTTTACTTGAATACCCTTATACTATACAAACGTTATTTTGAAATTATAGTAAATGAGCCATTCTTGTATAAACCGAATTCTTCATGCCTATGCTGGGGATGTGATGGCGGCAATTTAAAAAAAAAATAAAACCCCGGATGTATATTCTGTTTATCGAAGATGTAATGCATGACTGTTGCATGATCTCGAAATAGTCCCGGGAAATATTATGATGGGATGAAATGACCACCCCTCACCTATTCAATGGCTCTGAATATCTGAATAGAGCGATCAATCCATGCTATTGTTCAAGTAACTATCATAAGTGTTTATGTTCATACACGTTTTGTATGTAATTATATATTTTTATACGGAAAAAACCCAGACCCAAACCAAGAGGAGATTAAGAAAAAAAAAATATTAAGCATATCCATTTATATAAATACACTTATTTATAATATAATCATTATTTTGTAAAGCCCTTTTACATGTAAGGTCTCACAGTACTTTGAAGTGTTCAAACTAATTAGCATATTATTAGTGTTATTATAGTGTTATTATAGGCATAACAATCAATGATCTAAGAAGAATTTTGAAAGCATTTCAAAGAAGACAAAAACAAAGATTTGTTTAAAGAACACTTTGAGATCAAAGGCACCCAATGAAGAAGAATGACGAAAATGTCGTGACAGGATCATTCCACTGTTGGGGTGCAGAGGACAGAACGAAATATGAAGATCATCTAAATGAGCATTGATGACGTAATGACCTGAAAGAAACCATATTCTATTCACAGCTCATTCTTTCTCCAAAACCTGTCATTTTTGTTTCTGTGCTATAGAGGACTTCAATTCGAAGGCCACTGCTGCTTGCCCATGCCCCCGACCATGTGACGTTGTTACGTATGCTACCACGGTATCACAAGCCAAGTTTCCGTCAGACTTTTACAGTAAATTTCTTGCAGAAACATTGACTGAACGGCGGAATAGATCTCTTAATGCTGCCTATTTCAGGTAAGGATTGCTACTGCTTGTAGTTTGAGACCGGAGTCAGTACTTATAGGACCAATTTTTCGTCTGTGAAACACACAAAATAATGCAACAAACAAAAAAGAAGATCGATATCCAATAGACCGTTTTCGTATTTCAATGCATATGTCTTTGTGAGGTGCCTCCTGGCACCTACCTGGCACCAACTACTAGTAAAGTAAGCAGTTCGCATGTTGACTATTGAAATGCAGTTATTCGTAACAGGTGAATGAAATGATTCCTATCGAGGCGCTTCACACAGACATATGTATTAGGTTACATTACGAAAATGGTCTATTCCAGACGTCCTAGTTGAGGAAATGCCCACTGGACCGAAGTTTTGACATATTTTGAAGATTCAGGAAAATGTGTTTTATCTAATTTGTTCACACTTTTCTTCTCTCGAGAACCTTACGTTAACTGCCATGAAGCCCATAAATTTCGCATTGTTGTTATAAAAACATTCATATATCACTTCTACTGCTACTACTACTACCACTACTGCTACTTTTAGTAGCATTATTATTATTATTATTGTTACTATAACAATAATTTGTTATACTTATTGTAATTATTATTATTATTATAATTATTGGTATTATTATTATTATTATGAATATCTTTATTTCTATCTTTATTCTTAATATTTATCCAAACAATGAAGTCCTATAGGAAGGAGATCCATTAATAGTTTGATAACAAATATATAGGTCTATAATCATGTTTTTAAATGTATTCTTCTATTCTAACGTAACATTTTATCCTCTTACCCCAACCGGCAGACTAATGACTACTAGAAAAAACATTTGTATCTAGCAATTGTTTACGAAACTCGGCCTCTTCCGGAAATCGAGCAATAGAAAGTTTACCCCAACCAGAAATCTACGCTCAGAGTTAAAATTTAAAAAAAAATGTTTAGCGTCCTGCCTTTTTAAAAAATAGGAAGGAGGAGGCCCTTTTTTTTCTCAAAATGGCCGCTCGGTACATTTTCCCTGACAGTTGGCTATTTTTCAAGATGGCCGCCGGCATTTAAAAAAAAAATCAGAAATAGATCATTTTAGCAGGTCATGTTTTTTTTCTTAAAAAAGAAGAAAAAAAAGAAGGCGACCCCCAAAAAAGGAAGCGGGCGGGGACGCCAAACATGAATATTTTTTTACATGGCCTTATATGTTTAAGTAATATGGAGCTCGTTCATTCTAGGTAGCAGCAGCTGAATTATGGAACAGAATACCTGGTATTGTGGTGAGGCAGTCACAGTTGATCAATTCAAATACAGACTGAATAAGACTGATGACTCATCCGTTCACCAGCAGTTTTCCTTAGATCTAAATTTAGTTGGTATCTCATTTGAATGGTATCTTGAAATTATTGCCTAATTCTACCTCTTCCTTATTCTCCATAGTGCATCGCGACTGAAAGGTAATGCACTATACAATAACCGTTTGTTTTTATTATTACGAATTAAAATCTTTCCGTTTTGTATTACCTCTATTCTTTATTACAGCAACAGTATGTGTCTCATCAACATATTCTTTAATGAACTGAGTCGGCAAACAAACACTCAACAAGAAGCTTATGGGTTTTATAGTCTTCTTTGTTAGTCTGTAACACTCAGCTTAAAATAGCTTTTAAAGATATAATCAGGTTGTTTGATTTGTTTATTATTATTTTTATAATAAATTCTGCTATTAAAGGGAACCAAAACCTTCATATTAAGTTACTTTTATTATAAAGTTTAAGATATTTGAATAAAATCATTGAAAATTTGAACAAAATCGGGCAAGGAATAAGGAAGTTAAAGCATTTTGAAATGACTAGTCAGTAGTCACTAGAGGCGATATTCAATTTGATGACATCATTTTGTGGACAACTCTCCATGCCTTTTGTACTTCAAATTTCATGTTTTACTTCTTTCTTGTGATTGAGATAATCTACTCCCCTAAAAGCAAGGTATAGAATGCAAAATGATATTCCACTTCACATGTTATGAAGTCGGATCAAGAACACAAATAAATACGAAGAAAACGAAGGAATTGTGAAATTTGATGTACAAAAGGCATGGAGAGTTGTCCACAAATGATGTCATCAAGTTGAATATCGCCCTCTTAGTGACTAGTCATTTCAAAAAGCTTTAACCTTCCTTATCCCTTGCCCGATTTTGTTCAATAAAAGTAACTGAGTATCAAGGTTTTGGTTCCCTTTAAAGTTGATATAGGTTAAATCAAAACGTATATTTCACAATGAAAATACTGTAATCAATGCATCAATTGCACTATTATATTGAATTTCATTTGATATAATATATTAAGGACATATATTTATTTCACTCAGGACTGCATGAATTATACACAAACTTCTCAAACGTTGCTTCCTGAGTAAGGAGCAAGTACATACATCCATGAAAAATAGTGCTTTACTGTTACTACCTCTGGACCTGCCAATAAGGGTCGCTGTCTCACTTTTTTAAAGCTTTTTAAACCCTCCATCAGATACAAAGCATTTTAGATGTCATTCCTAATCGAGTAAAGCTTTGAGTTAAAAGATTTTCAAGTTACCGTGAACAGCGACTTTCAATCTGAGTTCAGTGGTTGCGTATGCTATCAAATCAGTTATGCCTTCAAACTTTGTTTGAATTGTTTCACTTTTATTTTTGCTTGATTACCAAATCTTTGTTTGCCCCCCTTTCCATCCCTTACCTGACCCTAATTAGGTGACATCGGTGGCTCTCTTGGTATGTGGATAGGAGGGAGTATTCTTACCCTCTGCGAGGTTCTCGACATCATTGGTTATTCTATACACAAGGGAAGATCGTCTTAAAGCGACACTGAACTTGACTGAAGTGATGAACCTTCTGCCCTAGCATACTGTTCACAGCCATCTATACACAGAGTTTGGCCAACCCTGTTCGAGTTGTACACAATATGGTGACTACTGCTTTATTGGGCAAGCACAAAACAAAAGAATATACGCCATGTTGTGACCCAGGGAAACCAAGTTGGCTAAACTTTGTATATAGATGGCTCTGGTACTGTTCATTGCACAGCGTCATCTCATGATCAACTTGCCAACAGTGCGAAACCCAATACCTAATTTCCAATTCGCAGACACATGACTCGACGCGAAAACAGGTATAGCTAGGGAAGCAGCGAATTACGGGCTCATAATACTGCTGCAACTTAACTGAGATGGCGCTATAGGGGATTTTGCAGTAGTACGATTGTTTTCATAACATGTACATGTATAACCAGCAAAACTGTACAGATTTGCGTCGTATGTAGTAAAGGAATACATGACACTTTATAAAGCAATCAATATTGTATTGAGAAAGCCTAGGTATTTCTCCCAGAATCTTTTCATGCGAGTGAATAAAAAGTCAAGGGAAAGTCTTGACTGGAGGAAGCATTACTTTCTCTAATCTTAAAGATAATTTGTCTACAATGTATGAGCAAGAATCAATAATTATAGGCCGTCCGAGAGTCCTGCAAAGGTCACTCCAGTTCACCTCTTAGATTTGACACTTCCTTGGAAACAGACAGACAGACAAACAGACAAACACACACCAAAGCATTTTGCCCAAGCTTTGCTGCCAAAGTTATCGGGATTTAGAAATATAGCATTTTTACATTCAAACATAAATCGCATAACTAAGATTTTTTTTACTTAGTTCAGTTCAATTATCAGTTTAATCAAAGTGTAGCGAAATGTTGTGTCAAACGATCTTTTGGATCATTAGCAATTTTTGAAATGATATTACTTCCTCAAAAGTAGCAAAATGATATTGTAAGGATTATATAAGTACATCATTTTACTTTCTTCACCTGTTTGGCAAGGCATACTAAAGGAGCGGCTTGCTTAGGCATTTTGGCTATTTGACCACCATGCTGAAATTTTACAATTCATGTGTTATAAAGAAGTAGTTGTAATAAATGTAGTAATAGATGTACTAGTAAGTGAGTTGTAATAATAGTGTGGTTGAAAATGCAACTTTGTTTGACCATAACTCCTGTCGATGTCTATGGCGGAACTTATTATTTGTAATAAGCTCTGCATTTATACAATGCAGTATCTATTCTGAGTTGTGATTATGCTCAGTGACTTATCGATTCATATGCAGCCAAGATTACTTAAAAGCCAATGAGTTACCATTTGGTGATTGTAATAAGAGGCGTAAAACAATCAGGCAATTATATAATGCTACTTCTTTCTGCCTATACCTAAGAATTCTATAGTCATAACTAAACATGAGCTGTAATGCACTGGTATAAAAAACTCACCACGACATTTACGTATCTGTGTTTTACCGTGTTAGATGGTGAGATGGTAGTGTACTAAGATTAAACAAGGAGTTATAAGTTAACTCCTTATATAGTTTAATCATGGATCCTACCAGGCAGGCGCGTACGCAAGGGGGGGGGGGGGGGGGGGGAGGTATTGGGGTAGAGCCCCCCTTTGGTATTTGTTATGTGTGTATTTTGGAGGAAATCCCCCCTTTGGGTTTTTTTTTAAAATAAAAAATTATACAAATGGCTGACCTAAAAAAAGTTGACCTTACCCCCCCCCCCAGCGGAGGAAAATGTCAATTTTTCAAATTTCGAGACCCCCCCCCCTAAAAAAAGTGTCCTCTTACCCTCCCCCCCCCCCCCCCGCTTATTCAACGGCTGGCTGAGTCGTTTCGAAAATTTCGGCCCGATTTAAAAATGTTAACCCCCCCCCCCTGAAAAAATCCTGCGTACGCGCCTGCTACCAGGTAAATGGTCAACTTTATATGTTTTGTTCTAGTTTAGCTGAATAAAGAAATGGATCTAATCTGTCAATTTAAGCAACTTTTGTTCGGAATCTATTCTTTAATATCGTACGTAAGCTAAGTACCACTCAACTAATGCAATTCAGCAATCATCATAAAAGTATATGGCGCCAACTAGTGTTATAATTACATAATCATCGTCATCGAGAGAGGGGTCTTTCCATATAATTATGACGGGAACTATTGCAACATTTCACCCAACATGTAAGGGATCATTTGCCCGCAATCGTACTGGCGAGAAAAAAACAACAGCATCTGGATAAGAAAGAAGAGGGAGAGAGAGAGGGAGAGAGGAAGAGAGAGTGGGGGAAAGAGAGTGAGAGAGAGAGAGAGAGAGAGAGAGAGAAAGAGAGAGAGAGAGAGAGAGAGAGCGCGAGAGAGGGGATAGAGAACAAGATAGATTACAGGGATAGTGGACGTTTTCGAAAAAACTATTTTCATCTTTTGGAATGGCAAATTGTTTCTGCTCTGTGGCTGCAATTTAAGATGTATTTTAATCAATAAACCAGTCCTATTGCAATCATTTTTGCATTACCCTTTTAATGTGAGTGTAATTGTCTATATCATATATGTAAAAGTAACAGCTACATTCGTGGGAGCATACAATTCACAGGTCTCTATGAGCTTCGTTGGAACCAGCTAGACTATCAACGTCATAAATTTGGCACTCCATGATACTTTATTAGTTGTTTTCCTTTTTTTTTCTTTGGGATGTTATAGAGACAGATCACCAGCCATATTTGGCAAAAAAACAGAGACATGAACAAATTATTCCAACGTAATGGGCAACAACTGTATCACATCCAGGGACCTATCAATGTGTCAATATTAGCTTAGGTCTTATCCTTGAACCCATGGCCCCTACATTCTGTTATGAGACGATTGTCAATTTTTTTTTGAAAAGAATTGAATAGAAAAGTTTATAAAGCTTAGACTTTTCACATCATTCTGTAAAGGTGAAATGAGGAAGTCTATGCGAACAATTTTGTACCGCCGTTTTATTTATGTATTCCAAATTGTTAACGTCATCAGAACATGTTTAGAAACTAATTTTGAAGGGGAAGCCCACTCTCATATCAAGGCGTTTTCAATAAAAGCAGACAATTTGGGAAAGACGCGTATCGACATAGTTGGGGCGGACTATGGATTGTCATGTGAGGGGGAAGGGCGACCCAACAGTAATTTTATATTAAAGAAAAATGATTTGATAATCGAAGCTGGTCCCCTGAAGTAAGAAAATAAAAGTTTATAATATGAAAACAAGAAAGGGTTTCAGATTCTTTTCTTCATAACTGTTATATCCCTCAAAACCTCTGCGAGCCCTACCTTGCCTTCGCAGTGGCGGTGAGACCATTATCTTTTCCTTTCAGGTTTATTAACTTGTAACCTCCTAATTAGGTGTACGGTATAACTTCTGGTTTCGGTACATCACCTACGAAAACACTTGTACAATATTGTATACTTAAACACAAATTATTATAACTTTAACGCAAATTTATTCTAACAAAATTTTGTGTTATCGAGTTGTTTGTTCAAAGTGACAGAGCTGAACTGAATGGAACTGATGAACTGTGCTGTTTATTTGAGAGAGGAATGGGTCTTATGTGAAAGAGAGAGGGAGATGGATAGAGAGAAAGAGAGAGAGAGAGAGAGAATGAGAGAGAGAGAGAGAGAGGGAGAGAAGGAGAGAGATGGACTGATGGAGAGAGAGAGAGATGGAAAGAGAAGGGCAGAGAGAGAGAGAGAGAGACTGATGGAGAGAGAGAGAGAGAGAGAAGAAGATGCCAAGCTCCAGATATACCAAATGACTCCATTTGAGGATCAGTCTATAACCAACATGATCCCTACGTAAGAAATGGAATAGCCCGGTGGGGTCTGGTGAACAGCTGGAATCTGCGAAAGTTCATGATTCCCCGTGGGGGCTTGGCTGTTGTTATTGTGTTTGTGCTGTGTTTTTGTTTAGGGAGGGGGGGGGGGGGGAGACTACCAACCTTTTTTCTCCACATGTTGGTCAGCCTATGTACCAAAGTTAATATGTATCTTTTTCATCGACCTCCACTGGGTCATGCCATTCCTCCATCTTTCCCTCTTTGAATGAAAATAATATGAACCACCATCCTGTAATGATAGTAATAAAAATAATCATAATAAACAAATAGTAATAATAATAGCGATAGCATTTGCACATTGCCACTCCCGGCGCTCCATTATTATTATCATGGCTTTAGCACGGCTGTCTTTATTAAAAACATTCGAGCATTTAAAGTAATTCATTCCTGGAAGGTACCCGTTTACCACGCCTGAGTGGAGGATGGCAAATGTAGATTAATATCTTGCCAAAGTACTGCGATAGGGATTCGAACCCACCACTTTGTGGTTCAAAGTCCGGATACTTATTTACTGGACCACGATACCTCTTTAAACAAGGGGTCGCTTGAAGGGGGTTGGGGAATGATTGATGTACAACCCCCGTACGAAATTTTATGTCGACAAATTTCTTCATTTTAGAGCTTTAACATACATATTTAATACATGTGTACATATAAATAATATTATATTTCCCCCCTTGTGATTGTCAGCAAATATAACCCGACACCTACAATTTAGAATATTGTATAGGGACGTCAGATAGTATATCGTGCAAACTGCAAAACTCCGTGCGGGTGTTTTTAAAGGGTGATCTTGTTACACTATCAGCAAACAAAAGAAAGAAGGAGGAAAAAGAAAAGACAGAAGGATATTTTAGTGTAGTAGATCGGCGATGTGGTGTGCATTTTCATTTCTACATCCAAGATACTCGTGTATAGTATTTGAGATACAAAATTATCGGTGGGCATTTCGAAACCTCTCATACTTTTTAGAAGAGAGGGTAGGTTTTGAATAAAATGGTAAAAGAGGGGCGTTTCACTCTAAATACATTTTAAATTTTTCGCCCTAGTAAGGGACTTATTTGAACATTTTCTGCTAAATAGATACCTCGTTAAAATCTTGGAACCATTCATAACTTGTCTGAAGACACATTTATTCAAAATTTCTTTTGATGATTAACTCACTCTGTTCACATTGATTTATATTTCATATGTATTGTAATATTTCATATATATTGTAACTTGTTGGTTTATTTGTAATTTTTTGTTTTTTAATTGTTGATCATTGTATTTTCCTTGTTATAGCGCTTAGAGACTACGGTGGTAAGCGCTTTATAAGCACCGTTTTTTATTATTATTATTATTTATTATTATTATTATTATTATTATTATTATTATTATGTGTAACAACCGTGTAATACAGGCAGGGCACCATACAGGCATTCACATGTCGTACATAATGTTGTCTACCTAAACATATCCTCACATAATTATGCATGTCTCAAGTTCACGCTCTGTATGGAATTCAATAGGGGAAGTATGCTAACCGCCCTACCCGGTCTTCATAACGTTCAAGGCCGCACCATACCAATAACATTCATGTTAGATACCGGAAAGGCATTATCACTGCACATCTGCTTTATATAGCGTGTTCTTCATACTCTACTGCAGCCATATTATACAGGAATTTTTTTTCTAGGACATCTTGTTTTGGCAACAGTGTTGATACCAGGCGCGTACGCAGGGTTTTTTCAAGGGGGGGGGGGGGGGGGGGGGGGGGGGGGGGGGGGGGGGGGGGGGGGGGGTTTAACATTTATAAATCGGGCCCAAAAATTTCGCAACGGGGGGGGGGGGGGGGTAAGGTCAGCTTTGTTAGGTCAACCATGGGATTTTTTTTTAAATATAAAAAAAATAAATATCAAAATGGGGGGGGGGGGTTTAGAGAAATTTAGGGGGGGTTTACACACACAAAATTACCAAAGGGGGGGGGGGGGTTTAACCCCCCAAACTCCCCCCCCCCCCCCCCCCTGTGTTCGCGCCTGGTTGATACTCTATGCTGCTATATCGGTAAGTACAACTCCACCATTGTCGGGAAACAATGCTTATACCATTCTTCAGTTTGTGTGTATGGCAAGGATCATAATGATGATCATTCTAAGGAAAACATGTGTCAACGAATAAGAGCCAGATAGTATCGTTTTTAGGATATGCTTTTACTGACATAATATTAAGAGATAAGTGACGATGATATTGAAGTGTTTCTCCGACCCCATGTGTTACTTTATGCTGATTGCATCATAATAATGGCTGGATCTGCTGAAGAGTTGCAGTCTGCCTTATCTGCTGCAGAGGGGCGGCCGAGCGACTTTCAAAGTGGGGGGCACCAACAAAAAAGGGCACTTTCTGGAAAAAAGGGCACCTACAGTGGGAAATCTCAAAGCGAAAATATACAATTTTTAGACATTAATATATCCCTACATTGTGATTACATTATCAGGGATGATTTCAATATTTGTTTCTCTTCATACATCATACAAGATATCGCTTAAGCATCAAACTTTACAGTTGGGTGTGATGTCTGAATATACATTTACGAGCGAGCGAAGCGAGCGAGAAAATTTTTAAAGATCTGTGAGGTCGCAGTGCGAAAAATTACATCTTATAAAGAGAAAAAGCCAATCGTGATGGGGTTATAAGCACATTCTCATAACGGAAGACTGAAAAGACCTTTGATAAGTAACATAATTATATAATCTTTAAATGCGAGCGAGCGAACTTTGGGGGAAACTGCTCTTAGTCGCTTTAAATAAGGGGCACGTTTAATGATTACATGAAAAGGGGACAATTATCGAAAGGGATAAGACACTTATTAGAAAAGAAAAGGAGCACGTGTATAAGTACAAAGGATAATTATAAGAGGTGAAAATGAGGCATTTTTTCACTTGAAAAGAGGCACTCACCAGTGATAAAAAGGAGGCGTTTACGAAAATGGGAAATAGGCATTTGTTGACGGAAAAGGGGCACCCATCAGATTTTAATAGGGTCATTTATAAGAGGTGAAAAGGGGATAGGTCCCTTATTAGAAAGGAAAAGGGGCACGTATCATTATTAAAAGGGGAATTATCAGAGTTGCAAAGGGGCACTGACCAGATATGAAAAGGGGCACTTATGAAAATGTAAAAGGGGCACTTATAATAAAGGAAAATGTGCATTTGTTGAATGAAAAGGGGGCACCGTTCTGATGTTTAAAAGGGGCAGTTATGAGAAGGGGAAGGAGCTCTCTCTTTTTAATGGGGGCACTTATCATAAGGAAAATGGGCACTTATTAGAAAGGGAAAGGGGAAGTTATGAGAAGGGGAAGGAGCTCTCTCTTTTTAATGGGGGCACTTATCATAAGGAAAAGGGGCACTTATTAGAAAATAAGAGGGGCACATGTTAAAATGAAAGGTGCGCTCATCCGAGTTTAAAAAAGGGGTAGTTATTAAAAGGAGAAGGGGCACTTCTTACAAAGGAAAAAAGGGGAAGTTGTCAAAGTAAAAAGAGCACCTCTCAGTTTTTAATAGGGCAATCATCAGAGGTGAAGGGGGCACTTATTAAAAGTGAAAAGGGGCACTTCTCTTACCTGAAAAGAGGCACTTACTAGAGATTAAAAAGGGCACTTATTCAAGATAATTTCAAGATTCATGAGAATGGAAAATGAACATTTATTGCAAAGGAAAATGGGAACATGTCGAAGGAAAAGGGGAAAGGGGCACTTTTACTAAGTAATAGGGGCACTTGTCAAAATAAAAGGGGCACCTTTCCTATGTAAAAGGGGCACTTCTTACAAAATAAAAGGGGCACTTTTCCTATGTAAAAAAGGGGCATTTTGGGGGTATCTGCTGCATATTAGTACTGTGAGAATTGGAAATTGTTTGTTAATGCCAGTAAGACTACATTTTTAAAAATTTTCTCACGAGGGAAAGTTCGTTAATACCCTGCATCTACCTTGGTGATAGTTATAAGATTGATTGTGTTGATGAATATACTTATCTTGGTACTACCTTTAACTATAATGGTACCTTTTGTAATGCTTTAAATAAGTAGGTTTTACTCAAGCCAGGAGAGCCATGTTTCATCTTTCTTGTAAAGCTAAGAAATTGTGGTTACCAATTGAGATTCAATATGAGCTCTTCTATCAATAATAGTTGTTCCAATTTTATTTGATGGGTGTGAATTGTGGGGGTTCGAAGACTATACTGAAGTGTTTTTTAGGAAGTTTCTCAAACCCTGCTTAAATTGAACCGTGGCACTGCAAGTTATATATGTATATGGCGAAGTTGGTAGATTTTTTTTGGCTAGTAAAGTGGAAAGGCGTATGATAATTTTTGGGGCAAAAGTTACTCATTGAAAGAAATTTAAACTGTCGTGTACTATTTACAATTTGTTACGCAAAATATATGATAATTGTTATTTTGAATCGAATTGGATTACAAAATGAAAAGTATCTTAGACATGAGCGGAATCTCAAATTTATTGGTAGAAATACCCCCTTAAACATAGAATGGGTGAAATCATCTATGGATCGTAGATTAAATGACACTGATTTGCTAAACTGGAATGAAGAAGTTAGTATAAAATGTTTATGTTTCAATAACGGGATTTTGAAACAGGAAATCGGTATGGAACAATATCTGTTAAAGTTGGATTTTAGTGATAGAACATCTCTTTTAGTAAATATCGATGTGGTAATAGTAAGCTGCCCGTCACTCACTGTCGTTATTTGCTTAGTCAGCTTCTAGAATTGTGTTCCTTATGTGATCCCGAAGTTATGTACAAGGTGGTGAATTCCATTATTTTATCTTTTATCCAGCTTTTGATAATATTCGTAATAAGTAGTACATGTATGTTAAGAAATATTATCACAGTAGACCTAACATCAAATTTCACCAGTTGTTCAATATAACTTGTGTTAAACAGTTAAAGAATCTTTCTACATTCTTGTAAAATCAATACGTCGAATTTTAGAATTAAAATTTTTTTTTATTTTCCCCAAAATTAGTGACCCTCGGTTTCTACATGCACATGAATATATCTCTTTATATATACATATATAATAGATTGTATACATTTTAAATTTGTTTTAGCATTAGTATACGTGCTGACAATATTTGTAATATAAGGTTTATAGTTTTACTTAAGTCTATTTTTGGGGGTCGTTGTTCATTCGTTGAAATCTTTCCTTCACTTTATTATGTGTTTAGTTTGCTACCAAAGAACCCCTCTTTAGTAAGATACATATATGCTTTTTGTTTTTTTAAGTGTCTGAATTGTAAAAGATCTTTGTACCATTTATCTGTATTTCTTCAATGCCCCAGGTTGGGTCGTTTACGAAATAAAAAAAACCTATCAAACTTGTTTAACCTGTCAACCGTATTGAGAGCTAGCAAAATATTCCCCTATCATGCCTATAGTACGTTGCCCCTATGTTCATTCATTCAGTAATATACGGAATTCTGGCGACTTAGATAGGCAACAAATTCATAATGTCAAAATGGTAAAAAATGTAGATCGCAATGAAAAATTTAACATATTTCTTAAAGAAATAAGAATGAAAACAAATGGAGACCAGCTTTTTGACAAACATCTCATAATTTACTTTTTTGATACTTAGACTAAAATAATGTTCGTATTCCTTACGTACTGTATGCAAATGATCAAGGCAGAAACTACAATTATCTACTCCGTAATATCCACAAATTTTACATTTTCAGAAAGACAAAATATTTCACGAAAGGTCATGTGACATAATAATGCCACACTTCATTTTGGTATGTTAAAAGATGGGCAAAGTCGCGGGAAAATGACATAAAACCGCTATCCTAGTAGCCAACAGTTTCCGGGGGAGAGGGAGGGGCGTCCGTCTAGCGCCCGCGATTGTTGTGAGGTTGTTAATTCTTTATAGGCATACATTTAAAAAAAAATCGATGCTTTCACGACATAGAAGAAAACAAATCTTCACTGCACAGGAATCCTTAGGTTAAATGGAATAATGCATATTACTGCTTGTCCTACGTGCCCGTGAAATCAGTGGCTACATTGCTGAATTCTTGTACAAATATTTTTTTCTTCTCGATTTGAATGCCTATTGGTATACATGTTTATCATGCGTGATATCTTTTGTACGTCATTCATCATAATTCTTTTGAGAAATGGAGCACAAACTGATCATCCTGCTAGTCACAGCTATGTTTATTTACTTAATCGTTGTCTAGGTCTCCAGATCTTTTGTTATTTTTTGGGGGGCGAAATATTTTCTTGCTTACGTTTGCTCATGACTCCTGGCAACTGGCATGACTGGTAACCCCAAGCTAAATGAAACGACAATGGTTTCACGATGTACACTAATAGGGATTGCCGTATAAGGACGTCACACGAAGCAGTCCACTATGTCGACGTGCAAATCTAAAAGTCCCTATCGTGATCCGCTACTGCAAAAATCATTTTGCTGTAGGAGTCTCCGAACAGGGATTTTTTTACTTCAGGGACCAACATTAGATTTATTAATGGTCTCATAATTTAAATCTATGAATACACCCCCTCGTTGGACGAAATGAGATGAAATAATGCGGTAAAAAAGAAATAAAGTTTCCTTCTGTTTTCCCGCTCAATATACCACTTATTTGTTGATCCCTGGCATTTTTGGAACCGAAAGAAAGATAAAAGCACGAAGATATCAAATATGGCTATATACGGCGCTCTTAAAAAAAAAGGAGTGAACGTGTGCATGAGTTTCGGTGTGAAAATGGAACCGAGTTCTTAACTTTAAACTTCAATACCTCAAAATTAAATTTCGGTGATTAGAAGCACGAAAAACGCAATAATTGCAATCACTTCCTTTGTATGAGGTTTCATACTGAAGGTAATTCTCACTCTATCCAGTGATAATACAACAGTGGCTTTCCATTACCCCTTGAAATGCTTGGTTTGCCATAGCAGGTCACAAATAGCTCGGGATACGGAAGCCAATGCAATGTAGCCTGAGAGGAGGGGCTCCTAGGCATGGGAAGCATAAGAGATTCCCTTTATTTCTGAAATAAAGAGGTGAACATATAAACAATGCGGTCAAAAATAAGAAATAAATAAATGCTGTCTTTTATATCCGTTTTAAACCACTTGACCGTGAAACTGAAAAAATTGAAATTAGATGAAAATAATGTTAACGTTTACCTTTTCTCAATTATTATTATCTGAGGGGTTCACAAGCTAGAAGGTCTGCTTTTTAGTGGATCCCTCCATTGTTTGGGTCGCATTTGTAACAATTCCGTTTTTGTTCATCGTGTCTTTTAATAGTTTCTATCTTGTTAGTTTGAAATGTAAACAAGTTTTATGAATGCGACATTGTTGATAATTTCAATTTTTGTATTGCTGCTTCCCGTTTATATCTCGTACCATAGTTCAATCGAACCAGTGAAAATTGATAAACATCGAAACGGAACTCGCTCATCAAAAAATACACGACTAAATATTGAATCGAACTTTAAGGAAATAAATGGAACAACTTTATGTTTCTTCCCAGGCTATAAATCGATGGGTACTTTCGTTGTGAGTCTGGTCCTATGGAATGCGTTTTATACTCAACTAATAAGTGGCAGACGTAGTTTATTATTCATAATTTTTTGTTGTTACTAAAATTTGAACACTGGAAATCTCATTCATGATCTTTTCCTAAAAGAAGAGGGTAATAGTCAACAATACACATTCCCCGTCATAATAACCTGACACCAAGTATTGTCGACTCATCAGTACTTCATTCGATCTTCAATATTTCTTTTCTATTTTGTTTCTTCTTGTTTGTCGATGTTGATTTTCTTTAATCTCTCCTTTAAGGAAAATTAAGGAAGTTTGATAATAATGAAGTGATTCAATCAGAGGAATATATGAAAATTAAGGCCGCTATTTTAAATTGATATTATGAGGTCTGAAGTACTCCGTAATATGACTAATTGTCTCATTAACAAAGATTTCAACTCTAATGTCAGGAAATATAAAAAAGAAATCCTTAACGTTTTCAAATGCCGTAACTCTATTGCCAGTGGTTATACCTCAGAGTTCATGGTCATTGATGGTCGATTAAAACCTCTTATTTTCTTTTGTAGGACTATTATTATGAGCAATGTGGTATCGTACCGTCAAAAAGTGTTTTCGTTATTGCCATGGCATCACACAACATAAGCACATGTATCTCCGCTCTGATGTTATTGTCGTAGTACTATTTTTAAATTGGATTCCTGAGGTTTAGAGTGCCCCGCAATGTAACTCATTGTCTCATTGTCAAAGATTTATCACTTTATTGCCCGGAAATACATTCCTTTGCATAAACTTACACATGCGGCAACTCAATTGCCAGCGGTTATTATTCGTACTTTGAACTCAGACTTACTTAACCGTACCTAATATGATACCAAACGTACATTGATATCAATGTATTAATCATACCCGAGTTTGTTTACGGTTGATGCTTCCGCCAGATGAGTATTTTTCTTGCGCAATTTTGATTGGTTGTAGAATTCAATAACTAGGACCAGTAATAAAGAAAACACCCACTTTGACATTTTGGTACCGAGGAGTAAAGGCTTCATGAATGCTACTATTTGCCATGGCTTTGATTTCGAAAATTATAAATCTTCGTTACATAATTAGTGTCATTACTTCGCTTCTCATCTTCTGTTCTCCCTCGGTAAGTACGACAACAATTATTAAAAAGGTTTTTTTTTTTTTTTTTTTTTTTTTTTTTTTTTAAAACATTTTCACATAGTTTTTTTCTTCTGTTTTTATTCTTTCCCCATCACTTATTAATTGAATAATACGTACATAAGAAAAACATAATTATACTGTTTACAAAGAAAACACATGAATTTTATCCTAATTAACAACTTCAATCAAATATTAGTTTTTATTAAGGGGATCCTATAATCTGCAAGCTAAGCTTTTTAAAGCCCCACTGTCCTAGTTGTAGCTACTTGCTCCCTCTATATAGAAAGCCTCCCCAATCGGTGCCTGTTGGTCCCCCATGATCCTCTTTTTCTTATGTTAGTTGAGAGCTGAGTTAATGAGATAGCCACCTGTCAGTGACCTCGCTGTGTGGTCGTATCCCCTCTTGCCCAGTAGTATTGACGGTCTTTAATAGGTTTCTCAAATTTCACCCTGTATAACCTACCATTTAAAGCATATCTGTACTAGTTTATATGAGGGATAAGACTACACTGCAAGGTCACTGGACAGATGGTTACTTTATCAACTCAGCTCTCAATGAACAAGACAAAGAGGATCATGGAGGACCAATGGTCACCGATTAGGGATTTTTGTTATATAGAGGGAGCAAGTAGCTACAAGTAGGACAATGTGACTTTAATACGATTAATTTCGACGTCTTTACAGAGACTTGATTATATAATGTCATACTTTGAGTATATTTCATATTATGTTCTAATTTTGGCATTTATGTGAAATTCTGTTTTGTAAAATGTGAAACAAATAAACTTGAACTTGAAAATTACCCCAAGTTGGCCGGTGAATATACATTAAACTAGAAATATCGCAATATGAATTGCCGTGCAATGCGAACGTATCCCCCGGCAGTGGCAGCGATTTTTGGATCATCCTTATGTTCGAATGAGGGATAGAGATGCCCTCTTCCCTCCCTGAAACAAAATGATGACGTATAGATCGCCACTAGTATTTTTCTGACAACGAATCATAAATAAGCAAATATATATAACAATTGTTATTTTCAAAAATGATATAATAAACTGTCATGACTGCTAAATTTCCTCAAACATTGTATCACTATTACTATCTAATTACTAAATGTGTTAATATATTTCTCTCAAATCTCATTGTTGGTGGAAATGTCATAGCAAAGGGTGATAATATGCAGTTTTTAGGTATAATTTTGAATGAGTATCTTTCTTGGAAGCCACATCAAACATATCAAGATCTATTGTTGTTCTCTCCAAATTAAGAGGTTTTGTACCACAGTCCACTCTGACCACTATCTACAATAGCATTATACTCCCCCATTTCAATTACTGTAATATTTTTGGCGTTACACCTTTAAAACTCATTTAGATAAATCATGCATTTGACAAGCAATATGAATTATCTTTAATGCTCCCTTCAATAGTCATGCAAATCCTCTATTTTCACAGTCACATATATTACCATTAAAGGACTTGATAACCTTGAGTTCCCTTGCTTAGATTAGCAAGTATGCGCTTGCAAAAATGACGCCTGACTGGAATGCTCCCCAGGGAGTGGAGAATGTGCCTACATTGTGTGCGGGTAAGCCTGAATCCGATGACCGGGGTAATAATATCTGTAAGGCGCTTTGAGAGGACCTTCGGTCCTGAAAAGCGCTATATAAGAACTAGCTATTATTATTATTATTATTATTATTATTATTATACATTTTAATAGCGATATCTTTGTTTTTAATTCTTCAATTCATACTCGCCAAACTAATTTGATACACTTACGTCAGGTAAGGTTTTTTGCTCCCTTTGGGGCCTCCCCCTGGCCACACCCACCATTTAGGACATGCCATACGGTCAATTCGTTATGGGGCTATGCGATCTTTACATCCGTGCACATGAAAATTGGTTTCCTTTCCAGCTAGGTTGACCCCCCTGGCTCCCGGACTATGGGGGCGGCATCACCAAAAGTTAAAGATGTGAAAATTATACCAAGATACACCTCCATACAAATTTGAAAGAAATCCGTGAAGGAATGTGGCAGTTAGAGCGCACACAAGAATATGAAGCGGCGGACGCTGCTGAATCCAAAGTACTGCCAGGGGATAAAATTCACTTCACACCCTTACCAAGTTTGTTATTTTTAAAGCGTGTGAAAAATAGAGTTTTCTTGATTTTGTTTCTTGAGAATGTGACATATAAAAGCTTACATTCAAGTATTCAAGAAAAACCCTAATTTAACTAGCCCACCTTTCATTCCTAAGTTACGAAACACACACACACATAAAAAAGAAATGTATAAGAGGTATGAATAATTAAGTTGCTGACTGTAATGCCCATTTGTTAATTTATTGTACATCAATAATTGTTTTACACTGTCGGGGACTAATTGGCCTGTCTTTATCTAAGGCAGCCATGTTGGACAGCAAACGAAGATAAAACTTTAATTTGAATATAGGTTACATGCTTTCAGTTCTAGCTAATGGAAAGTAAAAGTACACAGAAAAACCCAGACTTACTCTTAATTTCCAGCAAAACTAAGTTTTATTTGCCAAACCATCTACTTTGAAAACGAGCACTTTCCTAATGTAGAATAGTGGAAATCCACTCTCTTAGGAGCGGATCCAAATGTTTTGGAGTGGAATTCATTTTAAATTATAGTGAAATCATTCTAAACGAGTTATCTGTATTACTATTTTGAGAGGATATCCTTACGATGTTCATGTTTGAGCGTGGATATCCATTCGACATGGAAAAATGATACGTTATAATTATGAGGAGGGAACACACATATGCGTACCCTAAATAACACTGAGTGGGGGGGGGGGTATTAATGTAATTAATTTTCTTTTCTTCAACTGATTATCATAATTTCACAGCATGGATCAGGAATAGAATCTATCACTGTTCAGAATAGTCCGTCCTACATCAACATTTCTTGGGCGACAGCAGCAGGGTCATCATGGGACTACTACACCGTGGATGTTATCAAATCATCCCAAAGAAGCGTGGGTGGATATCCAACCAACACCATCGACACGACACATCTGATAACCGGACTCAGACCTGAAGAACAATACACAATAGTTGTCACACCATGGACTACTGAGGGCGCTGGCCGTTCATTGAATAAAACCGTTACTACAGGTAACACAATTGTGCACTTTTGAAGCAAGTAATTTTAATAAGATAACATCCGGTCCCCCCGAAGGAAAGTCCCAAACCCCGCACAAAGACCCGAAACCAAACAAAAAAACACTAAAACTAAAACATTAAAGGTAAAGACCAGTTATGGTCATGCGATTGCATTGTGAAAGAAACGTTGTGGAATCGATCAGAAAAGGTTGATCATCTAGCATCTAGCATCTGCAAGGTTCTGGAATCATCAAAATGATAAGAAATTTGGCCCATTCTTCGTAAAGTTACAAGCACTATACACAGAAAGATGTATATGGGACTACCCTATATCTCTCACAGACCACGAGAGAAATAAATTTACCAAATATATGAATTAGTAGGCGGTTTCCCGGCAAATTTGTTATCATCATGTATTAGTCAAAACATATTCTTTCACATGATTGGTAATGAGAGCTTCCATTTCATTTTTTGAAATTGGGGCGTTTCCAATACTGGTCTTTACCTTTAATAAATATTTATATATATTTACTTCATAATTTGATAAGAATCCTGTTGTTTTTATTTCTTCATGTCAATGTCCTTCGTATTTTTCCCCTTCTGACATTCATCATGTTCGTAGTGAAATCGTGTTTACAATCTTATCCGAACACACAGTGTGTAGCAGCAAAATGTTAGATATATGTACAGTATGTAAAAAGATAGTCAGTTAGTATACATGCTGTATATTCTTGGTTACTCCCCAGAGGCCATTGCTGAAGGAGACATATTTGTGTCAGATGTTACGTCATCATCGGCTTTTATCCGATGGAAACCTGTCGCTGGAGTCTTCTTCTATGACATCGAGGCTGAACCAAGTGATGCCATTGAGGATACAGGGGGTATCTTTAAAGCTGAGGTCGGACTGACCATTCTACTTCCAGGAACAGTGTTTAATGTGACTATTAGAGGTGGTAGTCCAGTCATGGACGTGGCATCAACGCAAATAAGAAGCGGTAAACGACAATAACTTGACACGTTTTTATCTTAACATTAACATTCAATTATAAAATCAATTTTTAAAAGTGAGTTGAAACATAAACGCCGGGTTAAACTTTTTTTCTCCTAGATATATGAGAATTGCCAACAATTCTTTTTTACATATAGTATTTATCATTTCCTTTCAAAGCATTTATCAATTGTTTAGAATTGTCCATCCTCATTCTCATCCGCAGTTTTGAACAAAACCATTTTATGTCGTATTATAAGTAACATTACTCGTCAAATTGTATGGTTACCCACAGGCCACCACCCGTTATCTCATTACAAAAAAATAATTTTATTTTGGTTCAACACCCGTGAGTCCAGTGAGTATTATGCTTAATGGTCGGGTGAAATCCAAATATAAATTGGTTCCTGTTGATGTGCAGGGCTGCATACAACTCATATTTTGTTATTCAAACATCTAAATATATTTCATAGAAAATAATTTTCTCAGACCTGCTAAGCTCCGTTTTCAAAAGGAGGGACACATGCATTATGCGTACCCTGAATAACACTGAGTGGGGTCGGGGGGGGGGGGGCGAAGCTACGTTCCAACGTCTCTATGAAATATATTTAAATGTTTGAATAACAAAATATGAGTTGTAATACAGCCCTGCACATCAACAGAAATCATTTTTCTATTTGGATTTCACCCCAACTTTAAAGTAACGAATACGACCGAAGCAAATCTCACTCTACGATTTTCAAATGAATTTATTTTCGTTTTGTAGCACCCGAGAGTCCAGTTAACGTTTCTCTTAAACAAACTGGTACGACTGAAGCGACCCTCTCCTGGACCCCTCCGACCAGCCCACATGACGCATACGAGTTCTACGTCATTAATAATTCAACCAATGAGAGATTACCCACTACAACTAAACAGCGTGGTGACGTCAGTGATAACGAGGTGACGTTGACTGGTCTCTCTCCTGCTACCAACTATTCATTTGGAGTTGGATCTGTAATGAACGCCATGGATTCCTTCGGATTGCAGAGGAGTGGTCAAGATGATAACCCGACAGTGTACGGTCGAACTGGTAAGCAAATTTGAAAATTGACCTACACGAATTAACGAGGTTTCGAGCGAACCGCACCAGAGATGTATTCTTATTTTAGTGAAAATGCATCCCACCTATATAATTTAAGGAGCTTTTAAAAACGTTGATTCTCCCACTATTCAGAGTGGTGATGTCACTCCCGGCTTGTCAGTTGCATAAGGAACCTCCTCTTAAAATTAGCTTTAAAGGTACTATGTCCTATTTGTAGGCCAACAAAAATGAAAAGGTCAAATTCCAACGGCATTTCAAAGATAATACTAATTTAGAACTTCCCTAAAAAAAGGGCGGCTTGAAAATGTCTTAAAGTGGGAAAATAACGTTTATTAGTTGTCGAATTGACTTAAGAGCTATAGAGCCAGTAAGTACCAATAGACTGATTTTTCCGGGATCGCCGCCCCTGACGATACTTCAGATTTACGTATACTGCCATCTGTTGCTGAAAATGCACCTTGAGCTTCGGGGGCTCCGCCCCCTGTCCCCACTTTGAAAAACGTTCAGCGGGGCCTGCATGTAAGAGTGGTGGATGCAGATTTGCTCATTACGCCACTGACAAGCAGCATAAACAATATATACATTCAAGGATGCAAAGAAAACACAACAATAATAACAAATAATAATAATAACAAAACTGACATGTAAATTTAGGTTCATTTTCCAATACAATGTTTGCATTATAATGTCTTATTATTATCATATCTTTGACTTAAAAAATATGTGTTATTTACCTGAAGTATATAAAAAATACTCACACGAGTTATTATATATTTTTATCTCCGTTTTGTAGGTGACTATACAGGGCATGCCGTCTCAGCTACTCTTCATTACACTCTGCTTCTCATCCCTGCAATCCTGGCTGTCTTTCTGGTGTGAAGTCACTGTGACTGTTATCTGTTTACCCCACGTTTTTTCTGCAAATATTAATGGGGATGGTTTAGAAATGATCTTATGTCACATCCGAAATTATCTATTTGTTTGACAATTTCGATGTTTAAGTTCAGACACCTTTCTCACACGAGTACTTGTAGACTGTAATAAGCTACCAGGGGGCATGCATATTATGATAGGCCTACCCATTGGCTATCGCCAAAACGTCATTTTTGGCGATCGAAGAACTGGCTGCAAACTTTAGTCAGCTACACACAACTTTAGACTTAGACAGCGAAACTATCACACAGGTCGATAATTTTGTATGTGCCATAGTACGTTTTTGTTATTCAAAATTAAATCTAATTGTAAGGCTAAACAAACAGCTCGACCAAGATGCCCTGTATCAACATTGATCAACAATCACAGAAAACTAGTTTCAATATAACTTTATTAACAATCACGATTATTAATAAAGGAAATAGGAGTATAGGAAATTGTGTATTAATTACAAATAAGTATATAAAAGTAGATTAGTGGAAATACAAGGTCATGTTTTATTATTAACAATACAGGGCTAATACTTCATATTATTCATGATGGAATACGTGAAAATATATTAACGAACACGTTTAGCATGACGTCTGTTTCGGGTCACAAGGGCATTAGTTCCATGTCGCGCCTTTGCCGCTCCAAATAGAAGATGTATACATACAATTAACGCGAAATTGAAAAAATTATAGTCAAACAAAATGAAAAACAAACACAAATACAAGGTTTGAAAGAAGAAAGGGAGAAAAGGTAAGAAAGGGATACAAAGAAAGAAAAAAAGAATATTAAAGAAGGAAAATAAGGTAAATCAGACAATGAATATTTACCATATTATAACCATGCGAACACTATTATCAAAAGAAATATGTCCGATATGACATGAGCATGTTTTCAATCTATTTCCTCCATGGGAAGAGTCATAATTTTATATATGACCATCGACTAATCCATTTTATCTTTGTATCACTAAACAATTATTTCATGTATACAAGAATCTTAGTAAAACACGATAGCAAAGACTTTCGAGAAAACAAAATTAAGTGATTTCAAAAGCCTTGCCCATCACCTATCACAATGCACAAACATTACAACTACGAATTACATATTCCCACCATGTAATTCATTGGAAAAAAAGAAAACGTATCGAAATTACCTTTGAGATGATTTCTCCAAAGTCTTTGACAACTTGTTTTTTGTCAAAATATTATAGTATTGCGTTTGAAAGGCTATGTGGAATCGCTACTTGCCATTTCCAATTTATTGGGGAATTTAAGCAAACGTTATGTAACATTTTGTGTCCTCTTGAAGTCTAATCATCAGTGATCATGCGACTGTTCTTGTTAGAAAGTATCGTGGTCTTGTGGAAAAGTTACCGGCTAGGATAATTAAGGTCTAAAATCCGAATCCTAGCCACGGCGCTATATTTGCAGACATAAATTATGTAGGTTACTTAAAGGCCTATATGGCCGAATTGCTAATTGGGGAGATTTCAAATATGATTACCCATTTGTACTATTCATTATGTTTTAATTCTTGTTATTTCTCATTCAGTACATTCTCCTAAAGTTCATGGTTCCACTACAGTCAACCATAGTTTTTATTCATATATAGTGTAACTTGTCATAAATGATAGCAAACCGGAAGTATATTGGTTTGAAAGGTCATATGGGTATGAGTTAAGCAGGACGGTGTATAAGCATTGTATGCTAATATTTTCGTGCATTTCAATTTGTATCAATAATATACTTCCCATGCAAGGCATGTTGGGCATGCGTGTTTGACTGTTCTAGGTGTCCATTATATATATATATATATGTTATTTGTGGAAGTTTGGAAGTTTGGTACAACATATGGCAATGTGAGGGATGGGGGTTTAGGGTAAGGCTAGGCCAAATCAACTTAATTTCTAGTTTCTCGTCTCTCCAGCCTCCCCTCGTTCGGTCCGCATCAATCTATTATTACTATTTTTCTTATTATTTGATATGGAATTTGATATGGAATTTGAAATGAAATGATTAAGAATCTGATACCTAGACAATGAGATTCTGAAGAAAAAAAGATATATGTATAAATTGCAATTTTACCTTGTTTTGTTCCTGCGTACATTAGTGCAAAAGAAAATGAGAATGAAGGAACAAAATGTGTGCAAAATCGGCCCAACGACATGTGTATGTAAAGGAAAAATGAATCCCTCCTCCTTATTAAAACAAACATCGGATTGTCGTAGGAATCAATTTAATTAGCCCATGGGAATTATTGGCTTTTGTTATGAAAGAAAAAGTATGGCAGGGAATGTAATGATGGTCATTCTAAGGAAAACACAAAAACTGTCAAGGAATAAGAGCCTGAAAGTATCGTTTATAGGAAATGCTTTTTAATGACATATTATGAGATAAGTGACGATGATATTGAAGTGTTTCTCTGACCCAGTGGCGGATCCAGGGGGGGGGGGGGGGGGGGGGGGGGGCCGGGGGGCCGGGGGCCCGGCCCCCCCCCCCCTTGAGAAAAAAAAATCATGTAAAAACACGTGAACTTAACCTTTTTCGGGGGGTTGCCCCCCCCCCCCCCCCCTGGCGCTCAAGTGGGGCAAATTTATAAATTTTCGAGGACTAATTTTTTTTTATTGTGCTCACTACCCCACCCCCCCCCACCCCCACAGAGCGACTTTTTGGCCGGCACGATTTTCTAATTTTCGGGAGCAAAAAAAAAAAAAAGTTGGGCCCCCTCCCCTAAGAAATCCTGTATCCGCGCCTGCTCAGGCCCTATGTGTCACTGACCGCTGATGACATCATGATAATGGCTGAATCCGCTGAAGAGTTGTAGTTTGCCTTAGCTGCTGCATATCATCAGAACTATGAGCTTTGGAAATTACTTTCTGTAAACGGTATTGAAGTATTTTGTAGGAAATTGCTCAAAACCCTTCATAAATTGAGCCGTGGCACTGAAAGTTGTATATGTATATGACGAAGTTGATAGATTTGCTTTGGCTTATAAAGTGGAGAGGCGTATGATAAATCTTTCGGCACGAGTTACTCATGGAAAATCTAAACTCTCGTGTACTATTTACAATTTGTTACGCAAACTATACGATAATTGTGATTTTGAATCGAATTATAAAATTAAAAGTGAGCAGAATCTCTAATTTATGGGTAGAAATACCTCCTTAAACATAGAGTGTGTTAAATCATCTATGGATCGTAGATTAAATGACATTGATTTGCAAAACAGGAATGAAGAAGTTAGTATAAAATGTTTATGTTTCAGTTACAGGATTTTTAAACAGGAATTTGGTATGGAAAAATATCTGTTAAAGTTGGAGTTTAGTGATAGAACATCTATTTTTGTAAAAATCGATGTTGTAATAGTAAGCTGCCCATCACTCAATGTCGTTATTTGCCTAGTCAGTCAGCCTCTAGAATTGTGTTCCTTATGTGATCCCGAAGTTACGTATAAGGTGATGAATTCCATTATTTTCTCTTTTATCCAGCATTTGATAACATTCGTAATAAGTAGTACATTTATGTTAAGAAATATTATCACAGTAGACCTAACATCAAATTTCACCAGTTGTTCAATATAACTTGTGTTAAACAGTTAAAGAATCTTTTTAAATTCTTGTAAAATCAATACGTCGAATTTTAGAATTAAAAAAAAAAAAAAATCCAAAGCATTAGACCCTTGGTTTCTATATGCACATGTATATCTCTTTCTCTCTCTCTCTCTCTCTCTCTCTCTCTCTCTCTCTCTATATATATATATATATAATAGGTTGTATATATTTTAAATTTGTTATAGCATTAGTATACGTGCTGTTAGCGCTGACAATATGTGTTATATAAGGTTTATAGTTTTACTTAAGTCTATTTTTGGGGTCGTTGTTCATTCGTTGAAACCTTGCCTTCAATTTATTATGCGTTTAGTTTGCTACCAAAGAACCTCTCTTTAGTAAGAGACATATATGTTTTTGTTTTTCTTCCCTGTCTCAGTTGTAAAATATTCTCGTATAGTTTATCTGTATAACTTCTATGCCCCATGTTGGGCCGTTTACGAGATAAAATAAACCTTTAAACTTTGTCAACCTTTCAAAATGTTCAACCTTTCAACCGTAATCAGAGCTATGGCAAAAGATTCCCTATCATGCCTATAGTAAGTTGTACTTGTGTAATGTATGTTCATTCATTCAGCATATACGGCATTCTGGCGACTAATATGCAACAAATTCGGATTTAATGTCAAAATGGTAAAAAATGTAGATCGCAATGGAAAATATAACATATTTCTAAGAGATAGAAGAAAGGAAACGAATGAAAAGCAGTTTTGGGGCAAAAATCTCGTAAGTTACTTTTTGGATACTACGACTGAAATCATTTTCGTATTCCTTACGTATGCAATTGATCTAGGCAGAAACTATATATATTCCGTAAAATCCACTAATTCTACTTTTTCAGGAAGACAAATGTCATAAAGGGTCATGTGACATAAAATGCCACAAATCATTTTTGGATGTTAAAAGATGGGTAAAGTCGCGAAAAAATGACATGCAACCGCGAGCTAGTAGCCAATAGTTCCCGGAGGAGAAAGGGAAGGGGCGTCCATCTTGCGCCCGCGATTATTGTGAGGTTGTTAATAATTTATAAGCGTACATTTAACAAATCGATGCTTTCACTATACATAGAAGAAGAAAAAAATCTTCACTGCACGGGAAGCCTTAAGGTAAACAGAATAATGCATATTACTGCGTGTCCTACGTGCCCGTGAAATCAGTGGGTATATTGCGGAATTCTTGTACAAATAATTTCTTTAAAATCTCGATTTTAATGCCTATTGTTATACATGTTTATCATGCGTGATATCTTTTGTATATCATTCATCATAATTCTTTTGAGAAATGGAGCACAAACTGATAATCCTGCTAGTCACAGCTATGTTTATTTACTTGATCGTTGTCTAGGTCTCCAGATCTTTTGTCAATTTTTTTTTTTTTTTTTTTTTTTTTTTGGGGGGGGGGGAAATATTTTCTTGCTTTCGTTTGCTCATGACTCCTGGCAACTGGCATGACTGGCAACCCCAAGCTAGATGAAACGATAATGGTTTCACGATGTACACTAAAAGGGACTGCCGTATAAGGACGTCATACGTAGCAGTCCACTATGTCGACGTGCAAATCTAAAAGTCCCTATTGTGATCCGCTACTGCAAAAATCATTGTGCTGTAGGAGTCTCCGAACAGGGATTTTTTTACTTCAGGGACCAACATAAGATTTATTAATGGTCTCATAATTTAAATCTATGAATACACCCCCTCGTTGGACGAAATTAGTTGAAATAATGCGGTCAAAAAGAAATAAAGTTTCCTTTTGTTTTCCCGCTTAATTTTACCAATTATTTGTTGATCCCTGGCATATTTGGTATTGGTACCGAAAAAAAGAGAAAAGCACGAAGATGTCAAATATGGCTATATATGGCGGTCTTAAATAAAAATGTAGTGAACGTGTACATGGGTTTTGGTGTGAAAATGAAACCGAATTCTTAACTTTAAACTTTAATACCTCGTAATTAACTGTCGGTGATTAAAAGCACGAAAAACGCAATAATTGCAATCACTTCCTTTCTATAAGGTATCATACTGAAGGTGATTTCTTACTTTATCCAGTGATAATAAAACTTTGGTTTTCCATTACCCCTTAAAGTGTTAGGTTTGCCATAGCAGGTCCCAAATAGCTCGGGATACGGAATCCGATGCAATGTATCCTGTGAAGAGGGACTCCCAGGTATGAGGAACAGAACATCTAGAGAAATAAAGGGGTGTACTTGAACGAAAACAAGGCATCCATTGGCGATATCCCTCTTTTAAACCACTTAACCGTGAACTGAAAAAATGTCGCGCACTGATAGATTTAAAACCATGAATAAGAAACTCAGTTTATCATTGTCAAATGGTTGGTTGAATGTCTGGCATTTAATTTTCTTTTCATGAAAACGCAGATTTAATAAAATTATAGGATTTCCCGGCCAAATTCGCGAGTTTGACATTCAAATTAATTTGTCTTGCGTTCAAATTCGACGGTTTTAGTGCAGTCAGGTATATCTCTGGTTTATATTCCCTTTTCTAGTTTTCAAATCTATGGAATTTTTGTTAGAATCTACGTATGTTTCATTCAAATTAATGAACACATCTGAGAGAGGTGTCTAGATTTAGACATCGAAACTGTCACATAGGTAAATAATTTTGAAGGTGTCACATAACTCTTTTCCGATAATACGCATCTACATAGGAGTTACTCTTCCTCTTTATTCACGTATATGAACTCAAAGAGCATCGGAAAGCCTTCGAAAAGTGAAACTGGGAAATTCAGGTTGATAAAAATTACTTTATTACCAGCCTATATATACTTGACTGATCTCTGCGAAGTGTCTAACTTTTGTTTTTTTTAAGTGGCCCAACTATTGTGGAGCGTGTAAGCAGCGCTTTGTAACTGCAAGGAAAAGGCGCTACATCAAATATCTTTTGGATTGGATTGGATAGAATGCATATAAAAACGTAAAGAGCAAGAGCCAAACGCCAAAAATAGTATTGCCATATTTAAATGAACTCGATCTTCAAAGGTGATGGCGGAAGGATTAAATAAACCGTTTCCACCGAACATCGGCGCATCGGTTGCGCAGTCAGTTGATTTTGGCTTGGCAGGTGCTTCATTGGCTGAGAATGCTCACCAGGTGGAATCACCTGAGATCAAGAAGTCCAGATGGTACCTGCTATCTTCATCGTTACATCATGCCATAGGGGTGGCAGGGATCAAGTTTATATTCAATGGCGATAAAATAAAAATAAGGAGGTAAGTCGCACTAATTTAGACCTTGTAACAATTATTTAACATATAATCCCCCTAAACAGTCCTCAAATAACTAAAGGCATTGTTCTCACATTAAAAGTGTGGTGTGATTTACACGGAACTAGGAATGAGGTAGGGGGTACCCCAACATTTTTGAACTAGTACCTAGAAGAATGCAGTATAATGTTGCTATAGTTTAGTCAATAAAGGACACATGTCCAAACTTAGATGCAAATGACAAGTCGAAAAAACATGAATTCTAATTTATGCTAAGGGATACTATCCATGATCATTATTAGTTTAGATTTTGAAATGAATACAGAAGTTTCGTGTTTGAATTCAGATATATTTTTCATTTATTGTTTTATTTATTATTATCATTATCATTATTATTAATATTATTATTGTTATCATTTTTAATATCATTATTATTATTATTATTATTATTAATGTTATTATTATTATCATTATCATTATTACTGTCATAATTATCATCATCTATATCATTATTATTGATTTATATTTTCATTATTATTGTTATTCATGTATGTTCATGGTATCCTGTAATACTGGTAAAGCACGTACCCACTTTATCAAATGGAAAATATCTTTTCCATCAGAAGAATCCTAACTAAAAATATGTCGATGAAACGATTTAAAAATGAAATTGATGATAAACAGATGTTTGATATTTATTACAGTGTTGATTTAAATTATTTACTGTGTATCTTCATACATGCTTTTTACGTGCCATATATTTTTTGTGATGGTATCTCAAATAGGAAACCAATGCGTCAGGTATTCAAAGAAACCTGTTAACACCCTTTTGGATGTGGAATATGTTGATCTGCTAGACTTCCATCAGTCGTGATCTCCAACTACAATGCTTACAGGTAGCTTTTCTTTATAAAAGCGGACCAAAATTGATTCGAATTTCATGAAAAGACATGAAAATCATCACCAGAGATGAAGCCTTTAGTTTATTTAAACGTTTTGAGTTTAATAACAAAAACACCAAATGTTATGGTTCTACGTGATACATCGTCATCTTTTACGATATTATTGAACATGTTCAAGAGGGATTGGACAGAGGTATACAAACTGAATGGATAATCATCCGATGCGACGTTTCTATATACATTATGTACAGAAGAGTGGTATTTAGTCTAGATTCTAATGGATATTGCACAGGACTACTAATCCCCTGGTACGGATTTGTCTGGTACCGATAGTCATCGCACAATCCGATTGTAAACAAAGATGTATAGTACCTTGCTGATGATTCTAGGACACCTAACCCCTGGACGTCCACCCCCGGATAACCACCCCTAGTCAACTACCCCGACGATCCTTTAGGACAAATACACCCGGACAACTATCCTATGGGGTAGTTGTCTGGTGGGTAGTTGTCCGGGGTATAGTTGTCTGGGGGATAGTTGTCCCGGGGGTTGTCCTGGGGGTAGTCGTCTTAGATGGTGGTTGTCCTAGGGGTAGTTGTCCTAGGGGATAGTTGACTAGGGGTTATCCGGGAGGTTGAATGATCAGGGGGTAGGTGTCCGGCTACGCTTGCTTATACAAGTACTGAACAAGTGAGGAACTGAACACATTATGGGATGTATGAAATTTTCTGAACCCTATATAACTGATGGTACAACAACAGTGAATACATACTCGTATTATTGTTCAGCTTTGGGGCTTATTACTTGTGTAAAGGCTTAATAAAAAATCATTTGTCCTTCTACTTATGATGCGCTATTGTCAATTGGGGGTTAGAACCGTTGTAAAAGAACCCAGTAGCGGGTGTGGTGACTCAGTGGTTAGAGCGCCCGTCTCACGAACGGGAGGTCGTGGGTTCGAACCCCGGCCGAGTCATACCAAATACAAAGATTGGAGGAGGGTAGTAATATTCCCCCTCTTGTCGTCGGCTGAATCCGCCCCTTGGGACACGGTACGAATGTCAAAGGTTATCATAATCATATAACGTATTGACGACGGAATTAAGAATGCTTGATTAAGTTACACAATATATATACAGTTTATAGTATAAAAAGCTTTGTTTATGAAGACAACTTATGGCATTAGCATACATAGAAATAACAGCTGTAATCTATTTGAATATTACCCAGGTCC
The DNA here is from genome assembly GCF_000002235.5 of Strongylocentrotus purpuratus. Lineage (NCBI taxonomy): Eukaryota > Metazoa > Echinodermata > Echinoidea > Camarodonta > Strongylocentrotidae > Strongylocentrotus > Strongylocentrotus purpuratus. The sequence goes on from NW_022145609.1 coordinate 2,239,342, forward strand.
TGACAGAGAATGCAATCCACTAGAGATAGTGTGCATGAATAATGCAATGGGTAAGTACATCCTGGCGTGTTCAACTTCCCTCCTCCCACCGAGCTGTAATGGTGATTTTTTTTAAAGGGTATCATCATAATTATGAACAGGTTGCTCAACATGCTTAATTGCCATGTAATTAATAACGATCTATAAAAAGAGGATCCAGGTATACAAATGCTGAAAATTGCAGAAAATATAGTAACGGATATCTTACAAGTTCCAATAAAAAAAGCAAATGTATTTCCTTAAAGACAGTGGTCTGACCACTAGCTGTGTTTAATGAAATAAATTTGCGATTCAGCCACGAAGCTTTACTTGAATATTCTTATACTATACAAACGTTATTTTGAAATTATAGTAAATGAGCCATTCTTTATAAACCGAATTCTTCATGCCTATGCTGGGGATGTGATGGCGGCAATTTAAAAAAAAAATAAAACCCCGGATGTATATTCTGTATATCGAAGATGTAATGCATGACTGTTGCATGATCTCGAAATAGTCCCCGGGAAATATTATGATGGGATGAAATGACCACCCCTCACCTATTCAATGGCTCTGAATATCTGAATAGAGCGATCAATCCATGCTATTGTTCAAGTAACTATCATAAGTGTTTATGATCATACACGTTTTGTATGTAATTATATATTTTTATACGGAAAAAACCCAGACCCAAACCAAGAGGAGATTAAGAAAAAAAAAATATTAAGCATATCCATTTATATAAATACACTTATTTATAATATAATCATTATTTTGTAAAGCCCTTTTACATGTAAGGTCTCACAGTACTTTGAAGTGTTCAAACTAATTAGCATATTATTAGTGTTATTATAGTGTTATTATAGGCATAACAATCAATGATCTAAGAAGAATTTTGAAAGCATTTCAAAGAAGACAAAAACAAAGATTTGTTTAAAGAACACTTTGAGATCAAAGGCACCCAATGAAGAAGAATGACGAAAATGTCGTGACAGGATCATTCCACTGTTGGGGTGCAGAGGACAGAACGAAATATGAAGATCATCTAAATGAGCATTGATGACGTAATGACCTGAAAGAAACCATATTCTATTCACAGCTCATTCTTTCTCCAAAACCTGTCATTTTTGTTTCTGTGCTATAGAGGACTTCAATTCGAAGGCCACTGCTGCTTGCCCATGCCCCCGACCATGTGACGTTGTTACGTATGTTACCACGGTATCACAAGCCAAGTTTCCGTCAGACTTTTACAGTAAATTTCTTGCAGAAACACTGACTGAACGGCGGAATAGATCTCTTAATGCTGCCTATTTCAGGTAAGGATTGCTACTGCTTGTAGTTTGAGACCGGAGTCAGTACTTATAGGACCAATTTTTCGTCTGTGAAACACACAAAATAATGTAACAAACAAAAAAGAAGATCGATATCCAATAGACCGTTTTCGTATTTCAATGCATATGTCTTTGTGAGGTGCCTCCTGGCACCTACCTGGCACCAACTAAAGTAAGCAGTTCGCATGTTGACTATTGAAATGCAGTTATTCGTAACAGGTGAATGAAATGATTCCTATCGAGGCGCTTCACACAGACGTATGTATTAGGTTACATTACGAAAATGGTCTATTCCAGACGTCCTAGTTGAGGAAATGCCCACTGGACCGAAGTTTTGACATATTTTGAAGATTCAGGAAAATGTGTTTTATCTAATTTGTTCACACTTTTCTTCTCTCGAGAACCTTACGTTAACTGCCATGAAGCCCATAAATTTCGCATTGTTGTTATAAAAACATTCATATATCACTTCTACTGCTACTACTACTACCACTACTGCTACTTTTAGTAGCATTATTATTATTATTATTGTTACTATAACAATAATTTGTTATACTTATTGTAATTATTATTATTATTATAATTGTTGGTATTATTATTATTATTATGAATATCTTTATTTCTATCTTTATTCTTAATATTTATCCAAACAATGAAGTCCTATAGGAAGGAGATCCATTAATAGTTTGATAACAAATATATAGGTCTATAATCATGTTTTTAAATGTATTCTTCTATTCTAACGTAACATTTTATCCTCTTACCCCAACCGGCAGACTAATGACTACTAGAAAAAACATTTGTATCTAGCAATTGTTTACGAAACTCGGCCTCTTCCGGAAATCGAGCATACAAAGTTTACCCCAACCAGAAATCTACGCTCAGAGTTATAATTAAAAAAAAAATGTTTAGCGTCCTGCCTTTTTAAAAAATAGGAAGGAGGAGGCCCTTTTTTTTCTCAAAATGGCCGCTCGGTACATTTTCCCTGACAGTTGGCTATTTTTCAAGATGGCCGCCGGCATTTTTTAAAAAAAAATCAGAAATAGATCATTTGAGCAGGTCATGTTTTTTTTCTTAAAAAAGAAGAAAAAAAAGAAGGCGACCCCCAAAAAAGGAAGCGGGCGGGGACGCCAAACATGAATATTTTTTTACATGGCCTTATATGTTTAAGTAATATGGAGCTCGTTCATTCTAGGTAGCAGCAGCTGAATTATGGAACAGAATACCTGGTATTGTGGTGAGGCAGTCACAGTTGATCAATTCAAATACAGACTGAATAAGACTGATGACTCATCCGTTCACCAGCAGTTTTCCTTAGATCTAAATTTAGTTGGTATCTCATTTGAATGGTATCTTGAAATTATTGCCTAATTCTACCTCTTCCTTATTCTCCATAGTGCATCGCGACTGAAAGGTAATGCACTATACAATAACCGTTTGTTTTTATTATTACGAATTAAAATCTTTCCGTTTTGTATTACCTCTATTCTTTATTACAGCAACAGTATGTGTCTCATCAACATATTCTTTAATGAACTGAGTCGGCAAACAAACACTCAACAAGAAGCTTATGGGTTTTATAGTCTTCTTTGTTAGTCTGTAACACTCAGCTTAAAATAGCTTTTAAAGATATAATCAGGTTGTTTGATTTGTTTATTATTATTTTTATAATAAATTCTGCTATTAAAGGGAACCAAAACCTTCATATTAAGTTACTTTTATTATAAAGTTTAAGATATTTGAATAAAATCATTGAAAATTTGAACAAAATTGGGCAAGGAATAAGGAAGTTAAAGCATTTTGAAATGACTAGTCAGTAGTCACTAGAGGGCGATATTCAATTTGATGACATCATTTTGTGGACAACTCTCCATGCCTTTTGTACTTCAAATTTCATGTTTTACTTCTTTCTTGTGATTGAGATAATCTACTCCCCTAAAAGCAAGGTATAGAATGCAAAATGATATTCCACTTCACATGTTATGAAGTCGGATCAAGAACACAAATAAATACGAAGAAAACGAAGGAATTGTGAAATTTGATGTACAAAAGGCATGGAGAGTTGTCCACAAATGATGTCATCAAGTTGAATATCGCCCTCTTAGTGACTAGTCATTTCAAAAAGCTTTAACCTTCCTTATTCCTTGCCCGATTTTGTTCAATTTTCACTGATTTTTATTCAAATATCTTAAACTTGACAATAAAAGTAACTGAGTATGAAGATTTTGGCCCCTTTAAACTTGATATAGGTTAAATCAAAACGTATATTTCACAATGAAAATACTGTAATCAATGCATCAATTGCACTATTATATTGAATTTCATTTGATATAATATATTAAGGACATATTCATTTCACTCAGGACTGCATGAATTATACACAAACTTCTCAAACGTTGCTTCCTGAGTAAGGTGCAAGTACATACATCCATGAAAAATAGTGCTTTACTGTTACTACCTCTGGAATAAGGGTCGCTGTCTCACTTTTTTAAAGCTTTTTAAACCCTCCATCAGATAAAAAGCATTTTAGATGTCATTCCTAATCAAGTCAAGCTTTGAGTAAAAAGATTTTCAAGTTACCGTGAGCAGCGACTTTCAATCTGAGTTCAGTGGTTGCGTATGCTATCAAATAGTTATGCCTTCAAACTTTGTTTGAATTGTTCCACTTTTATTTTTGCTTGATTACCAAATCTTTGTTTGCCCCCCTTTCCATCCCTTACCTGACCCTAATTAGGTGACATCGGTGGCTCTCTTGGTATGTGGATAGGAGGGAGTATTCTTACCCTCTGCGAGGTTCTCGACATCATTGGTTATTCTATACACAAGGGAAGATCGTCTTAAAGCGACACTGAACTTGACTGAAGTGATGAACTTTCTGCCCTAGCATACTGTTCAGACCCATCTATACACAGAGTTTGGCCAACCCGGTTCGAGTTGTACACAATATGGCGACTACTGCTTTATTGGGCAAGCACAAAACAAAAGAATATACGCCATGTTGTGACCCAGGGAAACCAAGTTGGCTAAACTTTGTATATAGATGGCTCTGTTACTGTTCATTGCACAGCGTCATCTCATGATCAACTTGCCAACAGTGCGAAACCCAATACCTAATTTCCCATTCGCAGACACATGACTCGACGCGAAAACAGTGTAGCTAGGGAAGCAGCGAATTACGGGCTCATAATACTGCTGCAACTTAACTGAGATGGCGCTATAGGGGATTTTGAAGTAGTACGATTGTTTTCATATACATACACATGTATAACCAGAAAACTGTACAGATTTGCGTCGTATGTAGTAAAGGACTTATACATGACACTTTATAAAGCAATCACTATTGTATCGAGAAAGCCTAGGTATTTCTCCCAGAATCTTTTCATGCGAGTGAGTAAAAAACCAAGGGAACGTCTTGACTGGAGGAAGCATTAGTTCTTAAAGATTATTTGTCTACAATGTATGAGCAAGAATCAATCATTATAGACTGGCCAGGAGCTAGTCTTCAAAGGGTCACTCCAGTTCATCCAAAACTAATTTGACACTTCCTTGGAAACAGACAGACAGACAAACGAACACCAAAGCCTTTTGCCCGAGCTTTTCAGCCCTAAAATCCTCGAGATTTAGAGAAGAATCATTTTCACATTAAAACATTAATCACACAACTGAAAAATGTTTGACTTAGTTCAGTTCAATTATCAGTTTAATCAAAGTGTAGTCTTGTATTTTTAAGTTTCTTGCAGAGGCGAAATGTGGTGTCGAATAATTCTTTGGGTTATTAACAAATTTTGAAATTATATTACTTCCTCAAAAGTAGCCAAATGATATTGTAAGGATTATATAAGTACATCATTTTACTTTCTTCACCTGTTTGGCAAGGCATACTAAAGGAGCGGCTTGCTAAGAAATTTTGGCTATTTGACCACCATGCTAAAATTTTACAATGCATGTGTTATAAAGAAGTAGTTGTAATAAATGTAGTAATAGATGTACTAGTAAGTGAGTTGTAATAATAGTGTGGTTGAAAATGCAACTTTGTTTGACCATAACTCCTGTCGATGTCTATGGCGGAACTTATTATTTGTAATAAGCTCTGCATTTATACAATGCAGTATCTATTCTGAGTTGTGATTATGCTCAGTTACTTATCGATTCATATGCAGCCAAGATTACTTAAAAGCCAATGAGTTACCATTTGGTGATTGTAATAAGAGGCGTAAAACAATCAGGCAATTATATAATGCTACTTCTTTCTGCCTATACCTAAGAATTCTAAAGTCATAACTAAACATGAGCTGTAATGCACTGGTATAAAAAACTCACCACGACATTTACGTATCTGTGTTTTACCGTGTTAGATGGTGAGATGGTAGTGTACTAAGATTAAACAAGGAGTTATAAGTTAACTCCTTATATAGTTTAATCATGGATCCTACCAGGCAGGCGCGTACGCAAGGGGGGGGGGGGGTATTGGGGTAGAGCCCCCTCCCCTTTGGTATTTGTTATGTGTGTATTTTGGAGGAAATCCCCCCTTTGGGGTTTTTTTTTAAATAAAAAATTATACAAATGGCTGACCTAAAAAAAGTTGACCTCCCCCTCCCCAACGGAGCAAAATGTCAATTTTTCAAATTTCGAGACCCCCCCCCCAAAAAAAAAGTGTCCTCTTACCCCCCCCCCCCCCCCCCCCCCCGCTTATTCAACGGCTGGCTGAGTCGTTTCGAAAATTTCGGCCCGATTTAAAAATGTTAACCCCCCCCCCCCCTGAAAAAATCCTGCGTACGCGCCTGCTACCAGGTAAATGGTCAACTTTATATATTTTGTTCTAGTTTAGCTGAATAAAGAAATGGATCTAATCTGTCAATTTAAGCAACTTTTTTTCGGAATCTATTCTTTAATATCGTACGTAAGCTAAGTACCACTCAACTAATGCAATTCAGCTATCATCATAAAAGTATATGGCGCCAACTAGTGTTATAATTACATAATCATCGTCATCGAGAGAGGGGTCTTTCCATATAATTATGACGGGAACTATTGCAACATTTTCACCCAACATGTAAGGGATCATTTGCCCGCAATCGTACTGGCGAGAAAAAAACAACAGCATCTGGATAAGAAAGAAGAGGGAGAGAGAGAGAGGGAGGGAGGAAGAGAGAGTGGGGGAAAGAGAGTGAGAGAGAGAGAGAGAGAAAGAAAGAGAGAGAGAGAGAGAGAGAGAGGGGATAGAGAACAAGATAGATTACAGGGATAGTGGACATTTTCGAAAAATTATGGCAATTTGTTTCTGCTCTGTGGCTGCTATTAAAGATGTATTTTAATCAATAAACCAGTCCTATTACAATCATTTTTGCATTACCCTTTTAATGTGAGTGTACTGTAATTGTCTATATTATATATGTAAAAGTAACAGCTACATTCGTGGGAGCATACAATTCACAAGTCTCTCTGAGCTTCGTTGGAACCGGCTAGACTATCAACGTCATAAATTTGGCACTCCATGATACTTTATTAGTTGTTTTCCTTTTTTTTTTCTTTGGGATGTTATAGAGACAGATCACCAGCCATATTTGGCAAAAAAACAGAGACATGAACAAATTATTCCAACGTAATGGGCAACAACTGTATCACATCCAGGGACCTATCAATATGTCAATATTAGCTTAGGTCTTATCCTTGAACCCATGGCCCCAACATTCTGTTATGAGACGATTGTCAATTTTTTTTGAAAAGAATTGAATAGAAAAGTTTATAAAGCTTAGACTTTTCACATCATTCTGTAAAGGTGAAATGAGGAAGTCTATGCGAACAATTTTGTACCGCCGTTTTATTTATGTATTCCAAATTGTTAACGTCATCAGAACATGTTTAGAAACTAATTTTGAAGGGGAAGCCCACTCTCATATCAAGGCGTTTTCAATAAAAGCAGACAATTTGGGAAAGACGCATATCGACATAGTTGGGGCGGACTATGGATTGTCATGTGAGGGGGAAGGGCGACCCGACAGTAATTTTATATTAACGAAAAATCATTTGATGATCGAAGCTGGTCCCCTGAAGTAAGAAAACAAAAGTTTATAATATGAAAACAAGAAAGGGTTTCAGATTCTTTTCTCCATAATTGTTATATCCCTCAAAACCTCTGCGAGCCCTACCTTGCCTTCGCAGTGGCGGTGAGACCATTATCTTTTCCTTTCAGGTTTATTAACTTGTAACATCCTAATTAGGTGTAAGGTATAACTTCTGGTTTCGGAAAATCACCTACGAAAACACTTGTACAATATTGTATACTTAAACACAAATTATTATAACTTTAACGCAAATTTATTCTAACAACATTTTGTGTTATCGAGTTGTTTGTTCAAAGTGACAGAGCTGAACTGAATGGAACTGATGAACTGTGCTGTTTATTTGAGAGAGGAATGGGTCTTATGTGAAAGAGAGAGGGAGATGGATAGAGAGAAAGAGAGAGAGAGAGCGAGAGAGAGAGAGCGAGAGAGAGAGAGATAGAGAGAGGGAGAGAAGGAGAGAGAGGGACTGATGGAGAGAGAGAGATGGAAAGAGAGGGTTAGAGAGAGAGAGAGAGAGACTGATGGAGAGAGAGAGAGAGAGAGAGAGAGAGAGAGAGAGAAGATGCCAAGCTCCAGATATACCAAATGACTCCATTTTAGGATCAGTCTATAACCAACATGATCCCTACGTAAGAAATGGAATAGCCCGGTGGGGTCTGGTGAACAGCTGGAATCCGCGAAAGTTCATGATTCCCCGTGGGGGCTTGGCTGTTGTTATTGTGTTTGTGCTGTGTTTTTGTTTAGGGGGGGGGGGGGGGGGAGACTACCAACCTTTTTTCTCCACATGTTGGTCAGCCTATGTACCAAAGTTAATATGTATCTTTTTCATCGACCTCTACTGGGTCTTGCCATTCCTCTATCTTTCCCTCTTTGAATGAAAATAATATGAACCACCATCCTGTAATGATAGTAATAAAAATAATCATAATAAACAAATAGTAATAATAATAGCGATAGCATTTGCACATTGCCACTCCCGGCGCTCCATTATTATTATCATGGCTTTAGCACGGCTGCCTTTATTAAAAGCATTCGAGCATTTAAAGTAATTCATTCCTGGAAGGTACCCGTTTACCACACCTGAGTGGAGGATGGCAACTGTAGATTAATATCTTGCCAAAGTACTGCGATAGGGATTCGAACCCACCACTTTGTGGTTCAAAGTCCGGATACTTATTTACTGGACCACGACACCTCTTTAAACAAGGGGTCGCTTGAAGGGGGTTGGGGGATGATTGATGTAGAAACCCCGTACGAAATTTTATGTCGACAAATTTCTTCATTTTAGAGCTTTAACATACATATTTAATACATGTGTACATATAAATAATATCATATTTTTTCCCCTTGTGATTGTCAGCAAATATAACCCGACACCTACAATTTAGAATATTGTATAGGGACGTCAGAAAGTATATCGTGCAAACTGCAAAACTCCGTGCGGGTGTTTTTAAAGGGTGATCTTGGTACACTATCAGCAAACAAAAGAAAGAAGGAGGAAAAAGAAAAGACAGAAGGATATTTTAGTGTAGTAGATTGGCGATGTGGTGTGCATTTTCATTTCTAGATCCAAGATACTCGTGTATAGTATTTGAGATACAAAATTATCGGTTGGCATTTCGAAACCTCTCATACTTTTTAGAAGAGAGGGTAGGTTTTGAATAAAATGGTAAAAGAGGGGCGTTTCACTCTAAATACATTTTAACTTTTTCGCCTTAGTAAGGGACTTATTTGAACATTTTCTGCTAAATAGGTACCTCGTTAAAATCTTGGAACCATACATAACTTGTCTGCAGACACATTTATTCAAAATTTCTTTTGATGATTAACTCACTCTGTTCACATTGATTTATATTTCATATGTATTGTAATATTTCATATATATTGTAACTTGTAGGTTTATTTGTAATTTTTTGTTTTTTATTTGTTGATCATTGTATTTTCCTTGTTATAGCGCTTAGATACTTCGGTGGTAAGCGCTTTATAAGCACCGTTTTTATTATTATTATTATGTGTAACAACCGTGTAATACAGACAGGGCACCATACAGGCATTCACATGTCGTACATAATGTTGTCTACCTAAACATACCCTCACATAATTATGCATGTCTCAAGTTCACGCTCTGTATGGAATTCAATAGGGGAAGTATGCTAACCGCCCAACCCAGTCTTCATAACGTTCAAGGCCGCACCATACCAATAACAGTGTTGATACCAGGCGCGTACGCAGGATTTTTTTCAAGGGGGGGGGGGGGTAACATTTATAAATCGGGCCGAATATTTCGCAACAACTCAGCCAGCCGCTGAATAAGCGGGGGGGGGGGGTAAAATAAAAAAAACAACAGAAAATGCAATAAATTTTTAATAATTTATTGCATTTTACCCCCGGTTCCCAACATAAAAAATCTTCTGTGTGCCCATGCCTTGAGCCATAATGCATCGCCGTCGAGAAGATTTTTTGATTTTGGGGACCGGGGTAAAATGCAATAAATTATTGAAAATTTATTGCATTTTCTGTTTTTTTTAAATTTATGTAAACTGCCCCCTACCCTAGCCCCCGCTGCGTACAGTCATGGTTCAGTGACAAAACAATGCCCCCGTAACTGTGAGGCCCCAGGATCAAAACCGTGTCGATGTGCTATATTAGTGCCCTTTTGTGGGGGTATTAAGCCTCATTACTGTCATTTATGACTTGAGGGCGTAGGTCCCCTAATTAATAAGCATAGTAGCATACACATGCTTTAGCAGTCCCGCAAAAACACACATTTGCATATTATTATTAAATAAAATCTGAGAATGTATACTATTATCTAGATCTATTATTTTTAAATAATTTTTAAAATAATTCCATGAATTGGGGTAAAACTAAAATATTCCACCTTTATGAGCGACAGTGTAGTATCGTTTTGAGGATATGCTTTTACTGACATAATATTAAGAGATAAGTGACGATGATATTGAAGTGTTTCTCCGACCCCATGTGTTACTTTATGCTGATTGCATCATAATAATGGCTGGATCTGCTGAAGAGTAGCAGTCTGCCTTATCTGCTGCACAGGGGCGGCCGAGCGACTTTCAAAGTGGGGGGCACCAACAAAAAAGGGCACTTTCTGGAAAAAAGGGCACCTACAGTGGGACATCTCAAAGCGAAAATATACAATTTTTAGACATTGGTATATACCCCTACATTGTGATTACATTATCAGGGATGATTTCAATATTTGTTCCTCTTCATACATCATACAAGATATCGCTTAAGCATCAAACTTTACAGCTGGGTGTGATGTCTGAATATACATTTACGAGCGAGCGAAGCGAGCGAGACAATTTTGAAAGATCTGTGAGGTCGCAGTGCGAAAAATTACATCTTATAAAGAGGAAAAAAGCCAATCGTGATGGGGTTATAAGCACATTTTCATAACGGAAGACTGAAAAGACCTTTGATAAGTAACACAATTGTATAATCTTTAAATGCGAGCGAGCGCAGCGAGCGAACTTTGGGGGAAACTGCTCTTAGTCGCTTTAAATAAGGGGCACGTTTAATGATTACATGAAAAGGGGACAATTATCGAAAGGGATAAGACACTTTTTAGAAAAGAAAAGGAGCACGTGTATAAGTACAAAGGATAATTATAAGAGGTGAAAATGAGGCATTTTTCACTTGAAAAGAGGCACTCACCAGTGATGAAAAGGAGGCGTTTACGAAAATGGGAAATAGGCATTTGTTGACGGAAAAGGGGCACCCATCAGATTTTAATAGGGTCATTTATAAGAGGTGAAAAGGGGATAGGTCCCTTATTAGAAAGGAAAAGGGGCACGTATCATTATTAAAAGGGGAATTATCAGAATTGCAAAGGGGCACTGACCAGATATGAAAAGGGGCACTTATGAAAATGTAAAAGGGGCACTTATAATAAAGGAAAATGTGCATTTGTTGAATGAAAAGGGGGCACCGTTCAGATGTTTAAAAGGGGCAGTTATGAGAAGGGGAAGGGGAAGTTATGAGAAGGGGAAGGAGCTCTCTCTTTTTAATGGGGGCACTTATCATAAGGAAAAGGGGCACTTATTAGAACAGGAAAGGGGAAGTTATGAGAAGGGGAAGGAGCTCTCTCTTTTAATGGGGGCACTTATCATAAGGAAAAGGGGCACTTATTAGAAAAGGAAAGAGGAAGTTATGAGAAGGGGAAGGAGCTCTCTGTTTTTAATGGGGGCACTTATCATAAGGAAAAGGGGCACTTATTAGAAAATAAGAGGGGCACATGTTAAAATGAAAGGTGCGCACATCCGAGTTTAAAAAAGGGGTAGTTATTAAAAGGAGAAGGGGCACTTCTTACAAAGGAAAAAAAGGGGAAGTTGTCAAAGTAAAAAGAGCACCTCTCAGTTTTGAATAGGGCAATCATCAGAGGTGAAGGGGGCACTTATTAAAAATGAAAAGGGGCACTTCTCGTACCTGAAAAGAGGCACTTACTAGAGATTAAAAAGGGCACTTATTCAAGATAATTTCAAGATTCATGAGAATGGAAAATGAACATTTATTGCAAAGGAAAATGGGAACATGTCGAAGGAAAAGGGGAAAGGGGCACTTTTACTAAGTAATAGGGGCACTTGTCAAAGTAAAAGGGGCACCTTTCCTATGTAAAAGGGGCACTTTTCCTATAGAAAAAGGGGCATTTTGGGGGTATCTGCTGCATATTAGTACTGGGAGATTTGGAAATTGTTTGTTAATGCCAGTAAGACTACATTTTTTAAAATTTTCTCGCGAGGGAAAGTTCATTAATACCCTGCATCTACTTTGGTGATAGTTATAAGATTGATTGTGTTGATGAATATACTTATCTTGGTACTACCTTTAACTATAATGGTACCTTTTGTAATGCTATAAATAAGTAGGTTTTACTCAAGCCAGGAGAGCCATGTTTCATCTTTCTTGTAAAGCTAAGAAATTGTGGTTACCAATTGAGATTCAATATGAGCTCTTCTATCAATAATAGTTGTTCCAATTTTATTTTATGGGTGTGAATTGTGGGGGTTCGAAGACTATACTGAAGTGTTTTTTAGGAAGTTTCTCAAACCCTGCTTAAATTGAACCGTGGTACTGCAAGTTATATATGTATATGGCGAAGTTGATAGATTTGTTTTAGCTAGTAAAGTGGAGAGGCGTATGATAAATTTTTGGGCAAAAGTTACTCATTGAAAGAAATTTAAACTGTCGTGTACTATTTACAATTTGTTACGCAAAATATCTGATAATTGTTATTTTGAATCGAATTGGATTACAAAATGAAAAGTATCTTAGACATGAGCGGAATCTCAAATTTATTGGTAGAAATACCCCCTTAAACATAGAATGGGTGAAATCATCTATGGATCGTAGATTAAATGACACTGATTTGCTAAACTGGAATGAAGAAGTTAGTATAAAATGTTTATGTTTCAATTACGGGATTTTGAAACAGGAATTCGGTATGGAACAATATCTGTTAAAGTTGGATTTTAGTGATAGAACATCTCTTTTAGTAAATATCGATGTGGTAATAGTAAGCTGCCCGTCACTCAATGTCGTTATTTTATCTTTTATCCAGCTTTTGATAACATTCGTAATAAGTAGTACATGTATGTTAAGAAATATTATCACAGTAGACCTAACATCAAATTTCACCAGTTGTTCAATATAACTTGTGTTAAACAGTTAAAGAATCTTTCTACATTCTTGTAAAATCAATACGTCGAATTTTAGAATTAAAAAAAAAAAAAAAAAAATCCCCAAAGCATTAGTGACCCTCGGTTTCTACATGCACATGTATACATCTATATATATATATATATATATAATAGATTGTATACATTTTAAATTTGTTTTAGCATTAGTATACGTGCTGACAATATTTGTAATATAAGGTTTATAGTTTTACAAGTCTATTTTTGGGGGTCGTTGTTCATTCGTTGAAATCTTGCCTTCACTTTATTATGTGTTTAGTTTGCTACCAAAGAACCCCTCTTTAGTAAGATACATATATGCTTTTTGTTTTTTTAAGTGTCTGAATTGTAAAAGATCTTTGTACCATTTATCTGTATTTCTTCAATGCCCCAGGTTGGGTCGTTTACGAAATAAAAAAAACCTTTCAAACTTGTTTAACCTGTCAACCGTATTGAGAGCTAGCAAAATATTCCCCTATCATGCCTATAGTACGTTGCCCCTATGTTCATTCATTCAGTAATATACGGAATTCTGGCGACTTAGATAGGCAACAAATTCATAATGTCAAAATGGTAAAAAAATGTAGATCGCAATGAAAAATTTAACATATTTCTTAAAGAAAGAAGAAAGAAAACAAATGGAGACCAGCTTTTTGACAAACATCTCATAATTTACTTTTTTTGATACTTAGACTAAAATAATGTTCGTATTCCTTACGTACTGTATGCAAATGATCTAGGCAGAAACTACAATTATCTATTCCGTAAAATCCACAAATTTTCCATTTTCAGAAAGACAAAATATTTCACGAAAGGTCATGTGACATAATAATGCCACACAGGGGCGTACGCAGGATTTTTTCAAGGGGGGGGTTTTTAAAATATTTTGCTCCCGAAAATTTGAAAATCGCGCCGGCCGAAAAGTCGCTCAGTGGGGGGGGGGGGGGGGGGGGGGGGGGGGGGGGGGGGGGGGGGGTAAGCGGACACTTTTTTTTTTTGGTCTCAAAATTTCAAAATTTGACATTTTTTTTCGTTGGGGGGGGGGTAAGGTCACCTTATTTAGGTTAGCCGTGGGTATAATTTTTTTTTTTTTTTTTTTTTTTTTTTAAATAATAAAAAAAAAAAAAAAAAAAAAAAAAATACCAAAGGGGGGGGGGGGGGGGGGGGGTTTGAACCCCCAAAACTCCCCCCCCCTGCGTACGCCCCTGGTCACAGCTATATTTATTTACTTGATCGTTGTCTAGGTCTCCAGATCTTTAAAGTTGTAATTTGTGAATGGCTCAGCCGAACATACACTACGTGCATGTTCTGTAATATTAACATGACTTATTCACATAACTGCGACTTAATTAATATTTTCCTATTGACATTACTGTTTACTAGGTTAATGATATATGTTTATTTTGCAAACGAGTATTATTTTTGTAACTGTTCTGTATAAATGTTATAAACGATGTAAATATGTTCATTCAGGGCCCCATGGAAGACCACTACTTGTTGGTGAATGGGCTACCCTGTCAAAAGAATAGAAATAGAAATAAAATCTTTTACAATCTTGCATACAATTCACAAGTCTCTCTGAGCTTCGTGGGAACCAGTCATACAACTATTAACGTCATAAATGTGGCATTCCATGATACTTTATTCTTTTTTTTTCTTTTTGGGGTGTTATAGAGAATGAGCACCAGCCATGCTTGGCAAGACATCTATGCTGCACTCCTGTGACTCATTTTAAAGAGATAGGTTTTGTACTTTGTACACCATGAACCCACTTCATAGTACATTCATAGTACATTCATGTGACTCACGGTGAAGACTATGAAAGGCTGCTGTACTGTGTACACAATGAACAGATACTTGTGAAAGAAAGGAGGGTAGTGTACAATTGTATTCAGAATGACTGTACACTGTTGCCCATGGAGTTAGAATAATTTGTCTTTACCTCTTTTCATTAAACGATTGAGACAATATGATACATTCTTGACAGACATAGCTTATATCATTTCGGAACCTTGTAGATCAATCTAAAGAGTCATAGAGATTGACCAATATAGCTCTGGGAAGATATCAACTTTATCTACGACAAATAAATCATATTTTCAGGATTATTTCATGAAAAGAAAAACAAATTATTCCAAATTAATGGGCAACAACTGTATCACATCCAGGAAAAAAATTCTTCGAGATAACTCAGTGGGGGGGGGGGGGGGGGGGGGGGGGGGGGGGGGGGGGGGGGGGGGGGGGTAAGCGGACACTTTTTTTTTTTTGGTCTCAAAATTTCAAAATTTGACATTTTTTTTCGTTGGGGGGGGGGTAAGGTCACCTTATTAGGTTAGCCGTGGGTATAATTTTTTTTTTTTTTTTTTTTTTTTTTAAATAATAAAAAAAAAAAAAAAAAAAAAAAATACCAAAGGGGGGGGGGGGGGGGTTTGAACCCCCAAAACTCCCTCCCCCTGCGTACGCCCTGGTCACAGCTATATTTATTTACTTGATCGTTGTCTAGGTCTCCAGATCTTTAAAGTTGTAATTTGTGAATGGCTCAGCCGAACATACACTACGTGCATGTTCTGTAATATTAACATGACTTATTCACATAACTGCGACTTAATTAATATTTTCCTATTGACATTACTGTTTACTAGGTTAATGATATATGTTTATTTTGCAAACGAGTATTATTTTTGTAACTGTTCTGTATAAATGTTATAAACGATGTAAATATGTTCATTCAGGGCCCCATGGAAGACCACTACTTGTTGGTGAATGGGCTACCCTGTCAAAAGAATAGAAATAGAAATAAAATCTTTTACAATCTTGCATACAATTCACAAGTCTCTCTGAGCTTCGTGGGAACCAGTCATACAACTATTAACGTCATAAATGTGGCATTCCATGATACTTTATTCTTTTTTTTTCTTTTTGGGGTGTTATAGAGAATGAGCACCAGCCATGCTTGGCAAGACATCTATGCTGCACTCCTGTGACTCATTTTAAAGAGATAGGTTTTGTACTTTGTACACCATGAACCCACCTTCATAGTACATTCATAGTACATTCATGTGACTCACGGTGAAGACTATGAAAGGCTGCTGTACTGTGTACACAATGAACAGATACTTGTGAAAGAAAGGAGGGTAGTGTACAATTGTATTCAGAATGACTGTACACTGTTGCCCATGGAGTTAGAATAATTTGTCTTTACCTCTTTTCATTAAACGATTGAGACAATATGATACATTCTTGACAGACATAGCTTATATCATTTCGGAACCTTGTAGATCAATCTAAAGAGTCATAGAGATTGACCAATATAGCTCTGGGAAGATATCAACTTTATCTACGACAAATAAATCATATTTTCAGGATTATTTCATGAAAAGAAAAACAAATTATTCCAAATTAATGGGCAACAACTGTATCACATCCAGGAAAAAAATTCTTCGAGATAATTCAGGAAAAAATAATATCTTTAAAAAAGAAAATTATTAAAAAAAAAAAAATTGGGGGGAAAATAAAATTGGAAAAAAAGATTTCAAGGGAAAAAAACAAATTCTTAGAAAAAAAAAAAGCATTTTTCGGGGAAAAAAAAATTGAAAAAATAAAGACTAGGGGAAAACAAAAAATTCGAAACAAATTATTGACTCTCGGTATTGGTGTAATTTGCGTAATTAGTCCTAGAGAGGGCAACATGCACTGATTAAAAATATATTCATTTTACCAGCTGGTTAATATCACACTGGAAAGTGACCGGCCAGGAAAATATAACAATTACGCAATTGATATCACGTGACGAGCTTTGGACCAATCACGTCTCGGTTTCTGTCTAAGCTATCTAATATATGCCTTTTTCATCGACATCCACTGGGTCATGCCATTCCTATATCTTTCCCTCTTTGATTGAAAATAATATGAACCACCATCCTGTAATGATAGTAATAAAAATACTCATAATAACAAATAATAATAATAATAATAATAATAATAATAATAATAGTAATAAAGTCTTGTATGGCGCTAGTGTTTGCACATTGCCACTCCTGGCGCTCCATTGTCATGGCTTTAGCACGACTGCCTTTACAGCACTTGAGCATTTTAAGTATTTAAATCCTGGAAGGTACCCGTTTACCTCACCTGGGTGGAGTGGGGCAACTGTAGATCAATATCCTGTCAATTACTGCGATAGTACCTTGTGTTTCACATTCCGGAGACTCATTCACTGGACCACAACACCTATTAAAACAAGGGATCGCTTGAAGGGGGGGGGGGGGGGGAGGTGTATGATGTGAACCCTCGTATGAAATTCTATGTCGTCAAATTTCTTCAATTAAGAGCTGTAACATAAATATCTTATACATGTATAGATAAAATATATATTTTCCCCTTGTGATTGTCAGCTTAGGCACGTCGTTGGATCGGTGTATTGAGCGCTATATCAAAAAACGGATTATTATTATTATTATTAACATTTAAAATGGTCTAGTGAAGTCAGATAATATATCACGCAAACTGCGAAATTCGGTACCGGTGTTTTGTAGGGGTGTTCTTGTTACAATATCAGCAATCAAAAGAAAGAATGAGTGGAAGAAAAGAAAGACAGAGGGATATTTTGGTGTAGTAGATCGGCGATATGGTGTGCATTTTCATTTCTAGATCCACGATGCTCGTGTACAGTATTTTAGATACAGAATTGTCGGTGTGCATTTTGAAACCTCTCAAATTATTTAGAAGAAAGAGGGTAGATTTTGAATAAAATGATAAACGGGCGGTTTGCTCCTAAATACTTTTTACTTTTCGCGTAATTAGAAAATTATTTGAACCTTTCAAAACTTCAAAATTACTTTTGATGATTAACTTAATACTCTGTTCACATTGATGTATAGTTCATATGTATTGTAATATTTCATATATATTGTAACTTGTAGGTTTATTTGTAATTTTTGTTTTGTTTAATATGTATTGTTGATCATTGTTGATCATTGTATTTTCTTTGTTATAGCGCTTAGAGACTACGGTGGTAAGAGCTTTATAAGCACCGTTTTTATTATTATTATTATTATTATTATTATGTGTAACAGCCGTGTAATACAGGCAGGGCACCATACAGGCATTCACATGTCGTACACAATAATTGTCTACCTAAACATACCCTCACATATGCGTGTCTCAAGTTCACGCTCTGTATGGAATTCAATAGAGGAAGTATGCTAACCGCCCAACCCAGTCTTCATAACGTTCTAGGCCGAACCATACCAATAACATTCATGTTAGATACCGGAAAGGCAGTATCACTGCACATCTGCTTTATATAGCGTGTTCTTCATACTCTACTGCAGTCATATTATACAGGCGATTCTTCTAGGACATCATGTTTTGTTCGACTATCAGCCGTCTCTTCCTTTGCCATTTGGCAACAGTGTTAACACTCTATGCTGCTATATCGGTAAGTACAACTCCACCATTGTCGGGAAACAATGCGTATACCATTCTTCAGTTTGTGCGTATGACAAGGATTATAATGATGGTCATTCTTAGGAAAACATATGTCAAGGAATAAGAGCCAGGTAGTATAGTTTTTAGGAGATGCTTTTACTGACATAATATTAAGAGATAAGTGACGATGATATTGAAGTGTTTCTCCGACCCCATGTGTTACTTTATGCTGATTGCATCATAATAATGGCTGGATCTGCTGAAGAGTTGCAGTCTGCCTTATCTGCTGCATATTAGTACTGTGAGCTTTGGAAATTGTTTATTAATGCCAGTAAGACTACATTTTTTAAAATTTTCTCGCGAGGGAAAGTTCGCTAATACCCTGCATCTACTTTGGTGATAGTTATAAGATTGATTGTGTTGATGAATATACTTATCTTGGTACTACCTTTAACTATAATGGTACCTTTTGAAATGCTATAAATAAGTAGGTTTTACTCAAGCCAGGAGAGCCATGTTTCATCTTTCTTGTAAAGCTAAGAAATTGTGGTTACCAATTGACATTCAATATGAGCTCTTCGATCAATAATAGTTGTTCCAATTTTATGTTATGGGTGTGAATTGTGGGGGTTCGAAGACTGTATTGAAGTGTTTTTTAGGAAGTTTCTCAAACCCTGCTTAAATTGAACTGTGGTACTGCAAGTTATATATGTATATAGCGAAGTTTTTTAATTGTTGATCATTGTATTTTCCTTGTTATAGCGCTTAGAGACTACGGTGGTAAGCGCACCGTTTATTATTATGTGTAACAGCCGTGTAATACAGACAGGGCACCATACAGGCATTCACATGTCGTACATAATGTTGTCTACCTAAACATACCCTCACACACTGGCGTACTGGTGGGGGGGGGGGGCGCCAGCCCCCCCCCCAAATAAAATTGAATCATGACTTATTTTCAATTCCATATAAAAGTGATGTATAAATGTTCGTGATATCACATGATTTTCAACAAAGTGCGCGTTTCTCCATTTCTGTTGCAAACTGAAACATTCCCAAATGGCCAGGAAGAGCACATGATTTTTTTATAGTCACTAAGGGGCCGTGGCCACTAACAGTAACACTAGTAAAAGAAATTCTTTCCAGAAGCAACTGTGGCAGGCACTGCCAGGCGTTCCATACTTACATCATGTAACACTGCACATGTACCGTTGAGGGGCCCAGTGGGGAATTGAATTCAGACAAAATTAACAGTAGTGAACGGTACAACGAATCGTCTTCTTTCTCTAATAATTTAATGAAACGGCAAAGCTTCCGCGCTTCGGGGGGGGGGGGGGCAACTGAATTCAGATTAGGATTAAGAGTCGAGAACGGTTCGACAAATCGTCTTCCTTCTTTAATAATTTAATGGAGTGTCAAAGCTTCCGCACTTTGCGCGGGAGGGGGGGGGGTTGGAACTGAATTCATACAAGAACACGAAACAACGAATCGTCTTTTTTCTCTGATAATGTAATGAAACGTGAAAGCTTCCGCGCTTCGCGCGGGCTGGGAGAATATTAATTCAGACAAGGATTAAGAGTAATATTTTAATAAAATGTCAGAGTTTCCGCGCTTCGCGCAAAATGGGCGAAAATGTATTCAGACAAGGATTATGAGTCAGAACCGGTACTGTACAATGAATTGTCTTCTTTCACTAATAATTTAATGAAGTGTCAAAGCTTCCGCGCTTCACGCGGGAGGGGGGGGGGGGGAACTGGGTTCAGACAAGGATTAAGGGTAATAATTTATTGAAACGTCAAAGCTTCTGCGCTTCGCGCGAGATAGGCGAAAATGAATTCAGACAAGGATTAAGAGTCGGAACCGGTACAATGAATCGTCCTCTTTCTCTAATAATTTAATGGAGTGTCAAAGCTTCCGCACTTTGCGCGGGTGGGGGGGGGGGGGGGGGGGAACTGAATTCATACAAGAACACGAAACAACGAATCGTCTTTTTTCTCTGATAATGTAATGAAATCTGAAAGCTTCCGCGCTTCGCGCGGGCTGGGAGAATATTAATTCAGACAAGGATTAAGAGTAATATTTTAATGAAATGTCAGAGTTTCTGCGCTTCGCGCGAGATGGGCGAAAATGTATTCAGACAAGGATTATGAGTCAGAACCGGTTCTGTACAATGAATTGTCTTCTTTCACTAATAATTTAATAAAATGTCAAGGCTTCCGCGCTTAGCGCGGGAGGGGAGAACTGAGTTCAGACAAGGATTAAGGGTAATAATTTATTGAAACGTCAAAGCTTCCGCGCTTCGCGCGAGATAGGCGAAGATGAATTCAGACAAGGATTAAGAGTCGGAACCAGTACAATGAATCGTCTTCTTTCTCTAAAAATTTAATGAAGTGTCAAAGCTTCCGCGCTTCGCGCGGGATGGGCGAAAATGAATTCAGACAAAGATTAAGAGTAATAATTTAATAAAACGTCAAAGCATCCGCGCTTCGCGCGGGATGGGCAAAAATGAATTCAGACAAGGAATAAAAGTAATGATTTATTGAAACGTCAAAGCTTCTTCGCTTCGCACGAGATGGGCGAAAATGAATTCAAAGATTAAGAGTAATAATTTAATAAAACGTCAAAGCATCCGCGCTTCGCGCGGGATGGGCAAAAATGAATTCAGACAAGGAATAAAAGTAATGATTTATTGAAACGTCAAAGCTTCCTCGCTTCGCGCGAGATGGGCGAAAATGAATTCAGACTAAGATTAAGAGTAATAATTTAATGAATCGTCAAAGCTTCCGCGCTTCGCGGGGGATGGGCTAAGATGAATTCAGACAAAGATTAAGAGTAATAATTTATTGAAACGTCAAAACTGCCGCGCTTTGCGGGAGGTGGGGGGAACTGGATCCAAACAAGAAATAAGATTTGAGAACGGTACAACGGATCGTCTTCTTTCTTTAATAATTAAATGAAGTGTCAAAGTTTCCGCGCTTCGCGCGGGGGGGGGGGGGGGGGAGACTGAAAAATAACTCAGTTCCTGGCCCCTGGTTTATAAGGTTAAATTTATAAACATTTGGACATTGACATTAATATATTTGTCGGTAAGTGGTTGCTCGTTTTGTTGGTAATCGGTGGCCAAGGAATAAGAGTAATAATTTATTGAAACGTCAAAACTGCCGCGCTTCGCGCGGGAGAGGGGGGGGGGGGGGGAACTGGATCCAAACAAGAATTAAGAGTCGAGAACGGTACAACGGATCGTCTTCTTTCTCTAATAATTTAATGAAGTGTCAAAGTTTCAAATCACTACTCTTGGAAGGGGTAAGAGAAAGCAATTTACGTCATATTACTCCAGGAAAAGCCTGAAAATGCGTCTAATTTGGTTCTAAAATTGCAAATGCTTCTTACTCTGGAAGGGGGCCATAACCCCTTCCCAGACCCACCCCCGTTTGGTCGCCCCACTCCCTCGCCGCTGAAGCCTCGTTCTGTCGCTTCATCGTTTTACATATATTTAACCCCATGCCATTTTGTGCCCCCCCCCCCGGTAAGAAATTCCAGGATCCGCCACTGAAGCCCATACCCCTTGAGCTTCGGTGGCTCCGCCCCTTGACCCCCGCCGGGGCTTTGCCCCTAGACCCCACTTTGCGAAACGTTCAGCAGGGCCTGCATGTTAGAGTGGTGTGCTGCGGATTTTTTTTTGTCAGCCCCCCCAAACGTTTTTGCTCATTACGCCACTGCCCTCACATGTGCATTCCTCAAGTTCACGCTCTGTATGGAATTCGATAGGGGATGTATGCTAACCGTCCAACCGGTCTTCATAACGTTCAAGGCCGCACCATACCAATAACAATAGGGACGTTTAGATTCGCACGAAGATAATGGGGATTGCTACGATCGACGTCCTTTCAATGCACTGCCTTGAATGGAAGTCACACGTATCAGTCCACGCAAATCTAAAAGTCCCTATACAAGTTTGATACCGAAAAGGCAATATCACTGCACATCTGCTTTATACAGCGTGTTCTTCATACTCTACTGCAGTCATATTATACAGGCGATTCTTCTAGGACATCATGTTTTGTTCGACTATCAGCCGTCTCTTCCTTTGCCCTTTGGCAACAGTGTTGATACTCTATGCTGCTATATCGGTAAGTACAACTCCACCATTGTCGGGAAACAATGCTTATACCATTCTTCAGTTTGTGCGTATGACAAGGATTATAATGATGGTCATTCTTAGGAAAACATATGTCAAGGAATAAGAGCCAGGTAGTATAGTTTTTAGGAGATGCTTTTACTGACATATTACTATGAGATAAGTGACGATGATATTGAAGTGTTTCTCCGATCCTATGTGTTACTTTATGCTGATGACATCATGATAATAACTGAATCTGCTGAAGAGTTGCGGTCTGCCTTATCTGCTGCATATCAATACTGTGAGCTTTGGAAATTATTTCTTAATGCAAGGTAGACTAAATTTGTTATTTTATGTCGAGGGAAAGTTAGTTAATACCCTGAATCTCCTTTTCGTGATAGTAAGATTGATATTGTTGATGAACATACTTATCTTGGTCCAACCTTTAACTATAATGGTTCCTTTTGTAAGGCTATACATAGGCAGGTTTTACTCAAGCCAGGAGAGCCACGTTTAATCTTTCTTGTAAAGCTAAGAAATTGTGGTTACCAATTGAGATTCAATATGAACTCTTCGATCAATAATAGTTGTTTCAATTTTATTTTATGGGTATGAATTGTGGGGGTTTCGACGACTGAATTGACGTGCTTAAATTGAACCGTGGTACTGCAAGTTGTATAGGTATATGGCGAAGTTGGTAGATTTGCTTTGGCTAGTAAAGTGGAGAGACGTATGATACATGTTTGGGCAAGAGATACTCATAATAATAATAGATAGTTCTTATATAGCGCTTTTCAGGACCGAAGGCCCTCTCAAAGCGCTTTACAGATATATTTATATATATATTATTACCCCGGTCATCGGATTCAGGCCTACCCGCACACATTGTATGCACAGTTCGTTAATCTAAGAAATCTAAACTCTCGTGTATTATTTACAATTTGTTACGCAAACTATACGATAATTGTGATTTTGAATCGAATTGGACTACAAAATTAAATGTATCTTAGACGTGAGCGGAATCTCAAATTTATGGGTATAAATACCCCGTTAAACATAGAGTGGGTGAAATCATATATGGATCGTAGATTAAATGACATTGATTTGCAAAACTGGAATGAAGAAGTTAGCATAAATTGTTTTTGTTTCAATTACAGGATTTGGAAGAAATATATGTTAATGCTAAATACTCATTGCGAATGTAGTGTCGAAAATAATATCGCTAGTGATATTCGTTTGTCTCGCAATGTTTGGTCAACAAGGGATCTTAAACATAACGACGTTTCGAGCGCCGCTGCTACACTGCATCAGGTGATAAAATATATTGTAAGCAAGCGTGTTTTATATACAATAGACCTCGTCCGTCATTGTTTTAATTATTGATCGAATAAGTTTGACCGACGGTCCGCCCGTAGCCCGTATAAAACACGCTTGCTTACAATATATTTTATCACCTGACGAAGTGTTGCAGCGGCGCACGAAACTTTTACTTTTTGGATACTAAGACTGAAATCATTTTCGTATTCCTTACGTATGCAATTGATCTAGGCAGAAACTACAATGATATATTCCGTAAAATTCACTAATTCTACTTTTTCAGGAAGAAAAATGTCACAAAGGGTCATGTGACATAAAATGCCGCAAATCATTTTTGGATGTTAAAAGATGGGTAAAGTCCCCAAAAAACATGACATGAAACCGCGAGCTAGTAGCCAATAGTTCCGGAGGGGAAAGGGAAGGGGCGTCCATCTTGCGCCCGCGATTATTGTGAGGTTGTTAATAATTTATAAGCATACATTTAACAAATCGATGCTTTCACTATACATAGAAGAAAACAAATCTTCACTGCACGGGAAGCCTTGAGGTAAAAAGAATAATGCATATTTCTGTGTGTTCTACGTGCACGTGAAATCAGTGGGTATATTGCGGAATTCTTGTACAAACATTTTTTTTTATCTCGATTTGAATGCCTATTGTTATACATGTTTATCATGCGTGATATCTTTTGTATATCATTCGTCATAATTCTTTTGAGAAATGCAGCACAAAATGATGATCCTACTAGTCACAGCTATGTTTATTTACTTGATCGTTGTCTAGGTCTCCAGATCTTTTGTTAAATTTTGGGGGCGAAATATTGTCTTGCTTTTGTTTGCTCATGACTCCTGGCAACTGGCATGACTGGCAACCCCAAGCTAGATGAAACGATAATGGTTTCACGATGTACACTAAAAGGGACTGCCGTATAAGGACGTCATACGTAGCAGTCCACTATGTCGACGTGCAAATCTTAAAGTCCCTATTGTGATCCGCTACTGCAAAAATCATTGTGCTGTAGGAGTCTCCGAACAGGGATTTCTTACTTCAGGGACCAACATAAGATTTATTAATGGTCTCATAATTTAAATCTATGAATACATCCCCTCGTTGGACGAAATTAGTTGAAATAATGCGGTCAAAAAGAAATAAAGTTTCCTTTTGTTTTCCCGCTTAATTTTACCAATTATTTGTTGATCCCTGGCATATTTGGTATTGGTACCGAAAAAAAGAGAAAAGCACGAAGATGTCAAATATGGCTATATATGGCGGTCTTAAATAAAAATGTAGTGAACGTGTACATGGGTTTTGGTGTGAAAATGGAACCGAATTCTTAACTTTAAACTTTAATACCTCGTAATTAACTGTCGGTGATTAAAAGCACGAAAAACGCAATAATTGCAATCACTTCCTTTGTATGAGGTATCATACTGAAGGTGATTTCTTACTTTATCCAGTGATAATAAAACTTTGGTTTTCCATTACCCCTTAAAGTGTTAGGTTTGCCATAACAGGTCACAAATAGCTCGGGATACGGAATCCGATGCAATGTATCCTGTGAAGAGGGACTCCCAGGTATGAGGAACAGAACATCTAGAGAAATAAAGGGGTGTACTTGAACGAAAACAAGGCATCCATTGGCGATATCCCTCTTTTAAACCACTTAACCGTGAACTGAAATAATGTTGCGCACTGATAGATTTAAAACCATGAATAAGAAACTCAGTTTATCATTGTCAAATGGTTGGTTGAATGTCTGGCATTTAATTTTCTTTTCATGAAAACGCAGATTTAATAAAATTATTTTAACTCTTTTCTGATTTCCTTTTAAAATCTGGCTTTTTCTTGACTGAAAAGAAAAGAAAAGAAAATTGCTCGTTAATTGAGTGAAACGTGGATATTTGAATGCCAGTGGGTTAATTGATTCTGTCAGGTTTAAAATAAATAAGTTACCCATGCGTCTGAGCTTTAGCCGCCGTGGATTAATATTTATCAAAAATTTGTATCTAGATCCGTATTTAATCACTAGGTAATTTCTCAGTCCAGTTATTCCATTGCGACAATAATACTTACAATGTACTAGAATCTGAATTGAATTGAAGCGAATTGCACTGATTTATAGTTTGACATACAGAACTGAAATGAATCCAAATCATTTATTATTCAATATTTTGGCACAAACATGAGATAAATTGGTTATCAATTTAAATAAAAAGGTAAGGGATATATCTTGAAATTAGATGAAAACAATGTTAACGGTTAATGTATCGGCTCGGTGTAAAAATGTCAGAGGAAAAAATGTCAGAGGTAAAAATGTCAGAGGTAAAAATGTCAGAGGTAAAAATGTCAGAGGAAAAAATGTCAGAGGTAAAAATGTCAGAGGAAACAATGTCAGAGGTAAAAATGTCAGAGGAAAAAATGTCAGAGGTAAAATGTCAGAGGAAAAAATGTCAGAGGTAAAAATGTCAGAGGTAAAAATGTCAGAGGTAAAAATGTCAGAGGAAAAAATGTCAGAGGTAAAAATGTCAGAGGAAAAAATGTCAGAGGTAAAAATGTCAGAGGAAACAATGTCAGAGGTAAAAATGTCAGAGGAAAAAATGTCAGAGGTAAAAATGTCAGAGGAAAAAATGTCAGAGGTAAAAATGTCAGAGGTAAAAATGTCAGAGGTAAAAATGTCAGAGGAAAAAATGTCAGAGGTAAAAATGTCAGAGGTAAAAATGTCAGAGGGAAAAAATGTCAGAGGGAAAAATGTCAGAGGAAAAAATGTCAGAGGAAAAAAGGTCAGAGGAAAAAATGTCAGAGGTATAAATGTTAGAGGTATAAATTAAAAACAAAATCATGTGGCAAGTTTGTTATGGTTACACCCGGGTTATATATTAGGCCTATCGAAAAAGAACAGCGAGGGATATTCTGCAGTTGTTATTTCACCGCTGCTTTATTTTCCACTTTCCCAGTTAAATTTATTTACCTTTCGGCCCCAAATGGTGACTTTTTGCCCGATTATTGCCGAAGGAAGACGAGGGGGGGGGGGGGTATTCTTCTTCTGGGGCACGGTGACCCGGCTGCTCCCTCCTTCCTCTTATATAATGCTTTGCTAATAAATCCTTCCGAACAGTGGTCAATGCCGAGGGAGAGCAGGCAGACTAATGGGACATGGTTTATACTCCGAGTTTCGCGCCTTGCAAGCAATCATCAGGCAATTGATAGCATTCTTAAACATGATTATCCTACAACCTTGGTACAAATACCCCTAAAATAAGACTTAACTAATAAAATACAATTAGAATTACTCATGAGTAATTCTTATTATATTGTATTCAGGTATTGTATTAGTTAAGTCTTATTTTGAGCGTGTTTACCAAGGTTACAGAGGAATCATGTAAGAATGCTATCTTGTCTGATGATCGCTTGCAAGGCGTGAAACTCGGAGTAGCAACCATGCATGTCCCATTAGTCTGCCTTATTCAATATTTATATACCGGTATATTATGCTTTTGTAGAAGCCGCGCATGGTACTGGTACACTGAGCAAACTTCTGGGGAAAAAGATTTCTAAAATCGAGAAGTTTGGCCATGTTTTATAGGCTGAGTTGTCGCTCCATGCATGGTGTAATTATTAAATAAAAAGAAAAGTCAGTACAGCCCCAAAAATAGGATCAGATATCTATGAACCTCCCCCCCCCCACTTCTCCTTCACTTTTGAAGATTGTTGGACATTTTAACTGCGTGGCAATGACTACTATTATATGTAATTTCCAATAAATGCATATTTCCGACAATTCCACTTTCTTGTGGGCTGGTATTTTGATACTCTGAAACAAAGCAGAAAGCCATGTTATCAATGCTAAACCCATCACATTCCCGAAGTGCGCGCGTTGCAATAAAAGATTACTATTGCGGTATAAAATAGTCTGGGGAAAAATCAATAAGCAGCTTTGTTACTCCGATACAAAGCAGAAAGCCGCCGATGTTACATCAATTAAAGAGAAGGTTGAGTTCTGGGGAAAGGTGAACAATAATGTGTGAGCGTTTGTTATCATTCTTATTATGCAAGTGTGGAAGAACATCAAAGAAAAAAGTTATTCCCTGAAAATCTATTTCAAATGACTTCATATCCCAGATATGACAAGTAACAGCTTTAAAATGAGGCCCGATTTGTATGCCATATGTTTGTGTAGTCCCATATCAATATCTTTCTGTGTACAGTGCTTGTTACTTTACCAAGAAAGGGCCAACGATTTTATCATTTTGATGACTCCAAAACCTTGCACTACATACCAATACTTAGATGTTTATGCTAGATGATCAACCTTTTCTGACTGCTTCCACACCGTTTCTTTCACAATGCAATCGCAAGACCAGAACTCAACTTTATCTTTAAATGCCAACCGCACCATCACATTCCAGAGAAGCGCGCGCTTTGCAGAGGTTCGGTTTAAATTACATCGTTATTTATAATTGTCGGAGAGTTTAAAATTGGGATGAGCTTCTGAATCGAGACGGTCTTTTACTTTTTGGAGCGGGTTTTTAGTTTTCGGAGCGAGTTTTTACTTTTCGGAGCGACTTCTTGATTTTCTTATTCTTACTCCACTTCTTTTGCCGCCATGAGGTGCTAAAGCTTTAGCAGAGTTCGGGGCGCCCAACCATTATAAATAACTTTTCGTGATTCCTCGTGATTATATGTAACTATTTGTACTAAATGCACTACTCACTTTAACACTTGACTTTTGTCGAGAACTTTCATTTCTTCGTTTGGACTTTGTTCGTCTCCGGAACGTTACACGCGGATAGGTTGCAGGCTGCCACCGGCCAAACCGGTCCGTTTCACAAACATTAACACATCAACCGATTCAAAATATCAACAAATGTTAGACATTCATACATATATGCAAGCCTGATCACAACAAAATAAATTTCAAAATCTATTTTCCACATTGTATTATCCTCAGGACATGTACGAAATACAACACACAGCCATTTATAAAATTTACATTATGGAAGAAAGGAATATAATAGACTAGCCCATGCAGTAGCAGTACGTCTCGACATTCTGTGTAATAAAAGTGCTGAGACATGATGACGGCACTCATTTTTTTTTGCTTGTACCTCTGACATTTTTACCTCTGACATTTTTACCTCTGACATTTTTACCT
Organism: Strongylocentrotus purpuratus; assembly: GCF_000002235.5. Taxonomy (NCBI): domain Eukaryota; kingdom Metazoa; phylum Echinodermata; class Echinoidea; order Camarodonta; family Strongylocentrotidae; genus Strongylocentrotus; species Strongylocentrotus purpuratus. The sequence continues at coordinate 2,268,474 of NW_022145609.1, forward strand.
CTGACATTTTTACCTCTGACATTTTTTCCTCTGACATTTTTACCTCTGACATTTTTTCCTCTGACATTTTTACCTCTGACATTTTTTCCTCTGACATTTTTACCTCTGACATTTTTACCTCTGACATTTTTACCTCTGACATTTTTACCTCTGACATTTTCTCCTCTGACATTTTTACCTCTGACATTTTTTCCTCTGACATTTTTTCCTCTGACATTTTTTCCTCTGACATTTTTACCTGGCACCAATGTATCATGTATGTATTTCATCTTTTGCACAAGCTGCGCCTTGAGCATTTGACTATCAAGTGGATTTGGCGCTTTATAAATCATATGTATTATTATTATTATTATTATTATTATCTGAGGGGTCCATAAGCTACAAGGTCTGAATCATCCTTATAGACAAGGGAGATCTGAAGTTGATCAAATGGGGTCCGTATCCCTAAAGTTCATGAGTGGCAGTAATTGCACATTCTCTTCTTCTTCTTGAAAACCCATGGTTGGATTCTAACCATAATTTGTAGGAATTACCTGAAGGAGATTTATATATAGATGACGCCTATGTTAGACAGTATACCTCCTGAGCTTTATAGCTTTCTGAAAGTTGCCTGTGTAATTTGTGGCAATATACCTTATTCTTTGCCTCATTGAACGCTAAATATCGTGGTGATTGATCTTGAATTCAATCGTAATCAGGAACTAGACGCATATCTTGTTATATCAAGATAATAGGGGTACAGACAATGAGGCGTGAAATATGCGGTCAGATACAAAGAAAGTATCATAACAAACCAATGTATTATATATGTTTTTGCGATAATCTATTCAATCAAACGTTAATTTTATTATCGTTTGATGAAAGGAGAATCTTGATTAATATTTTAATGTCTCCTATGAAACAACTTCTTGGATGAATTGCTGCAATAAGATTTTATGTAAGTAATATATAGTTAGTATCTGTCAAGATCTTTCTATCCGAATCAATGAAATGACTATAATTATAACATTGTTGGTAGATTGTCCCAATTTTTGTTCATACCATTTACATTGTTGTGTAAATAAGAATCGCATTGCAGCTAGCATGTCAGAAAGTTCGCTTGGCTTGTTTGGGTCGCATTTGTAACCATTCCGTTTTTGTTCATCGTGTCTTTTAAAAGTTTCTATCTTGTTAGTTTGAAATTTAAACAACTTTTATACATGCGACATTGTTGATAATTTCAATTTTTGTATTGCTGCTTCCCGTTTATATCTCGTATCATAGTTCAATCGAACCAGTGAAAATTGATAAACATCGAAACGGAACTCGCTCATCAAAAAATACACGACTAAATATTGAATCGAACTTTAAGGAAATAAATGGAACAACTTTATGTTTCTTCCCAGGCTATAAATCGATGGGTACTTTCGTTGTGAGTCTGGTCCTATGGAATGCGTTTTATACTCAACTAATAAGTGGCAGACGTAGTTTATTATTCATAATTTTTTGTTGTTACTAAAATTTGAACTCTGAAAATCTCATTCATGATCTTTTCCTAAAAGAAGAGGGTAATAGTCAACAATACACATTCCCCATCATAATAACCTGACACCAAGTATTGTCGACTCATGAGTACTTCATTCGATCTTCAATATTTCTTTTCTATTTCGTTTCTTCTTGTTTGTCAATGTTGATTTTCTTCAAGGAAAATTAAGGAAGTTTGATAATAATGAAGTGATTCAATCAGAGGAATTTATGTAAATTAAGGCCGCCATTTTAGATTGAAATTACAGTGTATGAAGTCTGAAGTACTCCGTGATATGACTCATTGTCTCATTATCGAAGATTTCAACTCTAATGTCATGGAATATAAAAAGAAATCCTTAATGTTTTCAAATGCTGTAACTCTATTGCCAGTGGTTATACCTCAGAGTTCATGGTCATTGATGGTCGATTAAAACCTCTTATTTTCTTTTGTAGGACTATTATTATGAGCAATGTGGTATTGTACCGTCAAATAGTGTTTTCGTTATTGCCATGGCATCACACAACATAAACACATGTATCTCCGCTCTGATTTCCTTTGGTATTTGCATGGAAGAAATATGTTATTGTCGTAGTGCTATTTTTAAATTGGATTCCTGAGGTTTTAGTCCGGCAGCCACTGAGCTACACCTCGTTTTGTTGAAATAAGTTTTTTTCTTGATGGATTCTGTTTCCGTAGGCATTGCAGATGACCAAACAGAAAACTGGAGGTTTGTCAGTGTTGAGCAATTTAAGATATGGCCAAAAACAAAATGGCCGCCAAAATAGCCTATTTTCAGTCAAATTTGAATTATTTCATAATACATTACAGAATATTGGCAGAATGGTGTGCTTATAATTCATGAAGACCATTGTCAACACATTCCTGATGACCATACGTGAACATAGATGACCATAGATGACCTAATTAGCATATTTTCCATTGTAATTGTTGCTAATTTGCATGTTCAAAATGGCGGATAAATGCCAGCTGTTAAGTTTAGAATCACAATAAAATAGTATTATACTCATTTCCTTCTATCTTATGTTTTTAATTCTTAGAATAATTAAGTGTACCAAATACTTATGTCATACTCATTTGTCAATAATTACTAATTTAGATAATGGGAAAAAACAAAATGGCCACCAAAATGATAAATTCTAAGCAACATTTGCCATAAGTATTATACATTACGGAAATTGGCAGAGTAGAGTACTGGTACTTCATGAATCAGAGATGAATTGATTTGGATATTTGACTTTAGGCTGTTGTACGTTTGCTCATTTACATATTAAAAATGGCGGCAATGTTAGTTTATCACACAATATCTATCAATAGTCTATAGTAATACATATTTGTTTTCACAATAGGTTTGAATTCCTAAGATACCATTTGAGGAAAAATAATAATAATTTGATCACTCTTCTTTCATGAATGTGTTACCATTTTATAGCGATATTAGGAATTTTACCTTCACAATTCATCTTGTACGCAATTCTTTTAAGGATACGCCTTTTCTTCCTTTGCTGAACTGAGCTCACGCATCACTGTCATTTTGATTTACATTTTTTTGCTGCCAGAGTCTGATCATTTAGACATCGCACGGATGCATGGCACGCACAGAACATTGTGCAAGCTAATTTGGCTTTGTTGCATCCACATCCTGATGATTTGCATGGGTTGTCACTTGCACAATTGCAACGTATAAGTCTTAGTATGTTTGCAGGTGCAAGTTTCACATTTGGTGGAATAGTTACCGGGATGAGTGACTTTGTTGCTTCGTCTTTCATGTAACCAAATGCAGTGGGATCCAATGTCCATGGATTCAATTCCGGAGCACTCTTCCAAATCCATGTTTGAAGATGGGCACGCTTAACATTATCTTTGAAAGCTTCAGTTGTTGGTGGCATTGCAGCAAGATTTGGAGTGTGATAGCTCCTGCTTTCCCGACCCGTGTAGTCCACACATTCAGTCGGGCATCTGACAGTGCCGTAGCCTTGGGTTGTCCATATCATGATGTTATGAGCGCTGTTGCATCTTTCATCACGTCGGCCATATCTGCATGTATGTCGCCAATCGATGGCGATGGGAACCCATTTTTCTGCCTCAGCACTTTTAGCAAAGTTCCTTTGCCAACTCCAAAATGTGCACCAACAGTATCACAACCTGTCAATGGGTGACCTGCTAACATAAAAGGGATGATGTTTCTGTGTCTGTCCACTGTGGCATGTATATCGATTACAGATCTGTCTCTGATGGGCGACTCCATTATCAAGGGTGACTGAAGGCCTTGCTTTTGGTAGAAATATGAAGCAGAAGAACATAGACATCTGTGTCGTCTGCAAGCACCCTGATGGATCGTCGTTCATCTGCAAGCATGATAGCCTGCTGCACAATAATCACATCAGCCTCCTCATGAGATGTGGCCATATCGCGGAACACCACCTGGACCTAGTTGAACAGGAGTGCCATCTTGGCTGGTGATCACAAGCTTGTGTTTTATGATGAAACCTACATCACCTTTCAGATGTTGACAAATGATGTTAATCAACTGTTTCTTGTTCTCTGTGACTGTCAGAGTCAGTTTCTGAGACGGAAGGGGTGAAGTTGGACTCAGTTGGAAAACTCTGCAACCATCATTGCCTCTCGATATCCTGGTTGTACACTTGGTACTGTAATCATTGACCTGTCAAATACCAAGTACACATCACCGGATTTTAGTCTCTCTTCAATCTTGCCTTTGAATTTCGATACAAAGTCCATCACTGTTGGTTGTCGTGTTGGTGATGATGAAGGCCAATTAGGAATCCAAAGGAGAGCACATCCATCGATCACTCTACACGTTTCTTCAAGTGTCGCGTGTCTAGCTGATATTTCAACCTTTGTCTCTGGTTCTTCAAAGCGGCCTTGGACTTCGAGATATCCATATCTCCAGACTCATCAAACAGAGCTGTAGGAACTGGCGACAGCTCGCATGACATTACATCATGAAATTCAACATCTCTGGAACTTGCTTGTAGACCTATCACGCGAGAGTATATCAACTTGGTATCGTATACCTTGGAATCGCCTACGTCAATTCTGACAATTGATTTCTTCATGACAGCCATGGTTTGAACTTTCTTTGAAATTGTGTCGTAGAAACCTCCAGGCAATTTCCGTTCAAATTCACCCATTTACTGAGCACCAGTTTCAACTACTCTGTCAACATTCACTGATTCAGGAGCGATCTGTCCATTGACCACATTGACAATGTTCGCTGGGTGCTTCTTTGGGTCCATTGGATCGATGCTCACATCCAGTTTTCTGCACAACCAGTCTCTGTCACCATGGTCTGCAGATATCCTTGCTGGAGCCTCTTCTTTGTGCACTGTTTTAGAACTAGCCGACTTGTCTGTCAGAGTTGGAACGTCTTCCACAAGTCTGATACATATGTGCAAGCTAAGGGCCCATGCTGGTCTTGAGAGTTTCTGGATTTAGAGGGATGCCAATCACACCAGCGATACCATGCCCATGTTGAATTTGAATTTGAATTTGAATTTATTAACAACAACACATCACAATAATGACAGATAATAATAATAATACTGATACATGTATACATAACATAAGAGTAATGTCGATTGAACAGTAATGGTTCTAAAACAATATTTTGTAGACATACATCTGCATACTATTAAATGTACAAAAGATATATACTTAAATATGCATATTACTATGTTAAGGTGAAGTTGTTAATTGGAACTAGAAGTTAGCACAAGTGCTAGTCGAGCCTAGTTCCATTCTTTGGCAAGTTTTTTTTCTGTTAATTTGTTTTTACATATGAATGTAAAACTTGTTTGTTTTGTATTTACATATATACAGCAAAATAATACAATATCATGTAACTTTTTTTCTTTACTAAAATGAACAAATAAAAAATAACAAAGCTTAAGCGTAAAGCATTATAATGAAAGAAAACAAATCTTTGAAGAAATAAAATCATCAATGTGTTCATAAAAATGAAAAGGATGTATTAATAAAAATAATCATACTCATGTACGTACATGCACAAATCCTGTAAAAGCTTAAGGCCGATATAAGTGTATACATATATAAAAGGAAGACAAGTAATATAAAAGGAAGGGGTGGGATTGAGCCCATGTCATTTACATAGAAGGTAGGTGGAAAGATGTCTCCGAAAAGATAACCTTGATGTTTTTAATCTAATTTCATCTGGCAGATCATTCCACAGCTTTGTTCCTACAAACGAAATACAAAATTGCCCTTGCGTTGTCTTACATTTTGGCTGATAAAGTAAGCCACTTTCTTTTCTCCTAGTTGCATATCTATGCTGTATCATCTGACAATAATCCACTAAAGAGTGTGGTAAAAAACCTTTTACCAAATCGTACATAAATGTTGATACAAGAAGTTCATGAAGTTGAAAAATATTTAAAATGTTTAGACTTTGGAAAAGAGCTTTGGAGTCTGTTCTAAGTAGACTGAATGTAATTGCTCTCATTGCCATTTTTTGACTTAAATATATACAATTTAGATTACTTTTGTAAGTGCTCCCCCATACTTCTACTCCATAAGAGAGGTGAGGCTGTATAAAAGCCTTATATAATAACACAAGTATATTCTTGGGAACAAAATGTCTCAGTTTAAACAGAATACCTACTTTCTTTCTTATGCATTTGTTTATCGTCTGAATGTGTTCTTTCCATGAAAGGTGACAATCAATTTCAATTCCTACAAATGATGCAACAGATACCTCTTTAATATTTGATCTTGATATTCTCACAGATCCCTTTTTGTCTACTGATCTAGCTTTGGATTTCATAATCATATAGTTTGTTTTCTGTAAGTTAATGGTGACTTCATTTGCATTACACCATTCCTGCACCTTCATTAAATTTTCACTTACAATTTCTAAATCAATTTCTTTTTGTCTAGGATTAAAAGTATGAAAAAGATTTGAGTCATCAGCAAATAATCTGAAATTGAAAAATTTTGTGGAGTTAGGTAAGTCATTTATATATAGTAAAAATAATGTTGGTCCAAGAACGGAGCCTTGAGGGACACCACATGTTATATTCAATTTCAAAGACATTTTGTCTTTATATTGTATAAACTGTGATCGTTTACACAAATAATCTTCAAACCATTGCAAGGCTAACCCACGTATTCCATAGTGTGACATTTTTTGAGGAGAATGCTGTGGTTTATAGTATCAAATGCCTTTTGAAAGTCAATAAAGATGCCAACTGTTGTTCTACCTTCATCAATGTATTTCAATAGTGTATTTGTAAGATTAATCAAAGATAACTTAGTGCTATGTTTCTTACGGAAACCGTACTGGTGTTGAAACAAAATATTATTTGCTTCCAAATAGTCAATTACACGATTATTTATTATTTTCTCAAAGATTTTACCCAGTATAGGTAAAACTGAAATAGGTCTGTAATTACCAGCTAGATCTTTTCGCCCCTTTTTATAAATAGGTGTCACTTTTGCTACTTTCAGTGCGTCTGGAAATTTACCTCTTTCTATGGAAAGATTGAAAATATATGTTAATGAGCTTGAAATGTATAGGGCAGCATCCCTCAACAATCTTGCCGGCAAATTATCATAGCCACATGCTTTTTTTGTATCTAAAGTCTGTAAGTGGCATTTCAATTCATTCTCTGTTATTGGTTTTAAAAATAGTGATTTTTCTGTTCTATATCCTAAATATTCTGTAAAGTCAGAATTCACTGGTGGTATTTCCTTTGCCAGCTTTGGACCTATGTTTACAAAAAAGTTGTTAAATTCGTTAGCTATTTCATTGTCAGAAGTTATCACTCTATTTTCTCCATCACCTGAGCTTAATAATTTCTCTACATTGGTCACTTTATATTTGACATTTCCACCACTCAACAACTCGTTAATTGTTCTCCACGTTTTACGACTATCATTCTTATTAATGAAGAAGAGGTTACTATAATATTGTCTCTTTGCATTTCGTAGAACTGTAGTTAGAACATTTCTATACCTCTTGTATTCTTCCTCGTCTTTCTGTTGGAAATTTGATGCCTTTAGTTTCAAATACAACTTGTGCTTCTTCTTGACTGATTTTAAAATAGCATTAGTCATCCATGGTTTTCTCCCAGCATTTTCCCCCTTTTTTAGGTTCTTCGAAGTTGATGATATAATTGGTGCATGCTTGTCACAGACTTGCGTAAACAAGTCGTAAAATACAGAGTACGACTCATTTAATTTTGTACAACCACTTACATTGTTCCAATCAACTTTACCTAGATCATCATGGAATTTATTAATATCATAATTTCTGAAGGTACGAAACACAGACTTTTTGTGGCTTGTTTTACTTGCCTTTCTAAGATGCTCAAATCCAACAAAGGTAGGGAAATGATCTGATATATCAGTTTCTATAACTCCAGCATGAATAGAAGAAATTGTTACATTAGTGTACACATGGTCAATAAGAGAGGAAGTTGTTTTAGTTACTCTTGTTGGTGAAGTGATTAGTTGCTGCATACCCAAACATTGTAAAGAAGTTAAAAATTGTTCTGCTTTCATATCTATTCCTTCCTTGTGTAGTACATTAATGTTAAAATCTCCAAGTAAAACTACATTTGCTTTATCAATTTTCAATCTTTCTAATGTTACAAGCAAGGAGTTTTGAAATTGATCAATATCAGTATTGGGCTTACGATAAATAATACCTACAGTAATTTTCCTACCATTCAGGTCAGTTTCTAACCAGAGACTTTCTGTGTGAGTGACTTCATGGTCAAGAATAACATATTTTAATGAAGAGTGAATGTAAGCTCCAACTCCTCCACCCCTTGTGCCACCTGTTCTACACTTTACCTCAAGGACATAATCATTTAAACCTAAAATACCTTTGTTTGAAACATTCCACACTTCTGATAAGGCAATTATATCAAATTTTGTTTTTAATGTATCTTCATATAACAAATTTAGATTATCAAAGTTCTTATTAAGAGATCTGATATTAACATGTGAAATACAGAATGAATGTAACATTTGCTCTGATAATGTATTATCAAATAAATGAGGGCTAACATTATGTGATTGAATTACAGATGTCTCATTTTGTTCCATTTAAATAATAAAACATTTGTTGCTCATCATATTTATAAGTCATTTACATTATGGAGAGTTTAAAATCTTCGTATTTGATGTCGGTTAGCCCAACATCAAACAGGTCATCCGGTGTTTTGATGACTTTGAAAGTGTCATCCTGCATTTTGCAAACGATATTTCCATTTTTTGTGGAAATATTTTTAACAAGTGGAGAGTTTTTTGCGCTTCTCAGCACAGAGTATCGCAGGGGGGTAAGATCATCGTTAACAAAAACGCCCTTGTAGGAAGTTTTTCCCTTCAAAGCATATTTCCGATTGTATATTTCGTCCCTCTTTCGCCGAGATATGAGCCGAACGATCGTTTGGCGAGCTCCTCCTCCTCCCACTCTTGGCTTTCCAACCCGATAGCATGTAGAAATGTCATCTGGAGTGATGTTCACTCCGACCTCTTCTGCCAGCTGACAAACTTTGCCCATCAAGGCCTCTTCTGATTCACCTGCATTTTCTTCTGTCTCCGCTTGTCCTACCTGCCCTTCTGTGAGTCCTATGATACGAAGGTTTTCCCTCCGCATCTGCTGGTCAACTTCATCCCTCTCAAATTGGCTGCGAAGTAGGTGTGGGTTGATATCCTCCTTCACAGAGGCAACACAGGCTTCTCTCACTGCCCTCACAATTGCAGGTATTGCTGCCTTGACAGCTGTCTCAACAGCATTCCCGATGATAATGGCCAGATCATCTTGAGCTACTCCAATATTCCCCAGCTGGTCATGAACACTTTGCACGTCGATGAAGACACCTTCTTTGGTTATGGAAGAGTCCAACATTCCTTGTTTCGCTTTAACTGTGCGATCTATTCCCTTGTGGGGAATAAAAGGCTGTTTTGGTGATGGCATGGCCTGACCTTGACCTTTTTGTGAAGTAGGCAGGAATTTGCCAGGAGAAGAGTTGGGCTTTCCTCTGCCTCTGGTCATATTGTGAGGAATGTTTCACGAGTAATAAAACAACACAAATCTTGGTAGATGGGCACACACAAAATTTAAGCTTAGAACTCAGTCAAAACTTGCCTGGCATTCTCCCTCGAGCTACTCATAGGATTCTCCTTTAACTATGGAAAATGGACCATACAATCTTAGATAGTTCTGCATTCCACTGTTGCTCTTGATCCAAAGGTATAAAGAAGATACATCAACAATCATATACAACACACAGTTGAACAGACATGCCTTGCTTACCAATGGAGAGTTGTATCGTACATGTCGCTCCATATGCCATTCCATAAGCCTTGAGTGTGTCTCATCACATGAGACCTTTTTCATGGAATACTGGAGTGCATCTCCTGGTAGGGCTTCCATGCGTCGAAGGTAGAATAACCGATATCGCGCGTAGTTTACATGTCCCGACGCAAAGCATCATAAGCCTCACTGCCTCCAGGTGTAGAGGCCAATCACTTTAGTTCTCGTTCAGCCCGTACATAGAGCATCATTATCAGTACTGGTTTGATCAGGTTGTACCTCTACTGCAACCCTGTACAGTTGTTGATCTGCAGTGAAGACAGTGAAACATTGACCAGTTTTCTCTGTTTAACTGCTGTGATTTGCTCATGGCTGTCATTATTGTGTCTGGATGTGCTGGTGGCATATCAATCAACGATAGATACGCTGCTTTATTTTTCGGTTGTGTGGCTTCCCCTTGATTGCGACATAAATGCGTATTATATCCATTGAATTCAGGACAGTTATCACGCTGCACAACATCTGTCAAGAACCTGCGGTCACATTCATTAGGTCTCTGTCTAGAAACCATATGAGCGAGAACACTAAGTGGTGGAACTTGGTTCTTGACAGGTGGCATATCTGGTTTTCTTGGACTATTGTATCTCATGATGTCAAGCTTGTAGTCAATATCTCTAGACATCTCAGTCTTCTTCAGTTGTGAAATCTCTTGCTGATCATCATGGTACATGCTTGTATCTGGCTGGGTCATGAGAACTGCACGGGAAGTTGTCAACTATGATCTGAACAAGACCATCTTCAGCACTTGATATTGCTGTCAGTTCAGTGTTTTTCCCTGCCTCTACAGCTGCACACTTCTTGAATCGTAGCAGTTCATCATAGATGTGTGTGTGTATGTTCAACAGGGTATCTCTACAAATACATTTGCTTTGAGATGATAGGCTACATCAATTAGATTTAATTAAAATGCAGCGTATATGTGTATACAATACATTGATTGCTTGTTATCGAAGTAAAAATCGCAAACAGCCAATCTCTTGTACACTTTTTTATGAATCACCCTGTATAAATGTATAAATTGCTCTGCCATCTAAAACCACGTTTAGAATTATCAAAATATATATCATATATATCATATCTGGTTAAATAGAATCAGAAAAGCGTTCTTAATGCAGCAATAAAACATGACAAAGTATACATTTTCACATATTCTTAAAGCAGAAAACGTCATTTTGGCGGCCATTTTGTTTTTGCTTATAATCACAAATTGCTAAAGGCGATATGATGATAGGCGACATCAATTAGCTTCAATTAAAATGCAGATTATATACATCACAAATATGTTGCCAGAGTGTGTATACATTGATTGCTTGTTATCGAAGTAGAAATCGCAAACAGCCAATCTCTTTTACACTTTTTTATGAATCACCCTGTATAAATGTATAAATTGCTCTGCCATCTAAAACCACGTTTAGAATTATCAAAATATGGATCATATATATCATATCTGGTAAAAGAAATCAGAAAAGGGTTCTAAATGTAGAAATAAAACATGACAAAGTATACATTTTCACATATTTTTAGAGCAGAAAACGCCATTTTGGCGGCCATTTTGTTTTTGCTTATATCTCAAATTGCTCAAGGCTGACAGAGCTCCAGTTTTTTGCTTGTTCACAGTGGATACCTAGACAATCAGAATCCATTAAAAAAAAAACTTATTTCACCAAAACAAGGTTAGGCCCCAAATCCGGGTTTGGCTGCCGGACTATTTAGAGTAGCCCGCAACGTAACTCATTGTCTCATTGTCAAAGATTTATCACTTTATTGCCCGGAAATACATTCCTTTGCATAAACTTACACATGCGGCAACTCAATTGCCAGCGGTTATAATTCGTACTTTGAACTCAGACTTACTTAAAGGTAATACAAAGTTTTGGGAAATTTTGAAAATTGGGTGGATAGTGATTCTTCACAATTTTGACATATTTGGATGCCCCTGTGGATGTATTATAAACATTAGAAAATTTTGCCCCTGAAATACTTCTGCTTTCGAGAAAAATTGAATATAAAAATATACCGGTGCTCCCGGTAAATTTTGATAAATTTCAAATAGCGACTACGGCCGTACGATGGTAGCTGCGACCATGAAAATCTCAGAATATGTAGTTGTGATATATAATTTCCAAACGGGAATAGCTGATCGGTCGATTTTAGTCATGAACCATTGTTTTATAGCTTAATTTATATCTTGACCTTGAGAGGGAGCTATACAACATAACAAGTTTATTATTTACAATTTCATAACTTGAGACTATATTTTAACCGCGACAACGATCACTGAATATTGTCAGATCGCATATGCTTCCAATATGTTAATTTTAACCAAATTCATGACCCCATACCAAAACTTTGTATTACCTTTAACCGTACCTAACATGATACCAAACGTACATTGATATCAATGTATTAATCATACCCGAGTTTGTTTACGGTTGATGCTATCGCCAGATGAGTATTTTTCTTGCGCAATTTTGATTGGTTGTAGAATTCAATAACTAGGACCAGTAATAAAGAAAACACCCACTTTGACATTTTGGTACCGAGGAGTAAAGGCTTCATGAATGCTACTATTTGCCATGGCTTTGATTTCGAAAGTTATAAATCTTCGTTACATAATTAGTGTCATTACTTCGCTTCTCATCTTCTGTTCTCCCTCGGTAAGTACGACAACAATTATTAAAAAGTTTTTTTTTTTTTTTTTTTTTTTTTTTACATTTTCACATAGTTTTTTTTCTTCTGTTTTTATTCTTTCCCCATCACTTATTAGTTGAATAATACGTACATAAGAAAGACATAATTATATTGTTTACAAAGAAAACACATGAAGTTTATCCTAATTAATAACTTCAATCAAATACTGGTTTTTATTAAGGGGATCCTATAATCTGCAAGCTAAGCTTTTAAAAGCCCCACTGTCCTACTTGTAGCTACTTGCTCCCTCTATATAGAAAACCTCCCCAATTGGTGCCTGTTGGTCCCCCATGATCCTCTTTTTCTTATAGTTAGTTGAGAGCTGAGTTAATGAGATAGCCACCTGTCAGTGACTTCGCTATGTGGTCTTATCCCCTCTGGCCCAGTAGTATTGACGGTCTTTAATAGGTTTCTCAAATTCCACCCTGTATAACCTACCATTTAAAGCATATCTGTACTAGTTTATATGAGGGATAAGACTACACTGCAAGGTCACTGGACAGGTGGTTACTTTATCAACTCAGCTCTCAATGAACATAAGACAAAGAGGATCATGGAGGACCAATGGTCACCGATTTGGGATTTTTGTTTTATAGAGGGAGCAAGATACTATGGTCCAGTGGTCCAAGACTTGGGGCATGCATTTCAATCCCTCTAAATGCAAAAACATGCGTGTTTCAAGAAAGAGAACACCGGGTACTAACTCCTACAAAATCCTTGATGTTACCCTGGAGGAAACGAACCAGACCCGATACCTTGGCATCAATATCCAGAAAGACCTACGCTGGAATAGCCAGACTCATTATGCAACCGGCAAAGCCTCAAGGGTCCTTAACTTCCTAAGACGCAACTTCCATCACTGCTCATCTAATGTTAAAGAAAAGTTGTATCTTACTCTTGTACGTCCACACCTTGACTACGCCACTGCAGCATGGGACCCTTATACAGCCCAAAACACCTATGCTGTCGAGAAAGTTCAGGCTGCACGTTTTGTCACCAATAATTATGGATGGGACACCAGCGTTACCAAGCTACTCAACCAACTCAACTGTGGATCTCTGAAAGACAGAAGGGAAGCACACAGTCTTACCTGCCTCTTCAAAATGATCAGGGACAACTCGACATCGACTACCAATCTCACACTAACCCTAAGCCAGACAGACGTAGACGAGGACACTCCAACCAATTTGAAATTCGCCACACCAACTCGGACGTCTATGCCAACTCATATTTCCCAAGGACTGTAAAGACATGGAACAACCTACAACAAGCAACCATCGACCAAACCTCCCCGCTCTCATTTAAAAATGCAGTTACTAAAGAACTTTTTTCCAAAATGTAATCGTCCACCCTCCCCCACCTCCAGGCAAAACTCTTCTTCGGAGTATTTAGGAGGAAAATAATCCAAGATCCAAGATCCAAGATCCAAGTAGCTACAAGTAGGACAGTGAGTAGTTATAGCAGTGAGTTCCGGGACGGCCATAGGTTTTGTACACGAATTTTTTCGTACTTATACTATTTCTAATTGACTCGTGTACGTTAACTTTGACATTTTTCGAGAAAAAACGGACTTATAACACGCGTGTCTATGGGGTTTTGACGAGGTCTTGACTTTTTGAATTTAATTAGGGATTTCTCATTTTGGACTTTTTTTTCGATAAAAACTGACTTATAACACGCGTATCAATGGGATTGTGACTTTATGAATTTGACATAGAGACTTTTCATTAATCTCGACTCTATTTCCATACTTTCACCAATCTTGACTCTATTTCCACACTTTCATCAATCTCGACTCTATTTCCATACTTTCATCAATCTCGACTCTATTTCCACACTTTCACCAATCTCGACTCTATTTCCACACTTTCACCAATCTCGACTCTATTTCCACACTTTCACCAATCTCGACTCTATTTCCACACTTTCATCAATCTCGACTCTATTTCCATACTTTCATCAATCTCGACTCTATTTCCACACTTTCACCAATCTCGACTCTATTTCCACACTTTCACCAATCTCGACTCTATTTCCACACTTTCACCAATCTTGACTCTATTTCCACACTTTCACCAATCTCGACTCTATTTCATACTTTCACCAATCTCGACTCTATTTCCACACTTTCATCAATCTCGACTCTATTTCCATACTTTCACCAATCTCGACTCTATTTCCACACTTTCATCAATCTCGACTCTATTTCCACACTTTCACCAATCTCGACTCTATTTCCACACTTTCACCAATCTCGACTCTATTTCATACTTTCACCAATCTCGACTCTATTTCCACACTTTCACCATCTCGACTCTATTTCATACTTTTACCATATCGACTCTATTTCATACTTTCACCAATCTCGACTCTATTTCCACACTTTCATCAATCTCGACTCTATTTCCATACTTTCATCAATCTCGACTCTATTTCCACACTTTCACCAATCTCGACTCTATTTCCACACTTTCACCAATCTCGACTCTATTTCCACACTTTCACCAATCTTGACTCTATTTCCACACTTTCACCAATCTCGACTCTATTTCATACTTTCACCAATCTCGACTCTATTTCCACACTTTCATCAATCTCGACTCTATTTCCATACTTTCACCAATCTCGACTCTATTTCCACACTTTCATCAATCTCGACTCTATTTCCACACTTTCACCAATCTCGACTCTATTTCCACACTTTCACCAATCTCGACTCTATTTCATACTTTCACCAATCTCGACTCTATTTCATACTTTCACCATCTCGACTCTATTTCATACTTTTACCATATCGACTCTATTTCATACTTTCACCATCTCGACTTTATTTCATACTTTCACCATCTCGACTCTATTCATTCTGGACATACTGTGTATGTTGTACGACTATTGTGACGTAGAATACACACATCCATGAAATAAAACAATATGTAGTACAGATATTTCACTTTATTTTACTTTATTTGTTTCCGTTTCAATGTGGACAAATTTATGCAAAACGGAGTTGAATACAAAGATAAGAATTGCAATGTAGTCATGTTACCAGGAAGCAAAGATAGAATATACAAAAAAAAATTAACTAGAGAAAAATAATAGAACCCAAGTCACATTATTGTATTATTTCATCGTAAATATGTAAAAACTGTTAACATAATTGTACAGTAAACATATAGGCCCGAATTCACAAAGCAAGGTTTGAGCTCAGACCAAGGTTTGAGCTCAAACCTCCTTTTGTTTCGCCAAACCTCCTTTTGTTCTTTACAAACCAGGTTTGTAAAAAACGCGTAAAACGTGTCATATGACGTACGAAAACCAAGGTTTGTCGACAAACCTGCTTTGTGAATTCGGGCCATAGTGTATAGGTATAACTATCTTTAAAACATAAAAGAAAGTTTTCTCTCTTTTAGGGGGGACCCGTACAAGTATGCACGTTTAAACGCAGAAAGATCGATCGATGTACATGTTGAAGTGGAGTAAATTTGCCATCTCTTATAAGGGTTGTCGACGAAGTGTTCTTTGTCAAGGTGATGTCAAGTCTTAGTTTTCGCTTCCATCCGAACCCTCCGTCTCTTCTTCACTATCATCGTCATTCTCATCCTGATACTGGAATAAGCCCTCGAATTGTGAACCGTGTCTCGCTAAGACTCTTTTCACGGCTTTCCGAAGATTCATGCCGTTTTCTACTATTTCAGTGAGGTCAGACATAATTTCATGATTGATGTTAGCTCTTCCAAGGTACACATTCTGCTGCAAGAAGTTGGAGTAAAGATCGAAAAAGCTGCGTTTGACAGCCCATAGAACTTTCACGTGAGCCTTTTCTAATAGCTTCTTCTTCATCATACCATCGGAGATGTATTTTTGATATTTTTTGTCCCTGAGGTCCTCGGTGTTTGTCATGGCCTGTTCTAACCATTCTTGATAAGCAGGGTTGTCCTCAGGTTCTTTCATGTCAGGTGTCTCTGACTTTGACGATTCATCCTCTCCTTCTCTTTCTGAATCCCTTGTTTCAGATTCATCACTAGATTCTACAACTCTTTGCTTTTTAGAGGGTGGTTCGGAGATATCATCTTCACTAGTTTCTTCACCAGCGTTGGAATCTTTAGTCTCGTACCCATGATCTTTCATATCAGGATGTACATTCTGTCCGTGCCTCTTCATGTCGAACTTGCGACTATAGCAAGCGTAACGCTTGGACATATCGAAAGTGTTCGTGTTGACTCGTTGATGTTTAAATCGGATTTGATTCAAAGGAAATTGAATCTTTATAATTATAGTTTGTCATTTGATATATTTTGTTATTTGATACGTAACGCCGTAGATAACGTCGTAAATCCGTAATGTAACGCCGTAAATCCGCAGTCTAGCGCCGTAACATTCCGTAACGCCGCAATGTAACGCCACAACGCCGTATCGTATTATACACAACGCATTTGACGGATCATTCAGCTTTATGCTTCATCACCAACTTTTCTAGAGCACCCACTCTCTATTTGAGGTCTAACATTCTATTATTAACTATTATTCATCTCAGCTTCATGATCAATCAACGTCTTTTTTAGAACATCCAGTCTATTGCTCATATGGCACACGTTCTTTTGTTGCATCTCCCCTGTATACCCCTTCCTCCTTCTCCTTCGAGAAGAAAAAAAAAACTTCGAGAATAATTATGTAACAGAGATTTTACGGTATTACATGCAAGAAGAATGCGATCCAGTTAGTGAACTTTTTCATCTTCAAAATGATGACTTTATGGTGATAACACAAACTATGGACAATGAACTTGTGGTTCAAATAAGGACGTATGACAATATTTGGGAATCTCAAAGGTACAAATTAATTTGTACCATTCAACAAAGTCAACTCGATAGGTTAAATGCACGGTTAAACTAACTGATCATGCTGAAGGAAAGAATGGAAAAGAAGAAGTAGTAAGTCACATTTGCTTTATAGCAACAGGAATAAAGACATAATTATCTACTCACATGTAATACCGTAAAATCTCTGTTACATAATTATTCTCGAAGTTTTCTTTTTTCTTCTCGGAGGAGAAGGAGGAAGGGGTATACAGGGGAGATGCAAAAAAAAAAGAACGTGTGCCATAAAATAATGTGACTTGGGTTCTATTTCTCTAGTTAAAAATGTTTTGTATATTTTATCTCTGTTCACTAGTTGCATGACTAAATTACAGTTCTTATCTTTGTATTCAAATCTTGTTTGATGATGTTTTGAGAGAGTCCAAACATAGGCTTGAACTATATATCAAAGTGTTGTGTGAAAGTCCAAAGAACTCGGCGGTATGAACAGGTCGGAGTAAAACAAGCTACATTTGTCGAAAGTCTGTTGAGAGGTTCATTAACTCAATACACGATCAATTAGAAACAACGGTTCTATTGCTGAAAAGAGGTAATTCAAATACAAAAGACACTAGGCCTACCGGTATACAAAATCAATACCCTTTACACATATAGGCTACAATATGCTTCCCCGCGTTGCCATGCGAGGATCACAGTAAGATCGAACAATAGATATTGATCCAACCTACAACGGCGTTGTAAACGTTCCTTAGCAAGTCAAACACAAAGTATACCGGTAGAAAGAAAGTCAAAAAGTCAAAATTCCATAGACACTCGTGTTAAAAGTCAGTTCCACAAATAAAATACCTATCATGCACTTTTCAAAACGTCAATAATTCCTAAAAATCTTTAATTAAAATTCAAAATGTCAAAATTCACATAGAAACACGTTTTGTAAGATACATTTTGCTCGAAAAAAAACTAAGTCCAAAATAAAAAAAAAATCCCTAAGTAAAATTCATAAAGTCACAATCACAATGACACGCGTGTTATAAGTCAGTTTTTATCCAAGTCCAAAATGAGAAATCCCTAATTAAATTCGAAAAGTCAAGACCTCGTCAAAACCCCATAGACACGCGTGTTATAAGTCATTTTTTTCTCGAAAAAATGTCAAAGTTAATGTACACGAGTCAATTAGAAATAGTATAAGTACGAACAAATTCGTGAACAAAACCTATGGCCGTCCCGGAACTCACTGCTATAACTACTCACTGTCCTACTTGTAGCTACTTGGATCTTGGATCTTGGATCTTGGATTATTTTCCTCCTAAATATTCCGAAGAAGAGTTTTGCCTGGAGGTGGGGGAGGGTGGACGATTACATTTTGGAAAAAAAGTTCTTTAGTAACTGCATTTTTAAATGAGAGCGGGGAGGTTTGGTCGATGGTTGCTTGTTGTAGGTTAATGTCAAAGTTAATGTACACGAGTCAATTAGAAATAGTACGAAAATATTCGTGTACAAAACCTATGGCCGTCCCGGAACTCACTGCTATAACTACTACAGTGTGACTTTAATACGATTAATTTCGACGTCTCTACAGAGACTTGATTATATAATATCATACTTTGAGTATATTTCATATTATGTTCTAATGTTGTCATTTATGGGAAGTTCTGTTTTGTAAAATAAACTTGAACTTGAAAATTACCCCAAGTTGGCCGGTGAAAATACATTAAACTAGAAATATCGCAATATGCATTGCCGTGCAATGCGAACGTATCCCCCGGCATGCAGTGGCAGCGATTTTTGTGTCATCCTTATGTTCGAAGGTGGAAACAAAATGATGACGTATAGATCGCCACTAGTATTTTTCTGACAACGAATGATAAATAAGCAAATATATATAACAATATTATTGTTATTATCAAAAATGATATAATAAACTGTCATGACTGCTAAATTTCCTCAAACATTATATCACTATTTGCGGAAGAAGGACTTTCATTTTAAGCAGATTGCTTGATAATACGACAGCCCGAGACAAAAGTCATGAAACAGATTAACACTTTTATTAAGCAGAACGGATAGATAATTGAATATACGAATTTTAATGACGATGATATTGACAATGCAGATGCGGATGATGATGAAGATGATGAAGATGATGATGATGATGATGATAATGATAATGATTCGAATGAAAGAAGAGATGATATTATGATATTACAGAAATTTTACCTTGAATATTCTCCGTTCTAATTACTAAATGTGTTAATATATTTCTCTCAAATCTCATTATTGGTGGAAATGTCAATTTGTTATATGGGGCTATGCGATCTTTACATCCGTGCACATGAAAATTGGTTTCCTTTCCAGCTAGGTTGACCCCTGGCTCCCGGACTATGTGGGCGGCATCACCAAGATACACCTCCATACAAATTTGAAAGAAATCCGTGAAGGAATGTGGCAGTTAGAGCGCACACAAGAATATGAAGTGGCGGACGCTGCTGAATCCAAAGTACTGCCGGGGGATAAAATTAACTATATTACACACCCTTACCAAGTTTGTTATTTTCAAAGCGTGTGAAAAATAGAGTTTTCTCGATTTTGTTTATTGAGAATGTGACATATTAAAGCTTACATTCAAGTATTCAAGAAAGACACGAAATGTATAAGAGGTATGAATAATTAAGTTGCTGACTGTAATGGCCATTTTGTTAGTTCATTGTACATCAATTATTTGTTTTACACTGTCGGGGACTAGTTGGCCTGTGTTTATTTGAGGTAGCCATGTTGGACAGCAAACGAAGATAAAACTTTAATTTGAATATAGGTTACATGCTTTCAGTTCTAGCTAATGGAAAGTAAAAGTACACAGAAAAACCCCAGACTTACTCTTAATTTCCAGCAAAACTAAGTTATATTTGCCAAACCATCTACTTTGAAAACGAGTACCTAAATGTAGAATAGTAGAAATCCACTCTATTAGGACCGGATCCATTTGTTTTAGAGTGGAATCCATTCTAAATTATAGTGAAATCATTCTAAACGAGTTATCTGTATTACTATTTTGAGAGGATATCCCTACTATGTTCATGTTTGAGCGTTGATATCCAATCGACATGAAATGATACATTATATGGATCCTAAAATATGGATGTCCACTCTTGTTGATTTAGAGAGTTTTTATGATATGCAACGTTTATAAATCGCCTATTAAAGGCCCACTGCACTACTTGCAGCTACGTGCGCCCTCTATATAACAAACAATGCCTAATCGGTGACCATTGGTCCCCCATAATCCTCTTTTTCTTATGTTAACTGAGAGCAGAGTTCATGAGATAACCACCTGTCCAGTGACCTTGCAGGGCAGTCTAATCCCTCCTGTAAACTACGGCAGATATAAGCTTTAAATTATTAGATAACAGGAATGAAATGAAAGAGGGAGAGAAAGAGATGGGGGATCATTTAGCTTTCTTTATATGGTTTCTTCCCTGCTTTACCCAACTCCTCTGCCCACCTTTGAACCTCCTCTACTACTCTATTGATCCTAGTCGTATAAACTTTTGCACGGTGTATACCATCCCCACTAAAAGCTATGACTCTGGTTTTCATTATAGCCTTCGACCATGACTGTAATGTCTATGATTTTTATTTTTATTATTATTATTATTATTTATTATTATTATTATTATTTTTTTTTTTTTTGGGGGGGGGAGGGGGAGGGGGGTATTCGATTTGTTGATTTATATACCAGTGAAAAACAAACAGGTAATATAAATGCGAAGGCTACTGGTTAGGAGGTGGGGAAGCTGGTCCAAAATGTCCAAGTTGTCCTCATTTTTACTTTTTCAATGCATTTTCTTTTTTTTCTTCAAGCTTTTCTTTCTTTTTCATTCTTTCATCATTTGAAGGGGTGGGGGACGCACCCCGTGCTTCCTGTGTATACGCCACTGTTTATTAATGTAATTAATTTTCTTTTCTTCAAATGATTATCGTAAATGTACTATTATTATTTCACAGCATGGATCAGGAATAGAATCTATCACTGTTCAGAATAGTCCGTCCTACATCAACATTTCTTGGGCGACAGCAGCAGGGTCATCATGGGACTACTACACTGTGGATGTTATCAAATCATCCCAAAGAAGCGTGGGTGGATATCCAACCAACACCATCGACACGACACATCTGATAACCGGACTCAAACCTGAAGAACAATGCACAATAGTTGTCACACCATGGACTACTGAGGGCGCTGGACGTTCATTGAATATAACCGTTACTACAGGTAACGCAATTGTGCACTTTTGAAGGAAGTAATTTTAATAGATAACATCCGGTTCCCCCGAAGGAAAGTCCCAAACCCCGCACAAAGACCCAAAACCAAACAAAAAACTAAAACAAAAACATTAATATATATATATATATATATATATATATGCATAAATATATATTTACTTCATAATTTGATAAGATTCCTGTCGTTTTTATTTCTTCATTTCAATGTCCTTCGTATTTTTCCCCTTCTGCCATTCGTCATGTTCTTAATCGAACACATAAGCCCGAATTCACAAAGCAAGGTTTGAGCTCAGACCAAGGTTTGAGCTCAAACCTCCTTTTGTTTCGCCAAACCTCCTTTTGTTCTTTTCAAACCAGGTTTGTAAAAAACGCGTAAAACGCGTCATATGACGTACGAAAACCAAGGTTTGTCGACAAACCTCCTTTGTGAATTCGGGCCACAGTGTGTAGCAGCAAAATGTTAGATATATGTACAGTATGTAAAAAGATAGTCAGTTAGTATACATGCTGTATATCATTGGTTATTTTCTAGAGGCAATTGCTGAAGGAGAGATATTGGTGTCTGATGTTACGTCATCATCGGCTTTTATCCAATGGAAACCTGTCGCTGGACTCTTCTTCTATGGCATGGAGGCTGAACCAAGTGATGCCATTGAGGATACAGGGGGTATCTTTGAAGCTGAGGTCGGACTGACCATTCTACTTCCAGGAACAGTGTTTACCGTGACTTTAAGAGGTGGTAGTCCAGTCATGGACCTGGCATCAACGCAAATAAGAAGCGGTAAACGACAATAACTTGACACGTTATTATCTTAACATTAACATTCAATTATAAAATCAATTTTTAAAAGTGAGTTGAAACATAAACGCCGGGTTAAACTTTTTTTCTTCTAGATATATGAGAATTGCCAACAATTCTTTTTTACATATAGTATTCATCATTTCCTTTCAAAGCATTTATCAATTGTTTAGAATTGTCCATCCTCATTCTCATCCGCAGTTTTGAACAGAACCATTTTATGTCGTATTGTAAGTAACATTACTCGTCAAATTGTATGGTTACGCACCAGCCGTTATCTCATTACAAACGTCGGATTCTAAAAATAATTTTATTTTGGTTCAACACCCGTGAGTCCAATGAGTGTTATTCTTAATGGTCGGGTGAAATCCAAATGTAAATTGATTCCTGTTGATGTGCAGGGCTGCATACAACTCATATTTTGTTATTCAAACATTTTAGTATATTTCATAGATTTTGTAATGTTTGTTAAAATAATTTTCTCAGACCTGTTAAGCTCCACCCTAACAAAAATGCTCCAGGTCTCATTCATCTTGTGAAATCATCTGTCCATCATTAGTTAACTAACACGGAACAATGCTATGTAACTTTCCCCAGCTCAGCACAAGCTCACAAAGGAATTGCATTCTTTCATATACCTCCCAATAACCTTTCTTTTCTTGGTGATGCTACAGCACGTCTGACATAGCAACTCCTATGTTGGTATTGTATGGCCTATTGTAAACATGTGGTCAGCTCTGGTGAAGCTTCCCGACCCCCCCCCCCCCCCCCCCCCCCCACCTACTCCGTGAACGGAGGGATTTCCTTGCGTGTTACAATGTCCGGTAAAGGGGTACTTTTCACGCACCAAAGTCCGGCTCGTAGTACACAAAACCCGGCCCGTATTGACTTTACACACCGGACTTTGGGGGTGTTTTCAAAAGGAGGGACACATGCATTATGCGTACCCTAAATAACACTGAGTGGGGGGTGGGGGGGGGGGGCGAAGCTTCATTCCAACGTATCTATGAAATATATTTCAATGTTTGAATAACAAAATATGAGTTGTAATACAGCCCTGCACATCAACAGAAATCAACTTCCTATTTGGATTTCACCCCAACTTTAAAGTAACGAATACGACCGAAGCAAATCTCACTCTACGATTTTCAAATGAATTTATTTTCGTTTTGTAGCACCCGAGAGTCCAGTTAACGTTTCTCTTAAAGAAATTGGTACGACTGAAGCGACCCTCTCCTGGACCCCTCCGACCAGCCCACATGACGCATACGAGTTCTACGTCATTAATAATTCAACCAATGAGAGATCACCCACTACAACTAAACAGCGTGGTGACGTCAGTGATAACGAGGTGACGTTGACTGGTCTCTCTCCTGCTACCATCTATTCATTTGGAGTTGGATCTGTATTGAACGCCATGGATTCCTTCGGATTGCAGAGGAGTGGTCAAGATGATAACCCGACAGTGTACGGTCGAACTGGTAAGCAAATTTGAAAATTGACCTACAGTAATTAACGAGGTTTCGATCGAACCGCACCAGAGATGTATTCTCATTTTAGTGAAAATGCATCCCACCTATATAATTTAAGGAGCTTTTAAAAACGTTGATTCTCCCGCTATTCAGAGTGGTAATGTCACTCCTGGCTTGTCAGTTGCATAAGGAACCTCCTCTTAAAATTAGCTTTAAAGGTACTATGTCCTATTTGTAGGCCAACACAAATGAAAAGGTGAAATTCCAACGGCATTTCAAAGATAATACTAATTTAGAATTTCCCTAAAAAAAGGGCGGCTTGAAAATGTCTTATCTTATTTCTATAACGTACGAAAACATAAGTATAAAATGAAAAAGTATGAACCGGCAGAAGAAGACAAATTTCAATCATATAACATGTCATTTACTTCTCTTATCTGACTGTCAAGCATAGGTATTCCTTTAATTTCCTCTTAAAATGAGCATAGTTTTCTATTTCCTTTACACCATTGAGAAGGGAATTCCAATGTTTTATGGCATTGTAATAAAACGAATTTCCAATACTACCTTCTCTTTCTGGTAAGTTAAAGTTGAATCGGCTATTTCTTGTATTATAATAATGTAAGTCAGTAACAAGATCAAAGTTGGATCGAATATAATAATTCGACCTAGTATGATATATTTTATGCACGTGATGCAATACGAGTTGTTTTGATCTTTGGTCGTCTTCAAGAAAACCAGCTTTAGAAAGTTCGCTGTAGCCAACATGAGTTCTTGGACCAGAATAGTTGATAAATCTCACCATTTTGTTCTGTATAATCTTCTACTTCTTTTGATCTGACTTGTTTATGTTACTATACTATGCAGGGTTAGCATAGTCAAATAAACATTGAATAAGAGCAAAACAGAGTGTACGTCTTGCTTTTAAATCCATACAACTTTGATACCTGTACTAACATTTCAGACGAGAATTTGCTTTTTTTTACAACTGATTCTACTAAAGATGAAAATGAAATTGCGCTAGCCAACTCAATGCCTAAATACTTCACAGAATCTTTTCTCTTGATTACTTGATTATTGTGTGTCACTTTGAATTCAAATGACTTTTTAGAACTACTTTTAGAACAAAACAAAATGCTTTCTGTTTTTCCCCAAGTGTAAAGAAAGCTTATTATCAGTCATCCAATCGACACACGTAGACAGCTGTTCACTGAGCTTTTCCTCAATATATTTAGGATCAGGATTTGAATAGAGTAGTACGCTGTCATCTGCGTACAGTAATAGTTTAAAGTCTTTTATACAAATACACATATCATTTATATAACTTGAAAATAGAATTGGGCCTACAATGCTTCCCTGAGGAACACCGCATGTTATAGGCATTAGTTTGGAACGAATATCATGAATGGCCACTACTTGGTGTCGATTAGATAAGTAGGATCTGAACCAATCTAAACTTGCCTTATTAAAACCCATTAGTTGTAACTTCTTCAATAAGACGCAATGATTAACTGTATCAAAAGCTTTTTGCAGATCAAGGAGCACCATACCAACAAAGCGCTCTTGGGAAGTTTCTGTCCTTAAATAATCAGTCAAATGAATTAGACATGTTTCAGTCGAATAATCATGTCGAAAACCAGATTGAAATTCATAAATTATATCATTTTCTTTGAAGTATCTTTCAATTTGAACACAGACCGATTTTTCTAGAATCTTTGATGCTACGCTTAAAACACTAATAGGTCTATAGTTGCTAACATCAGTTTTATCTTTCTTTTTATAAAGTGGAGTCACTTTTGCTATTTTCATATCCTCTGGAAAAGTACTCGTCAAGATAGATAGGTTCTTTAAGTAACTTAGAGGCTTAAATAAAACCTTCGCACAATCTTTTAGGAATTTAGCTGGAATCATGTCTAAGTCCAGGGGCGGCAATCCCGGGGGGGGGGGGGAGAGGAAGGGGGACACGTCCCCCCTCAATTTTGTTTAGGGGGGATCGCCCCCCCCCCCTCAAAATTTGAAAAGCGCAAAAAAAATGTATAGCAAATACTGACTAAATACTGCAACTCACATTTGGGCTCTGGAAGGCCCAAGAGTGCAGTGTTTAGACAAATAAAAATGCAAAAATCTTCTCACTCGGGAGCTACGCTCCTTCGCATAATATCCTTCAAAATGTACAAGTAAATACCGAAAAAGGGGAGTGTGAACAAAGTATAGGCCTATTGCTTGTTTTTAACAATAGTTTTGCTAAGATTGTAATTTTGTAATACAACAAAACTTCAAAAACCTGTGAGGGGGTAGTTACTTCCGTTACGTCACCCCTCTCATTCACTATTGCTCCCTCGCACTTGCGGGGGGCTTTGGAGGCAGTTCCCCCCAAATGAAATTCAAACGTGGTTTATTTCTAATTCGATACCAGTGATTTACATAATGTTGCTGAAATGGCATGATAATTCCCTGAGCTTCCGGGGGCTTTGCCCCCTGGACCCCACCAAGGACCCGAAGGCGGGTCGCCTTGTTGCTCATCTGACCGTAAATAAATGCCTAAAACGCCTGAGCTTCCGGGGGCTCTGCCCCCTGGACCGCACTCCAATTAGTGACATGCGTGCCAGTGTCACAAATAAGGTATCAAGATATGCTCATCTGACCGTAAATATATGCCTAAAACCCTTGAGGTTCCAGGGGCTCCGCCCCTGGGTGCTCACCTGACCTTAATAAATGCCTAAAACCCCTGAGCTTCATGGGGCTCCACCCCCCCCCCCCCCGCCAATTTTTTTTTTTTTTGCTCATTTCGCCACTCGTCCCTCACATTTCGTCTCCCCGGTCATGAAAAGAAATCGCCGCCCCTGTGTCTAACCCAGTACTTTTGGAAACATTCAACTTACGTAACTCTTTGAAAACAAATTGTTCACTGATTGGTAATAACTCGAAGCTGTTTTCACGTAAACCTTTCCTTTCGTAAAAATCACGAATACAATCATTGTCTGCGCTGAAAAAGTCTTTGGAAGGCGGGGGGGGGGGGGTCGTCTACTAATTTGGCAGCCACATTTATGAAATGAGAATTGAATTCATCAGCGAAGGCCATCTTATTATGACATAATTCCCCATCAATTTTAATGACAGATTCTTGTTCTTTTCGCTTCTTATTTTTTTAACCCTAAGCTTTTTAGATTCTGCCAAAGCCTTTTCGAATCTTGTTTATTTTCTTTTTTCTTGTTTTGTAAGTAATCGAGTTAAGCCTTTTTCACCTCTCTTTGGACCATATTTCTTAATACTCTGTATCTTTATAAAGCGTCTCATCTTTTGCTCTTTTCTTCAATTTTTTGTATACTATATTTCGCTCTTGAATTAGGGAAAGAATGTTCTTAGTCACCCAAGTTTTTGATCTTTGTTTTATTCTAATCCGTTTCAGTGGCGCTATCATATTCAAATTTGAGATAAAAACATGTTGAAATACTGACCATGCCTCATTTACATCTGTACAGTCAGTTATTCCTGACCAATCAACAACAGATAGTTGAAGATTGAAAGACTCTTCTGTATATTTTTTCATGGATCTGATATCATTAGTCCTGTGATGACCTATAGCCAGTCTAATATTTTTCCGTGTACAGAAAGTAAAAGAATGGTCGCTAATACCTAGATCAATGACACCACTTTGACTTATTTTGTTTTCTTTGGTACAACCAACATGATCCAGTAGAGAAGAACATGTAGGTGTAACGCGTGTTGCCTCTTTAATGAGTTGACTAAACCCGTGAAGACTCAACAAGTCAATATATTTTTTAGCCAGTGGCGATTTGTGAAGAAGACAAATATTCGTATCTCCTAAACGAATTATTTCTTCATCCTTCTTTAATGTATCAAGAATATTGGACAATTTCTCGATAAACAAGTTGTTTTTCGGAGGTCGATACAGAACGCCAACAACAATTGGTTTTGATCTTGGTATTAGAAAATTTATCCACAGGGATTCTGTATCTCCAGTACTTATAGCATCCATAATATTAAATGCAATATAATTTCTGATATAGAAACATACACCACCTCCAGAGCCAGAGGATCGATCATGGCGTATGATTTTATATCCGTCTATTTCAATTTCTTCATCATTTATGGAATTGTTTAACCATGTTTCAGTGAAAGCAATAATAGACAGCATTTTTCTTTTAAAAAAGAATTCTAAGTTCCGATGTCTTGTTTAGGATAGACCTCACATTAAGGTGTAAAAAAGGAAGACCTTTAACTTTAAACTTTTCTTCAAATTCTTGATAAAGAGAAGTGTTTTCATCTCTGAGGTTTGGCTGAATTATTCTTGCTATCGCTTGCTTTTCAGGTGTAACGCGCGTTACCTTAAAATAGTTTTCTTTTAGTCTATCCTCACTTTGGCTTTCTTTTTCTAGACAATCGTCAGTAAATAATGAGTCACAAAAAGATGACAGACAACATGTTAAACAATTCCACTTCTCATCAGGGCATTCATAATATAACCTGCGGTACTCTGAAAAACTGATAGCTTGACAATTAGTGTGAAACCATTTTTTACAATTAGAACACAGAAGGCCGTGTTGATTATATTTAACTGGTTTTTCACAGTTCCCACAAGGAAACTTATATTTCCGACCGCCAACTATAATTTTCGGATCATCACTTGATTTTGTCAAACTTTCACTTAATTCAATACCTTTCTTCAAATAGAATCTATCACTGTTCAGAATAGTCCGTCCTACATCAACATTTCTTGGGCGACAGCAGAAGGGTCATCATGGGACTACTACACCGTGGATGTTCTCAAATCATCCCAACAAAGCGTGAATGGATATCCAACCAACACCACCGACACGACACATCTGATAACCGGACTCAAACCTGAAGAAAAATACAAAATAGTTGTCACACCATGGACTACTGAGGGCGCTGGAAATTCATTGATTAAAACCGTTACTACAGGTAACGCAATTGTGCATTATTGAAGCAAGTAATTTTGAAGAAAACACCCGGTCCCGGGACCCGGTCCCTCCAAAGGAAACCCCAACCCCGCACAAAGACCCAAAACCATATATATATATATATATATATATATATATATATATATATATATATATATATATATATATATGTATGTATAAATATATATTTACTTCATAATTTGATAAGAATCCTGTTGTTTTTATTTCTTCATTTCAATGTCCTTCGTATTTTTCCCCTTCTGCCATTCGTCATGTTCGTAGTGAAATGTTTACAATCTTATCCGAACACACAGTGTGTAGCAGCAAAATGTTAGATATATGTACAGTATGTAAAAAAGATAGTCAGTTAGTATACATGCTGTATATCCTTGGTTATTTTCCAGAGGCCATTGCTGAAGGAGAGATATTGGTGTCTGATGTTACGTCATCATCGGCTTTTATCCAATGGAAACCTGTCGCTGGACTTTCCTTCTATGACATGGAGGCTGAACCAAGTGATGCCATTGAGGGTACAGGGGGTATCTTTGAAGCTGAGGTCGGACTGACCATTCTACTTCCAGGAACAGTGTTTACCGTGACTTTAAGAGGTGGTAGACCAGTCATGGACCTGGCATCAACGCAAATAAGAAGCGGTAAACGACAATAACTTGACACATTTTTATCTTAACATTAACATTCAATTATAAAATCAATTTTTAAAAGTGAGTTGGAACATAAACGCCGGGTTAAACTTTTTTTCTTCTAGATATATGAGAATTGCCAACAATTCTTTTTTACATATAGTATTTATCATTTCCTTTCAAATCATTTATCAATTGTTTAGAATTGTCCATCCTCATTCTCATCCGCAGTTTTGAACAAAACCATTTTATGTCGTATTATAAGTAACATTACTCGTCAAATTGTATGGTTACCCACAGGCCACCACCCGTTATCTCATTACAAAAAAATAATTTTATTTTGGTTCAACACCCGTGAGTCCAGTGAGTATTATGCTTAATGGTCGGGTGAAATCCAAATATAAATTTGGTCCTGTTGATGTGCAGGGCTGCATACAACTCATATTTTGTTATTCAAACATCTAAATATATTTCATAGAAAATAATTTTCTCAGTCCTGCTAAGCTCCATCCTAAAAAAAAATGCTCCAGATCAAATTCCTCTTGTGACATCATCTGTCAATCATGAGTGAGCTAACATGAGACAATGGTATGGAACTTTCCCCAGCCTAGCACAAGCTCACAAAGGAATTGCATTATTTCATATAATACCTCCACCTTATCTTTTTTTTCCTGGTGATGCTACATCACGTCTGACATAGCAACTCCTATTTTGGTATTGTATGGTCTATTGTAAAAAGGTGGTCAGCACTGGCGAAGCTTCATTCCAACGTCTCTATGAAATATATTTAGATGTTTGAATAACAAAATATGAGTTATAATGCAGCCCTGCACATCAACAGAAGTCAACTTTATATTTGGATTTCACCCCAACTTTAAATTAAAGAATACGACCGAAGCAAATGTCACTCTACGATTTTCAATTGATTTTATTATCGTTTTGTAGCACCCGAGAGTCCAGTTAGCGTTTCTCTTAAACAAACTGGTACGACTGAAGCGACCCTCTCATGGACCCCTCCAACCAGCCCACATGACGCATACGAGTTCTACGTCATCAATAATTCAACCAATGAGAGATTACTAATTCCAAATAAACAGCGTGATGACGTCAGTGAAAACGAGGTGACGTTGACTGGTCTCTCTCCTGCTACCATCTATTCATTTGGAGTTGGATCTGTATTGAACGCCACGGATTCCTTCGAATTGCAGAGGAGTGGTCAAGATGATAACCCGACAGTGTACGGTCGAACTGGTAAGCAAATTTGAAAATTGACCTACACGAATTAATGAAATTTCGAGCGAACCGCACCAGAGATGTATTCTCATTTTAGTGAAAATGCATCCTACCTATATAATTTAAGGAGCTTTTAAAAACGTTGACTCTCCCACTATTCAGAGTTGTGATGTCACTTTCGGCTTGTCAGTTGCATAATGAACCTCCTCTTAAAATTAGCTTTAAAGGTACTATGTCCTATTTGTAGGCCAACAAAAATGAAAAGGTCAAATTCCAACGGCATTTCAAAGATAATACTAATTTAGAACTTCCCTAAAAAAAGGGCGGCTTGAAAATGTCTTAAAGTGGGAAAATAACGTTTATTAGTTGTCGAATCGACTTAAGAGCTATAGAGCCAGTAAGTACTAATAGACTGATTTTCCCGGGATCGCCGCCCCTGACAATACTTCAGATTTACGTATACTGCCATCTGTTGCTGAAAATGCACCTTGAGCTTCGGGGGCTCCGCCCCCTGTCCCCACTTTGAAAAACGTTCAGCGGGGCCTGCAATTAAGAGTGGGGGGGGTGCAGATTTGCTCATTACGCCACTGACAGCAGCATAAACAATATATACATTTAAGGATACAAAGAAAACACAACAATAATAGAAATAATAACAATAACAAAACTGACATGTAAATTTAAAAATGGCATTAAAAATTGAAGATACCCCCAAGTTGAGGGTGGAACTCTTTTTACATATTGTACCCCTAATTGGTTTGTGCACACACGTACAATAATTGTCCGTTGGTCCGTTTGCAGGTAAAATTGTCCAGGAAAAGAATATGTGTACGTCTTTCCTATTTTAGTTTATCGTGTTGATTGGGAAAGATAGAGTTGTTTATTAAGGGAAATTAACAAAAGTGTGATGGAAAGATTTTGTGGGTTTTATCTGTAGCCACTGAAGTAAACACACATCTCTCTCTATATCGTTCAAAAAGGGTTGATCATTCAGATATGCCACGTCAAACCGCGATGGTTTTAAAATACAAATGTGTACATTAATGGCAAGTATGCGCAACAAGGTTACCACGTGTATACACTTATCGCTATAATTTAAAGGTAAAGATCAGTTCTGGTCATGCGATTGCACTGTGAAAGAAACATCGTGGAATCGATCAGAAAAGGTTGATCATCTAGCATTATAAGTATAAGTGTGTACTCCAAGGTTCTGGAATCATCAAAATAATAAGAAATTTGGCCCAGTCTTGGTAAAGTTACAGCACTGTACGCAGAAAGATGTATATAGGACTACGCGACCCGTGCTTGACACGTGCGCGATATCTATTTGGTCCTAACAGATATAATAATTTACCAAATATATCAATTAGTAGGCGGTTTCCCGGCAAAATTTGTATCATCATGTATTAGTCAAAACATGTTCTTCCACATGATTGGTGATAAGAGCTTCCATTTCATTTTTTGAGAGGGGGCGTTTCCAAAACTGGTCTTTACCTTTAAGATAAAGGAATATCAAGAGTGTTACACTTACGTCATAAAAAAACAAACAAAAAACAACAACAACACAACAAAATGGCCGTTTACCAGAGAACGAGGCTTAATGGTAATCTAATGGTCCATATTTTCCCCATACCTATAGGACCAGAGGCTCTGCAGAGGATCGAGTTAATCGCTGTCAGCGACGATTCTGTCACGGTAATGCTGACACCCCCAAGAAGCCGCCATAATGGATACGAGCGCTTCCTCTTCAATCCACCCACCACTGATTCACCACGTATCACGACCATACAGAGAGAAGACGACATGACTTACATCTGGACGGAGTCTGGGTTATCACCTTTTAACGTCTTCACTTTAGAGGTTGGAACGTTTCTCAACGCGGAGGGCCCCTTTCCGATGCAGAAGAGTGAAGATAATCTATCGTGGACGTTCCAAAAGGAGCCCCAAACGGGTAACTTCTGTAATATAACTACTCCTACTCCAACTACTACTGCTATTTCTACTGCAAATACTAACACAAATGATGAAAATTATAAGAATAGTTATCTATCATCAAAACCTGTTTTGCTCTTGATGTAAGGGTTGTTGTGTTGCTATGCTGTATCCAAACTATGAACTTCAAATATCACTTCTCGTCAAGTGTTTAAACCACTCGTCTATGACACCTCTACAAACATTGGTCAATGAAACAAAATATAAGAGTACCCATGGTCGGTTTAAGTTGAATCTGTAAAAGTAAGTTTATTTCAAGTAATGAATGAATGAATGAACTTGAATTTGAAATCATTTCCAAGCAAAATACAATTCAAATCTCTCAAATGTATTTCATAAAGGGATTGCAAATACTCATGGAATGACTAATGACATGAGAATCATTTAGGTTCATTTTCCAACACAATGTTTGCATTATAATGTCTTATTATTATCATATCTTTGACTTAAAAAATATGTGTTATTATTTTACTTCAAGTATATGACAAATACTCACACGAGTTCTTATATATTTTTTTCTCTCCGTTTTGTAGATGACGGTACAGGGAATGCCGTCTCACCTACTCTGCATTACACTCTGCTTATCATCCCTGCACTCCTGGCTGTCTTTCTGGTGTGAAGTCAATGTGACTGTTATCTGTTTACCCCACGCTTTCGCTGAAAAATTTAATGGAGATGGTGTAGATAATTAGAAATGATTTTATGTCACATCCGATTTTGTTGTTGTTGTTGACAGTGTCGGTGTTTATGTCCAGACACCTTTCTCAGACGATTACTTGCAGACTGTAATGAGGTACCAGGGGGCATGCATAGGCCTACCCATTGGCTATCGCCAAAACGTAATTTTTGGCGATCGAAGAACTGGCAGCAAACTTTAGTCTGCTACACACAAGTTTAGACTTAGATAGCGAAAATATCACATAGTAGGTCAATAATTTTGGATGTGTCATAGTACGTTTTTGTAATTCAAAATTAAATCTAATTGTAATGCTAAACAAACAGCTTGACCAAGATGCCCTGTATTAACATTGATTAACAATCACAGAAGACTAGTTGATATTAGGATATGTTACTTGTTTCAATATTAACAAGCACGATTATTAACAAAGGAAATATGAGTATAGAAAATTGTGTATAAATTACATTTAAAAAAAAAAAAAGTAGATAAGGGAAAAGACAAGGTCATATTTTATTATTAACAATACAGGACTAATACTTCATATCATTCATGATGGAATACGTGAAAATATATTAACGGACACGTTTAGCATGACGTCTGTTTCGAGTCACAAGGGCGTTAATTCTTGAATTTCTTTAAAGTCTTTGACCATTTGTTTTTAATCAAAATATCATAGTGTTATTGCGTATGATGGACTTATGTGGAATCGCTACTTGTCATTTCCAATTTATTAGGGAATTTAAGCAAACGTTATGTAACATTAGTTGTCATCATGAAGTCTAATCATCAGTGATTATGCGACTCTAGTGTTCTTGTTAGGAATTATTGTGGTCTTGTGGACAAGTTACCGGACTATAGATCATTAAGGTCCAAAATCCGAATCCTAGCCACGGCGCTAATGTTATTTGTAGATTTACATTATGTACGTTATCTAAAGGCTTAAATGGCCGAGTTGCTCATTGGCGAGATTTCAAAATAATTTTTATAATTTACCCATTTGTACTATTCATGTTTTGATTCTTGTTAATTCTATGCCAGGTCTACCTCAAACTTTCATGCAGTATATTCTCTTGAAGTTCATGGTTCCACTACAGTGCACCATAGTTTTTATTCATATATAGTCTAACTTGTCATAAATGATATCATACCGGAAGTGAATTGGTATGAAAGGTCATATGAGTTTAAACAGGACGGTGTATAAGGATTGTATGCTAATATTTTTCGTGATACAAATTGAAATGCACAGAAAATATTAGCATACAATCCTTACACACCGTCCTGCTTAACTCATACCCATATGTTTGCCTGTCAACTATATATGTTATTTTGTGGTAGTTTGGCACAACACAAATTAAGAGGATTTGGGGGAAGGGCGGTTTAGGGTAAGGCTGGGCCAAATAACATTAATTTCTAGTTTCTCGTCTCTCCAGCCTTCCCTCGTTAGGTCCGCACCAGTCTGTTATTACTATTTT
Source organism: Strongylocentrotus purpuratus (assembly GCF_000002235.5). NCBI lineage: Eukaryota > Metazoa > Echinodermata > Echinoidea > Camarodonta > Strongylocentrotidae > Strongylocentrotus > Strongylocentrotus purpuratus. The sequence continues at coordinate 2,303,387 of NW_022145609.1, forward strand.
TCTTATTATTTGATAAGGAATTTGAAATAAAATGAATAAGAATGTGATATCTAGACAACGAGATTCTGAAGAAGATAAGATTTTCCCTTTTTTGTTCCTGCGTACATTAGTGCAACAAACAAACGAGAATGAAGGAACAAAAATGTGTGCGAAATCGACCCCATGGCATTTGTATATTAAGGAAAAATGAATCCCTTCTCCTTGTTTAAATAAAATCGGATTGTTTTAGGAATATTTTTTTACTTGACCCGTGGGAATTATTGGCTTTTGGAAAATGTAAATTTACTCAGAATTCACTCAGAGGGAAAGACATATTAATGGCAGTTAGTCCCTTTTGCACACTTGTTTAACTTGTTTAAAATATATCTTTCAGATATTATGTGAGAATTTCATCAGTCATAGGTTCTTTGTAAGAAATGAAAATCTAGCACAGTTTTTCATCGTAATAACAGTCGACATAATTTTGAAATACGTACCAAAATTTGTTCAAATTCAGAACATGAATATTTGGAATTAAACATTCAAGACTTATTAGTCTAAAGTTATTTTCTATTTTTGTTTCATTCGCTGGGAGTTTCCTAATAATATACCTCTTCAATATACCACTGGATTAACGGCACTTCAGAGTTTTAGGTCTGCACAAGAGACAACCCACCTTTAAAGCTGTGTGCTTTTCAGTGAATATGTGACCCACTGCTTTCAAGAATTTGTTTCCGGAACTGGAACTCACGATAAGCTGTGCCATATGAATTTGGAAAGAACATAATACAAATGGATGGGGCTACACATTTAAAAATGCTAAGCATCTTATTTTTGTCAATTCATAGTGTACTGAGAAATTATTCAATTGATTTTGCGCTATAATTATAAGAAAAAATGTTCATGTTTGTCAATTATGCAATATTGATATAATGATATGAATGAAATATGAAAAGAATTGATATCATTTAAACGATATGATATGAAAGCTGTATTTGTATATGTTTTAGAATGCCAAGGGTTTCTATGAAAACTAGTTATTGTATAAGAGTTATAGATAGTGTGTATCATGGGATAATAATTGCAATTTATATATATATCGATAAAATGTGCTTCCAACGATGTGTCTGTAGAATATGTCTGTATGAGGTTTAAATATATAACACAGAATGTCTTTCTTCTTCTTGTTCTTCTTCTTGTTATAATCATTATTATCATCATCATTGTTATTGTCATTATAGTTATTTTTAGTATGGCTATTTTATACTATTTTTTTCTTCTATTTGTTTATATCATTATCATTATTATCATTATTGTTGTTATTATTACTGTTACTACTCTGCGAATGATACATAATGAGACCTTTATTAAAGCAAGTCATGTCAATTAAATTACAGTCAATGAAATAATAAATACATTTTAGAAGAGTATACCTTTTACCTTCTCTTCCCGATCCTTTGCTTGCGTATACTGAAGTTGACTTTGGGTGAACGTGCGTATCATATTTTCGTTTATGTTTATAGTATTCACAATTGGGATCAGAAAGCAGTCATAGTGACGATTTGTGCTATTATATAATTTTTTATTCACTTGACCCTCAATCCAAGGGCTCAGGGTTCAAATCCCAGCCCGCTACTTTTTGACTTAAAACTGACCACGGATACGCCTTTATGTTGATTTATCAACCAATTTATTTAGAGGTGTCATAGTCGAGTGGTTGAAACAATTATTGATCCCGGCACGGATGCGAAATTCATTGTAGTTTGTTCAGCATTGATCGTATCTATAAAATAGCGCCTGGTTGGAATACATCCCCTGGAGTGAGGAATATGCATACATTGTTTGCGGGCAAGCCTTAATCTAATGACCAGGGCCCATTTTTATAAAGAGTTGATATTAATTGCAGCTTATTTGCGATTGATATCACTCGCAGGCTTGTATACATAAGGGAGGGGAGACTGCAAACTTAAAGACGGGGCCTAGATGACCGGAGAAAAAAGTTGCTGTTGATGATTTTGTTTAGACACGGTAAATCACACTTTCAGCCAAAAAGGCATTATACAAATGACTTAGACAACAAAATTACCATACACCGGACAAAATTCAATACAAACTCTCAAATCATAAGGCCTTATATATGAATGAATGATTAATTATATCGAGTTTTGCATGTAGCAGAAGAAAAGAGAGATAGATATGACTAGGCTACCAGTCAAAGTGAAGAGAAGTAAAATAAGGAAGAGGCAACAGAAGAGAAAGTCAAAGATAGAAAGAAAAAATAACAACATTTTCAATACATAATTATTTTGGGTAAAATGCATTACAAACATTAAAAATATTTTTTGTAATGGCATATTAATGATTTCTTCCGTAATATTCTTGAACTGCTGTAACAATTTTTTGGGGGAATCTTGCTCAGCACCTGAAAGACATGGCAATTGATTTAATTTGGTACTGGCATAAATGCTACCCACTCGTATAAAATTTGTTTTTGGTTTACCAATGTACAAAGTGTAGTCTGAATTTCCAAGACAATGCATACGTTTTCATTCAAATAAATTTTGGAGCATAAAGAATGTGGTAAGTATGTAACGTGCATAGAGACATTGTCGATGTACTAAGTATATTAACGAATAATTACATTATTAATGCTAAATATATTACTCATTGCGGATGTAGTATCAAAAATAATATCGCTAGTGATATTCGTTTGTCTCGCTATGTTTCGTGCGCTGCTGCAACACTTCGTCAGGTGATAAAAAATAATGTAAGCAAGCGTGTTTCGTTGTTGTTGTTGTTGTTTTTTGTTATAATGGCAATCAGTCAAGACCTGACTATTATCACCAACGCCTTTCTTTTTAATGATAATTTCTTTATTTCTCTTTTTTTCTCTCTCTTTTTTTTATAATATAAGAGTATCAAATTTACAAATTAAATATAGGCTTCTCTTTTTTTTCTCTTCCCCCCCCCCCCCTTAAAATGAAATGAAAGAGAAAATAGATGAAGAAAAAAAAACACGACAAAATGTCATTTATTGTTGTTGTTGTTGCGAATAATGGCGTTTCCATCGTCATTCGGTTGGTTCTTCGTTTAGATGGCGCTCTTCAATCTCAAAGATTATTTGCGCCAGTCAATTTCGTGTATAGCTTTGGCGTGGGCTTCGGAAATCAAGCCCACGAGCGACTTTCCTTGGTGAAATGAAATTAATAGTGATATTGTTTTAAAAAAAAAAAAAAAAAAAAAAAAAAAAAAAAAAAAAAAAGCTGCAATATTAAAATTGCATAAAATGCACATAAAAGGCGAGATGGGAGTTAGTTGCAATTGTTCATGGAAAAACCGCAAATACTTCATTTTATATATTATTACAGGATCGACATAAGTTAAGGGGATCCCTGATAGCTTTAAAAGCTATCTAAAACGATTAGTATCGTATATGTAACCCAATAATTCACGAGTAAAAATTGGGTTAGACATCAATAATTGTTTCAGATTGGGGTTGTTCAATTTAATCCTTTCTTTTAAGAGACGTCTATCTTTGTCGTATTTTGTACAATAGAAAATAAAATGTTTAATTGTTTCATCTTCTTGACAAACTTCACAAAGACCAGTATCGTGTTGGTTAATTTGAAAAAGGTAATAATTTAAACTACAGTTACCTACTCTTAGTTGTTGTATCAAGCATTCTTCTCTGCGAGATAGGCCTTGTCTATGTATGGGCTTTGAAACGTCGCTATGCAAAGCATATAAAAATCTACCGTGTTCTGCATTGTCCCATTCTGCTTGCCATAATTTGTTATAATGGATCAAACGAGAGGCTGCCAATTCACTTCTTGTATTTGGTATAACTATGTCTATACACCTTTTCATGGCTCCTTTTTTGGCAGCCCGATCTACGATCTCATTGCCCCTAATATCGCAATGTGACGGAATCCATTCAAAAGCAACACAAACATCCTTAAACTGCAAAATATTAATTATGGATAAAATTTCATTTACAATAGCACATCTAATAAAGTATGAATCGATCATTTGTAAAGCTGACAAAGCGTCGCTAAAAATTACCACCGAAGAGGATTCAATAAATGTATTAATCCACTCTAGTGCCATTAGTATGGCCACTAGTTCTGCTCTCATAATACAGACATGGGATAATCTAAAAAATTTCACCACATTATAATGAGACACATAAAATGCGGCTCCTGTCTTCCCATCCTCGAGTTTAGAACCATCTGTATATATATGTAAAAACCCATTCCATGAATTTCCAATGCTATCTAGAACAATCGATTTTATTTCAAATGGAGGCATTTCCTTTTTTTGCACTTTGCCATGGTGTTCGAAAGACACTTGTGGTCGTGCTAACCGCCATTCTGGGATTTTCGGCAATAAGTTGGTTTGCCCTTCCACCACTACTTCGTCTCTAAAGGATCGCAGTTTAAAGGGTCCTTCTCCTATCTTCCATTCTAAGTTATTTAAATCATAGTCATCACCCAATACTTCTTTTGTTGGGTGGTTTAAAGTACTAGACAGTAAATAAACTCGAAAGTTATCATTTAACAACCTTCTACGATATCTCAGAGGCAGCTCCCCGGTCAAAACTTGTAAAGCCTCCAAGGACACATTGTGTATTGTGCCTGTAATAATTTTTAAGGCTCTGTATTGGATAGAGTCAAGTTTTTTTGTTAAAGATATACAAGCAGAATCATACATTTCACTCCCATAGTCCAAAATGGATAGGATAAGTCCTTTATAAATCATCATCAAAATCTCATACTTACTTCCCCAGGGGGTGCCGGAGACACATCGTAGCAAGTTTATTCTTTTCTTACATTTATCAATGATAGAATCTATATGGACAGACCAAGTTAAATTGGAGTCAAACCTCACACCAAGGAACTTATACTGCTCGCATATAGGCAGATTATGTCCTTTTATTTGTAGAAGAATATCTTTCTTTTGTTTGTTGGTAAAGACTAATACTGCAGATTTGGTATTTCCGCCAGGCAATGTGAGAGGGCGTAGTTACTGGTCCTCTCTTAATACTTTTACTGTTGGATCGACGATAGCCTAGTGGCGTTGTGTTGTGCAATTAACAATGTCAGTAAATTGTTAGTAGTTATTTTCTGTAGTAGTAGGTCCATGGTTTTATACTCTACGGGAGGACCGGCGCAGCGGTCAATAATTCGATCGATAATTGGAACAATAACGCACACGGCCTATTGGCCGAAGCACACGGTGATCGACCAATCAGCAAGCCGCTGGTTCGGTCGCTGGTTCGGCTAATGCAAAAGGCCTATTGGTCGACGCACACCGTGCTCGACCAATGAGCAGGCCGCTGGTTCGATTCGCCTGCTGGGCGGAAGCAGTAACGAGCACAACCAATCAACGGGCCTCTGGCTCGGCCCGTCTGCTGATTGGAAATCGACCGGTGCTTTTAGATCCCTTATTGACCACATTGCGAGACAAACGAATATCATTAGCGATATTATTTTCGAAATTACATAATTGTTACTATGAAATGAGTTATTTATAAATTTGAACAATTGTTTTAATTTTACTACGTTAGCAAATGAGCTATGAATCCTTATAAATACAAGGTGCAAAAAGTGCTATCAAGGTTGTAAATATTTTATATCTGTAACTAATTCAAATATTCAACAAGTTCAATGCTGATTCTTTGATAAAATAGGCTCTTATTGTAATTAAGCTCTCGAGCTTTCATGGGCCATCCTATCACCTTAATTTTTATTATTTTCTTGTGTTTTATATCTTTATTTTTCTTGCCATTTGTACCACTCTATTTTGATTCTATGTACATTTAAATCAAATCAAATCAGAAAACAAGAGCTTGCTTTCAAGCGTTAAAATACAGGGAATAACAAAAAGAATTGTTTGTCATTGATATACCATCACATTATTTAGGTTTATATTTACCACACTGTTAAACGGGTAAGGTGCTGGGCAAGCATTTTAGTTGTCAAGATAAACCTTTACAAACAAGGGAAATGCTCTCTGCGGTCTCGCCTACATTATGCAATTCGATATGATGGAAAATTGAGGTTGGGACATTATTCATAGGCAGCTAGGTGGCCCATTAGCAGGCCCCAACAAATGAAATCCTCTGAATATAATCAGTAGTTTAAGTGAATATTGACTAAGAATCATCAGAAGAATTACTTATTATTATTTGTACCACTTGCAGTGGCGGATCCAGGAATTTCTTACCGGGGGGGGGGGGGGGGGCACGAAATCGCATGGGGTGAAATATATGAAAAACGATGGGGCGAAGCGACAGAGGCTAGGGAGCAGAGCGACCAAGCGGGGGTGGGTCTGGAAGGAGGTCAGAATCCCCGCCCTGAGTAGGAAGCATTTGCCATTTTAGAACCACATTAGGCGCATTTTCAGGCTCTTCCTGGAGTAATATGACGTAAAATTGCTTTCTCCTACCCCCTCCAAGAGTAGGGATCTCTTGCAATATTTTTGTCTAATATATCCACCGGCACTTCCTGGAAAAAAATAAGGCCTTCTGATTGGTAAGCAGTTAGAGAAAAGTGATCTGTCACATCGCGAGACGTTGTATATGCTTCGTTGCTTGCTGCACAATTAGAACTTGCCAAAATTATGTATAAACTGTGTTGTTATCAGGGGCGTCGCTAAAAAGTTTTCAGTGGGGGGGGGGGGGATGTATAGGCCAACGATTACCGACAAAACTAGCCACCAATTACCGACAAATATATTAATGCCAATGTAACCCTATAAACCCGGGGCCAGGAATGAAGTTATTTTCATCCCTCCCCCTCCCGCGTGAAGCGCGGAAGCTTAGACATTTCATTAAAATATAAGAGAAAGAAGACGATTCGTTGTACCGTTCCCGACCCTTACTTTTTGTTTCACCCCTCCCGCACGAAGCGAAGAAGCTATGACGTTTCATTTAATTATTAGAGAAAGAAGACGAATCGTTGTACCGTTCTCGACCCTTAATACTTGTCTGAATTCAGTTTACCCCTCCCGCGCAAAGATGGGGGGGGGGGGGGGTGTCGCACCTCCACACCCTCCCCCCTTTAGCGACGCTCCAGGCGTTATCCCATTATTTTTTTTAAATAAATGCAATTCCTCATGCTCTCGCACCTCTCTTCTATCGTTGTTTAATTTCCTTGTCATTTGTTTTCCTTTCTCCTTTAACTAAAAAAAATGCTCTCTTTTCATATCTCTATTTTGATGTTCTGCTGCTTTTTTTTGGGGGGGGGGGGAGGGCTACATGCCTGGCAAGAAATTGCTTGCCCCCGCCCCTTTCCTACCTTCTTATAATATCATTCTCCTTTCTTTCGTTTCCCTTCTCATTATTCTCCTTTCGGCCTTTTCTCTCCTTTCTCTCTTTCCCTTTCTTCCTTTTCCCCTCTTTTTTCTCCTCTCCCCTTTTTCTCTCCTCCCTCTTTTCTTCTTTTTCTCTCTTCCATTTTCTTTCTTTTCGTTCCGCTCTTTTTTCTATCCCCCCCCCCTTTTTCACATTTTTCTCCCATTTTCTTTCCCCCTTCCTCTCCTTTTTTCTTTACCGGGGGGCACATTCCCCCTGTGCCGAACCGAATCCGCCACTGGATTGAAAATTTCATGACATATGAACAAATAACATACAATTAATTATTAATTCTCATATCAAGTTGTGAGAACAAATCCAAGTCTACTGACCTAAAGTGACCTTTGACCTAGACAGAAATAACCGTCTGATTTGGGTCATTTCTTTAATAAAACTGACATTTGTTGAAATTCCCCAATATAATCGGAGGTCTAGTGGAGCCAGACGTAGTCTCAGTGGAACAACCGATGATTAGAGAGACTGAAGTTTTCGGCCTACCTTTGACCTTGACTTTGTGATCTGGAATGTGTGGGATGTGATTTGTGATACTTGATAACCCTTGGGTACAAGTTTCATGGATACACTTTTGAAAATATGCTAAAAATTCAAAATCTTGATGTTAATGCAACATGAAAGTCCAAGTTTGCAGACCTGATTTGTCCTTAACTTTGTAACCTGAAATTTTACTCATATGTTTAAAGTTTCATGGAATAGGAATGCATACTTTCAAAATTATGTTAAAAATTCAAAATATTAACCTTCGGTTAAGTTTTTGATGCTGATACCACAACATAATCTAGGTTTGTTGAATTGAAATGACCTTTGACCTGGACTTTTTGATCTGAAATTATACTTGTATGATTGGGGGTAACCCTTTAATTAAAGTTTCATTGAATAAGAACTTATACTTTCAAAAATATATTAAAAATATAAAAGCTTAACCTTGGTTAAGTTATTGATGTTGACGATGCGGCCGTCGCTGTCGCCGTCACCGCTACCCGAAAATCGGCCCCTAAATCTCGCTTTTTGCTATGCAAGCGAAAGGTATGCGTAAACTTAGTGGAATTTGGGGATCGAGCAAATAGTGGAGATATAGATCTCTGTGTAGGCAGCGTTTAGGGGAAGGGACAAATTTAGAGAGAGAGAGAGAGAAAGGGGGGGGGGGGGAGAGAAAAAGCGAAGAAAAGCTTATAACACGGACAGAACATAAGCCAGACTAGGCATCAGTATAACACCACAATAAATCAAATGGAAGGGCCCTTCAGTAAAAATTGAAAAACTTTAATACAGTAGTGACTGTATTATTTGAAACTATATACAATATCGCACGTAGCTGGCGTGTATATTCGAACGTCCCATAGAGATATATACTTAATAAGGCTAGAGAGCGGACTCGTCATACGCGCCCGTTCAAAGCTCTGTGCGCGCATGGAGCGCGGTCCGCCATTACTAAGGAGGGCAAAACTTCGAGAAATACCCGGATGTTCCTACGAAACTGTGCTACTGATATGCAATATGAAGCTTCATATTTGGGGTTGATTTTTCAGTTTTCGAGTATGAAACGTTATAATTGTGGTATTTTGCATAATGCATGAACCCTACTCATGCCTCAGTCATGGTATCTAGTGTAGGTCAAGATTAATTACGGGTGTTATGGTGAGGTAAAAGGGACACAAAAAGCTATTTATATTTCAGTATATCTTCAATTTTTCTTCCTCTTTGTCAATATAAAAGTGTGATATAATGACATCAAATATTACTTGGCTTTCAAACAATCAGAATCAAGCATTTGGGACTTGTATTTGATATTTATGTCATAATATTAAACAAAGTTTTATGCTACAGGGCCAATGTCTTTCTAATTCAGTTATTATAAGAGCCAGGGTTTATTGATTTAAAACGCTTTAAAGGTAATATATTCATTTTATGTTTATGGCTATTATAAACAGATTGATACCTATAGATTTTGGATAGAGATGGGTACATAGATAGCTAGACACATAATAAGATGGATAGATAGATATAATATAGAAGGATAGGTAGATAACGGAAATGCATATATAGGACGATACTGAAGATAGGAAGAGGGGGGGGGGGGAAGCAAAATTATACACATTTATTTTAAAAAATTATGTTATTTACTCATCCAATCATTCATTCAATCATTCATCCAAACATTCTTTTTCTTCTTCTCTCACTCATTTTATATCAAATTCCTTCTAACCTTCTGTCTTTCACCTATTCTCTAGAAAATCTCTATAATAATGTCTGAAAGAATAATTCAATTCTTTACAGTTCACTAGAAATAAATATTCTTTAAAAACAGCTGATCATTGATGTAATAATTATTTATTCACACCACTTTTTTTCTCCATAAATAATATTCTCCTTGATACAGTATATTCCTTATTTTCTTCATCAACCAGTTTTTAGAGAATATACTTATGATAATTTGATTTGAAGAAAAAAAAATGAATAAATGAACCTTTTTTACCACACATGTGTTGAATATTCTACAGCATAGGCAGTGGCGGATCCAGGGGTGGGCCGAAACGGCCGCGGCCCCCCTATTGGCGGCGCAAAAAAATTGAGATGGAAAAAAAGAGGAAGAAAAAAAGAAAGAAAAAAAGAAAGAAAAAAAAGGGGGGAAAAAAGGAGAAGATAAAAAAAAAGAGAAGAAAAAAGAAAAGAAAAGAGAGAGAGTTCAAAAAAGAGGAAAGAAAAAGAAGAGAGGAGCCGGGGAGAAAGAAAGACAACGAAATGGCACTAAAAATTAGTGACAGTAACGACGAATAAGGGAAAGACAAGGGGAAGGGGGGGGGGGGGTGCGTGAAGGCGGATGCATTGAGGGGAGGGGGGGAGGGGTGACTGGCCGTATTCTTATTTTTAGGTTATGCGAAACTGAGTCGGAATTATGCTTCTTTTAAAAAAAATCTTACCATGCTTGTTTATGTTAAGCCGTAGTGCATGAAAAGGTTAGAGTAGAAACACTTCTGAAAAGGCCGCGCCCGCCGGCCGGCCCCTCCAAAGAACCGCAGAATGGTAATCTATAAATTATGGGGTCATTCTTGATGGCTTGGGAGTCGTTATTAAGGAGGGGGCCAGCCCTACTCAAATGGTAGTGACGGTAACGATGGATAAGGGAATAAGGAGGAAAGGGATGCACATGCAGGCGCGTACGCAAGGGGGGGGGGGTCGAACCCCCCCCCCTCAAATTTGTGTCAAGTTGTCAAGTTGGTCCTGATGTGTATAATGCGTAGACCAGGGGTTCTCAAACTTTTTCTTTGACGGTCCAGAAGCGAATTCTATGAAAGCTGTAAGGTCCGAAATGACACTTGTATACTGAAGATAATGAGGCTTGTTTTTGGTCTTAATCTGATCCAAGGAGAATTGTTACAGTTTAAAAAAAAAACAGAACCGCCAGTGCTTCCACTCGTTTAAATAAAGTTTCCTGAAAAATAACACCCAATATCCTGGAATTTGAAGGAATTTTCTTAAAACTTTCAAAATGCCTCTTACGTGGATTTATTTTTTGGATGAATCGCTATGACGTTTTAATATATATTATTTATTGAGTGGGCTTATTTTGCTTTCGAATGGATCCATACAACATGGAAGAGCTTGAGGGGCCTGGCAGAGCCTTTTCAAGAGAGAAATTGTCTTTAGAAATTGTCTTTTAAATTCACACTAGCGTATAGCACTAGCGAGCTCTCCGATCCAGGCTAGACTCTTCGCGAGCGGTTTCATTGGAATTTTAAGCGGTTCCATTGGAATTAATCGAGAAATTCCCCTCGCTAGCGTGTAAATAAAAAATAGCTAGCTGACTGGCTCTCCAATCAATTAGGGCTTCTACAATCTTAATCAGGGGCGGCGATTTCTTTTCATGACCAGGGGGGGGGGGGGGACGGACGAAATGCGAGGGACGAGGGAACATAGTGAGCAAGAGGGGCCAGTGGCGTAATGAGCAGAAACGTTGGGGTGTGTGTGTGTGGGTGTAGGGGGGGGGGGGGCTCAAGTGTTTACGATCAGGTAGAGCAAAGCGAGCGAAGCAAAAAGCTTAAATTGGCGTGGGGTCCAGGGGCAAAGCCCCGGCGGGAGTCAAGGGCGGAGCCCCATGAAGCTCAGGAGTTCTTTAGGCATTTAATTACGGTCAGATGAGCATTTTGATAAGGTTTATTTGTGATACTGGCAGGTCACTAATTTGGAGTGAGGCCTAGGGGCGGCGCCCCCAGAATCTCAGGGTTTTAAGGCATCAAATTATGATCAGACGGATGAGCATCTAGGGGCCACCTTAGGGCCCTCGGAAAGGGTCCAGGGGTAGAGCCCCGGGATTCCAGGGGAATATAATGCCATTTTAGCAACATTTGTAAATTGTTGGTATCAAATTAGAAATAAACCATGTTTGATTTTATTGGGGGGGGGGGGGGTACTGGTCCCCCCCCATCAGTACGCCAGTGAACGGGGAGGAGGTGACGGAAGTGACTACCCCCATAGAGCCATATGATAAGTCTTATTATATAGCTCTATGCTACCCCCTCACAGGTTTGTTGTATTACAAAATTACATTCTTTAGCAAAACTATAGTATAAAAATTACAAGCAATATACTTTTTTCACACTTCAATTTTACTTTGCCGGTATCTAGTGTGCATTCCGAAGGGTTGTAAATATATATTAGGTAAATGTTAGTAAGTAGGCAGGAAGGGACTTTTTAAAAGAGCAAGCTGAATATTCATTTTTGTACCACAGATCTTATTCTATAACTCTTAATCTTATACACATACAATGTAAACTGTGTTTAAGTGATACCAACAGAATACATATTTCTACAATATTTACTCGTACATTTTGAAGGATATTAGTAAACCTCCATTTTAGGCCACAGTCCATGGGCTAGTAGTACTACCCAATTTTTCACATATCGGTCCCTTTCTGAATTGCCCACGCCCTCACCCCCCCCCCCCAAGAAAAATATTTTCAAATTGTTACATGTATACACAATATAATTGATGTGTCAACCTTCATAATGATTATTGACCTCCTTTAAATTTATATATGGAAGACTTTAGAAGACAACTGTTACAGTTCAACTATAGGGCATGCTTTAAAGCATCTTCTAATCTGTCCTGACTAAAATGTAAAACGTTGTTCACATTTTGTATTCTTTGTTGAAAAACTTGCTTGCTGGCAAAAGTGTATGCATGTTTAAATTTTTGTTTACATGTCTAGTCCGGTTAATAATAGCACGCAATGATGTTATTATTCGACACGTTATTCACATTATCCTATCGATAAGCGTAACGATTTGCTTTAGTATCATATAACAAATATAACAAGTGACAAGTATATACAACAATGGGCAAATATTATTGTTTCCAGACCGATGATTTAAGTGAGAAGAACTTCATTTAATATTGAAGCTGTTGCCGTTTGTATATACATAAACTGAAGTTTTAAGCTACAGTCCCATATACGTCCCGGACCGTCCCGGACCATCCCGGACCCCATCCGGGGTGATCCGGGATTCGGTCCGTGTTGACACCGTGTTGGCACCGGGGTGGTCCTGGATGGTCCTGGATGGTCCTGGATGGTCCTGGATGGTCCTGGGCGGTCCGGGAGTCGACCCCGGATGTTTTTGACGGTCAAAAACTGCCGGGGTGGTCCGGGACGGTCCGGGACAATAGTTTGATCCGGGGTGATCCGTGTAGCCACCGTGCTGGGTCCGGGGTCATCCGTAGTGGCGCCGGGGCGGTCCGTGTTGATCCGTGGCAGTCCGGGAGTGAGTTATTGACCGCCCAGGACCATCCAGGACCATCCAGGACCATCCAGGACCATCCAGGACCACCCCGGTGCCAACACGGTGTCAACACGGACCGAATCCCGGATCACCCCGGATGGGGTCCGGGATGGTCCGGGACGGTCCGGGACATATATGGGACTGTAGCTTAAAAGCATCACACTTTTTTGAACAAAACATCCCGGACCATCCCGGATCACCCCAGACCATGGTCCGGGATGGTCCGGAGTGGTCCGTGCTCGTCCGTGCTGGTCCGGCTTTATATGGGACTGGGGCTTAATGGTGTAGATTTGTTTGAGACTATATAGCCTTTACTGAGATATATCTCCAATCAAATCAAATTTAGTGATGTTATCGAACAACTTAAACAATATCAATCTTCTATTCTCCTAAATAAATCTAAGAAACTTGAAAATTGCATTACAATGTAAATTCATCGTTAGTGAAAATGTTATACAATATACAACAATGGGCAAATAATTGTTTCCAGACCGACGATTTAAGTGAGAAGAACTTCATTTAATATTGGAGCTGTTGCCGTTTGTATATACATAAACTTGAAATAATAAGTAGCCTTGAAAGTGTCGCAATATATCATGTGTGAGTGAGCTTGAAGTTTAATAGTGTAGATTTGTTTGAGAGTATAATAGCCTTTACTGAGATATATCTCCAATCAAATCGAATTGAGTGATGTTATCGAACAACTTAACAATATCAATCTTCTATTCTCCTAAATAGACCTGGGAAACGTGAAAATTGCATTACAATGTAAATTCATCGTTAGTGAAAATGTAATACAATATGCAACAATGGGCAAATAATTGTTTCCAGACCAATGATTTAAATGGCCCATGACATCGAAATACAAGTGTATTCCTGTTGGTGTGCAGTCCTGCATACATCTCTTATTTTGATTATGTAAACTTCTGAATTTGTTTCATAGATTTTTAAATATTTGTTGAAATATTTGTTTTTCAAACTTGCTAAGCTCCACCCCAAAAAACCTCCAGATCTCATTCCCCTTGTGACATCATCTGTCAGTCATCAATGTGCTAACTTGAGAAAGTGGCATGTAACTTTGCCAAAGTTGACCACCTGTTACAATACCACAAACCATAGCAACATATAAGTTGCTATGTCAGACATGTCAGATTAAACTAATATTTTAGAATAGACAATGGTATGTTATTTCCCCCAGCTTTGCACACGTTCATAATAGAATTGCATGCTTCTATACATAATGTACAATACATCATCATTGCCTTTGTCTTCCTGGTGATGCTACAGCATGTCTGACATAGCAACTTATATGTTGCTATTGTATTACGTATTGTAACAGGTGGTCGACTTCGGCAAAGATACATACCATTTTCTCAAGTTAGCTCATTGATGACTGACAGATGATGTCACAAGGGGAATGAGATCTGGAGGTTTTTGGGGTGGAGCTTAGCAAGTTTGAAAAACAAATATTTCAACAAATATTTAAAAATCTATGAACCAAATTCAGAAGTTTACATATCAAAATATGTGATGTTTGCAGGACTGCACACCAACAGGAACACACTTGTAATTCGATGTCATGGGTCCTTTAAGTGAGAAGAACTTACATTTTATATTGAAACTGTTGCCGTTTGTATATACATGAACTTGAAATAATAAGTAGCTTTGAAAGCAATATATCATGTGTGAGTGAGCTTGAATGTGTAGATTTGTTTGAGACTATATTGCCTTTACTGCTTGGGGTCCAGGCGAAAAGCCCAAAGGGGGTCAAGGGGTGGACCCCCTGAAGCTCAGGGGTTTTAGGCGTTTAATTACGGTAAGATAAGCATATTTTGATACCTTATTTGTGACACTGTCAGGTCGCTAATTGACGTGGGGTCAAGGGGCCCCCTAAAGCTCAGGGGTTTTACGCATTAAATTACGGTCAAATAAGCATATAGGGGCCCTCCTTATGGCCCTTAGTGGGGTCCAAGGGCAGAGCCCCTGGAAGCTCGGGGGTTTTAGGCATTTAATTACGGTCAGATAAGCATCCAGGAGCCCGCCTTAGGGTCCATTGTAGGACCCAAGGGGTGGATCCCCGCAAGCTCAGACATTTTAGGTATTTAATTACGGTCAGACGAGCATATATTGCGACACTTTTTCAAAAAAGTGAGGGGGCGGGGGGCTCGAGCCCCCCGATCCGCGGGCCTTGACACGTAGGCTTCTAAATAAGCATAGTTTTGGCTGACTGTAAATTTGGGAATTTTCCATAAACGAATACAACAGTATAATTTACAAAAAAGTGAGAAATACGTTTGAATCTTCTTTTTTTTTGGGGGGGGGGGCAACTGCCCCAAGCCCCCATCAGTACGCCAGTGCGAGGGACGAGGGAGCATTGTGAACGAGAGGGGCGAAGGTGACGGCACTGACTATCCCCTCACAGGTTTTTTGAAGTTTTGTTGTATTAAAAAATTACTTTCCTTAGCAAAACTATATTATAAAACCAAGCAATATACCTCTTTTACTTTGCTGGTAACTAGTGGGCAGTCCGAAGGGTTGTAAATATCAGTTTAGGAGGTAAATTTTAGTATCAGTAGGAAGCTTGGGCATGGATGGGATTTCTATTTCCCACTCTAGACCTCTGTCATATACATGTATATTGATATCGCTATGGGAGTTGAAATGGCAAATATCAGCCTGGTTGCGGTTATTTTACCTGACTGCTAAGAAAGCATAAATGCTTGTTTTGTTAGTAAGCAACCAGACGGCTGACGGCTTTAGGTCCTCTCCGAGGGGCCTGGTAATGAGGATTAATGCCTTCCAAAAGGGCACTAGCGCCTTGACTTGGTTTCGAACCCGGGTCACCGGATTACAAGACCACTGCTCTACCGATGTTAAATTATCAGCCTGGCAAATATATACACTTAATATGTTGTATTACTCCTTACTGAAAAGAGCAAGCGGAATATTCATTTTTGTAGCACACTAGCACTGATCTATTTCTATAACTCTTAATCTTGTAAATATACAGTGTAAACTGTGCTTACGTGATACCAATGGAATATATAGATTTTCTACAATATTTACTTGTATGTTTTGAAGGATATTATGCAAGGGATGCTATAGCGAACGAGCGAGAATATTTGTTTGCATTTTTATTAGTCTAAACGCTGTACTCTTGGGCCCTCCAGAGCTTATAAGTGTGTTGCAGTCTGTAGTCAGTATTTGCTATTCATTTTTTGCACTTTTTCGGATTTCCGGGGGGACGTGTCCCCCGTCCCCCTGGGATCGCCGCCCCTGCCTACAATTAATGTGGCTAATCACAGCCGCTGCTAGCTACACGCCCGAGTATGTACAGCTCCAGCAATCCAAAAATAGACTCTGTCTCCAGTCATTCGCACAGTATACTTGACTGAACAATAAAAAAAATATGCGCGGCCTGGACGTACGTACGTACGTACATTTCCGCGCGCCCAGTCTAAGAATTCAGACTCGTATTCCGAATATACATGCATGTAGACATGTTACACGATTTAAATTAATGGCTGTGCAGTGAATAATTGTCCCGAGGATGATTAGAAATATATTGACATTTAAGTTATACTGACATTAAACTTAATTATTGAAAATATATCGCCATTTTGTTTTAATGTAGATATTTCGTTTGATATAGTTGCAAAATATGAGTTATTTGCAATCGATTGCAACTCAACATTTTTTGCAACGCCCCATTATAAAAACATAACACTTCAAACATAAAAACAACTAAATAATACGCCAAACTTTTTGTTTTAAGGTTTTTCTGAAAATAAACGTTAACAAATAGAGTGGACACTTTTCGCCAATCGCAGACTCATATCGCCCATCTAGGAGACGCATATCGCCGGTGGAATGCGGCGAGACGCGTCTCTAAGACGCGTATCGCCTGGCGATATGTATGGAAAGCCGTTGGTGACTTAATTCACGTGCCCCAGACGTATGGAACGCGGCACACGTCTGCTAAATTGACCAATCACCGCCTGTTATTTAGCAGGCGCATGCAAGGTGCGATAGCACTCGCCTGTTACTTTATTAGCACACGTGTGCCTTTTTCCAGACGGATGCTGTTTACTGCGCATGCGTCTGGAATTGATCGACCAATCAGATACCTTGTTTAATATGGAGTTTAATGTGTGTGTGTGTGTGTGTGTGTGTACGGTGAGTGCATGCAGCGCAGACAAGCAAAAAATGTGCCGGGCACATGGTGATCGACGCACGTGGTACTCTTACCGTTCTTAAAAGTATTGAATTTGATTTCTATGTCAGAAAAGAAGTATACATTGTACTTCCATTGAGGTTGGAACTTTCTAATGCAAAGAAAAGTATGCCAAATTATAAACGAGGTACCGAACTGCTATATGAACGTTTATCCTCCACCTAGTATTGGAGTTTGTAAATACTATAAAGCTATAGTCAAGGGTTGATAAAGAAAAGGTAAGTCTAATATCATGAATGGTAGTTTCCAGATTTACAATCTATCATTCAGAACCTACTCTAATTGCAAATTAGGTGATATACTATGCAACAGTGCCATTGTGATAATGTGTATGAGGCAGTGTGATAAATAGTGTTGAAACAACAGAGTAGATCTCTCCCCCTCTTCCATCTCTCCCTTATCTCTCTTGGGTCACTCTGCACAGAGGTCAACCTCACTCGTGGTATAGGGAACACACACACACACACACACTCTCTCTTTCTCACACTTTCAATATTCTCGTCCACGTTGTGTTGTTGAGCAACACTCTGCATTGGGCAAGGAGGGGGATAGGAGGCATGTTTGCTTAAGAGCTCAGATTAGAAGTTGGAAACAATGTGAAGAGTTTGCATTTGCTTGGCACAAGGGATTGTCTGACCATTATTATTTGGTAGTTTTCAATCGAATAAACCTGCTCATAATTATCCCATAGGCCTAATTGTATTTAAGGGTTGATGTTTGGATGTTGATTGGCTTATAATACAACATGCTTTGCTGTATATTGCATAAGTTGAAGTTATCACATTTCTTAGAGACAATCAATATTCTTTAGTCTATATTTCTCGTCTTGTATATAGTTTATGATTATTCCTTTATATTTCTATGTTATATGTCATATGAGTAGTCGAAGCATAGTAATAGTGCAATATTTATAGGTGAATCACATGCAGATTGCAGTATTGATTGATAAGCTCGTTTTCCTAAAACGATATTTACACCTGAGATTGTGTATGTGTTGTGTGCTGGAGGAATACAACATATTTCTATGTTACTATTATTTATAAATCTGAGAGGATAATAGATAAGCGCGTTTAGATGAGATTGCCTAGGTACAATGAAGGTCTAATTAGAGTTAGGGTATAACGAATCACCATCAGGGGCGTCTCCAAGGGGGGAGGGGGTGGGGTGCGACACCTGAAAGGAAAGAAAGGAAAAGAAAGGAAATCAAAGAGAAGAAAAAAGGAGAAACAAAGAAAAAGAGGGAGGAGAGGAAAGAAAAGAAAAGAAAGAAAAGGAAAAAAAAAAAAAAAGAGTAAAAGGGAAAGAAAAGAAACGGAGATGAAAGAGAGGAGAAAGAGGGGAGGTAAGAGCCTGAGAGAGGAGGAGAGGGAGTAAAAGAGAGAAGGGGGTTGTTGGGTGGAGTCGTCTCGTCAAGGGAGCAAGAGAGACACGGGTAAATGTTGCTGTGTCGGTATTCTTACTCGTTCCTCGTGTACTATATCAATGCAGAAGTTTGAAGTCGGTGAGATGTATATTGTCGGTCGGCCGACAAGTTTTTTTTCCCTACGAACTGTGACTTTTTATCCGCTGTGACGACTTCGAGAGTGACTACAACTACTATACTTGTATTTTCTCGAAGTTTCACTTTCCTATAATATCAGCTAAAGAAATCAGAGGTTTGAAATTTTCGAGGAAACTGAATTCAAACAAGGTTTAAGAGTCAACAACGGTACGACGAATCGTCTTCCTTTCTCTATATTGTGATTTTTCGCCGAAAATTCCGCCCTTCGCGCGGAAGGGGAAAACTTCATTTAGACGGCCGGGTCGAGAACGGTACAACGAATCGTCTTCTTTCTCTAATAATTTAAGGAAACGTCAAAGCTTCCGCGCATCGCGCGAGAGGGGGAAACTGAATTCAGATGAATAGGGCTTAATAAGAGTCGAAAACGGTACGACGAATCATCTTCTTTTTTCTATATTGTGATGGAACGCCAAAAAATCCGCCCTTCGCGCGGAAGGGGAAAACTTCATTCAGATAAAGATTAAGAGTCGAGAACAGTACACCGAATCGTCAGCTTTTTCTCATAACTTAATGAAACGTCAAAGCTTCCGCGCTTCGCGCGGAAGGAAACCGAATTCAGACAAGGATTAAGAGTCGGGCACGGTTCAACGAATCGTCTACTTTCTCTAATAATTTAATGAAACGCCAAATCTTCAGAGCTTCGCGCGGGAGGGGAAGAACTGAATTCAGATAAGGATTAAGAGTCGAGAACAGTCCACCGAATCGTCTGCTTTTTCTCATCATTTAATGAAACGTCAAAGCTTCCGCGCTTTGCGCGGGAGGGGGAGAAACTGAATCAGACAAGGATCAACAGTCGAGAACGGTACAACAAATCGTCTTCTTTTCCTAATAATTTAAGGAAACGTCTAAGCTTCCGCGCTTTGCGCGGGAGGCCTATCACCCACACCCCCGCGCTCTTTGAGTGATTCGCTTGCTCACTCACCACGCCTCCCTAAAATAAGATCCTAGCTCTGTGTCTGCATTAAAATATATAGCTATGAATGCTGACTAAGTTGACGAAATAATTCGTATATTTGTGTCGTCGTGGAAATTGACCATTTGCACATACGCAAGTACTATAGATAGTCCATAGGAAAAACAATTTAGCCTTCGGCCCCGGGTTTATAGGGTTAAATTTGTAGATATTGGAAATTTAATTTTGTCGGTAATTGGTGGCTAGTTTTGTCGGTAATCGTCGGCCTCTACACCCCCACCCCCCCCCCTCCCACTGAAAAAGGTCTAGCGACGCCCCTGATCACCATATTAGGTATGAATATGATGTGTATAAGAACAAAACATATATAACATTATCTGTATGTAAGTGTTTATTCGATTTGATAATGAAACTGTTCTTATAATAACGTAGATGTTAGTTAAATAGGAACTCTGTAGGACCCTGCATTATGGTTCAAGGCATGCCCACATAGAGAATTTAGTTATGTTAGGGGTCGGGGCCACATGCAATGAATTATTGATAATTTATTGCATTTTCTTTGTGATTTTTTTTTATTTCTGGGGGCGGCGACGTACCCTAGCCCCCGCTGTCTACTCGTACCAAGGGAATACTGCGGGGAGGGTGGACCGAATGGCGCAGCGTGGTCGTAATTATTATTTTGTTGGGGGCAGGGGCAGGATAATGGGTCGCGTACATTATGGAGGCACGCCTTTTTCTTTATTTGTTCAAAAATGTACGTTTTCAATAAATGTTTTCTACAAATATTCGGGGCCATGTTCATAGATGGCGTTGCCTGTGTGTGTTTCACGGTGGGGGGGGGGGGGGGGGGGGGGAGGGGGCGGTGGGGTGTAAAGCGTTGCCATCTAGGGGCTGGTGTATCATGCCCCTAACCCACAGCAAAGGAAGGAATCGACAGAGAGGGGGTTGTATGGACTTAAAGGGCAAGTCCACTTCAAAAAATAATAACAAACCAATCAAACTAAAAGTTTGCAAAATCGGATAACTAAAAAGAAAGTTTGGAATTTTTAATGACATGAAAAACTTTGAAAATCACAAGACAAATTGGCAACTCACTCATGAGTCTGTGACGTCATTCAGGCGCGGATACAGGATTTCCTAGGGAGGGGGCCCAAATTTGAAATCATGCAAGCCAAATATTGGTACGTAATGGTGACCAGCAGTGACGTAATAGGGGGTGGGTACAGGGACGGGCGAGCTTCCCCCTCCCTCCTCCACGAAGCGCGGAAGCTTTGACGTTTCAATAAATTATTAGAGAAAGAAGACGATTCGCTGTACCGTTCTCGTCTCTTAATCCTCGTCTAAATTCAGCCCCCCCCCCCCCTTCTGCGCAAAGCGCGGAAATTTTTACGTTTCATTAAATCATTATAGAAAGAAGACGATTCGTTGTACCGTTTTCGACTCTTATTTTAATCCTTCAAAAATCTTCTTTGTCTGCTTCTTTTTCTTCCTAAGTCTTCTTCCTTTTCTCTCCTCTCTCTTACTTTTTTTTTTTTTTTTTTGGGGGGGGGGGGGGCCAACGTTTAAGGGAGGACCGCCCCCACTGCCCCACCTTGGCGCCGGAAGCTCAGGGGTTTAAGGCAATAAATCACCGTCAGATGAGCATCTGAGGGCCCGCCTTAGGGCCCTAGGTGGAATCCAGGGGGCAGAGCCCCCGAAAGCTTAGGGGTTTTATAGGCATTTAATCACGGTCAGATGAGCATATTTTGATACCTCATTACCATTTTTTTTTCTTGCTCTCTTTCTTTCTATTTCTCTTTAATATAATTTTTGTTAAGTGTGTGTTGGGGGGGGGGGGGGAGCTCGAGGATCCCGATCCCCGCCGTTCCGCGCGCCCTGACATGTAGGCACCTCAAGAAGCATATTACTTGCCTGGCTGTAAATTTAGGAATTTGTCATTTTCCAACAAACGCATACAAAAATATAGGTAATTTACTAAAAAGTGAGGACGAATCTCGGAAAAATGATGTCATTTTAGCATATTTTGTAAACCACCGTTATGGAATTAGAAATGAACCACGTGTGAAAGTTATTTCCCCCAAGCCGCCCCCGCCCCCCCTATCAGTACACCAGTGCCCCCCCCCCCCCCTCCGTTACACCTTGTTGGCGGGAAAAAATCGCAACTGATCTCCCCTACCTTTTTCCTTTCTCTTTTTTTGTCTTTCCCTTTCTCTCCTCTTTACCTTTCCCTTCCCTTCCTTTTCTTTTATAGGTTGACCGGAGGGGGGGGGGGGGCAAGGGCCTTTCGGCCCCCATCCCGCTCCGCACGCTGTTGGCGGGATTAACAGCAACTGATCTTCCCTTCTTTTCACCCTTTTCTTTTCTTCTTCCTCTTTTTTGTTCCCTTTTAGCTCTCCTCTTTCCCTTTTCCTTCCTTCTCTCTCTCTCTCTCTTTTTTTTTTTTTGGGGGGGGGGGGGGGGGCAAGGACCATTCGGCCCCCCCTGGATCCGCGCCTGACGTCAATATACTCGCTATCCTCTTATTGTTTTCTTTCTATTGGTAATATACATTTCTCACTTTCCCCTGAGAATCTCATCTCTTAACACCAGCATCCAAGTCATATTGATAATAATATGTTTTTGTGTGGATGCACTAATAATCTAATATAGAGTAATTGTTTTCAGTTAAATCATGAAAAATGTGAATTCTTCCCCCCCCCCTCCCCCGACAAAAAAAAGAGAGAGATGAAGGGAAATAAGGGAAAGAGGAGAGAAAGGAAAGAAAGAAGAAAAAGAAGATAAGAAAAGAGGTAAAAAGAAGGGGATCGGGGGAGGGGGAAAAGGCCTTGCCTTCCCCTCCAGCCCCCCTTCGCCCCCCCCCCCCAAAAAAAAAAAGAGAGGAGGAAGGGAAAGGAACAGAGGAAAGCTATAAGGGAGAGAAAAAAAGAGGAAGAAGAAAAAGAAAAGGGTGAAAAAGAGGGGAGATCACTTGCAATTAATCCAGCTAACGACGTGTTGATCGCGGGGCCGAAAGGCCCTTGCCTACCCTCCCCCCCCCCCTCAGCAGAAAGAGAGAGAGAGAGAGAGAGAGAGAGAGAGAGAGAGAGAAGGAAGGTCGGGGAAGGGAAAGAGGAAAGAAAGTGAAATAAAATAAAGAGGAAGAAGAAAAGAAAAGGGGGAAAAGATATGCTTTTGCGCTCCCCCCCCCCCCCCCCTCAAGCGAGACCAAGCGCCATATACGCCACTGGACACTATTGGCGTACTCCCCAAATAAGAATAAAACGAGGCTTATTTCTAATTCGATTTCGGTGATTTACAAATGTTGTGAAATGACATAATGTTTAGTAAATTATACTGTTTTATGAGTTTGTTGGAAAATGACGAATTCCCAAAGTTACAGTCAGGCGAGAAGTATGCTTATTTAGAAGTCTACATGTCAAGGCTCGCGGAACAGCGGGGCTCGGGGACATTGGTCCCCCCACTATTTAAAAAAAAGTATATTCAAGAGAAGTAGGGAGAAAGTAAGAAAATAAATTGTGACCTGCCAGTGTCACAAAATAATGAAGTCTCAAAATATGATCAACTGACCGTAATTAAATGAAATTTCGGAGGCTTCACCCTCTTGACCCCACCAAGGGCCCTAAGGCGTGCCCCTAAATGCTTATATCTGACCGTTATAAAATGGCCTCGGAGGCAAGGCCCTCAGTTGCCCCCCCCCCCCCCCCCCCCCCCCGCCAATCTCTTTTCCCCCTCTTTTCTTTCTTCTTTCCCCTTCCCTTCTGTTTCTTCTCTCTCTAGCTCTCTCTTTTTGGCGGGGAAGGGGGCAGGCCCCTTCAGCCCTCCCCTGGATCCGTGCCTGGCCGTGGGTGTGTCCCCCATCCAACATGTACTGAGCAGTTTTGTAATAGCGAACTTGATTGGTTGCCTTAAAAGTCAATTTACGAGCGTTCTGCGCATCCGTCTGGGAAAGTAACAGGCGTGTGCTATCGCACCTTGCATGCGCCTGCCAAATAACAGGCGGTGATTGGTCAATTTAGCAGACGTGTGCCGCGTTCCATACGTCTGGGGCACGTGAATAAAGTCACCAACGGCTTTCCATAGATATGCGTCTGTACAGACGTGAATTCGCTAAGACACATAACGCCACGACACCGGCCGGCCATACGTAAATGGCAGTGACGGTAACGATGGATTAGGAGGAAGGGGTGCATACGTGAACTGCAAGCGTATTGGGGATGATCATACTTTCATTTTAGAGTGTGCAATCTGGGTCGGAATCCAGCATAATATATTTTTTTAAAAGAGGTTCACATAAAAACACTCATGATAAAGCCGCGCCCGGCCCCTACAACATCATTTTGGATTTTCAGATGATGGGGCGGGTGGCAGGGGTAGGGGGCAAAGTTCGCCCCACTCTTCAAGTACCCCCCAAAGGGCCACTTTTACTTTGTTAAGAAGTGCCCCTTCCCCTTTTTAACTCGGATAAGCGCACATTTCATCAACACATGTGCCCCCTTTCCTATCTGATAAGGGCTATTTAGAAAAATGAGGCCCTTCATAAATAAAAAGTGTCCCTTTTCATCTCTGGTAAATGACCATTTTCATATATGAGAAGTTAATTCTTTTCACTTCAGTGCTCTCTTCACCTCCGATAATTGCCCCTATTTAAATCTGAGAGATGCTCGTTTTACTTTGAAAAGTACCCTTCCCCTCCTGATAAGTACTCTTTTCATCTATGATGGGTGCCCATTTTCACCTTTGCTAACTGCCCTTTTATTTTGAATCGTTCCCCTTTTCCTTTCTAATAAGGGACCTATCCCCTTTTCATAAATGCCCCTTTTCACCTCTGATAAATCAATTTCCGATGGATGCCCCTTTTCCGTCGACAAATGCCCATTTCCCATACTCATAAGTGCCCTATCTCATTTCTGGTGAGTGCCTCCTTTCAGGTGTAAGAAGTGCCCCGTTTGAATCTTTGATAATTACTCTTTGTACCTTGACACATGCTCCTTTTCTTTCCTAATAAGTGTCTTTATCCCTTTCGATAAGTGTCCCCTTAACCTCTCATCATCAGGCACGTAGCCATGTGGGGCACGGGGGGGGGGGACGTGCCCCCTAACTTGCTCATCATTAGTCTTGCACCTAATTTAAAGCGACTAAGAGTAATTTCCCCTAAAGCTCGCTCGCTCCCTCGCATTTATAGATGATACAATTTTATGTCACTTTAAAACAAAGTTTTTTCAGTCTTCCGTGATGCTTATAACCCCATCATGATTTGTTTTTTTCCTCTTTATAAGATGTAATTTTTCACTCTGCGACCTCACAGATCTTACATTTTGTTCTCGCTCGCTTTGCTCGCTCGCAAATAAATATTCAGACAATCACACCCAGCCGAAAGTGTGATGCTTAAGCAATATCTTTTTATAAAGAAAAACAAATATTGAAATCGTCCCTGATAATGGAATCACAATGAAAGGGTATATACCAATGTCTAAAAAAATGTATATTTTCGCTTTGAGATTTCGCTTTGTAGGTGCCCTTTTTTGTTGGTGCTTTCCACTTTGGAAATAGCTCCGCCGCCCCTGCTTACGCATTAGCGCCAGCGTTAATTTCGCGCTTGCGCGCACAGGGGGTGTCTGTATGTGTGTGTGTGTGTGGCATGGGTGTCGATCTGTCACTGATACCTATTCATCAGGGGGGGATGATCTATTCATTCACCCCCCCCCTGATGAATAAGTATTACGTGAGGATCGACACCCATGGTGTGTGGGGAGGGGGGGGGGGGGGGTCCTCTCTAGCTCTGAAGCTGAATTTTTTTACCTGGATTCGTGCGATTTGGTTAATACTTTTAGAGGGAGTCTGAGGGGTGATGTGCCCCCCTCTGAAGCTGACATTTTTTGGATTTTTGAAACTGGATTCGTGCGTTTTGGTTTATACTTTTTTGGGGAGTCTGATTTGATTTCAAAACACCTGCAGTTTAATGCGGGATGGGGTTGCAGCCTCTCTTTCCCCGAAAATTTAAAAAATACCAATATGCATTTGTTATGTCTTATCTCGTATATTTTGGTGACGATTAACACTTTCAAAACATATATACATAAGCTCAAATTTCCGCTCACTCGCTTCGCTCGCTCGCCAAATTATTAAACCAGGAAACAGATATTGGAGCAAGAGGCTTCAGCCCCCACTGATGGAAATGTCAAAAAAATTGCGCGCGAGCATAACTTGAAAACGGGGAATGTTGATATCGGACAAGAGATGTGACGTGAGCATGTCCCCTTTCCAAAATAATGGTGCCCGTTTGTAGGTACCAGTACACTATTAAAGTACAGTGCTTCTAATATGACCTTGTCAGTATTGGTAAGTTTAAATAACGGTCTGCGCGAATTTCGAATTTCCGGCCCCCCCTATTGGAAAATCCTGGATCCGCGCCTGATAGGCATTTAAGTTTTGAAATTTTATTGGACGTATATACATCACAATTGAAAGGACAGACATTGCAAAAACAACATCTCAGATTTTAGCCCCAAATTTACTAATTACAAAGACATTTCATCGAATAATAAAATAAATAAATGCAAACCAGAAATAGTAATTGAGCATATATATTCCAAGTTACCTGTATTGCTATGAAGAACTATAATTGGAGACACTTTCATCTCAGGATACTGCAATACACCATTCAGTGAAACCTCACAGTAACAAGGTCTTTTGACATCATTATTCATCAGGGAATAATAATAGTTTTGAAACTGATTAACCTCAAATTTACACAGTAAATATACTAGATAGCAAAATAGTGCACAATTTTATGGGTTTACATCTAGTGACATTATTCCATAATTGTTCTGTTATCAAATCTCTTCAAAAGCAGTTTTCCATTTTGGGCCAAAATTAAAACCTACGTACAAAAAAGATCTATGGGTGTGTATAAGGTGTGCAACTGTGCATTACACAAAGCTTTTCAATTGCCACACATCTGTGAATTCTCCTCGTTTACCATATCGAAAACGTGGCTCACTTGATGTGAATTTCTTGCTTTTCATCGTTAATGATGCAAATCACTTGGTTGAGAGCAATCCAGACAACAAATGTTATAAAAAAGGTCTATATGTTTATCTCAGGTTATCTAAACCTGCAGAATCAAAGCACATGTAGAGTGAAAATAATTTGCAAAAATTAGAGCAACTGAATCAGATACAGCAGGTACAATTATGAAGCTTATAGAGTAAATATTCAAATACAGTGTACCTCACAACAACTCAAAATTCAAGTACATATTTTTTACCCCTAATGTAATCAACTCTTCTAAGTTCCACTTTAGTTTGCCTTCGTGTAAAGTTAACGAACAGAACATTATGGTTAAGTTGTGCAACTGTCACAATGTGTCCCAAGAATTTTATTTCATTACACAGAACAAAAGTCTCAGATTGTTCTGTTTTTCTTGAAGATTATTAAAAGCTCTCTCCATTTTTAAACGGCTTTACAGTCAATCATCCAGTGAATAAGCTATACAGACAAGAGGCAAAATATAAAAGACTGATCTGTCTCTGTAGTTTGTACAAATTAAGTTCTCTGTTTTCTTTTTTGCATAGACTGAGGAATTTTGCTCACTATAACAAGAGATAAAACAGGTTTTCCTGACTTCAAGGAGGGCTTTAAGCCCTGGTCTCCTCAACATTTGCAACAGTGTATAGACTACAGAACAGTTGTAATTGTAAAACACAAGATGTCACTATAGTATCATTCTCCAGATCAAGAAAGCCTATTTACATCGTAGCCAATCCACACCAGACACAATCCCTGTGATGTGAATTTAGACGTCATGTCCTACAAGTACAACTACTTGAAACTTGTAAAATGCTGGAACATGTGTATTAAAGCCCCTCTAAAGTGTTTGGAGCCCCAAAAATTTGATGGCAAAATTTCACTTAAATTGTATAATGTGAAATAGGATGCCATTTAACATTCTGTAGGTTTTCATAAACAAATATGTTTGAAAACAAATATTGATGAAATAAGACAAAATTGGGGTTTTCTGTAAATGTGTTCTCTCCAAAGTTGTGTTGAAGTAGGTCAAGCTGATCCTGTTTAATGAGCTTGCTTTCATGGACTTCCTGCAAGAGAGTCATGGTTTTTCCATCTCTCCTGTTTACCTTCTGTTCACCACTTGAAGCTGTTTCTTTGCATATCCTGCAGTTGCTGTCTGGTTATCTTCAGTTTCTGATCAACTCAGACAGAAAAGAATAGTCATGTTCTTTTGTAATGTCATAGGGTTTCTTTGGAGGCACGGGAACACTTTTGGATGTTGTACATGGTTTTGTTGGGAGTCTTGAGCCATGGGTCTGTTTATAGGGAGGATGTCCAGGAAAGACAGTAGGCACAGCATAGGAAGGAGTGGTGTGTAACATTCTTTTCCTCTCTTGGGTGTATTTCTGCATTACAATAAAAGCAAATGGAAACAATAATGAGCTTTTTCTCATACAATGACAATTGTTCTACTATTCATGCTATTTCATATGATTTTTAAGACTGAAACTGAAAGCACCTTCCAGCCAATCACAAAGCAGTATTTAATAATGATGTCAGCAAGTCATAAGCAAATTTGATAGAAATAGTGAAGTGTGCGGTGGGCTTTTTAGGCTAGCCTAGCCTAGTTGGATAACTCCTGTGATGTGAAATATGGCAGGCTAGCCTATATCTGCCTTTCGGGCTTTAGAAATTAGAGTATTTAGATCTAGATCTAGATCGAGTCTAGTCTAGACCCTAGATCTAGTTAAAACATAAAGAAGTTGACATTTGATTTTTATCTTGAAATTAGATAAGATAAAGTTAATTATATATTCTAAACTTTTCGTTAATAGAATCAAGCTCATGGAGTTAATATTTCCGAGTTGGACTCTCTGACTCTTGGAGTTGCGACTCCAGCGCAGCAGAATTTTCCCCATCACCGTCCCCAGAACCTTGACCCATGCCTGCCCTAGGCCGTCGGGCGTGGACTGGCGCGCTCCGCTGTGAGCACTGCAGGAACGTTAGCTGCGCTGCACTGCGGTGGTTCGTCATGAGACAATACCCGCATAAAGCACATTTTTAGCTCTAAAATCTCCTTATTTAATTAACATAACATTAAGAAGAACTTACTTGTGAAATATTATGCAGTTCCCTTTCTTTCTTCGGTTCGAACAACCAAATGCAACGCACGAACCTGGCTTCTTCAAATTTTCCACGTATGTTGTGCACAGTATCTTGTTGGGTCGTTCGTTTTTCTGCCCTCCTTAGTAATGGCGGTTAACGCTCCAGCTCGGAACAGCTATTTGAGCGAGTACGCCCTCTAGTGTTAGTAGTATATATCTCTATGGAACGTCCTCAGTAACAACCCGAGTGATATTGCGCAATCCACTTCGTTGCGGGGATTTTCCACGTCTCTTTTTAAAACATGAGATAGTCTTTGCAACATGACTCGTGTCAATATGCGCTATATAAATTGTTTTTCTTCATACAATATGACTATTCCGAAATTAATTAACTTTCCATTTTCTTTAATAGCATTGCGCACATTTGTCTAGCAGTCTTGTTTTGTACAGGGGCTCAAGCCCCCCCCCCCCCAGGAGGGGGAAGGGGGGGAGGGGGGGAGGGGGGGAGGGGGGGAGGGGGAGGGGTACTCACATATTAAGACGTACGGAGTGTGCCGCTCTAATGGGTCATTTTTTCAAAAAGACTCCCTAAAAATGGGTCCCCCTTTTAGCAAAAATACCATTAAAAATGGGTCTCTTTTTTCAAAATCTCCCAAATTTGCAAAATGTTTGGGTGTTTGCATGGCAAACAACCGAAAAACACCCGAAAATTGACTCTTTTTTGAAAAAAAAAATATCCCCCAAATGACCACTAATAATGGGTAGGGGTTCCGAGACTTGAACGGCACACCCCCGTTCAAACCAAATCTGAGTTGGGGGGGGGGGGGGGGGGGGAGCTCAAGCAAATAAACCTGTTGGGTAAGATGACATTTTCAACAATAACCTACAGCGACCTAATGTACTTTTCAAAATTAGGTTTTGCTTGATCTCAAATTTCTATGCTGGTTTTGTATCCATAATAATTATTATTATCGTTAATTATTTCTGGTTGACGAACTAAATTCAATACAAATAGCCATTATTTGTCATAGTACAAAGTCTGTGTTCACAGACTATTCATGTGTAATGGGGAATCCCCATTTTGATGGTTTGTGTGCGTATTTCTTTTTAGCGGGGGATATTAAGATTTTCGTTATACATGTCATATGTGTTAGACTTATTCAAGGTTC
Organism: Strongylocentrotus purpuratus; assembly: GCF_000002235.5. Classification (NCBI taxonomy): domain Eukaryota; kingdom Metazoa; phylum Echinodermata; class Echinoidea; order Camarodonta; family Strongylocentrotidae; genus Strongylocentrotus; species Strongylocentrotus purpuratus. The sequence continues at coordinate 2,333,506 of NW_022145609.1, forward strand.
TTGCTACTGTGTATTTGACTGTAATAACGGAATAATCCATACATCTGACATCTGCAAACGAGGTTAGTTCTGTATCAAGTTATCCTCCATGTTTTATCTTGCACAAACTATATGCAGCACTTATACCAGGCAATGTGTTTCGGTTCTGAAAGAGTACAGCACATAACGGAAACCAATCTCTCTCACTGTAATGACTACGGCACATAATGTGATGGGCATAGGTAGGCGGGGAGGGTGGTGCTGGTGTTGATGGTGCTGGTGCATGTGTTGGTGGTAGTGGTGTGTGTATGCGTGTGAGTGTGGGTGTGTGTGTGTGTATATGTGTGTGTGTGTGTGTGGGGGGGGGGGACTATACATGTAGCACCCTAATGATTAGTAAAACTTCGGTAGTCAGGAAACCACCACTATTCGGGTAGCGACAATTCTTATATATCATATTTAGTGTATATTTATGTTTAAATAACATGTTTACCAGAATAAAGTGTTTTGTCGACCCCTCTCCCCATTATTTGGGGTAGTTCTCTTTGTCTGATTTTGAAACTGGAAAGATTATGCGGGTGAGCATAAAGTAATGTATCCATACGTTTATTACGATAAGATGGTTAAGCGTCAGGGAAATGCATAGTTATCTATTTTGTTTCATTGAGTTAGTTTATTTATTTGTTTGTCTATGTTGGTGATAATCCTTATTTGTCATTTTTTTAAATTCCATTTTGTATTATTTGAATTTGAAAATTTGATTTTGAATCCTTGATCGGGAGTGGGGGGGGGGGGGGGGGAATTCGCTGCCGTATACAACTTATACAATATTAATTTTAATTTTTAGATGAATTTACTAATCGAGCCAAGAGCTTATTTCATATCATGAATACAACACGTGGCATTTCACCTGCGGACAGCTAGCAACGGACAATTACCCCCGGAAATCTTTAACGTTGACAACTTCACCCTTTAGATAAACCCCTACTCACCGACCCCCACGAATCTATCTAAGGGGGTGATAGATAGGCGTATATCTTGCTACGTCTACTCCTCCTCTCCCTTTCCTATATATTACACTGTCGCCTACGTTATAATTTGAACACCTTTCATCACGCAGGTCAATGCCCTTTAAAAGATTACCGGAAGATCCCCTATTAAAATCGGATTGCCTACTATGCAAAAGTTGCCTTTTGTATTTCCTGTTGAATGTTTGTATTAACACAAAATAAAATATCTGAATATGTAGATGAAAACCACAACTAAGCTATACTATACCTGTATCACATGAGTTTACCGTCCAAAGTCCAAAGCCTTCTTGTATTATAATACAGAGTTACGCAGCTATTTTCATTTTCTATTTCTAAAAAATTCAATTTCGAGCTCATTTTAAAGCTCTGTCATTACTATAAAGTAAACAGCCTATGTAGTAGAGTCAAAGTGTGTAGACCCCGCTGATATTTTTCGGGGACAAAGGTTTTTAAGTGTTTTTGAGTTGTTTGGAGGTCAATGATTAAAATTAGCTTGGGTAGTCCCCTCCTAACCCCCGGCAACTCTTGTAGGGGTCAAAATAAGGTCAAAATGGGGTCAATAGGGGGTCAATTTTTTTAAATGCCCTGATTATGTTAAAAGACATGTCAAATTGTTTGTCTCGTCATACTGAACAAAAAAGTGTACATGATCATATACCCCTGACCTCCCGTTAAGAAGTTATGGCCGGAAAAGTCAAAAGGTCAACAAACTTTCATTTGAGGGCAAAATGCACTAAAAGTGTTAGGATCGATCAATTTTCATGTTTTTTGTGTCTGTTTATATGTATTTTTATTTAGAATTTTGAATGAGACAATTTCTACTTGAGAAGACCGTATTCAAAAGATATAAGGGGTCAAAATAAGGTCATTTGGGGTCAAATGAGCTCCTTTGGGATCAAAATACACTAACAGACTTAGGAGTTATTTGTGTCAAATTATGTGTAAATTGATGAATAATAGTGAATGATTTTTTTTTTGTTTTTAATTTAGAAAACCATATTCAATTGATGTAAGGAGTCATTATAAGGCCAAATTGGGGTCATTTGGGGTCAAAAATGTTTAATTGACCTAAATTGTGCTGTAATGCACTCTCACACTGAATGAGAAAGAGCAGTTTCATTCTAGGGTTAAAATACGATAGGAGTGACAACAAAGCCATGTTCATTTTTTTTAAGTGTCACAATGCAGTTTACATGTAATTTAACTGGTGGCCACAATGTCAAATTAGCTTGATTGTTTTTATCTGCCCATCAGTTACATACACAACCCTGCGCTCTCTTACTAGGTATGGTAAATGTCTTAATTTGTTGCAACATACCTTTAAGGACGGATAGATGTGACAAATCAGAGGTTCTACGCATAGTTGGAATCTTCAGAGACAGAGTCTTGATCATTATCGATATCCGAATCGGAGTCAGACTGTGGAGATTGGTCATCTGCTGGTATTAGGTTGGTCAAACGTGTAGGCAATGCAGGCTTGGTGTATCGAAGTGGGATGCGGTTGCCATCTTTCATGTGCCATCCATGGTGGAGAGGTGATGGAGGAGCATCTGGACTCCTGAAGTTTAGGAAGATGTATGCCTGATAGTTGGCTCGTCTGACCTTCATCTGATGTGAGTCGCAATCAGGTGGCATTCTCTGTGTTGCTTTTTTCTTCATACTCTCCCACTTCTTTGCTCTTGCCTCTGCTAAACTTGTACTAGTTTTGTCTTTGTAGATGAACTTAATTGTGAATTGCTCCATGTCGATTTGGGTGTCTTCTGAAACAGGCAGCTGTTTCCCAAGTCCTTGGAGCAAACTCCTTCCTTCCTCTGACTTCATTGCCGATTCAAAGATGGATGGTTTGCCATGGCCATAGAAGCCAGAGACAGCGTCTGCACCAGTATGAACATGAAAGGGGACAATGACATCTACCACTTCAGGACTGCAAAGCTTCTTACAGTCATAGACGAAGCCCTTCCTCTTGATGCCTAATGGTCCTTCAATCTGATGGGCTGCATATGCTGCTAGAACCATAACATCTGTGTCTTCTGCATCGATAACAACAGTGTCTTCCACACCTGACTGTCTTAGTTGGTAATACACATAGAGAAGGATGGTGTCCGCTTCTGTGTGTTGGCATTTGAATTGCTCTAATTCTGTGCCCTTCTGCAGATCTGAGCAACGATCTCTCACTGAGTATATATAAGTCGTCTCTGGGTGTTCTAATGACATGATCTTGAACTCTGCATTCAGAAACTGTTGGAGCCGAACTTTGTTGCCTGGATTTTTGAACATATCATTGAACAGCCTGGATGTTGGCAGTGGATCATCTCTTCTCATAAATACATTTCGGCTACCTCCTACATAAGTAACGCCTGTACGCCTCTGATGTTCACTATCCTTGATACTCTCATCTAGGTCATTGGGATCATTCACAAAGAAAATTGTGGTCGCCTTTCTGTGACGACCTGCAACTATGTTGTAAATCTTGTTTGCATAATCGCCCCACGATTTCGAAAATACACATTGCATGTTATTTTTTAAGATGTATCACTGGTATCACCATACAGTGCTGTCAACTTCAGTTTGAAGTGGTAAGATTTATTGCAAATCACTCCGATTCGGATATCGATAATGATCAAGACTCTGTCTCTGAAGATTCCGACTATGCGTAGAACCTCTGATTTGTCACATCTATCCGTCCTTAAAGGTATGTTGCAACAAATTAAGACATTAACCATACCTAGTAAGAGAGCGCAGGGTTGTGTATGTAACTGATGGGCAGATAAAAACAATCAAGCTAATTTGACATTGTGGCCACCAGTTAAATTACATTGTGACACTTAAAAAAAATGAACATGGCTTTGTTGTCACTCCTATCGTATTTTAACCCTAGAATGAAACTGCTCTTTCTCATTCAGTGTGAGAGTGCATTACAGCACAATTTAGGTCAATTAAACATTTTTGACCCCAAATGACCCCATTTTGGCCTTATAATGACTCCTTACATCAATTGAATATGGTTTTCTAAATTTAAAAAAAAAAAAAATTCATTCACTATTATTCATCAATTTACACATAATTTGACACAAAAGTCTGTTAGTGTATTTTGATCTCAAAGGAGCTCATTTGACCCCAAATGACTTTATTTTGACCCTTTATATCTTTTGAACAGGGTCTTCTTAAGTAGAAATTGTCTCATTCAAATTTCTAAATCAAAATACATATAAATAGACACAAAAAACATGAAAATTGATCGATCCTAACACTTTTAGTGCATTTTGCCCTCAAATGAAAGTTCGTTGACCTTTTGACTTTTCCGGCCATAACTTCTTAACGGGAGGTCAGGGGTATATGATCATGTACACTTTTTTGTTCAGTATGACGAGACTAACAATTTGACAAGTCTTTTAATATAATCAGGGCATTTAAAAAAATTGACCCCCTATTGACCCCATTTTGACCTTATTTTGACCCCTACGAGAGTTGCCGGGGGTTAGGAGGGGACTACCCAAGCTAATTTTAATCATTGACCTCCAAACAACTCAAAAACACTTAAAAACCTTTGTCCCCGAAAAATATCAGCGGGGTCTACACACTTTGACTCTACTAATGTCATGTTTTATTTAATTATTCACTATTGAGTATATCTATATTCATCTATCTCATTTACATTCATTTATCAGTGTCTGTCATACCTCCTTCTCCTCATATTACTGATAGTACTACTACTAGTACTACTACTACTACTACTACTACTACTACTACTACTACTACTACTACTACTACTACAACTACTACTAGTAGTACTACTGGCACTAGTATTACTAATAGTACTACCACTAACTACTGCTGCTACTACTTCTACTACTACTACTAGTGTTACTACTACTATCTCTACTACTACTACTACTCCTAATACACCTCTACTTCTACTACTGCTACTACTACTACTACTATTACTGCTGCTGCTACTACTACGACTACTACTCTCCTACTACCTCTACTGCTACTTTCAATAGCGCTCTCATGAATATTCGTCCTATACTTCATCATTACTGTATACTTCACTTCATCCTTCACCTTCTAAAATAAAAACAATACATCTTACAACGTCATTAGAAGGACATATGTAGTTTTAAAAAAATGAGTCATTAAGTAGAAATGGTCATTGGCAGGACATGTTCGTGTCCTGTTAACTGCCCTCTACGTACGTTTGCAGGCAGAGGAAACCTAAACGCCTCCCAAGAAACAAAAGGTTTAAACATTTATAGTCAAAAGTTTAATTGATTATATTGTTTTGAATTTAGGGTTAGGGGTAGATGTCCGGTTAGTACAAAATGAAGGGTTATATATAAGGTATTATCTTGAAGGAGTTTCGTATCATCAAAGTTTATAATCACATCAATCCTTTCTTGTTGTTTTACAGGTGTCTGTTTCCTAAGATGGATTATCGTTCTATATTGATCATCGTCTCTGTCTTGGCCAGTGTTTCTAGCTCTTTCGGATCACAAGGTAATCTGCCAAACTCTGAACCACCAGAGACTAACAAAAGCTGTACAATTTAAGATGCAGTGTGTCAACAGCAACGAAAAAATTAAAATATTTTCATCAATTTAACGTGATGATTGTTTTTATTACATCATGAACGATTAATACTAATAATAGCTCACATTAATATAATGCGCCTAATACTTTGCTTCTAGGCGCAATACATATTAATGATACAGATTAATGAAACAGAATATTCCATAGTATTATGATCTAATTCAAAAAGAGTTAATGACCGTTAGATTTGGGAGCAACCATGGCCAACATCTCCTGTTTTGGGGGGTGTATTAGTTTCGGTCATTGCTTGTTTTGTAACCAGTTTTATTTGTTTCCATTTATTGCTCATCACTTATCATATATACATCTGGAAATGATAGTTTCTAGTAACATTTACAAAATAAATTACGTGCATGCTTATTTGAAGAATATCCTTGACATGAACCCTACATTAATTAAATCACTGTGTTTAGTATCACACTTTTGTAAGTCTTTAGAATGAAAGAAGGATGTCTTCCACTTTAACTGAAATATTAATGAAGAAGATAGTCCTGTCTTCTGAATTCGTGTTGAATGTAAACTCCAGTCTTTAAAGTTAAACCACATATGGACCAATGGGTTATTCCAGTAACAGGTGTACACATGAAAAGGGATCTGATACTCTTGAAACATGTTCCATAATGATTTGTCTGATGAATTTAGATGTGATTACTCAGAAGAAACAATATTGACGTTCCAAACACCATCTTTAATCCCGACTGGTTTATGTTTGAATATACTGTTATTTTAGTGTTGCACATTATGCATATTCTGGTTTATTTTGATCCAGTTATAACGACGTCTTTTGGGAAGACTGCAACTCTACAATGTCAGATTGAAAACCTGGACTCTGATCTGCAGTCTCTTTACTGGAGGAGAGATGGGACAACAATCTATTCCCGAACAAGCAATGGGGAGAATTCTAATGGGAAGTACCTGGTCGTTGACACTGCGTCTCTCGTCATACCTAATGTCACGGAGAGCGACGCTGGAAACTATTCCTGTAAAGTGGTTTTTCAGCAGTCCTTTGCAACTGACGAGAGTGATGTCATGCAGCTTTACGTGATAGGTATAAAGGACAATAATTATAATATTAATAATAATTCCGCTTGTATATGGCGCTTGATGTCTCTAAGCGCTTTACAGATATATTATTATCCCGATCATTGCCCGCACAGACTCCCTGGGGAGCATTCCAGCCAGGCGTTACATGACGCTCAATGACGGTCGAATCCTACTGGGTGGGCACCTGGGTGAAGAGTAGCAAGTGCAGGTTAATATCTTGCCAAAGGATATTGGTGCCAGGGGGGGGGGGGGGGCCCAACCCCCCAAAAAGGTAAAAATCACGTGATTTTACATGATTTTTTTTCTCAAGGGGGGGGGGGGGGGGGGGCCCGGGCCCCCCGGCCCCCCCCCCCCCCTGGATCCGCCACTGTCTGGGTATGTGGTCCTAATGGTGATCTATTCTCATGCGCTCACCCTACATTTAACACGGACTTCAAATTATGGTTCGACAGCTTCCTGAAAAAAAACTTTATACGTCACGTCATCAACATCACTTTCCAACATTATACCCGAATAACACGGTGTGTCATACTGTCATTATCATTTCAATACTTTAATCGCCTGTGCTAATGAATTCTGTGAAGGCGACTGGTTCGATGAATGCAACGATCATACATGCATTAGCTGTTCATTTTCAGTCATAATCACGCCTCATGTGAAACGAACATTACACTGAATTTATGGCTGACTATTGCCTCCTCGTTGCACTGTGAGACTGATTATTCGTTTCTTATTGTACACTTAAACTTATTACATAAGCATTAGGCCTACAGTATGTTTACACTCTACTACAAATATAATTTGAGAGAGATTGCTATTGGAAGTCCTCAAACGTATCGGGAACTACTGATTATCCCTGGAATTCAGATGTAGGGAAGGGAAAAGTGTCGATCAAGTGACTTGTGAATTGAATTACATTTTCAAATGTCATGTGTGAGACTGATATTCTACGAAGACCTAGTCACATGTGTTGTGCTCTCCATCATAATTCTCTCCTCCCATTTTTCGTCTTCTTATCTTTCTTCTTTGAAATTTGTTTTAGGCGTATCTGTGAGCCACTGCAAAGACACTGGGCAGGAGGTGGATGGTTGTAGCTGTTCCATCAATGGTTCAAACATTACATCATTGCAGTGTTCTGCGTCAGGTTTTCCTCATCCAGTTATCACCTGGGAGGAGGTCCAGGAGGATATAGTCATCTACCACTCCTCATCTGTTGACTTGTCAAGGTTTAGTGAAAACATCACTCTCACCTGCAAGGCAAGGGATACGAATCTGAAGGGTGCCGTGGAAAATAAAGCCGTATGCGTCTACTATACGCGTGGTATGTTGAACTTTTACAACTGATTATTGTATTTCTCTTTCGTACATATGCATACAAATGCACAACTCTTGTAGGTTTGAGATTTGTTAATTTAAACCATGTGCCTTAAACTATTTAATTGTTTTGATCATGAATGGTATATAACATGTAAATGGTTCAAGAAAGGTATTAGAAAATATGAAATAAAATGTAAAAGTACATAAACGTATGTCGTATCACACCTTTTAAATCAATTATTAGACCGAGCATCTAGATTTTCCATGGCATACCTTTTGATAATTAGAAAAACAAATACGTTTTGTTTCTAATTTGTATCTACTTCTCTTCAACAGTCTATACCTATGGTGCAACATGTATGCATTTATATAATCTTCTTCTCCCTGTTAAAAATATGATTTCTTTCTACGTTGTAATTCTCTCTCCCTCCCTCCCTCCCTCTCTCCCTCCCTTTCTCTGCCTTTGTTACTCTTTCTATCCGTTTCTTTTTCTCCCATTCGGGAAAAGCAAATTCCTAAATTATGAATCTATAATTATTTTTCATTTTTGTTATTTTTACACGTATTTATTATTCATAAGTTACACCATATGATCCGCATTGAAAAAAAATGCAATAATAGCTGACTATTAACGATCATGACGAAAACCTGCCTAACCAGCGGCGGATCCAGGATTTTTCATAAGGGAGGGAGGGGGGGGGGGGGGGGCGAAGCCAACATGTGCGCAAACCGTTATGGGTGCTTTGGGGCCCACCTGGATCCGCCACTGATAACAGTTTCTTTAGAGTTTAGGGTGATTCATTTCATTCAGAAGAAATTAACTGAACATATATTTACCATATTACAGACCTTACTAATAATAAAATGAATATTCTTGTATGGTTACTGTCTACTTTCAGAAGCAACGTCGACTGGTAGACCCCCAGTAGAAACAACTACAGCATCTGTAAATGATCGAGCACGTTTTGCAGCTATTATAGTATTATCCATCATTCTGATCCTCGTGTTAATAGCAGTTTGCTTAGTAGCTGCGTATAGACGCAAAAAAAGTTAGTATATATTACCTGTGTTGATAGTAATTCATAAATTTTGATGAGCATGCAAGAATATAAAGTTTTTTTAATGTTTTTTTTTGTACCTGTATCAGTTATCTGATATACCGTGTTGCCTTAATATGCGCCTATTTTTTTTTGAAATTTCCTTTCCCCTGCGAATGTCTCAACGAATGAGGTGACTACGTCGAAAAGTTAGTGTAACAATACCAGTGATCATTGATCATGCCGATGATAAGCATTAACAAATAAGTTTGATCTTACTCTTCAAATTATACTATTAAAGGAGAGATTAGATTCTCCCGTAAATATGATATTTTTGTATCATACCAAATTACATAACATAAAAAAAAAATAAAATTAAGAAGCCATTTACACGATCAGCACTGAATTTCTTTTTATAACCAACAATGCTATTTTCTCTTTGTTTTTTCCTGTTTCCTAGGGAAAGGTTTCTGTTTAGCACCAAATCTCACGTGGAAGTCAACGGTAATAATCCTGATCCATATACATAACGTCATAGCCGTATGTTCAATGTTATATATTGAACAAACAATAAAAAACACGCAGTTACCTAAACAAATGGAAATTCAAGGATCGAAAATATGCCATAAAGTGTGTACTTGCATTTAAAATTACGCCATGATTAGGCTTAAAAATGTATTGCTCTTTGTTAATTCATAATATTAATTCGCCATGAAACACGTGCATATCAATAATCACTTATTACACTATTTTAAACTGTAGCCAAAAGCAACTCGAAAACCGAATATCTTGTGTAAATCGCCCCTATAGGTAATGAACAGCTGTGGATATAATGCAGGAAAAGTCGTTGTTTCGAAGGATAGCTGGAAAAATGTAAGTAGAACATATTAGCATTATACATACATTTTTTCAATTATCTAAAGATGGGAAAACATCAGATGGTTTTTCATAGTCATTCAAGTACTTTTATTTCTGATATGTTTTTGAAAATACTGCTTAACAATATTGACAGTTTAATATCGCAATGTCATTATTCAATCATATAATGATTAGTTTATTGTGAATATAAACATCTCTCCAAGCATGCCGAGGGAAAATGGACAATAACAAAAATACTCTAGGATATGTATCACTTGACTATTGCCCATGTCGAACGGAAACTACCCACACAAAAAACTGCCCCTAGGACAATAGCGCCTGAAACTACATTCCAAAACGACAGCTACTACTAAAGTTTTGTTCAGTGCCTACCAGTTACAACGAAATCGTCCAAAGCACTTACATTAGTATAACGGTAACCCCAGTCACTGGATTCAATTACGAATATACACATTACAGTGTACATTCTCCACTCCATTCCAGCAAGTCACTCGTTTGAAAGCACACCCATGCTAATCAAAGTACAATGGCATTTACATCCTACCTGGTATCCAACACCTGTGTTGATAGAAACAATGGAGAGAAAATGCCTCGCTCAAGGTCAACAAGCTCCTTATAGGACAATAACCATTGGGCAGTGTGTAGTCTCGCTCAAAGATGTCATTGTGTTCATTGTGAGGGGCGTTTGAAAAAAAATATCAAACTTTATAACAATCTTTATACAAAATATGAACTCCATATTTCTAGTTGGCATCCCTCGAATGAAAAATCTATCTCTCTACTCCGTCAAAACTCGTTAACTCGGTCATGACATTATTGTGGACACGAGTAAACATGTACATTAAGTTGGAATATTTTGTCAAACCTATTTTCATGAAATGATTGTGACAATATGATTTATATTTGATAGATAAAGTGTATATGTTCACAGAAATTTATTAATCAATCTAAAGAGTCATAGAGGTTGATCAAGTTCTGAGTAGATACAAACTCTGTCTTTCAAGATTAAATAATATTAATATTCAAATTATAAAAAATAAAAAAAATACACAATCATTTCATGAAAAGAGGTAAGTGAACAAATATTCCAACTTAACGGGTAACAGTGTAGTAAAATAATGTACATCTTTTTTCAGTCCACAGGAAGCAGTGTAGGAGGGCTGGATACATCACGACCAGTGATTGAATCCACCGATGGTGGAATTGATGATAATGACGTTTCCCCAAAGCCCTGCAATCAAGACATTGTAAGTTTTTCCAAAATGTTTTCTACGATTTTTTTGTGTTTGTTTTTCCCTTGTAAGAGTTCCGTGTAAAAGGAAAAGAGTTCAATTATATCAAAACAGCAAAAAATATTTTATTGAAATAAATTTGATGTCGAATAATATCTAATAAAGTAATGAGAACTCTCCTAATTTTATTAACATAAACTTACTTTTTACTCGTCATTAAGTATTATGTGCTTAATAAAATTACAGTATGCATGAGGTCCTGCTGAAACACTTTGTTTTAGCAGTCACTCTCTGTCAGTTGTCAGTTGCCACACCACCAAACACCAGTCGTTATTGAATCATAGAATTAAAATTAGCCTCTTTCATCCTCCCAAGAAAATATTCTGAACACTTTCACATTTATCAATCGCATGGGCACAATAACATTACCTTGTTATCACCTAACAAAACTAGAAACGGTCATGTGATTTGCACTGGCAGAATTGTGCGGGATAATAACAACAACAATAATAATATATATATATATAACCCTACATGGTACATTAAGTGGACATCATAAAAATCCTAACCCTAACCCTAACCCCAATGTCTACTTAATGACTCATTTTTCACTCCAAATGTCCCTCTAACGACGCCTTTTAGTAACATTACATATATAGAGAGAGAGATATATTTTTTTTTTAATTGGGCCTTCTATGAGAAATAAAACGTAAAAAACGTTAAGAAGACACCAAATTTGTCCTTCTTTTCACTCCAAATGTCCCTCTAAAGACGCCTTTAGTAAAATGGGCATTTCTATAGCGCCGTCTATCTAGAAATTCTATTCCGAGGCGCACTAATTATTACCCCGGCTTTAGCCTAGCTGCCATTACAGCGCTCTAGCATTTCAAGGAATTGTTTCCTGCCAGATACCCGTTTACCTCACCTGGGTCGAGTATGGCAAATGAAGATTAATGCCTTGCCAAAGGTCTTTAGTGCCGTGTCGGGGATCGAACCAGGACCTTTGAATTTCAAGTCAAGTGCATAAACCACTCGACTACGACACTCTTACAAATTGTTTATTTTAAGCATGACATTATTCATCTCCGGACTGCAGTCTTGAACCCACTTTTGATATGCCAAAAAAAAAAAAAAAAATTATTGATTGAATGAATGTATAAATGAATGAATGAATATATGAACAAATTAATAATTTGACAAATAGAACAACCCCTTTATGTACATAAGACATGCGAGTATCATATCCATCTTTTTCACGTGAAAGTACAGTTATTTCTTGTTTTAATCTGGTTTTTCTTTCCGGCTTTGTTTCTCAGGTGCTGGGCGATGAGCAACAGTTTCCATTGATTGGAGTAGGACAAGTCCTTCTTGATGATCTACGCTCCGCGCCAGAAGAAATCAAGGAATCCATTAAGGCTGCCGTCGTAGCATTGGTAGATAAACGTGTCGAACCTTACAAGAATCACCAGTCACCCGTGGATCCCAATGTTACCATCCAATCTTCATTCATAGACATGGTCAGTTGAAATTATGCTCATAAAGGGGTTGTTCTATTTATCAATTCATTAATTTTTTTTATATATTCATTCATTCATTTATACATTCATTCAATCAATCATTTATTTCTTCTTCTTTTTTGCATATCAAAATTGGGTTCAAGACTGCAGTGAAGAGATGAATAATATCATGCTTAAAATAAACAATTTGATAACATAAATACGAGAAGTTCGAGAACAAATATAACCATGATAGACATAAAGTTCTTAATACCATACAATAGTTTTTATTGAGAAATGAAAGGATTTTCCATGCACTCAACACTCTAAGAAAAAAGGTGCAAAAAATGGTGCAAAATAAGAGTTTGCACCCTTTACATAAAAATTAACCCTATTGAAGGAAAAGGGGTTCAAAACAGGGTGCAACATAAGATTTTGCACCCTTCCAACAAAAATGAACCCTATTGACCAAAACAGGGTGCAAAATAAAAGTTTACATATTGCATGCATATTCATGAATACTTTACACGTGCAAATTATGACAATGCACATCAATTTTGTGATTTGTATTTTTCCTTCGGCAATCATTAACCAATATAATATTTTGTCTGATCATGTTACATACATTCACGTTTTAGCAATATATATATTGATTATACGATTGTACGAGCAAATTTTACAAGTATTCCTCGAGTATTGGTGCAGGATTGCACCTTTTAAAGTGTCCAGGATTGAAACCCTAAATGTGCTGTTCTTTGCATCGGTTTGCACCCCTAATGGAGCAGCATTGAACCATAAAGGGTACTAACATGTCCCCTAAAAGGTTCAATCTGGCATCCTTTTAAAGGGTGCAGGATTGCACCTTTAAAGGGTGCAGGATTTAACCCCTAAAGGTGCTGCTAGTGTTGCATCGGTTTGTACCCCTAAATGTGCATACTTGCACCATATTTTCTTAATGTGAATAGTCAAGAGGGCACAAGGACATTGAGTTATAATATGCAAAGTGGAGTTCACACTACTTGCACAATTTACAAAAAATAACATGCATTATAATTACTCATATCTGTATTTAGAACGGGACTTTTCAGAAGAGCATGACGACTGAAGGCTTAAGCGATCCCGATGCTCCATTCGTATATATGGTTCTTCAAGACCTTAATGGGATTCTTGATGAAAGAGACAGAGACGAGTGTGAGATCCTGATCACCATGCCTGCCTTCCAGGAAGTGACAGATGAATCTCAAATACCAGCCTATCAAGGAAATAGAGTTATCCAGTCGGTGAGGATATTTTCATCATGTTCATATTGGTATCAACGCAGTAACAAGCAAGCTATAACGTAAAAAGTAAACCATACACCTATCATCTGTACCAGTAAGTTCATTGTAGGTCCCACACATTACAACGTATTATTACATCGCATTATGGAATTGTGTACTGTTTGCCTGATTCAAACTCAATTAGGGCTATCACCCCGATGCAGTCATCACATACTGAAATCTTGAGTGATGACATGTGGTCGGTAACATAGGACAAAAGATCTTGGACTTTTCCTTCTTATAAATACAATTTTTGATATGGTTGCAGTGGTAAATTGACCAAGTAATACTTGATTGTTGATGTCAATTGCAAAAATTCCGTTGTTGTTGTTTTATTCTCTTTTGCAAGCAAACGTCTGTTCCCACCTTCCCAATCACGAGATAAAATGGAATATACCCTCTTTAACATTCATGTTTCTTTTACTCAGTCTCTTCTCATGCAATCAAACATGACGTCATCAATGACCAGCAGTATGGTGGCAGGTAACCCTTTGTCTACTGTCTTACGTAAGGAACTAGTGAAGAAGCCATCCGAGAGAGCTGCGATACGCAACGCTATTTCACAAATCATTCTGGATTTTCTGAAGGCAGGACACTCTGGACCAAAGGTCAACAATAATTTGAACTGCAGTACTGCTATGCTGCTGGTAAGGAGAGATGAAATCTGTAAACGCAACATACTTTATTAAATATTGTCTGTGAAAATAGTTCGGAAATAAGCTACATTTTATTTATCGTACATCGCCTAGGGCAAGGAATACAGGGGCTTCGGTAGAAGGTGAGAAGGGAGAGGGGGGGGGGGGGGGGGGTGTATGACACCCGATTCCCTTTGCATAGTGAAGGTGCCATACGGATACACAGTAATTATTGGATTTGAGGAAAACAAGGTCACCCCTCCATCTTGCCTAACCTTAATTCTAAAAACCAGGCATGATTTTGATTATCATGATATTTGAGGGGAACTTTCACAGCATAAATTTTAGCACTTCACCGGTCGCTGTAATCCGTAATCTGAAAATTTAGGGTTGAAAGTGGGTTAGCTTTACTTAATTATTATTTTTTGATTACGTGAAATAGTTTTTTTCATGATAAAGTGATTGGACAGTTTTAGAAAACACGCTTGCACTAATGTTAGTAAATATTGTCCATAATCTAAATAGGCATTTTATAAATTTTTCGCTTATTCATTTGGTTGATTTATTTTCTCTGTTTTCATATCTTTACTTAGGGTACTAATGTTTCATCGTATGCACATGACGTCGTAGACGACGAGGTTTCCCGACTTGTTGCTTTCTGGACCAGTAAGACTGTCAAGCTAGACAATAGAGTTAACAATCGCATCAAGAAGTATTTATTCCCTCTCAAACCAAGAAATATCAACAAGGCAAGCATACCAATACTATTTTATTTTAAAAACATGACCATATTTGTTTTCTTTCACTTTCAGATACAAAGCACGTTATGGAATTCTCAATCAAATATTGAATCACATCAATTGTTTAAAAAAAATTATAGCTTCAAGATAATTGTCACTCTAAAATTAAGGATGTTCGTTTAAAAACTTTGTTTAAGGTTGCCTTGTCTTCATTATTTATATGTATATATATCATTCTTTAATTGATTACACCTTTCAATTTCAATTTTACATATTTATATAACCAAATATTTAACAATCCTTTTATCCTACATTCGAGCACTTTCTACTAAAATATGAAAGGACTGTACTGTCTTGGTACTTTATGTTATCCTTGATTCCATCATTTGCATCCGTCCCACTAACATTACATTTAAAATACTATTTTAACTTTATAATGGCTCCTTCTGTTCTTTTCACAGAGTTCAGATTCAGTTCTACAAACTCGGCAAGAAGAGGACGAGATTCCAGACACTCCACCGACAGCAAAGCTTCTTGAAGAGAAATGCGGAGACAGCGGATATTCTAATAACTACTAGTCTAGCACCTGATTTCATGTCAAACTATTAAAGGGGAAGTCCACCTAAAATCTTGGTAAATTCAATAAAAGCACAAAAAGTCGAGAAACAGTTCGGGCAATGTTTGAGCAAAACCTGATAAACATGGAAGTTATTAATTGTTGAAGTCGCAATCAATTATTAATGAATACAGGTAAGGATTAATGAAGTGATAACTATTGAATTTTGAGGAGTTTGCTTTTTTTCATATTTTGTATATACATAAACTCGAATGGTAATTATTGACAAGAAAGTTTGGTCCAAACTCAGCTGTTTCTCGTCATATCTTAAATGTGAGAGCATTTGAAGAGCAATCTTTTGGAATGTTATACTTTGATTTATGTAGAATGTAAAAAGTTTAATAATTACTATTTGTTATCTATCAGAACGCAAATTTGTCTCTATATAATTCTGCAGAAATGAATAGGAGACATTTTTAGTAAAATAATAAAACGTCACGTAGGAATGTTGCGATTTTGAAATAACCTGAGGTCACAATTGATATGGAGGCGCGAAGGCAAATTTGGTAGAGCAGTGGTCTCGTATTCCGGTGACCCGGGTTCGAAACCAAGTCGATGCGCTAGTGCCCTTTGGTAAGGCATTAATCCTCACTACCAGGTCCCTCGGAGAGGACCTAAAGCCGTAGGCCGTCTGGTTGCTTACTACAAGCATATATGCTTTCTTAGCAGTCATGTAAAATAACCACCACCACATAAAAAAAAGTTCTATTGACAATGCTGTTATTTTCGCGCGGTCATACATGTAAAACTTTTTCTAAAATGTATTGAACTAGGTATTTGACAGTATAAATGCGCCTTTAAGGCGCATTTATACTGTCAAATACCTCATTTTGAAAAGTCGCGATGTTTCGCGCACCCGTTTACACTTGTGCGGAAACATCACTGACTGAAAAGCTCAGTGATGTTTTGGCGTGTTTTATTTGGTAATGCGCATGCGCGGCACTCCGATGTAAAAACTGTCCTCTTTCTGTCTTTCCTTATGTTATTCTTTGTTTATCCTTCTATCATCTTCTCCTATGTTTTCCTTATCACTTCCTTCTATCACTTTCTCTTTCTGTGTTTACTTATGTTATTCTTTGTGTCTTCCTTCTATCGCTTCCTCTTTTGTGTTTCCTTATGTTATTCTTTATTTATTCCTTCTATCACCTTCTCTTATGTTGTTCTTAGTTTTCCTTTAATCATTCTATCACTTCCTCTTTCTGTGTTTCCTTTTGTTATTCTTTATTTATTTCTTCTATCAGCTTCTCTTATGTTATTCTTAGTTTTCTTTTAATCATTCTATCACTTCCTCTTTCTGTGTTTCCTTATGTTATTCTTTCTTTCTTCCTTCTATCACCTTCTCTTATGTTAATCTTTGTTTTTTATCATTCTATCACTTTCTCTTTCTGTCTTTCCTTATGGTATTCTTTGTTTCTTCCTTCTTTCACCTTCTCTTTAATATTCTTTGTTTACATCGTTCTATCATCTTCTTCAAGGACGACAGCTAGCTCCGCTCCTAAAGTCACGTGACCTAACATCGCGATGTTACAACTGCGAGCGTTCATACTTACCAAACACGCAAAAACACGCCAAAAGATCACACTTTGTTTTGGAATGTTTCGGGCTTGGCATTTCTGCCGGTAAAGCGTAGTTGCCCTTGGTAACATCGCGGTCATGCTCCGGTTTGGCATTTTTTTGGCGTGTTTGGAAGACAGTGTAAATAGGGGCATTTACACTGTCTTCCAAACACGATGTTATATAGTCTGTTGTTATTATAATGGGGCATGGATTATAATGCATATCTTGGGAATAAGGGTGGGTTGGTAATTAGTATTATTTGCATGTATGTATAGGTGTGATATGACATAGAGGCTACTCGTGAGATGTACATAAACATGCCCTTCTTTTCGTTGTTTATCATAGATTATGTCTTGTAGAATTCGTAGACGATTTATATATTCGTGTGATATGCATATTTAGTAAAAACCTTACTTCCTTAGTACCCTATATTGAAAAATACTTTAGTTTGCAACCTCCGTGGCTATTTTTGCACAACTGTCAGTGTAATTTCTAGATATGGAAAGATATGATGATCATTATAGTTTATGTAATATATATGGTTAGAGTGTCCATGTCTGCGCCTTTTTTTAATATAGCATAAAATAGGCAAGCAACGTAAATTTGACATCCTTTTGTTTTTACCTATTCGTGCAAAAACGAGTAAAAACTAGAAAGTCTTATTTCAGTAATTTTATTCACAAGCATCGACATGCTATCTTTCACGTCAAAAATCCCAAACCTCAGTGTAAAATGAATGAGGGGGCATATAATGACACATCCGCCTTTTTTGTGAAAATAACATTGTTTATGCTTGAATTTTCTCAATTTTATTGGCACTCTTACTCTTAAGAAAAGAGTATTAATATGCATGGGAGTATGCACTATAGGGGAATATAGAAGATTTTTTCTTCTTCTCGATTTCAAGTCTAATGTTCGGTGCTCACGCGGACATAGGGCTCCCCATCATACTTGGTGTTTGTAATTAGGTCATATGCGTTTCACATTCGAAAATGTCACATGTGTTATATGATATTAGCGTCTGTGATGGGATCGTCATATAATCACCATTATAATGCACATGACTTGTGTAATTGGAGTTGTATTTTATGATTACAATTTTGTGTGTTACAATTAAATTATGTTTTTGTAACTTTAACCTGGCTGCACAACTTTATAGCAATTTCGATCTGTTGTGGGATCGTGGTGAATTTGATAGTATTGCGGGGCTCAGTTTTGTGTGCGACTGCATGTGTTCTTTTCCACAACAGAAAGGAAGAAGCGAGGAGGCGATGTTTACTGTTTGGTACCTCTGGTTCAGAATGCCTCTTTGCTCAGAAGCTCTAAGTTTATTCCCTGTTCTTTCCAACATGCATGCATATGTTTGAACTAAGCAACTAAGTATAGCAGTAACATCCTCATTAATATTTAAAAAGGAAGTCAGTCATGTGACTACATACTACATATTCAAAGGAAGTGGGCCAAGCAAAAGAGAGGGTGCACAGTGGTGTGTCATGTGACCGTTATGGCTGGAAGAGTGGTGAGGTGACAGGAGAGGAGGGAGAGGGGTTTCTTGTAAATGAGTGTTGAGCAGGGCTCCCACTTAGCCGAGTTGGAGCCTCGAGTTGTGGCGAGCTGGAGCAAGCTTATGGCAAGCCGTTTTATCATTAAAAAAATATTTCTTGATATCAAGAAATAATTTTACGTTTCAAAGCATTGGTAATTCCTGATATCAATAATTGAATTCGTGATATCAAGAATTCGATTTCGTGATATTAAGAATTGAATTCTTGATATCACGAAATGGAATTCCTGATATCACGAAATCGAATTCTTGATATCAAGAATTACCATTGCTTTTAAACATAACATTATTTCTTGATAACAAGAATTGATTTCTTGATATCAATTAATAATAAAACGGCTTTCCATAAGATCGCGCAAGCTCGCCACAACTCGAGGTTCCAACTCGTGGGAGCCCTGCTTTAGAGTGGACAAAGAAAGTAAATGTCTGAGTGCGGCAGCGGTGGGATGTGAACATGAAAAGAAGAACATTCTTGGTGATGAATAGGGACACAGAGTCTATAGAAATCAAAGAGGCTAATTATAGCCACCATTGAACTTACAACTTTTAGGAAAACAAAGTAAACTTCAAAGGTTAATTTGGAGTACAATATACAGCCCTACAACATTATCGCATGATCACACAGCTACGTTTGTGATTCAATTTTAATTCCCCTATATGAAGCTTATTGCAATTTGCTAAACCATATAGTTGAATTTTTGTTTTGTTAAAATAACTACTGATTCAAAAGGGATTTAAACTTTCGTATTATGGATTTCCTCATGAATATCAGTTTGTGAAAGACACAGCTTAATCGGCAGTGCAAGTACCAACAACGTAGAACTAATTTTTAATAAAACAGAAAATGTATCTTTTTCTCAAAACAAACCCATTCCTTTCATGTTATTGTGAGGTGGTCGAGAACTCGAAATCAATGACAGACAGATCCTGTGAGAGGGCCAAGCAAAGAGTCTTTATTAGTAGTAACCAGTAACAGACACATTACATATCACTAATGCCGATAATCATGGAGATCATGCATTCCCCAAAACATGTCATGTTATCAAATATTAAACGAGTAAATTTGCCCTTTAAAAACCAATTGCCACAGTACAATGTAGCTGAAACTCTCAACATTAACACAGGTAAATAACTGACCCAAATACTTAAACAACTAGAAGTAACAGTCAATATAAACCTCATATAAAGCAATACATTCACATATTTGGATAAACCAACACATCAAGCTAGGTTTAATAACCTTATCATGTGACCTCAATATCACTACTTAATTCTTGTTCAATAAACTATACCTTTAAATATTAAGACAATGCAAATATCCTAATAACATAAACTTAAATAGGGCTATCCTGGTTCCCCCCTTTTCACAGTAAGCACATATTATAGAATGAATAATGAAACTAACAATATATCATAATAATGGAACAAAGAAAAAATATCTCTGCTTTTAAATACCAGAATATCTCAAGACCTGAAACATTGATAAATCCTGGAAACTATAAATCTCCTTATATCTGCATCAAATACAAGTTTCATCAACCAATCCAATTCAAATATTTATCTTCCATACTTTTCTTACTTCCAAACAAACTCCAATAATATCCTGGTCTAACCCTAAACATTGCTTTTACTCCTATTATTCCATCTCAATTTAACATGTAACAATATTCTTTTATAGCAATCTGCAAAAAGAGAAATAAGGTTTACAATGATAAAGGGCGCTAGAAACCCTCGAATGGCTACATAGTCAGAACTTGACCATGATTATGTTCGTGAGGAAGTAAGACGTGCTTTCTCGGGCCTCTCCCATCATGACTTCTCAAAGAGGAAAGGCCACATCGAAACGGGCTAGGGCGACAACGCCGCCCAGCCCCGACGTGATACCATCCATACGTATACTTCTTAATGATCAGTGGGATAGAATAGAGAGCAGATGGGACCTTCTGGAAGAAACTTTTGGACAGAGGATGAAAAATTTAGAAGTAACGATAAATGGATTAAAGGAAGCTGCTGAATTTCAAAGCAAAGAAGTACAGGAATCGAAGGGAAAAGTGGACCGCGTAGAGAAGGAGCTAAGTTTAAAGGAAAAACTACTTGAAGATGAGATTGACAAGTTAAGTGCTTAAGTAGCCAGGGAGAACTTGATTTATACTGGAATCCCAGAGGTGCAGAATGAGAATGTTAAGCAGGTCCTTCGGGATCTGCATGTTGAACAGCTTCAGATTCCCGTCGAACTTGCCGACAAGATAGAATACCAGCGGGTACATCGCCTTTTCGGGAATGCTGGGGCGAGAGGGAGACCAAGAGCCATCAAAGCCCGTTTCGTGAGGTACGCGGATAGAGTGTTAGTGCAGCAACATGCTAAAAACTTAAAAGGAACAACCATGTATATATCCGAAGATATGACAAAGAGAGTACTGCTTTAATTTCGTGGGAAATCATAAGGTGAAGCTCTATAAAGTGTGCTTGAATTTGCAAACATAGGAGCCATGTGTATGATTTTCATCCAGTCCTGTGATTGGGACAAGGTGAGGCAAACATCATGAGCGGTAATCTTTAAAGAAGGGACATAACTCCAGCTGTTGAGGACTGTATGGTTCGTCAATAACCAAGAGGAGGAGAAGGGAACAGATACTACAAACGATAAGAGTAACACCGCTGGATGAGAAACGATGGAGGTAAATGTATACCAGAAAAAAATAAAAATAAAATAAGAATAAGCATGATAAAGAACTGTAAGAAAATAAAACTTTAAAGAGACAAGTGACAGAGAAAACACGATGAGGTATTGCCATGAGTTTAACATGTTTAAAGGAAGTGTTTTTTGTTTATTCAAGCTATGCTTTAATTTCATGGGAAATCACAAGGAAAAATGAGCTATTCAATTAGCTCTGCTTTAATTTCATGGGAAATCATAAGGTGAAGCTTATACAGTAGGGTGGAATTTGCAAACATAGGAGCCGAGTGAAGGAAAATGAAAGAAAAGAGGGAGAGGAAATCCTTCTTTCCTTTTTTTGCCAAATATGCTATTTTGTTTACATGTAAGGTATTGACCCTTCCTCTGCACTCAGTATGTTTTTACTGGGTAAACTGATACTAGCATGTTTCTGAGTCTTTCTTTTTTTTTTTTTTTTTTATCTTGGAAATTCTTGTGTCATGGGGTAAAAGGAGGAAATGAAAAGCAAGTTTTTTTTGTTTGTTTTGTTTTTTAATTTTTTTTTTTTTACATCTGCCGGTATATAGTTTGTTTGGTAACTTCAATTTGAGGGAATGTCAACTTCTCATAAAAATCTATTATATTCCATATTTCTTTTCATATAAAAATACGCATTCACATTTGAAAACGTTGAAAATATTGTGGTACCATTATTTACTGGGGCTACCATTGGGAAGGAAAATTCACTTTGCTATTGAGAAAGGGGCGTTGACATTCCCTTGATGTTGTGAGAAGTGTGTTTATTGAACGTTGAAAGAAAATGGTAATTATAATGGATTATGTAACAGATAATGAAAATGAGAATTTGAACACACCTGTTTATTTTGGAAAAGAGCTGTTGTGAGAACTTTTGTTTTGCATAAATACATTTTCCAAACGGTAAAAAATTCAGGAATGTAAAGTGAAAACATTTCCCGCCATATCGTATTTGTATGTATAGATTTTACGAATCAAGAATTCAAGCCTTCATTGTGACATTCCATGAGATTTAATCTGGTTGAAAGTACATGTACCGTAATTTAAAGCACCAGTCACATAAATGAATAACATATAGTGACGTCAGGGGCAGCATTTTGAGGGACAAAAGGCCGTGTCTAACAGTTCATGCAATTTGAGGGATTATCAACTCCTTACGAAGATGGATTGTACTCCTTATTTCTTGATATATAAAAATACGCATTCATATTTGACATAGTTGAAAATATTGTGGTGCCTTTAACTTTAATACTGGGGCTACGTTTGGGAAGGAAAATTCACTTTGATATTGAGAAAGGGGCGTTAACATTCCCTTGATGTTGTGAGAAGTGTGTTCATTGAACGTTGAAAGAAAATGGTAATTATAATGGTTGTGTAACAGATAATGAAAAGAAGATCTGAACACACCTGTGAACCTAAGATGAAAATGTCTTTTTTTGAACTGCGTATGCATTTTAAAGCTAAGGGGGAGTAGGAATGCCTCATCAACAATTGAGGTATGGATCTGAGAATGTAGTCAGGGTTAACGGAAGGAAGAGGTTATTACTCCCCCTTAGTCTCCATCATTGAGTGGAAATCTATGCAACCTTGGTGGGTTTAGAGATGTATTTTACTCCAGCTGGAAATATACTTACAAAAACTGTAATTATATTATATTAAAGTTCCATCCCTGGATATGTGTATTTTGGAAAAGAACTGTTGTGAGAACTTTTGTTTTTGCATTAACGAATTCTCCAAACGTCGAAAGTTCAGGAATGTAAAGTGAAGAAAAAAAATTCCCCGCCATATCGTACTTGGAGGTATAGATTTTAAGACTCAAGAATGTAAGCCTTGCGACATTCCATGAGATGTAATCTGGTTGGAAGTACCATGCAATTTAAAGCACCAGTCAAAACTCATGAATGTAAAGAGAAAATAGTACCCGCCAATTTGTACTAATATAGGCATAGGTTTGCCTTATTGCATTCCATGAGATGTCTAGCTTGTTACTTAATCTTTAAAATGTGTTATTAGAGGAATGTGAACACTGTAGAACGCAAATTATAGAACAGGTTCCTTTTAAAGATATTTACAAATGGAGAGGGGGAGTGGTTTGGTGTGCATGTGTGTGTATAACTTACATACATACATGTACATCGCATTTCTCTTTCCTTTTCCATTTGGTAAGCAAAGTAATCCAACTAATCAATAGCCATGAACACGTGAGAGGCTTCCTCAGCTATGATTAGTCAGCGAGAGCTGGAGGGCGAAAGTGTTTCTTTTGTTCTTTTCGTCACCGGCTTCTCGTGGTCACCAACGCCGGACATGCTGATTGGCTGAATGGTCTTTGCGACGGCAGAAGGACGGGACGTGTTTTGAGACAAGTCTCGTCCCCAGCTGGTCCTAGACACTTCAGTTGATCGAGACAAATGGCACCTGAAATATACAACATAATCGTCGATTTGTTTCTGCTCTCCCCCCCCCCTTTAATAGTAAATATCCATGTAATCTTACGATCCTAGCAGGAGGATTAACGTTAATGCCTGGTGAAGCACAGCTGATGAATAGAAATATTTTTGGAAAGCATAAATGATTTGGACACGTGAGATACTTTTTCATCTATGATTGACCTGCGAGAGCTGGAGGACGAGAGTGGCTCTTTAGATCTCGTCACCGGCTGCTTGTGGCCACTCTATGACGGCAGGTGGGTGGGACGTTGTTCTTTTATTTAGAAAAGTCTCGTCCCCAGCCGGTCTTAGACACCAGCGAGGTCTTTAAATTAACTATACATTTTATATCTAGACTCTGTTTTGAGAGAAATTAAAAGGGGAAAATAAATAATGCTCTTTTACGATTACCTTAAGCCGGTCGTTAACAGTAAAAAAAAAAGAAAAAAAGAAGAGGAATAGTTCAGAAGTTAATTAATTCGTTTTCTTAAAATAAAAATAAAATAAAAAGATGGGAGGGGAAGAAACTCCTTATATACTGTAAAGTTTATAATGATATCAAAAGCCATTTGGTGGGGTACAAGCTGTTGAAGCTTAAAGTATGCACGGGGTTTATTTATTACGTTAGTTTATTACGTTTTTTCTTTTAAAATATTATTATAGCCGTTTGAGCCTGGGGCGAAAGAGTCATTAGTTACACATTATCTGAATCCGTTAATTATGAGGTCAAGTTATATCGTCTGGAGTTATGATAAATTGCTCTGTTTTATTTTCGGTGTTGGTTTTTTTTTTGTCACAGTAAGAAGACTGTATTAATACTTTGTGTAAAAGGCTGCCACGCCATGATTTAGAATAAGTGATGGGAGGGGTTTCGAACATGACAGCATATATTATGCTTATGTGTATGAATGTGGTTGAGAGTGTTGAAGGGTTGGGTGATGGTATGTGTGGTATGTTTTCCGGTTCCGATGTCTGCCTGTACTTGTTTAATTTGCAATCTAACTTGAAAGTGTTTGTTTTTCCTAGAGTTGGAAATGCATCAAGCTTCCCATCTACTGTGAAACTGTCACCACTATGTACATTTCTAAAGGTTCTTTGTTACTGGTATAGATTCATAGTTCTCGATGTCGGTTAATTTAAAATTACTCTCAGTTAATGTCAGAGGACTGAGAGATAGAGTCAAAAGAAAGAAGATTTTTCAGTGGTGCAAAATGTCGGCAAATATGATATTCTTGCAGGAAACCTTTAGCACAGAAGACATTGAATACAGTTGGAAGGGTGATTGGGAAGGCTCAATGTTTTTTTAGCCACGGGAGTAACCACAGTAGGGGGTTATTGTAATGTTTAAACCAGGTATTACTTTTGTGGTGGAAAAAACCTTAATTAACGAAGGGGGAAGATACGTCATCATTAAAGGCAAATGTCAAGGCGAAAAGCTAATATTAGGAAGCGTGTACTTTCCCACAAGGAATAAAGAAAACGCCCAATGTGATTTTCTGTCTGATCTAAATGAAATAATTTGTTCTGTATTTAGTCAAGAATATTCCTTGATAATTGGAGGAGACTTCAATGTTATTATGAATCATAATTTGGATTACATGGGTGCAAGTAATATTTCGAAAAGCAAATAATTATAGGGACTCATTATTAGACTTTCTAGATGAGCTTGATTTAATTGATGTGTGGCGTAAGCGTCATCCTAATAAGAAAGAATTCACTTTCAGACAGAAGCAGCCATTAGTTCAGAGTAGATTGGATTATATCTTCATTTCTTCGAAAGTAGACAAGTTGATAAGAAAGTCTGAAATTTTGCCTTCTATTACACCTGACCATGCTGGAGTTAGAATAGAATTTAACAATTTAGTCGATAGTTTTGTTTATGGGAAATCGTATTGGAAGTTTAATAGTAGTCTATGTAATGAAAAAGATTTTGTAGATGGGGTAAAAAAAGAAGATTTCTGAAAAAGAGGAAACTTGGCGGAATCAAATAACGAGCAAAATTAAATTTTGGGATTTTATGAAATTGAAATTAAGAGAATATATAATGAAATTCTCCCGTGAAAGAGCAAAACTCAGAAGAGTCCACATGGAAAAATTGGAAAAAGAAATTAAAGACCTGGAATATCGATTGACGATCAATATTAATTGTCGTAAAAGTATTCAGGATGAAATTGACATGAAAAAATGGAATTAGAGAAGCTTTTCGACTATTCACGTCAAGGGTTAAAAGTCCGTTCAAGGACAGAATGGTCTGAAGAAGGAGAAAAAAAATCAAAGTTTTTTAAACAACTACTAAAGTCAAATAAAAGGAAAGGTGTGATTAAGGAGATATATAATGAAAATAAGGAAACTGTGAGGGTTGGCAAAGGGATTTTGAAGATTATCAGGGAGTTTTACGAGAATTTATATGCATGTAAAAATGGTGAAATTACAGAGGATATTGAAAATATGTTCTTAAATGAATTACCCAAATTAAGTAAAGAAAATAGTATTGTGAAGGCACAATAACACTGGCAGAATGCTATCAGGCAGTAAAGGAAATGAAATGGAACAAATCACCAGGCAATGACGGCTTCTCGACTGAGTTTTATTTCACGTTCTGGCCAATTTTAGGGAAAACAATAGTGGAGGCTTTTAATGAAGGTTTTGAAACAAAAATGTTATCAAACTCACAGAGACAGGGGGTAATTACAGTAATTGAGAAAGAAGGCAAAGACCCTTTGTACATGAAAAACTATAGGCCAATTACTCTCTTAAATGTAGATTATAAAATATTGTCGAAAGTATTAGCTACAAGGGTAAAGGAGGTATTGGAGGATATTATTCATTACGATCAGGTGGGCTATGTTAAAGATCGGAATATTGGGGAAGCGGTTCGGTTAATTGATGATACATGCTTTCAGTCCTTGTATCAGCCTGTAGGCTTTTTAATTGCCGTAGATTTTGAAAAGGCTTTCGATTGCATTTCCCATAAACTTTTATTTAAAGCTTTGGAACAGTTTGGGTTTGGTAAAGTTTTGTGTTCTTGGGTTAAAACCCTCTACACTAATGTTAGCAGTTGCGTGATGAACGGGGGACACTCAACAGGATATTTTGGAATTAATAGAGGGGTAAGACAAGGCGACCCCCTATCTCCATATTTATTTGTAATAGTTATCGAATTACTAGCTCGTTATATTAGGAAAGATGAGAGCATTAAAGGGGTAGGATTCGGGAATAAAGAAACAAAGCAAGTTTTGTATGCAGATGATATTACATTGTTTTTAAAAGATATGGATTCAATTAATAAAGTGAAGAAAGTTTTCAAAAACTTCGAAAAAATAAGTGGATTGAAGATAAATATGGATAAGACAAATTTTATGTGGTTAGGAGAGGAAAGTGATAGGCCGGGTTTACCTTTTTTTGGACATAGGGTACAACATATAAAGATCCTAGGGGTATATTTCGCACGTCATTCCAAAATAAAAGATGATTTGAACTATAAGGAAATTTTGAGCAAAATCAAAAGACTAATCGGTTGGTGGAAGCAACGAGATTTAACGATGTTTGGCAAAATTAAATTGTTGAAGATATATGTATTTTCAAAACTAAATTATGTTTCGTCTCTTATGACAGTCCCACAAAACATTTTTGAAGAAATCGAAAAGATTTCTTTTAATTTTTTGGGGGGAGGGAGAGACAGAATAAAACGGAAAATATTATATCAAGATTACTGCGCTGGGGACTCAGAGTAACGAATTTTAAAATATCTATCAAGACTCAGAGAATAATGTGGATCAAACGGTTGCTCTATGGAGAAAAGTATTCAGGTTGGAAAGTAACCTTTGACCACTTTTTCAGATCACTGGGGGGTCGAATTATATTTCTTTGTAATTATGATATAAATAAAATGGACTTGAAGGGTAGGCCTATACCATCTTTTTATAAAGACATGTTGAAGGCATGGCAAGAATTAGATAAATGCAGACATTTTTTCAAAAGTTGGGTTTTGCAACTAAAAGCTTGCTTAAAGTTCAAAAGATCTTTTCAGCAATCAGAAACGAATGGATACAAAGTGATTTTATGGAAGTGGACACTAAAAAAATTTGAAATAGAATTGATGATATTTGGACGTTTACAGAAACTATGTGATATAAAATCTAGGCGGTTATCTGATTACTTAATTGAAGACCTTCAAAAAGAGTATACATTAAATGTTACAGATGGCAACTGTCAATTTGATCTTGGAATGACGGAGTTGAAAGAAACATTCACAAGGATGAAAGGTGCAATGCTTTGTAATAAACATAGAGGCCCGAATTCACAAAGCAAGGTTTGAGCTCAGACCAAGGTTTGAGCTCAAACCTCCTTTTGTTTCGCCAAACCTCCTTTTGTACTTTACAAACCAGGTTTGTAAAAAACGCGTAAAACGCGTCATATGACGTACGAAAACCAAGGTTTGTCGACAAACCTCCTTTGTGAATTCGGGCCAGAGAGTTTCAATACAAACAATTACAAGGGGCTGTATATACGAAAAGAGAGCTCTTTAAATTTGGTTTTGAGTCAGACCATTTTTGTTCCTTCTGTAGACTAGAAGTAGAGACATACCAACATTTATTTTTAGATTGTCTTAAAGTTAAAAGATTATGGCAGGAGGTAATTCAAAAGTTACATTTAATCGAAATTGACATTGATGATTGGAAACCCATATTTATGGGAATATCCGGCAATACTACTAGAATATTTGTAATAAGTTGTATCATATTTTTAGTAAAGTATATTATTTTTATTTCTAGAAAAGAAGGAACTTTGCCATCTGTACAGAAAACAGTACATATGCTTAAACATTACAGAGACGAGGAATACAAAATAGCCTTCAAAAAGGGGAAACTGGGGATGCACTTACAGAAATGGGAACAAATCGATGCATTTTTACCTTAATGGATGTGGGTATTATGTGGGTATTATTATTATTATTATTAGTATTATTAATTCTCTCTCGTGTACAGGTGGACAAACCGGAACAGGTTGCATGCAGCGTGTGTGTCGGCGTGAAGGGGGTGTGAGATGGGTGGGCTAGGGGGGGGGGGGGGGGTGAAGAGTTTGTGTGGTGTGAGTTGAGGGAACAGGTTCCATGCAGTGTGTGTTTGTGTTTGTATGGTTGTTTATGTGTGTAAGGGGGTGTGGTGTGGGTGGGCTAGAGGGGGGGGGGGTGTGAGAGTGTTGTGATAGGATGGTAATATGTAACTTTAAACCTTCCTCTACTGTTATTTTGATTATAGGCCTACACTGTTACATGCAAGAATTTTTTCCCCTTTTTTTTTCTATGTTCATTGATTGATGTAACTCATGAAGTGTCTTGTATCAAAGATCTTGTTTTATATTGCTTAATTTGATAATTTCTTGCTATGTGAATTTCTTGTTATGTGAAATTATGAGGAAGGAAATAAAATATCATTTAAAACAAAAATAGTCAGACAAAGTTCGATCATCACTGTTTGGAGTGCCATAATTAATATCCCCTAGCTTAGCAACCAAAATACAAACAACATGCAATACTTTTAAACACTCAACTTCTATTATAAGCACTTCTTTTCTATGCTCCCTACCGTTCTTACTGACCTCATTCCTGAACCAAGACTTATACTCATCACATCAATTAGAGCGTACCCTGGTCCTGGTCCTGGTCCTGGCCCTGGCCCTGGGACCAGGCACAACATTAGCGCGCACGCACTACACCCAATTTTGGTACCGCGCGTTCAACTTATTAGTGTACATAACCATGTACTACAATGTAAATGCATATAACAAATCAAAGCGCTAAACATCACACAGTTTGACATTAAATCCTCGTTTCCAATATAATCATATCAACCCACATGATACATCAAAATAATTACTGAAATCGTTCTGACACAATACACATATGTACATAACAAATCTCAAGCATAACAATATTAATATTTACTAAACATAACAGTAGGTATCACAGAAGAGCTGAGTGGGGACACACAGAGCTCAACCACGTAAATTCTCTCTTTGTGAAGGAAGATTTTCATATCATGGAAAAAATAAATATTATAAAATTATATGTCTCTCGAAAGCTCAGGATTCTGTCTTTCACGTCATGTCATTTTCATCAAAATCCATTAATTACTTACGACATAGTTGCTTGAGATTTACCCTCTAATTCGTACGGTCTCACTTCGTTTGTCGCCATTTTTTTTTGACGGCCGATTTGTATCCCTAGTTTTAGCTCAATTCGCTTGAACGCCATTCGTCTTTGAGTTTTAAAAATACACTGGTTGGAAAGAGCACATCTTAAGCTTTATTTTCATATAAAAACTGATGGGGGTATGTTTCAAAAAGATTGTGAAAAATCAGAGTGAAAAGTTTGAAACAATTTTTCTATATCAGAAAAACATACTTTTAATTCAATTTTGATACGAGAAGAAAGAGAATTTACTGGAGAATACGATCATGTAAATATTAAGAATGACCGCTAGATGGCGCTAGAGAGCGAATCCGGTTAGTACAGCTGTACTCTGTGTATAATACGCACTGAGCGAGAGTGACTACAGCGAGCAAGCCCCCAGCTTCGCACGGGGACCCGACGGGCAACGTGGCGGCCACGTGTCGCATCACCACACCCGCCGCTTGCCGTCCCATCAAGATCCGAAACGGAGCATGCCAATCTGAGGCTTCAAATATCGAAACTGAGGCAGGATTTGCAGCATTTGGCGAACTAATCAGTAAATACATATATATTTCGACGGAATTATTATGCTATCTGTAAGTATCATATCCTTAATACAGGAGTTACATACTAGTTATAGTTAGGAGGCATAAAATGACAATAGTTACAACATGGTTATGTGCTATAAGAGAGAGCTATCAAAGCTCTTCATTTACTACATGTATTTTCACTGTTACAAGTCTACCACAAGGTGGCGCTATTTCACTGTTGACTTCAGTATACATTGACTCATCTCATTACACCTTTCCTTCTTTACAGAAGCATGCCCTTATATGTAAACTACAATAACGCAAACCATGTTGTTCCGAATTAAACCGTACTAAAAGCGTTTGAGAATGTTACATCAACTTTCAAACCCTGACCTTTGTATTGTAAATATGCATGTGTGTCTTCATAATAATCAGCTCACACATTTTAGACATAATGATAATAAGTGATCCAATTATCACTGAGGTATACATAACAATAAGTGATCCAATTATCACTGAGGTGTAAACTTCTAACTTCAACAAGCATATATTTAAAACTTAGTATAAACAGTAACACCGCAATTATACTTGCTTGATTCTTACTTACTAACTGTTTATTGTTTTTATTATTCATGAGTTCAGTTGAGTTTGTAATCTTTTAGGTATACTGGCTGTTTAGTCTGCCGCTGACTTCTGCGGAATTGTTCTGAGCTCTGCCCGGAGTTGTCACTACTCGATGTCATGTTTGGTGGTGACTCGGTAGGGGTTGGAGGTGTGTTTTGAGGATCGTCCGTTGCTGAGGATTCTTGATCCACAGCCAAGTCAGTGTTATCATCGAATTGTTCATTTGATTTTCGAAGATGTCGGCGGTTTCTTCGAATCTCTGCTCCGCGCTCAGTTCGGATGGAGTATGAGCGAATACCAACTTTCTCGAGAACGATGGCACTTTCCCAAGCCCTGGCATGCTTTTTTGGCTTTACCCTTACAGTATCTCCGACTTTAAGTTCTGGCAGATCTTTGGCACCGCGATTGTAGTAATGTGCCTGCTTTTTGCGATTCTTTTCTTTTCGTTGATTAGTGTCTGTTTGTAGCTTCGGTTTAAGTAGAACGCTAGCTATCGGTAGATTGTTTCGAAGTCTGCGACCGAATAAACGTTGAGCAGGTGAACTGTTCAAGCCAACAGTTGGTGTGTTTCTCCACACAAGTAGGCTCATGTAGAAGTCTTCCTCTCCTTTCTTAGTCTTTTTCAGAAGCTGCTTTGCGATTTTTACTGCATTTTCCACCTTTCCGTTACTTTGCGGATATTCTGGCGAACTTGTAGTGTGCTCGAAACCGTACACACTCGCGAATTGATCGAAATCATGCGAGTTGAACGGGGGTCCATTGTCGGATTGGACAGTTTCCGGGATGCCGTGATTCGCGAAATGTCTCTTCAATCGACTTATTACAGCTGGCGCATCCTTTTTTCCGGTCAAGTTGTCTATCTCCCAGTAATCCGAAAAATAGTCCACTGTACAAAGATAGTCACGGCCATCTAGCGAGAAAATGTCACATCCGATTTTCTGCCAAGGACGCGTTGGTAATTCATGGTGTATGAGGGTTTCCTTCCTTTGTGATGAAGCATATATGTTGCATGCTTCACACCGCGATAAGTAGTCTTTCATGTCAGATGTCATATTCGGCCAATAGACACACTCCCTTGCTCTTTGTAGTGTGCTCTCGAGGCCTGTGTGACTAGCGTGTAGTTTCTTGCGAATTTCGACTCTCATGTCGGCGGGGATGACACATCTCAGTCCTTTGAACACGATACCGTTATCGCTTGTTAGTTCGTGACGAACGCTGAAGAACGGTCTTGCCTCCGGCGTACAAGCCTGGCTAGTGCTCGGCCATCCTGACGCAATATAGTCCATCACTGCTTTCAGGGCTGTATCGCGCGCGGTAGATTCGCGGATCTCTTGTTGCGATTTCTGAGATACGGGAATTGCATCAATAAGGTGAATACGCTCGACCTCTTCTTCAATGCCTGATCTGTCACTGTTCTCCAGGAACGCTCGCGATAGTGTATCAGCAAGGTACATCTCGGTACCTGGTATGTACTTGATTTTAACATCATACTGACTCAGTCTTATCATTAGTCTCTGAAGGCGTTTAGGAGCTGTTGCAAGAGGTTTGCTCAAAATGTCGACAAGAGGCTTGTGATCCGTCAACAAAGTCACCTTCCGACCATAAACGTAGTCATGATGTCGCTCTAGTCCGAATACTTGTGCTAACAATTCTTTCTCAATTTGCGAGTAACGCGTTTCCGCTGATGTGAGAGCTCGACTCGCATAGGACACCGGTTGTCCATCTTGTAGTAATGCATACCCGAGTCCGTATTGGGATGCATCACCTTGCCCCTCGGTGGGACACTTCTCATCGAAATATCGCAAAACCGGGGCGCGGCTGACCAGATCTTTGATTTCTTGGAACGTTACCTCTTGTTCCTGTCCCCACAGGAATTCTGCACCTTTGTGTGTAAGGCGTCTGAGTGGTTCGCTAATGTCCGATAGTCGCGGCAGGAACTTCCCGAGGTACTTCACCATTCCTACAAATCGTTGTATCGCTTCAACTGAATCTGGACGCGGCATATTCTTTATAGCTTCCACTTTCTTAGGATCAATTTTCAGTCCATCCTTACTCAGAACGTGTCCCATGAACTTGATCTGTTCAGACTTGTAGTCAAACTTCTCCTCGTTAAGGCGGATTCCTCGCTCAGAACATCTGTCGAGAAATGCTTTCAAGTTCTCATCGTGGTTGTCGTTCGCTTCAGCCATGTCGGCTCCATGTCCTGTTATGATGATGTCATCTGCGATCTTGAACACACCTTCCAACCCTTCCAAGTTACAGTCCAATTGTTGTTGGAATATCTCCGGCGCTGGGGAGATTCCAAAGGGCATCCTATTCCACTTGTATCTGCCCCACGGGGTCTGGAACGTTGTCAAACGAGTTGATTCATCATCAAGTTCTATTTGCAAAAAGCCTTCTTTACAGTCTGCTTTAGTGAAGACTTGAGCTTTGGACATGTGTGGTAGTACATCTTCAATCACAGGGAGAGGGTAATGTCCCCTTTTCAAGGCCTTATTTAAGTATAAGGGATCTATACATACTCTGATATTCCCATTAGGCTTCTGCACTGTTACCAAACCCGAGACCCATTCTGTTGGTTCTACAACCTTCTCAATGTATCCTAACCCCTCTAGTCTGGTCAATTCTGATTTCAACTTTTCTTTGACTGCCAAAGGCACACGCCTTGGAGGCATTACAACAAGCTCTACAGCCGGATCCACCTGAAGATGTACCTTCCCAGGCATCTTCCCACGTCCCTTGAAGACTTTAGGGTACGCATTTATCACATCTACTTTGCTTAAAGCTTTGCCTACAATTCGTCGCCGTTTTCACGAACCGGCACAGCCCAACGCGCAACGAAATAAGTACATTCTGAGAAAAACGCGTTTTACGTTTAGCCCGTTTTGAATTCGCCAGAAACATGCCTTCTGTCAAATTTTATATCACAAAATACATATCAATGAACGGAAAATATTCTGTATTTTCTATACATTCCATTTGTTAAGCATAATGACAATTACTATTAATATTACGAAGCTTTGGACTCTCGTGCCGGTTCGTGAAAATATTATTTTGCTGTTTACGTAGCAAAAATATTTTCACGAACCGGCACAAGCCACTGTGTCGTTTTTCCTATGTAACTTTACGCGCAAGACAAAAGCGCTCGCGCTGTCTTAGCGCGTATTTTATTTTCACGAACCGGCACAACCGCCTGTGTCGCGTCGTCTAGGTCTTGTAAGCGCAAAGATATTTTCACGAACCGGCACAGCCCATTGACTTCGTGAAAATATGAATCGTGCTTTTTGGCTCGTGTGTCGTTTTTGTCATTTGTGTAACCATGGATATCTCAAAAACTAAAGCGTTTTGGATGCTGAAATTTGGTGAAATGAAAGATTGTTGATAACTTATGCTAAAAATGCAAAAAAAATAAAAACTACATTTTGAAGGGATTTCGGTGGCTTGTGCCGGTTCGTGAAAACGGCGACGAATTGTGCAACCATCTGACACTGATCCCACCACAAAGTTTTTGTGTTGTACTTTTAGGATGTTCATTATCTGGGACATCCTAGCACCTATCAAGGGTGTGCAATCCTCATGAACGACCACAAACTTTACGTCATACTTTCTATGGTTCTTTGGGTTCTTCAGAACAATGTTACATACACCTATCCCATCTACTGTGGCCTTATTACCATACAATGAGAGTCTTCGTGTACCATAGTTAATCTCAACATTGTCAGGGACATGTCTCTTTGGTATAACATTGCACGTGGCCCCGCTATCCACCTGCATTGAAATTTTGTTTCCTCGTATTAGAAATGCAGCCATCACTTTGTCTTTGTAGGTACTATTATCACCAATTGCATTTAGGGCCAACACCTCTTCACTATCATCTTGGACTAGTCTGATTTTGTTTCTGAACTGTGTCTCTTTCATACAGACCTTGGCAAAGTGATTCATATTGCCACATTTATTACACTTTTTTCCATAAGCTGGGCATTTTCGGACTTCATGAGAACCACTACAGTATTTACAGTTTTTAATGACCTTAGGCTCTTTATCTCTATAAGTGCTTTCTTTGTTTCTCAGAAATGAAACACTTTCATCACTCTTGGTCATGTCCTTCATGTGTTGCTTTGTTGCGTAGAACGCGTGGCCAATTTTGATGCCTGCCTCGAGTGTGAGGTTACTCTCTTGGAGAAGCCTTTTTTGGAGAGTGTTGTCGGCAACTCCACACACCAGCCTATCTCTGATCAGGCTGTCTCTCAATTGCCCAAAATCACATGACTTGGCCAACGCGCGTAGTCTAACAACAAAAGCATCAAATGAATCTGACCCTTGAGTACAGTTGTTGAATTTAAATCTCTCATAGATAACATTGGTAGCCCCTGTACAATGCCTGCCCCAAAGATCTAAGACTACTGACATCTTCTGTCTGTCAGCATCCGACTCATATGGAAGGTTATTATGAATATCTAAGGCATCTGACCCAATGGCCATTACAAATGTGGCCACTCGTATTTTCTCATCTCTCTCTGTAAGACCAGTCACCAATTCATAACTATCCCATAATTGGCTGAATTTCGACCAATTGGACTTGAGGTCTCCTTCTACGGACAGCCTCGGCAGTGGAATACCCTGTGCCATAATCTGACACTATATGCTACACTTGGGACTACAATGTACAACTGACTACCAGTGCACCCGTACCACGAATTTATGCATACATATTCACAACAAATTTATGCATTCATCTTCATCAAAATGTTGCTTCCTACTACATCAAACAACAGATATCATATTATCAACCACTTCTGTCACCATGTAAGTATCATATCCTTAATACAGGAGTTACATACTAGTTATAGTTAGGAGGCATAAAATGACAATAGTTACAACATGGTTATGTGCTATAAGAGAGAGCTATCAAAGCTCTTCATTTACTACATGTATTGTCACTGTTACAAGTCTACCACAAGGTGGCGCTATTTCACTGTTGACTTCAGTATACATTGACTCATCTCATTACACTATCGACACCTAAACAGATTTTAAAGCGATCACAAGACCAATAATACATGTTTGTGTTTTTCCACTCGCAATTTTTCTCACACGTCATGCGAGTGAACTTTGAATTTCAAAGTGACTTTTTAAGAAATTCAAGAACAAACTTGTGTAATCTTTGTCAATTTATAGAGTGAAAATTTAATCAAATTTTGTCAGAAAAAAAATATTTTGTGTGTTTCAATCTACATCAAATAACTGTAATGACGGCTTTTCTGATCTTTGGATAATAATTATTAAATTCCAATTAAATTCAGGCAGTGTCTTTTCAGTAATCATATCTGATTGATGCACGTCTGTATGAAAACCCAACGACACACACACACACACACACTCGGTGATAGCTCGGCGGCCGTGCACCGCCCATACTGGTGTCTCTATTCTCATGTTGTGATTGCGAACCCACGCCAAGGATTTAAAGGGCATTTATTGTTTTCCCAGAGTTTTTGAATTTAAGATCGTGGATTCAATTTATGAATTTCAATTAAAAGGGATTTGTTATTATTTTTGTTTATATAGTAAATAAGTTAGGTAGGCCTAGGGGGAGGGAGGGTGGTGGGGGGGGGGGGATAAAAGGGCACTTTTTTTGGGGGGGGGGGTCAAGAATTTTTTTAATTTTTTAATTTTCTCCGTTGGGAGGGGGGGGGGGGGGGCACGTCCCTGTTTTTCAGTACATTTTGGGGGAATTTAGGGCTGATTTTAACATATTTTTTTTGGCCGGGGGGGGGGGGGGGGGTACGTGCCCCCTGTGCCCCCCTGGATCCGCCACTGCCATACTTTCTATTGATGTGCCAAAATTCATTCCCCTACCATTAACGGTTTTCAATTTAGGCAGACTTGAAAACACAAAAAAAAAAGCTTAAGGGTGCTTTAAAATATGAAGTTTTAAGAGTTTAGAGCCTTTTTCAAATGCCATTTAAAATGAATTTAAATGGATTTGATGGTCTAATCTTACAGAAATGATTAAGCTATATACATACCCTAGATATGCCGAAATTCAGCCCCACTTCATAGATACTCTTAAATCTAGCCATGTTTCAAAACCCATGAAAACTTGTTCCGGCGACGCAAAAATAGCCATTTTGTCACACGCATCAAAATGGGCTTCATTTAATTATTTGAAAAATTCCACAAAAAAAAATATTTGTCTAAAGAACCTGGAAAAAAATAGGCAAGTAGAAATCCATACAGAGAACAGATTTCTTTAAAAAAAAGGTGATTCTTTAATCAATTACAAAATTATGTCATCTTGAAAATGGCTAATTGTCAGTTATAGCCTAATTACGCAAAATTTGACCATTTCGTCTCTTATGTAAGTGGCCGTATTTTCAAAAGTACTTATTCAAATTTGACAAATGAGGTATCAAAACTCCTCTTTCCATGTGCTCTAAAATGAAATTGGCAGGGGAAATGAAATGTAGATACTTTAAAACTGTCAAGCTGTGATACCTAATAACAGTGGTTCAAGTTTGGTCAACTCACCTGTGAGAGGGCCAAGCAAAGAGTGCCGGCTTGTCTTAGCACTCCGCCCTGTACAGGTCACAGGGTAATTTCCTAACCCTTTACATTATGTAGGCCGGATATTAGGGACTTCTAGATTTGTAAGTCGACATAGTTGACGTCCTTTAAGGCACTGTTAAAAGGACGTCACACGTAGCCAGGCGCGGACCGCAGGGGGGGGGGGGGGGGGAGCGAGCCTTGGCCCCTCAAAAGGTACACAAAGACAATTGTTACCCGAAATTACCTTTTTTTTGTTCAATTAGAGGGGGGGGGGTAGAGCGAAATCCACCGCCCCCCCCCCCCCCCCCCCCCCACACTGAGCGGAACACCGGCTGGTACGATTTTTAAAATGTCAGCACACTAAATTTCAAATTGATTTTATATTTAGGCCTACCCCTATTAAAGAAATCCTGGATCTGCGCCTGGACGTAGTAGTCCACTATGTCGACGTGCAAATATAAAAGTCCCTAATATGTGGGCGACGGGGAACGTGCCTCTATTGAAATGGCGACAAGAGAGAGAGAGAGAGAGAGGGAGAGGGAGAGAATGAGGGAGACAGACAATTTCTGCCACGATTGAAAAGAATAGAAATTTGAAAGAAAAATATCCGCCATTATTTGACACGGTACAAAATCTTCGTTTACAGACTATTCATGTATTAGGATTATACGGTTCGTGAGTACATGTACACTGCATCGTGTTTTCAACTCGGAATATATATTGATTGATGTTAGACTTTGTAAATGTGAATACTGTGCACTTGATTATATATGACGGGATCATCCATAGATCTGACGTCTGCAAACAAAATATATAAAACAAGGGGTAAGTTTTGTACACCAAGTTATAATTCATATTAGTTTACTGCATATTACAATTTGTAAATATTTGTTATTATATCTCTTCCGTAATTAAGCTCTCGGTCTTTCATGGTCGATCCTATCAATACAACAAGGGAGAGGGAAAATATTACCATACGGACATGATCTGTGCCAGACTGTATATCAGTATATACCACCAAAAGAAATTAAATGGAAGGGCCCTACAGTAGCAATATTTATAACTCCTATGGCGTGAATACTCGGAAGCGACTCAATAATAACCCGCCATGGTAGCGTGGATATTTTCCACATCTATTTATAAAACATTAAGTAGTCTTTGAAACACAACTCTGGTGAACGTGCCATCTGAAGTAGACAACTAATTGTTTCTCTTGAAACAATATGACTATTCCGAAATCATTTCACTTACCATTAAGTTTAATAGCATTGCGCACAGTTTCTTTTGTCTAGCAGTATTGTTATATTCAGGGGCTCAAGCAAATCAACCTTTTGGGTAAGATGACATTGTATACTATTGTCTATACAAGCCTAATGTACTTTTCTAATATAATGTACTTTTAAAAAGTAGGTTTTACCCGATCTCAAGTTTCTCTGCTGGTTTCGTATCCATTACGATTATTGATGTTATTCATTTTACCCAGGCCCCTCTTTTTCATTAACGACCTGAATAGGAAAAAACACGAAAAGTACCTGCCATTATTTGTCACAGAACAAAGTCTGTGTTTACAGACTATTCAAGTAAATGTGTAGAATCTCCATTTTGATGGTGAGTGCGTACCGCCAGCCGTTGCCTGTTGCACTCTTGACAGTTTTTTGTAAACCTCCAAACATGAAACAGTCGGACATGGACTCCTAGAAGGTAAGTTTAGTTGTATTGTTTTTAACGGGAAATATTGAGATTTTCCTTATACGTGGCCATTCAATCACAAATATTAGATATGCTGATGACACTGTTTTATTTTCTGAATCAGAGAAAGATCTCCAGAGACTCCTGAATGTAGTTGTAAAAGAAAGTGAGAGTGGGACTAGAGATCAACTATACCAAGACAAAGTACCTGGTGGTATCCAAGAAGAGCAGTCCAAAATGTTACTTGAAACTAAAAGAACAGATTATTAAACAAGTCTCCTCATTTAACTATCTTGGCAGCATGATCACGGAGGATGCCAGATGTGAGACAGCTAAATCTGCACTTTCAAAGTTAGGCAAAATTCTGACAAATCGAACAATGTGTATGAGGACAAGAATAAGAGTATTGAATTGTTACATGTACCCAGTACTTATCTATGGTAGTGAAACATGGACTTTAGCCTCATTCTGATACTGAAAAGCGTTTGGAAAGTTGTGAAAGTTGTAGTTTTTAAGAAGAATGATGAAAGTCCCCTGGACTGACAAAGTTAGCAATAAGGAAGTTCTTACTCGAGCTGGAGTGCAAAGAAAATGATACGTGAGATGTTAATTAGGCAGTTAAAGTTCATGGGTCGCATTAAACGTAAAGAAGGCGTAGAGAATCTTGCTTTGACAGGGAAAATTGTGGGAAGAAGGAGGAGGATATTTTGGATGGACAGTCTGCAGAAATTGTTGGAAGAGAGAGGAGTGAAAGAACTGGGAGTGGTACTAATACAGAAGGCTAGGAGCCGAGGGTTGTGGAACAGCGTGATCGCCAAAGTCAAACGAAATGGCACTTAGAGAGAGAGAGATGTACATAATAAGGTTATTTCTAGTGTATTTGGCTATATATAGCGGGATAATTCGTAAATCTGACTTATGCAAACGAGGTTAGTTTTTTTTTTTAATATCAAGTTATCATAATAATATCATTCATATCACATATGTTTTTATCTTGCACATACTATATGCCCATATGCTTATAATGATTAGATGGTTTAGCGTCAGGGAAACGGGTTCTCTATTTTGTTTTTCTTTGTTCCGTTTTGTTAGTTTATTAATTTGTTTGTTTATTATTATAACAATCCTTTCTATACTGTACGTCAGGTTTTTATTTCGATAAATATTAATTGAATTTGAATTTGAATCATGGGACGTGGGACAGGGGGTGGGGGGTGCTGCGGTTTAGGTGCAGTTTTCAATCGACAAGAAGAAAGCGTATTTCATAATCAGGAATACCACACGTGGCATATCACCTGCGGACAGTAACGGATACTCTATCGACCAGTACCCCGGACATCCTACAGTTACACGTCGACAACTACGCCACTGAGATCCCCCTTACCCACCCTTATAAATTACATAAGGGGGTACTCCTCTTCTTCACTTTCAATGACTTTCAATGCCAATGTCTTTCATCACACAGGCAAGTGCCCTTTAAAAGTACTATGTCTCATTTGCAGGCCAACAAAAATGTTAAGGTTAAATTCTAACGACATTTGAAAGACAATACTAATTAAGAACTTCCCTCAAAACGTAAGGGCTTGGAAATGGATTTTTGTGGTAAAATAACGAACATTAGTTATCAAATTGACTTAAGTGATTGCAATCACTTAAGTAAATAGTCTGATTTTCAGACCCTTATACCGAAAGGTCGTACGTTTCATGCTGCATTTTGGCCATTACAAGAACGTGGGTTATTGATGTAGACAGATGCCAGGCGCGGATCCAGGATTTCTTGGGGGGGGGGGGACCCCATTTGAAATTATGCGAGCCAAATATTGGAACGTAATGGTGACACCGGCAGTGGCGAAATGAGAAAAACGTTTGGGGACGGGGGGAGGGGTATGCAAAAAGCCCCGGATGCTCAGTGGTTCTAGGCATTTAATTACGGTCAGATGAACATATTTTGATACCTTATTTGTGACAATGACACTCACGAATTGGCCTAGGGTCCAGGGGGCGGAGTTCCCGGAAGCTCATGGTTTTTATTCATTAAATTACCGTCAGATAAGCATATTTTGATACCTTATTTGTGACACTGACAGATCACGAATCGGTGTGGGGTCCAGGGGGCGGAGCCCCCGGGAAATCAGGGGTTTTGGGCAATAAATTACGGGCAGATGAGTATGTTTTGATACCTTATTTGTGACACTGGCAGATCACTAATTTTCGTGGGGTCCACGGGGCGGAGCCCCCAGTAGCTCAGGGGTTTTAGGCATTTTATAACGGTCAGATAAGCATGCAGGGGCCCGCCTTAGGGTCCCTGGTGGGGTTGAGGGGGCGAAGCCCCGGAAGCTCAGGGGTTTTAGGCATTTAATTACGGTCAGATGAAAAAATTTTGATACCCTATTTGTGACACTGACAGGTCACGAATTGGCCTAGGGTCCAGGGGGCGGAGCCCCCGGAAGCTCATTGTTTGTATACATTAAATTACCGTCAGATGAGCATCCAGGTTCCCGCCGTAGGACCCTAGATAGAATCGAGGAGGCAGACACCCTGGAAGCTCAGGGGTTTTAGGCATTTAATCACGGTCAGACAAGCAAATTTTGACACCTTATTATTTTGTGACATAGGCAGGTCACTATTCTTTCTTTCTTTCTTCATGAATTTGCCATTTTCCAACAAACGCATGAAAAAAGTATCATTTACTAAACATTGAGGACAAATCTCGGAAAATTATGTCATTTCAGCAACATTTGTAAATCACCGGTATCGAATAAGAAATAAAGCAGGTTTGAATAATATTGGGGCCATCCAAGCCCTCTCACCCCATCAGTTCGCCAGTGCCCCTCTCCCGATCTACACCTTGTAACTGATCTCCCCTACCTTTCTTCTTTCTCTTTTTTTCTCTTTTCCTTTCCTTTTCCTTCCTTCTCTCTGTTTTAGGTTTGCTTGGATGAAGCAAGGGCCTTTCGCCCCCCCCCCGATCCACACGTTGTTGGCGGTGATTAATCGCAACTGTTCTCCCCTTCTTTTCACCCTTTTCTTTTCTTCTTCCTTTTTTTTTTGTTCCCTTTTATGTCCCTTTTCCCCTTTCCCTTCCTTCCCCATTTAAGGGGGCGGGAATTGGAGGGGGGGGGGGTAAGGCAAGGGCCTTTTGCCGGAAAATCGCAACTGATATCCCCTTTTTTTTCTTTTCTTTTTACTCTTTTTTCCTCCCCTTTAGTTCCTATTTTTCATTTTTCTTTTCATTTCCTTCCTTCTCTCTTATATTCTAATGGGGGGGGGGGCAAGGCCCGCTCGCCCCCCCCCCCCTGGATCCGCGCCTGGCACACCCGTTAATACAGCCGATTTCTTCTACTACTACTACTACTACTATACTACTGGTACTAGTATTCTGCTGCTACTACTACTACTACTGCTACCACTACCACATCTACCATACTACTACTACTACTACTACTACTACTACTACTACTACTACTACTATCTCTACTACTACTACTACTACTACTACTACTACTCCTACTACACTTCTACTACTATTTCTGCTAGTACTACTCCCTATACTACTGCTACTACTACTACTACTACTACTACTACTACTACTACTAATAATAATAATAATAATTTAAGATTTGTATAGCGCACATATCTGCCTATAATGGCACTCAAGGCGCACAATAAAGGTTCACTTTTAACATTTCAAATACACTGTCGCTCATAAAGGTGGAATATTTTTTTTATATCCTAATTTATGGAATTATTTAAAAAATAATTTAAAAATAATAGATCTAGATAATAGTATACATTCTCAGATTTAATTGAACAATAATTTGCCAATGTGTGCTTTGCGTGACTGCTAAAGCATATGTATGCTACTATGCTTATCAACTAGGGGCCATCAAGTCATAAATGACAGTAATGAGGATTATTGCCCCGCAAAAGGGCACTAATATAGCACATCGACACGGTTTTGATCCTGGGGCCTCACAGTTACGAGGCCATTGCTTTGTCACTGAACCATGACTGTACGCAGCGGGGGCTAGGGTAGGGAGCAGTTTCCATAAATATAAAAAAAACACAGAAAATGCAATAAATTTTCAATAATTTATTGCATTTTACCCCGGTTCTCAACATTAAAAAATCTTCTGTGTGTCCATGCCTTGAGCCATAATGCATGGCCGTCCAGAGGATTTTTTGATGTTGGGGACCGGGGTAAAATGCAATTAATTATTGAAAAATTATTGCATTTTCTTTTTTTTTTTAAATTTCTGGAAACTGCCCCCTACCCTAGCCCCCGCTGCGTACAGTCATGGTTCAGTGACAAAACAATGGCCTCGTAGCTGTGAGGCCACAGAATCAAAACCGTGTCGCTATGCTATATTAGTGCCCTTTTGTGGGGCATTAATCCTCATTACTGTCATTTATGACTTGAGGGCGTAAGTCCCCTAGTTAATAAGCATAGTAGCATACATATGCTTTAGCAGTCCCGCAAAACACACATTAGCAAATTAGTATTCAATAAAATCTGAAAATGTATACTATTTTCTAGATCTATTATTTTTAAATAATTTTTAAAATAATTCCATAAATTGGGGTAAAACTAAAATATTCCACCTTTATGAGCGATAGTGTACAAACAATAAACAAATTTAAATTAACAAACTAATAATAAATCAACAATTAAAAAACAAATGCAAATTACAGATTCAGTAAGACATTGAAATGTTCATGTGAGTTAATCATATTTTTCCTTCATAATGTAGGTCTTTAGATGCTTGTGGAATAGTACAATTGTTTTACTTAGTTTAATGTATGAAGGGAGTGCATTCCACAAACGCGGGGCTGCTACAGAGAAGGACCTGTCGCCCCAAAACCGCCTTGTTCGAGCTTCCTGAAACTGGTGGACATTTCCTGAACGTAGACCAAGTCTAGAGGATCTCTTCTCCTCCAGTAGATCTGACAAGTATAATGGTGTCTGGTTGGTTTTGGTTTTAAAAATCAGGGAAAGTACCTTGTACTTGAGTCTTTGCCTCACAGGCAGCCAGTGCAGATCCTCGAGAACGGGGTTATATGATCAGATAACTTT
This sequence comes from Strongylocentrotus purpuratus, assembly GCF_000002235.5. NCBI lineage: Eukaryota > Metazoa > Echinodermata > Echinoidea > Camarodonta > Strongylocentrotidae > Strongylocentrotus > Strongylocentrotus purpuratus. The sequence goes on from NW_022145609.1 coordinate 2,378,298, forward strand.
GATCGGGTGACAAGTCGAGCCGCAGAATTTTGGACCTTCTGCAGTCGTTTGATGAGAGTGTCGGGCAGTCCATTCAGGGTACTATTGTACATGTCCAATCGTGACGTGACGAGTGCATGGACTGCCTGCTTCGTGGCATGTGGAGTCAGATAATCCCGGATTCGACGAATGTGCCTGATGTGATAACATGCTGATCGGATGCAGCTAGAGATTTGGGGTTCCATTGACATGTTGGAATCCAGTGTTAGACCTAGTGAGCGTACTTTGGAAGCCGGACTAACACGTGCCTCACCAACTGTGAGATGGGGAACAATGACCTTCTTCATCTGTTGAGAAGAACCGAAGAAGATAAATTCGGTCTTCGCCTGATTAATTCTTAAGTAGTTCTGCCCCATCCATTTGGAGATCTCTGTTATGCATGACTCAAATCTGGCAAGGGTGTTGTCCACATCAGTTTGATTAGGCAGGCACGACATATACAGCTGAATATCATCAGCGTATATGTGATACATGAAATTATGCCTGTTGATAATGTCACAAATCGGTAAAATGTACAAAGAAAACTGTTGCGGACCGAGCACTGAACCCTGAGGCACAGAACAGTTTAGAGAAACTGGGTCCGAGAAGTCATTCTCACCAATGCGAACAGCCTGAGTGCGACCATCAAGGTATGATTGACACCAACTCAAAGCCTAACCTCCGATACCAACTTCTTGTAGTCTCTGTAGTAAGACACGATGATCTACCGTGTCAAACGCTGAGCTCAAATCCAGTAGAACTAGTCCTGTCAGCATGCCCCTATCCATGGCCCGTAAGACGTCATTACTCACTCGCAAGACGGCTGTCTCCACTGAATGGTTCTTTCTATAGGCTGATTGGAAAGGATCCTGAAGAGACTGGTCAGCTACACATCTAAGAATGCGTGCAGTAGCTGCTCTCTCGACCACTTTTCCTATGAATTTCAAGTTAGCTACTGGTCTGTAGTTTTCCAGTCTCTCCTTATCCAGGTTAGGCTTCTTTAGTAAGGGCCTGATGGTGGCATGCTTCAAGTTCTCCGGAAAAACAGCTAGATTAAAAGACCTGTTAACCAACTTCCTAATGAATGGCACAAATGCACGAACATGTTCCTTGATCAGCCATGTTGGAATAGGGTCTTGTTGACAAGAGCTTGACGGCGATCGTTTGATGAGTTTCTCGACTTCATCCTCGGATGCTACATCGAAGCTGGCCATATACGGTGCTCCAGGTGTAGGCTTTTCACCGATCTCCAGAAACTGCACCAACGAATCGCGAATCGTGTTAATCTTGCTCATGAAATGCTCTGAGAATCTGTTGGCTAATAACCCCTCAGGTGGACTTTGTGGTACTATAGGATCTCCTTTTTTCCGAAGGAGCTCATCAATGATGGTGAACAAAGCTTTCTGATCTGAAGTACAGCTCTCAACCGTAGATGAATAGAACTGTCTTTTTGCATCCTTTATGAGCTTAACAACACTTCGGCATTGCTCTTAGTATCTCTTATGTTGAAGTTTGTTCTTCCTCGCTGGATTTACACCTTCTCCACTTTCTTTCCAACCTTCGTCTCACTTTCGTTTGTGATCGATCAACGATATAAAGTCTCGATTGGATATAAATTCGACCCGCGAATTTTAAGTTCTAGATCTAGCCTACATTTTACAAGTCGCGAGCGTCTCAGTAGAATACCTCAACAACACTTCGAAATGGAGCCCCGATTTGTGTTAATAATAATAATAAATACTACTACTACTACTACTTCTACTGCCTATACTGTTACTACTAATAATATTATAAATACCTCTAGTGCTCCTGCTACTACCGCTCTCACTACGCATCGTCCTTTAATTCACCATTGCTATGTTACTTCACTTCATCCTTCACCTTCTATGTATATATATATATATATATATGTGTGTGTATCATCTTGGAGGGGTTTAGGATTTTCAATGTTCATATTAATCACTTCAACCCTTTCTTGTTGGTCTACAGGTGTCTGTCTCCTAAGATGGATTACCGTTATATATGGATCACCGTCTCTCTCTTGACCAGTGCATATTGTTCTTATGGATCACAAGGTAATTTGACAAACTCTAACTTACTGGCCAGAGATTGACAAAAAACTGTTAATTATTTTGTATTTATCGTGTGACAGCAGCAACGAAAACATGAAATAAAATGTTCATCAATTTACGATGAACGTGCAGATGGTTTGTATTAAATCATGAAACGTTAATGAAACAGAATATTCAATAATATTATGAACTAGTTGAACATTAGTTATTAACCGTTAGATTTGGGCAAAAACATGGCTACCAGTCCCTGTTTTTGTGTGTATTGGTTTTTGAAATTGCTTGTTATGCAACCAGTTCTATCTTTAAAAAAATACTTTTCTTGCTCATCACTCTTATGCATCTGTTAATTATATAGTGTCTAGAACAATTTCAATAACATAACAAATTAAGTGCATACTAATTTAACGCATATACTTGACTTGAACTCTCCATTATGCGTAATCGCTGTGTTTACTATTACGCTTTTGTAACTCTTTAGAATGAAATAAGAAGATAGTCCTGTATTCTGAATTATTGTTGAATGTAAACTCTAGTTTAGGTTAAACTATTATTCAAGTAACAGGTGTTACCACAAACACAGATCTGATACTGTCAAAAATATGTTCAATATTGATTTATCTTATGCTTTTAATTTTGATTACACAGAAGAAACAATATTGAGGTTCTATATTTTTTATACTATCGTTAATCCCGACAGTTTTATGTTTCAATATACAGTTATTTTATTATTGCTGTATTATTCAACGGGTCATGTGCATATTCTTGTTTATTTCGATCCAGTTATAGCGACGTCATTTGGGAAGAATGCAACTCTCCCTTGTCAGATTGCAAACCTGGACTCTGATCTTCAGTTTCTTCACTGGGAGAAAGATGAGAAAATAATCTATTCCCGAACAAGCAAGGGGGAGCATACTAGTGGGAAGAACTTGGTCATTGACGCAACGTCTCTCGTCATACCTGATGCCATGGAGAGCGATGCTGGAAACTATTCCTGTATAGTTGGTCGGAAGTCATTTGCAATTGAGGAGAGTGATATCATGCAGCTATACGTGATAGGTAGGAAGTAAAAGTGATATGAAAAGGAAGATTCTATGGTATTATACAACACTTAAGTAGATCCCTGTCATTTGATTGGAGGATTGTTAGTCACATGACTTTCAATATATGTACTTTTGCACGCGCGTGCTTTTTTGGTACTATTCGCCGTAGTACTATTCAACGGGCGTGCGTTTTTGGTTATATACAGACTACGTATCTCTCTGCTCTGCGCGTATCCTATTGTTATACTACGTGCATCTGACGTGAAGGCAATCTGAATGTAATCAAGAAGGCCTGACTCGAACTTTAATTTATCCTTAATATAAGAAGCAAAGCATAATTTGTTGAAAGATTAATGTTCTATTAGATGTACTTCGATGTTGTATAATACAAATAATAAATGTTTTTCGTACGTTCATTAGTGCCAATATTTTCATTTGTTGACAGATTAAAATTCAAATTCAAAATTTTATTTCTGTTTCCAACAAACTATTAAAAATCAATTAAAATTATTTACGAGAAATGAGGAATTCATATTGGAAACAGAGGGGTCCACTAAAAAACAATGCTCGTAAAATTGTGGACACCTCAAATAGGCTTAGCTATGGTCACATCACCTAAAAATAGCCTGCTCGGCGGCCGGGCGACGAGTTTTGAGCCAATTTCGCCCGGGCACCGCTTGTTTTTTAGGGCATCGCTCGGTCGCTGCTGAAGTTTTAGCGCGAAGTTAAAATTCGGGCGGCGCCTGCTCACTTTCACTCGCCGCCCAGAGTATGCTCGGTTCCCGGCCGGTCGCCGTCGAGCGATTTATGTCAAAAATCGAAGCCGCTAGGTCAAAGGCTGCTGAGCCTTCGCCGACCGGTGTTAAGACCGTAGGGCGCGTCATACACCGAACCTGTCATTTAACTTTAAGCAGTCTTGCGTCAGACAAGTTACGCCTTATGTGCGATAACCATTGCACTAAATTTATGATTGATTATTGCCTCATTATTGCACTGTGAGATTGATTATTAGTTTCTTATCGTTTACTAAAACATAATACCTAAGCATTAGGCCTACAGTATGGTTACACTCTACTAACAAAAAATGTCCAGAGAGATCGCTATTGGAATTTCGCAGATGTATCGAAAACCGTATCCGGACACCTACCCCCTGGACATCCACCCCCCGATAACCACCCCTAGGACAAAAACCCATTAGGACAACTAACCCCCGGACAACTACCCGCAGACAACTACCCCCTAGGATAGTTGTGAGGGGGTAGCTGTCCAGGAGGATGGTTTTCGTAGGGGATAGTTGTATGGAGGATAGTTGTTGGGGGGGGGGGGTACTTGTCGGTTAGGGGAGTAGTTGTCCTAGGGGATAGTTGTCTGAGGAGTAGTTTGTCCGGGAGTAGTTGTCCTATAGGGTAGTTATTCTAGGGCTGGTGGTTGTCCAGGGGGTAGGTGTCCTAGAACCATCGGAAACTACTTATTATCACTGGTCTTGAGATGTAGTGAAGGAGCAGGTGTTCAAGTGACTGTTGAATTGATTTACATTTTCAACTGTCATTTGTAAGACTGATATTCTACAACGACCTCGTCACATGTGTTAGCTTTTTATCATCATCTGCTCCTTCTTCTTCTTCTTCTTCTCCTCCTCCTCCTCATCCCCTTCTTCGTTTGCTCTTTCTTCGTTTAATTTGTTTTAGACGTAACTGTGAGCCACTGCAAAGACACTGGGCAGGAGGTGGATGGTTGTAGCTGTTTCATCAATGGTTCAAACATTACATCCTTGCAGTGCTCTGCGTCAGGTTTTCCTCACCCTCCAGTTATCACCTGGGAGGAAGTCCAGGAGGATATAGTCATCTACCAATCATCATCTGTTGACTTGACAAGGTTTAGTGAAAACATCACTCTCATCTGCAAGGCAAGAGATATAAATCTGAAGGGTGCCGTGGCAAATAACACCGTGTGCATTTACTATACGAGTGGTACGTTGAACTTTTACAACTGATTACTGTATTTCTCTGTCGTAATTCTCTGAAATAATTAACCGAAAATACATTTCAGCATAAAGACCTTACTTATAATGAAATGAATATTGGCGTATGAATATTGTCTACTTTCAGAAGTAACTTCGTCTGGTGGATCTCCAGTAGAAACAACTACTGCATGTGTAAACGATCAAGCACGTGTTGCCGCTATTGTATTATCCACCGTACTGATCCTCTTGCTCTTAATAGGGTTCATACTTTGCTTAGCAGCTGTGTGTAGACGCAAAAAAGGTTAGTATTAATTGTGTTGATAGTATTTTAAACATTTAGACAAGCGAATATATAGATGTTTGCTTTACAAATAGCTTTAACTTGTATCAGTTATCTGATACACCCTAATATGGGTTATACTAATCTTGAACGTTCCTTTCCCTAGCGAATAAAATGTCTCAACGAATAATGTGACTATTCAGAACAGTTAATGTATAATACTAGTGATCATTGATCATATTGATCTGATGATATTTAGCATTAAAAAAAAGTTTGATCTCACTGTACAAATTATACCAAGGACAGATTCGATTTTCCGGTAAATATGATAGTTTTATATAGGCCTATATCAAATAAAAGAACATAAAAGAAACAAAACAAATTAAGAAGTCATTTACACAATGAACACTGTAAAACATTTTATGACCAAAATTTCTGTTTTCTCTTGTTTTTCCTGTTTACTAGAGAAAGCCTTCCGTTTACCACTCATATTCAGGTGGACTTCAAAGGTAATAATCATGATCCTACCTAACGTCATATCCGTTTGTTCAATATAATATATTTAACAAACAATTAAAAACATGCAGTAACCTAAACAAAGAGAATTTTCAAGGATTCAAAATACGAAAAAGTGTGTATTCGCATTTAAAAATACATCGTAATTAGGCTAAGAATGAATTGCTCTTTGTTAATTCATGAAATTATTTTCCCATGAAACACGTGCACATCATTAATCACTTCTTACGTTATTTTAAACTGTAGCCAGAATCAACTCGAGTACTGAAGGATAGTTGGAAAAATGTAAGTAGAACATATTGTCATCATTCATTCATTCATTCGTTCAATTATCTAAGAATGCAAAAAGAAAAAACCCTGATGCATGCCATAGTCATTCAACTTTATTTGTTGTTATATGTTTGTGAAAATACTTCTCAACACTATTGAAACTTTACTATCGCAACGTAATTGTTCCGTCTGATAATGGTCAATGTATTGTAAATATTGCTCCAATGATGCCAAGGGAAAAGGGAAATGGCAAAACTACTCAAGGACAGATCTATCCTATGACTATTATCCATGTCCACCGGAAACTACCAACATAAACCACCCGTTAGGACAACACCTGAAACTATATTCCAAAACGACAACTACTACTAAGTTTCTTTTCAGTGCCTTATCAGTTACAATGTAATCGTCCACAGTGCTAAAAAGTATTACTACGGTAACCCCAGTCACTGGATTCAAGTACAATTCTACATATGAGTCCTCTTTCTCCTCTGCAGAGCATTTCAGTCAGTACCCCGTTAAAAGCACGCCCATGCTTATCCAAGTACAATGACATTCACATCCTACCTGGTATCAAACACCTGGGTGGTTAGAAGCAATGTCAATGAAAGGCCTCGCTCAAGGCCGACAACCTCCTTATATGACAATTACCTATTGGGCAGCCTGTAGTCTCACTCAAAGATGTCACTGTGTTCATTGTGAGGGGCATTGGGAAAAATCAAACTATATTAAAATCTTCATACCAAAATGCAAACTTCGTATGTTTTTAATATGTTTTTAGTTTGCATCCCTCGAATGAGAAATCTTTCTCTCTATTTCGTGAAGCTCGTTTACTCAGTCGTGACATTCCTGTGGAAACGAATAACCATGTGCACATATTTTAGACATCTTAATAACCCCCTTCACACTGTTTTCCATTATGATCAATCTAAAGATTGGTAGAGATTGATCAACGAAGTTCTGAGAAGATACAAACTCTATCTTTCAAGATTAAATAATATTGTCAAAATCATTTCATGAAAAGAGCTAAGAGAAAATATATACCAAATTCATGGGCAACGATGTATTTCCAGTCCAAAGGAAGCAGTGTAGGAGATCTCCCTATATTGGAACTAGGGAAGTCAACCAACTCGGATGTATTTCAATATGATGACGATTCTCCAATGGACGCCAATCAAGGCATTGTAAGTTTTACCAAAATGGCTCAATTTTTGTCTTTCTCCCAGTTAATCAATTGTGTGTTTTCCCCTGTAAGAGTTCCGTGGGAAAGGAATTAAATTTCAACAAGTATTTCAAAACAGCAATAATATTTGATAGTTCGCACAAGTTATACAAATATTCTTAAGGTCGAATAAAATCCAATTAAGTGACGAATAATTTCTTAATATTCTTAACAGACGGACCTTTCACTCGTCATTAAGTATTATGTAGTCAATAAAATTACAGTTTTATGAGGTCCAGCGAAAAAATTCTGGAGTAGCAGCCACTTTCAGTCAGTTGGATCAGAACCCAGAAAGTATGTGCGAACCACACCACCAAACAATCAATATAATCAAAATGATCTAGCCTTATTTCCTCCTCCCAAAAAAATATTCTTAACACTTTGACATTTATCAATCGCATGGACACTACGTTTTGTTATCACCTAACAAAACTCGAAACGGTCATGTAATTCGCACTGGTGGAATTGTGCCACATAAGACATGCCAGTATCATAACAATCTTTTTCACGTGAAAGTAAATTTTGTACTTGTTTTAATCGTGTTTTTTTTCTCGGGTGTGCTTCATAGGTGATGTGCGATGAGGAACAGCTCTCATTGGTAGGACTCCTGCTTCTTGATGATCTACGCTTCGCGCCAGAAGAAACCAAGGATTCCATTAAGGGTGCCATTCGAGCACTGGTGGAAAAACGTGTCGAACCGTACAGGTTTCACCAGTCACATGTGGATCCCACTGTTACTATCCAAACTTCATTCATGGTCAGTTGATTAAGTTGTGTACATCAATAGATTGTTCATTTGATAAAATGCTTCTATCATACACTCGTTTTATAGAGATATGCCAGAAGGGATCCGTCTTCTTCATATTCATGAGAGATACAGATTTCATAAAACTTGATAATAATAAATCCTGCCGTTATATCGCGCATATCACATTATCGTGTTATAACATGTCGATGAACGTCCAAAGCACTTTGGATACCGTTACCTTAGTAGCTTTAGCTCATGCACCCGTTGAACTCTTTGCATTCTAGGAATAAATCCTTCCATGTACTCACTTACTAAACATGGATCGAGTGTGGCAGACGTAGATTATGTATTACCAGAGGATGTTAGTGCCGTGGCAGAGATTCGAACCCCGTACCTCGAGGTTCATAGTCTGGAAACGTATCTACTACACTGTAAAAAATAATTTGTTCATTGGTAATTTTTACGTATTTTTTCCATGTAGAATTTACTTGAAAACATTAGTTTTGCCACTTACGCACTAAATTTAAGTCTTGCTAACTCAAACTTTAATTTAGTAGAACATACGTGGAATATTTAAGTAAAATAAAATACATAAGAACTTTAAGTAATTTCAGCTTGTATTAATTTAGTAATTTTAACTCAAAATCAGAAATTATACGTATTACTCAAACAATTTATGTTGATTATTCTTATCTTTTTAAAGTAAGGACCGATGCAGTCCGTAATAGAAATATTTACATAATTTATTAATTTACCAAATTAAACTCTTTTTTAAATAAAACAATTCTTTTTTGTGGTTGAATGAAAATTTAAGGACTTTAAAACATTTAATAATTCATTTAACATGGCTAAGCAAAGACAAGACAATTTTTAATTGTTACCCAGTTCAAAACAAATCAAAACTTGATATTTCAGGAAATTGTCAACCAATTTTCCTTTTAAGATGCTACGATCAAGTATATATAAAATTTGGAGCCTTTCAATATGTGTCGAATTGAAGTAGTGTTAGTGATCAGTGATTAATCTTAAATAGAAGTAGTGAATGATTAGTAGATGTTACTTGTTAGATTAGATGGGTACCAAATCGTGCAATATGTAATCCTATCATAGCTTTTTTTTAATTATCTAAAATGATTACAATACTTAAATTATTTACGTTAATGTAACTCGATTTAACTGAGTAAAAATTTATTCAGCAAAATAAGTAAATTCTACTAAAGATGCCGTAGGTAATATTTACTTAATAAAAATAAGGCATTTCTTTTCCTCAATTTTATTGAGTTATTTGGACTATTATTTTTTTACAGTGTAGACCACAACATCATTATATGGACCATCATCTTTTAAAAGATTTTTTTCTCTCTTTGCCTCTTCCCTGAGGATGTATTGATTTTCACTATATTTGTACATGTTATACATATTTATAAACAGATACACACAACGAACAATATTTGTCAAGGGTGAATTTATCTTTTGGAAGACTAGAGTTTGCAATATTAAGGCGATCCACCCGGTAAATGCATTATTTTCCGTTATTTCCTTTAGAATGAGACTTTACAAAGGAGCATGAAGACTGAGAACTTAGGCGACCCTGATGCTGCATTCGTATATATGGTTCTTCAGGACCTTGATAGGATTCTTGATGAAAGAGACAGAGACGAGTGTGAGATCTTGATCACCAAGCCTGACTTCCAAGAAGTGATAGATGAATCTCAAATACCAGACTATCAAGGAAAAAAAGTCATCAATCAGGTGAGAACATTTTTCATCGTGTTTGTATTGGTATCAAAGTATGCACCATGGTACGACAACGCTCTTCGGATATCCAAACGGAATGTTCGTCGGCTGGAGAGGAGGTGGAGAAAGTTCAATCCCAGATCAACGCAGGAAAATGAGAACATGAAAAAGGCAGTAACGGAATATAACTACCTTTTAAAGAGGACGAAACAAGAACATCACCGAGAGCTGATAAGGACCTCCGACTCCAGACAGCTCTTTCATGTTGTGAAGAGTCTTACTACAGAAAGGCCTGCTCAAACCCTACCGGCATACCCTCCTGAAACTGATATAGCACGTTAGTTTCTGAGTTATTTCACCAGTAAAATAGGCAACATTCGAGGTACCTTGGAAATGACATCCCGGAATACTCATGTGCAGAATGATATCCAGATGGATTGTCGGCTCGAGAACTTTAAACCTGTCAGTCAAGAGGACGTCTTGAAGATCTTAAAATATTCTAAAGTAAAATCATTTATGTCTGATCCGATACCAGCACAGGTCTTTAGGCAATGTATGGAAGAACTTCTACCAGCCATTACAGACATTAAAAAGCAGTCTCTGCAGTCAGGAGTCTTCCCTGAAGCTCTCAAGTCTTCTTTGATTATACCAACTGTTAAGAAACCTAGCCTCGATCCTGATTGTCTTCGAAACTATCGGCCTATGTCAAATCTTCCCTACCTCGGCAAGATTATCGAACGAGTTGTATGTCCCTTATGATCCTTATGACCCTTATGACCTATATGAGGGTTGAAACAGCTCTGACCAGAGTCCAAGATGACCTATTGAAAATCCTTGATGACGGCAATGAAGTAATGCTGGTTCTCCTTGATCTTAGCTCAGCTTTTGACACTGTTGATCACAGCATCTTGCTAAAGAGGCTTTCATGCAGCCTCCTTTGGCATCACCGGTGCTGTAAAAACATGGCTTGTCTCTTACCTGGAGGGAAGGGAACAACAAGTACTCATTGGTGGTAAGACGTCCAGCTCTGAAATGATTAGATGGGAAGTACCACAGGGGTCAGTGACAGTGCCACTGTTATTCATCTTTTATACAACTCTTCTTCAGAGTATTGCAGAGCAGCACAACGTTGAGTGTATGATGTATGCTGACGACCTGCAGTTGTACACAGTGCTACGAGACACGAGTCAAAAGAAAGACTGGAGTTATGTATCAGGGAGATTCTCAATTGGATGAAGGATAACATGCTTGTTATCAATGATGGCAAAACTGAAATGCTTCATCTAACATCATCCAGGAAACGTGGCCCAAATCAGGAACTGTTTCCACTCACGGTTGGTGACACCCGCATCTCTAGCAGCACAACTGTTCGAGACCTTGGATTTGTGCTCGATAATCACCTAACTCTACGTCAAAATATGAACTCCATCTGTCGGAATGCATCCCTATCTCTCTACAAAATCGGAAAGATAAGAAATCTCCTCGACAATCACACAACTGAGATCCTTGTCCATTCCTTCGTCACCTCTCTTCTCGATTCTTGTAATTGTCTCCTCATCAATCTCCCCAATAAAGACATCACCAAGCTTCAGCGAATTCAAAATTTACCAAGGCAAGAGCACATCACTCCCACGCTACATGAACTCCATTGGTTGCCCTATCCCAGAGAATTCAGTACAAAGTCATCATTCTAACTTTCAAAGCACTTCATCAAATCTGTCCCAGCTACATATCTGAACTTGTTACAACTTACATACCCACTCGATCCCTCCGCTCTGCATCTCAACACCTCATTGAACCCACAAAAGACAGGACAAAGTCATACGGATCCAGAAGATTCTCATCTGCAGCTTCGCATCTCTGGAACTCTCTCCCCACTACCTTCCGAACCATCACAGACTTAACTTTCTTTCAATCTCAACTGAAAACCTACTTGTTTAAAAACGCTTTCTAATGTCATTTAAACTGTATTATTGTATTCATCAAAATTTAATAACATAACTGTTCTTTCACATACTTTGCCTTCATTTCTCTGTAATTGATGTTTATAATGATTGATTATTATTAATCTTGTCCTTATTTTGATATTTCTTTAGTTCATGAATTATTAGTTATGTGTAATTTTGTTGTATTAATATTGTAAAGCGCATTGTTATTTTATTCGAAGATGAAATGCGCTATAAAAGCCTAGGTTATTATTATTATTATTAAGTACAAGTAAGCTATAAAGCGTAACAAGTAAACCATACACCTAAAATCTGTATCAGCAAGTTCAAGGTAGGTCCCATACATTGTAAAGTATTGTTAAATCATATTATGGAATTGTGAACTCTTTGCCTGCTTAAATCTCTATTAGGGCTATCCCCTCGAAGCAGTCATCAGATACTGAATTCTTGAATGTAGACATGAGGTCGGTTACATATGGGACTAAATTTAATGGACTTGTCCTTGTATAGACGAAACTGTTGCTATGTTTGCAGTGGTAACTGGGCCAGTTATTATTGCTTGATTGTTGATGTCGATTCCTTAAAAAAAACTTACCAACTTCACAAAAACGATATTAAATGGAATATATCCCCTTTAACATTCATGTTTTGATTAAAATATATCTTAACTCAGTCTCTTCCCATGCAAGCAAACATGAAGTCATCAATGACCAGGAGTATGGTGGCATGCCACCCACTGGCGACTGCCTTGCGTGAGAAACTAGTGAAGAAGCCATCCGAGAGAGCTGCGATACGCAACGATATTTCTCAAATCATTCTGGATTTTCAGGATACAGGGCACCTGGGACTAGAGGTCAGCAGTTATTTGAATTGCAGTACCGCCATGTTGCCGGTAAGTAGAGATGAAATCTGTATATGTTACACACTTCATTAAATAGTATATGTGTGAGAATTTTTTGTTAAGATACTTCTCGGAGATAAGATTTTGTTGGTGTATCGTACATCACATAGGGCAAGGAATACAGGGACTTCGGTAGAAGGGGAGAGTGAGGGGGTGTATGACTCTTCATACCCTTTGCAATAGCTTTAATTCATCATTTTCTTATAGTTACGTGAACTCGTTGTTTTCATGACAAAGTGATAGAGTATATATCCCTAAAGGTGGTTTTGGAGAGTTTTGGAAAACACACTACTTATCGTATAATATTGTCCAGAATATAAATAAGCATTTTATAAATGCATCGGTTCTTTATTTTTTTGATTATTTTTCTCTGTTGTATATCTTTACTCAGGGTATCAATGCTTCATCGTATGGATTTGAAGTCGTAGATGAAGACGTTTCACGACTTGTTGCGTTCTGGACCTGTAAGATTGTCAAGCTAAATAATGACGTCAACAATCGCATCAAGAAGTATTTATTTCCTCTCAAATCAAGAAATATTAGCAAGGCAAGTATACCAATATTTTAAAAATATGACCCCTTTTTTTCACTTTCAGAAAAAAAGCACATTATGGAATTCTCAACTAAATTGAATCACATCAATATTGTTAGAAAAAAAAGAAACTATAGCCTACAGATGAATTGTCAGAAATGACTCTTATTTCCTCAATTAACACTCTCAAATTCATTGTGTTTGTTTCCAAACTTTTTCAGGGGTGCCTGGTCTTCCTCCTTTAGATATATATTGTTCTATATTTGATTACATCTTTTAAGTGGCCCAAACATTGTGGAGCGTGTGTGCAGCGCGTTGTAACTGCAAGGAAAAGGCGCTATATCAAATATCTTTTGGATTGGATTGGATTGGATTAATTACAATTTAACATAACTATAAACTAAATGTTTAAAAATTCTTTTATCTTACATTCGAGCGCTTTTTACTTTAGTGTAAAGTACCGTCTTGAGAAGAAGGCCTTGATATTATATGATACCCTTCAAGTTGGTTCCATGCAAAATTATTTGCACCTGTCCCATTAACATTACATTTCCAATGCTATTTTAACTTTATGATGGCTCCCCTTCTGTTCTTTTTCACAGAGTTCAGTTTCAGATCCAGTGGTACAAACTTGGCAAGAAGAGGAGGAAATTCCAGACACTCCCTCGACAGCAAAGCTTCTTGAAGAGAAATGCAGAGATAGCGAATAGTTTAGTATCTACTAGTCTAGTAGCTGATTTTATGTCAAACTATTAAAGTGAAAATCCACCTAAAATCTTGGTAAATTCAGTAGAAGCACAAACAGTCGGAAAACAGGTTGATGAGTGTTGAGCAAAACCTGAAAAATATAGAAGTTATTAATAGTTCAAGTCGCAATCGATCAAACATATATTGACAACTCTTTGATGCATCTTGCGAGTTCCCAACCCCTTTGCTCTTTTCAACAACAAAAAAGAAGAATCAGAAACTTATTTTCTCTAAACAAACAAATTCTTACCATGCATATGCACCCAAAGTATTATCTTTGCACAAATGTTTTACACAACCACAGTATGGAAAAAAGAATCCTTAATCAACGACTAAGAAAAAGAAAATTACAACAAATTATGTACAGTTTCATTGACTAAAACTTTAAAAATTGATTGCTTCCTTGTTTATCAGGTTTTGCTCAAATATTCACCGATCTGCTTCTCTTTTGTAATGTTTGTGTTTCTGCTGAATCCAATTTCATATTTTAATCACGGGTTTTCTCACTGTTTTAGATAATGAAAAGTGACTTATTGCAAGAAATAGACGATGAAGTGGCGTACGTGAATACAAAGATATTGAATTTAATTGAATCTCCTTGCCAAGCATATGAGAGAAATTCGAAGATTGACTCTACACAATCTTGCATGATTGTGCTCCATATCAGAGGAGATAGTTTGACAGAAGAGTGTATTGGCAGATTGATAAAGGGTCGTTTCTTTAAATCAGAAAAGTAAGTTATTATAGAATACAGGTAAGTATTGCTAAAGTGATAACTATTGAATTTTGAGGAGTCCGATTTTCTGTATATTTGATATTTTGTTATATTTTTATTTGTTGTACAGAAATTCATATGATAATGTTTGCCTTCTGCTTACCCTCTCAGAGATAGTGACGAGTACTTGAAATACCATTAAATTGTGGAAGAAAAAAATATCTGGAAACTACTGCATGAGAATGGTTACTAGGTTCATGATGTAAACATAAGAATTCGCTGTGAAGAGTAAGGTTTCACGTTATCGGCAAAATAAAAAAGATGTTGGCCCAGGCTTGTTAAAAATTCCATGCACCGCACAAAGAAATGTGTGTATGGATAAGACCACTTACTCATGGCAAGAAAGTATGGTCCAAACTGAGCCTTTTCTCGTCATATCCTGCATATGATAACATTTGAAGAGCAATCTTTGGGAATTTTATACTATGATATATATGAAGAATGAAAAAAGCTTAATAATTATTATTTTGTATCTACCCAAACGCAAATTATTCTCTATAAAATTCTGAAAAACTAATAAGAGAATTACGGAGAGTAAAATAATAAAAACGTCATTTAAGAATGTTGCGATTTTGAAATAAGCTGAGGTCACAATTGTTATAGAAAAACCGACAATACTGTCATTTTCGTGTTTTCATGCATGTAGAACTATAGAAGGAATTATTGAACCGATTGTGTGTAAAATGAACACTGCCTACGTCATTGATATGATACAAATCTCACAGTCTGCAGTTATTACAATGGGGGCATGGAATATAATGCATATCTTGGGAAAAGGGGTATATAGAGTTGGTTGGTAATTAGTGTTATGTGCATGTAACTATAGGTGTGATATAACATAGAGGCTATTCGTAAGTTGTACATGTACTTCTTTTCGTTGTTTATCATAGATTATGTCTAGTTGCATTTGTAGATGATATATGTATACGTGAGATATGCACATTTAGTAAAAACCTTACTTCCATAGTATCCTATATTGAAACAGACTTTAGTTTGCAACCTATATGGCTATTTTTGCACAACTGTGATGGTTATTTCTAGATATAGAAAGATGTGATGATCATTCTAATTTATGTATTATATTTGGTTAGAGTGCCCATGTCTGCGCCTTTTTAATATAGCATAAAATAGGAAAGCAACGTAAATTTGACTTCCTTTTATTTTTTACCTATTCCTGTAAAAACGAGTAAAAACTATTAAAAAAAAGTCTTATATTTCAGTAATTTTATTCACAAGCATCGACATGCTATCTTTCATGTCAAAAATCACAAATCTCAATGTGAAATTAACGAGTGCGCGTACAATGACACAATCGCCATTTCTTGTGAAAATAATATCGATTTTGCTTTAATTGTCTCAATTTTATTGGCATTCTTACTCTTAAGAGAAGAGGAATAATATGCATGTACTATAGGGGAATATAGAAGACAATTCCTTTCGATTTCAAGTCTTATTGTTCGGTGCTCATGCAGACATGGGGCTCCCCATCATACTTGGTATTTGTAATTAAGTCATATGCGTTTCACATTTTGAAATGTCACATGTGTTATATGATATAAGCGTCTGTGACGGGTTTCTGTATATAATTACCATTATAATGCACGTGTGTAATTGGAGTTGTATTATATGATATACCTTTTTTTAGTAATTTAATGCTTTTTTATAATTTTAAGTCATCTCGCAGCACAATTTCAAAGCGATTTCGATCTGTTGCATGAACGTGGTTAATATTTTAACACCATCGCATGATGACGCAGCTACGTAGGTGATTAAATCTGAATTCATCTGTAATCATGAAGCTTATTGAAATTTGCCAAACCTAACTTTGTTTAAAAACAGTAACCATTCAGAAGGGTTTTTAACTTTTGTATAATGGATTATTTTATGACTACCGGTTTGTTTATTGGCAGTTTTAGTACCAACATAATAAAATCGAAAATTGATCCTTTTCTCAAAACAAACCAATTCTTTCAATGTTATATAGACCGGATACTACGTGCGCATGGGGGCATCTTCCTCCTTTTCAAATGGTGACAGAATATCGAAACAGAGAGAGAGAGATAGAGAGAGAGTGAAAGCGAAAGAGAAAGAGAGAGAGAGAGATAGAGAAAGAATGAAATAGAAAGAGTGAAAGACGAGAGAAAGAGAGAGAGAGAGAGATAGAGAAATAATGAAATAGAAAGAGAGGGAACGGAGTGGGAGAGAGAGAGAGTGAGAGACGAGAGAAAGACAGAGAGAGAGAGAGAGAGATAGACAGACGGAAAGGGGAGAACACCTGAAAATAGGAAGGTACCACCTAATCGCGGCACCCAGTGGCAAATGGGAATCACGTTGTTATCGTGATCATGAATGTTGAAGGCCACGTCATAAAAATGGCAAGTTAATTACAGCCTGCCAGGTACACTTTATTCAGCATTGACATTCACGAAGGAGTAGAAAGGATCCAGTCATTGATGGGGCACTGGCAGTATAGGGATTAGGGGGACAAGTTAAACAACATGTATGCGTGTAATTATTACAAATTATTTTGTGATGTTGTGTAAGAAATAAGGATAATTGCTTTTAGAAGGATTTGGAAATCCTGAAATCATAACAACATCAATCCTGTTAAATAACAAATATTGAAAATTCCTGCAGAGATCACACAGTGATTGAATAAAATGGAACAGCACACACTCATATATACAGCCACACATATTTAAGTTCAAGCGATTACAAATGTATTATTTTCGGAGAAAATAGGACACCTTGTTACTTTGCCTGCTATGATGCTTAACCACTGGGATTAATGGGAATGATCAAAGTACATAGATACCAAGTTTACCAGTAGGCCTACCCAACTCACCCATAAAAGCTGAATAATACTTGACACAAGCACAGACCCTTGTCAGTCGTATTAGTGTGTCTGATCTGTGAGAAAAGCAGACTGGACGGTCTAGCCTTATAGCTAGGCTCTGCTATATTTCACCATGGATATCCATGATTTCACACAGCCAGAAACGTTTAGAGTATAGGCTCGGCTTCAAGACTATGTGGAATTGTGTTCTAGTGTCAAACTAGAGTCTGTATCTGCAGACTAAGGCTTGGCTGAGCTGAACAGTCTATTAGGGGTGAGGGGGGGGGGTAGATACGTCACGGGCAGGGGATTCCCCAATCTCCTCGCGCTCTCCATTCTCCACGTTTCATCTCATGTCCCCAGCTCTGCGCTGAGTGTACGTACAGATGCCTTGCAATTATGTTCGTATACCCGCCATGTTTAAGCATAGAAACAATAGCTGTATGGTTTCAGTATTGTGCTGCTGTGAACTTGACTGACTGCTTGAACTTCCTCCCCGAGTGAAGTACTGTAATTCCAGTAGGCTACTATAACATATTTAGAAGGAAGGCTTCAAGTGGTACACCTCCGGACCTTCGGGTAAGTTCATTCTCATGTTACATGTACGATTCTCACAGGATAATAGGGACTTTTAGATTTGCGTGGACTGATACGTGTGACGTCCATTCAAGCAGTGCATTAAAAGGACGTCGATTGTAGCAATCCACGTTGTTGTTCGGCAAATCTAAAAGTCCCTATTAAGGGAGTTGCGACTCCCTGTGATAATTTATAATGACTGAACTCTAAAGAAGACATAAACGATCGATGTACAGGTATATAGTCCTATAGCATCGTTGGATTAAAGTAAAGTAAGTACAGTAGTATGATATGATGATCTGGCTGTTTTATATCTCGATGGTTAATAGCACACCATTCTGGATGTGTTTGATTATAGAATTTTCGCCATTGTTATGCTATAATATTATTATTCTGCTGAACTGACTATAATACATTACCATGATCATTCTTGTCTGTCGCATAATTGGATTGCTTTGCATGACTGAAACAAGTCGATCTCGGCTTATCTAAATGGTTTATGGTGTGTAGAAAAAGTATAAAATAGACATCGAAAATCTTCGGGAAGAGGGGCCGGTGGCGGGATTCGTTCTTGCACGATGAATGGTACATGCACGTTAAGAGTTGTAGATTATCATCAATAGGATAAATCTTTATTTTTATTTCAACCGTTGCTTGTAATGCGACTAATAGTATAGTCTCGCGTGCATTGATTATGTTTGGGGTAATTCTCATTTCATTTCTAAATGTCTTGCTATTGCGTTGTCTATAAGGATTAAGCGGTATATGGACCAATTAAGTATTATGTCAGAAATGGAGGCCAAGAGTCAAAGGTCACCTGAAAGCTTAATTAACAATTCAATTATTATTGGGCTGTGAGCAAGTTGCCGCCCCCCCCCCCCCCTCCCCCATACCGTTCTGTGGCCAGAGAATGGGACCGGCTTAAAGATAAACTCCAGTTCTGGTAATGCGATTGCATTGTGAAAGAAAAGGTGTGGAATGGATCAGAAACAGTTGATCATGTAGCATGTAAGTATTGGTGTGCACTGCAAGGTTCTGGAGTCATCAAAATCATAATAAATTTGGCAGAGTCTTGGTAATGTAACAAGCACTGTACACAGAAAGCTATATATGGGACAACACACATGGTGTCGGGGCAAATACTACCTTGATTTCTTTGTCTTTCTATGCTCATTTCTCAGCTAGTATAAATTTTCTTCCAAAATTTATTTGTAATCTTGAACATTCAGTGTAAGTTTCGTTTGATTCTGTGAGAATTTTTTTTTTTTTTTTTTTACCAGAACTAGAGTTGTGAACAGGTCCTATTTTTCTAGAAAGCCTCTTGTTGACCAACATAGCGTGTACGTATATGACATCATCGTCGTCATTGCGATTTGCGAAATAAATGTCAAAAAAGAAGCTGAACGAATATTAGGCTTCCAATGTAATATATACTCGAGTTGATCATGTTTTTTTTCTCCATATACAGGAGTTCCTCTGGAATCATGGAATATAGGAAGCTTTTGATTGTCCTCATTTCCTTATTGAATACAGCTATCTCACAGTCAACACGAGGTAATTATGTACAGCCCTTCGCACGAAAATGGTGGACATTTACACACAAAACACATAATTGGGTAACGAAAGTCTTTTGATGTATACAGCCATTTCTTATTCCTGTTTCTAAACAGGAAATTAAGAGCTTAGGGAGTGAAAGAGAAAGAGAAGGCAAGCAGGAAGAGAGATAGAGAGAGAGAGAGAGAGAGAGAGAGATTAGGGGGGGGGGGTGGGGTGGGTAAACTCAAAGAGAGACTATAGACATAGGTGTTGTGTCAAACAATTAAGGACAAGCAGCATTTGTCAGAGAGAAAAAGATAGAAATCATTGAGATATATCGCCAATTAAGTAAAATGTTTTCATAGCATTATTTTATGTGAAAGTACAGGTTTTTGTAGAACCAACTGTCCTTCCGAATTAGTTTACACCATCTATCTATAATTATAATGATGAAACACTCAGAAAATAAACAGTTAATGTCAAAGAAGTGAAGAAAGTAATTGATATGTTATAATTTTCAGCAAATATTCCATTGTTCACCCTTGATAAATTTTGTTTGTAAATATGTATAACATGTATTAAAATATCGTGAAAAAAAAAATCCTCATGGAAGAGGCAAAGAGAGAGAAAAAAAAAGATTTAATATGATACCCTCATCCGCGTGCAATATACTTTTATCATATCAAGCAGGACAAATTACCAATCAACATGATTACAATAAGTAACGTGATATATTGATTGTGTATCAAAGATATAGAGATGGAATCTGTTCTGACAAATTTTTGTAAAATTTTCTCCTGTAAACGATCAATCAAAATATCAATTTAATATGCATAACATTAAGTGGTTATATGTCACCATAATGTATAAATAAATTACCCGAATGAAAAAAAAAGGATATAAATATTAGTTAGGCATGTCTCAGTTCTTGTTCATTGTGTTTTGTTTCTTTGAATAGCCGTCACGAGATCAGTCGGGCAGAACACCACTTTACCGTGTTCAATTAAAGTCGCGGATTCTGACCTGAATCGGTTATATTGGCGGAAAGATGGGAACACCGTATACTCCATGGATGGCAACTCGGTGCTAAAAAACGTTAGAAATTACTCGGTCAAGAGAACCACTTCCCTTGTCATTCCTGATCTAGTGGAAACCGACACTGGAAACTATTCCTGTAAAATTACCCGCAAATTAGCGTCGATGGAAACAATTGGGAAAACACTTCAGTTGTATGTGATAGGTACGAGTATAATATATTATATATATTATATTGAACAATCTTCCACTTTCGTACTGTAGTCATGTTGATGATGAGGAAATAATATGCGCTTAAAGAGAGAGTGAGATAGAAAGAAAGAAAAAGAGAGGACATGGAAGAGAGAGAGAGAGAGAGAGAGATGGAGAAAGAGATAGAGAGAGAGAGAGAGAGAAAGAGACAGGATGAAAACCTCAAATGTGAGGAATTCCAGTAAATAGAATATATTATACAGGCAATGGAATTCAAATCTCCCCAAGGAATTAATCATAATTATGATTTCGAATGATGCGTTCCCTTTTAGGTGGGGGAGGGGGGGGGGGGGTCATGTATCACTAGATACCATCGTATTCAAATTTTTGTGCATTATTTTTGTTGGTCTACTTATTAGAAACCTAATAGATATGGAGATGCCTTTTGTCCATCAGCCAGGATGCCTCAAATTCATATTAGTTGATAATTTTACCTTTTCTTACCAGTAAGCCCATTTCTCAGGCAACACATGCACAACGTTATGTCCATGTTAACATGTTTGGTTCAACCTCCTGATACTTAAAGTAAACATAAAAATACAATAACAAAAATACTATTCTTCATATAGTCACTGATTCTCTCTGCTTACTCCTGCGTGTATCATCCTTACCTCCTTACCGTACCTCTATATGTTTCAGAAACTGACAATGATCATGTTCAACATTCGTGAAATTGACATTTCAGAATTCTATACAGCTTGTTTGACTATGTTATTTGGACTCTATATGGCTACCTTCCCTAGATTTCTATGTTAGTCACTGCAAAGACACTGGGCAGGATGTGGATGGTTGTAGCTGTTCCATCAATGGTTCACACATTACATCTTTGGAGTGTTCTGCATCAGGTTTTCCTCATCCTCCGGTTATCACCTGGGAGGAGGGTACAGCCAGCTACCAATCCTCGTCTATTAACTTGACAAGGTTTAGTGAAAACATGACCCTCGTCTGCAAGGCGCGGGATGAGAATCTACGAGATGTTTCCGCTAACAGATCAGTGTGTGTCTACTACAGTGCAAAGGGTATGTGTTTGTCCTGTATCTCGTATTTATAATCTCCATTGTAATGTTGCACCATGACTACATATTTAACACATGTTATCAATGTCAACAAGATCGATAAGACTTAAAGAGATGGTTGAGTTCTGGGATGAGGTGAAAAATAATTTGTGAGCGTTACCATTGCATTATGCAAGTATAGAAGAACATCTGATAAAAAATGTTCGCTGAAAAGCATGGCTCTTCAAATGCCCCAATATTCTAAATATGGCATGTAACATCATACAAATCGGGACGGATATTTATGCCACATAATATACACATAGTCCCATATACACATTTATGTGTACAGTGCTTGTAATTTTACCAAGACTGGGCCAAATTTCTCATCATTGTGATGATTCCAGAACCTTGCAGTACACACCAATACGTATATGCTAGATGAGCAAACTTGTATGATCGAACGTTTCTGTCAGAATGCAATCGCATGACCAGAACTCAACTTTATCTTAAAGTAAAAAACAAACAAACATGATCCTGAGGCCTCGTTCAGATATAACGCGGCAAAACCGAGGCGTGATTATTTTTTTATAAAGATGACGTAAAGTTTATATGACTGTATCTTTTAAAGCAGAGCTCAGTTGGGAAAAAAATCACCCGTTGAAATATGCGATCGTTATCAGGTTATTACGTTGAACATGGTTTTAATGGGATACCAAAGGGGATATACAAAAGATTATTGAAATCGCCCTTTAGTTGGTTTCATGAATTCTTTGCGACTGGATTTTACTTCCCTGGTCTGCTAAGTGTTAGAAGTGAATGTTTATTGAACTGTTGGAACTCCTATTCTATTCGAAGAATGGTTAGAGGTAGCTGTCATCACATCTTGAACAACTCAAATGGTAAATCATTGTAATTCATATCATTTTTTTCAGGTGGAGAGCCGGGAAAGAACACTGGACCCACTCCGAAAACATCGTTTGCTGTAGGGGTATCATTAACCTTCGTAATCCTAGTCATCATCATTTCCTTGATAATCTTCTATGTATACAAGCGCCGAAATGGTTAGTAGTGCAAGACGTCCTTTTGTGCATTGTAAAAGGTCATAAAACGATTTCACTTTTTACTAATGCATGTAATTTAAGTTCAAGATCAAGCTTATGTTCAAGTTTTAAGTCCTTAAAGCAAGGACGAGGTGGGGGTATACGCCCGGGTATACGCCGGCTCCAATCACTCCAGCAAAGCATAGAGAGTCAATGCTATATGTGTATTGACCTTTAGCACTGCACTACGTCTTAATAGGCAGAATTGCACTCACGAATAGTCAATACACTTACAATACACAAATGCACACAATTATGCCGATGTAGTTGATCGGCAAGTTTGACAGTAGACTTACAATTCGAATTTTTTAATTATTCTTTCTAACATCTGAAAGTTGTAAAAATTATTTTTTACTGCTATTTAGGTGTCATCAATTGTCACTTAAGTACAGATTTGTAGTGAAATCAGTTGAGTTTTGTACAGTGGTGTTTGAAATGTTAAGTATCAACAAAACAGCTTTAATAAGCCTCAAGCTGAGAAATGAACCAGAATTATTTTCTTTGTTATCAAAACTAAGAGATTTATTCAGAATCAAAACTAAAGGAGTTATTCGGAACATCATAGAAATATTTTGTTGCCATATAAGATTGTATGGCAGAAAATTTTGCTCGCCTCTTGAAGGTATTCATACCTGCTAGGGCCTGCTGCCCAAGAAGAAGAAGTAATTTTGAGAAGGAACGGTTTCTCAGGCGGTACCTGGCATGTGCGTCAGGATGTTATAGAGGAAACTGAAGAGTTATTCTAGACAGAGCCATCTATACACAGAGTCTGGCCAACCCGGTTGGAGTTAGATGGCGACAACTGCTTTGTTGGGCAGGCACAAAACAAAAGAATATACGCCATGTTGTGACCCAGGGAAACCAAGTTGACGAAACTCTGTATTCTAGACCGAGTCCTTATCCAACCGAGCAAGTGAATATTTCTATTATATGTTTCACGCGTTTTGTACGAAGGAATTCCGGCATAAGGCCAAACAAATAAATTGTTTGGTTGTCCTCGACCGCCTGCTCGTCATTTTCGGGCCGCTCGTATTTTTTAATTTTTTTTAATTCAATTTTTTTTTTTTTTTTTTATTATTCATTTTTTTTAAATTCATTTATTTAATTTTTTTTATTTGATTTTTTTTGGGGGGAGCAATCTTAAATGCCAAACATACCATTTCATGCACTTGCAAGGATCAAAATGCGTCCCGTTGCCAGTTTGGTCTTTTCAGTACGCAATTAGGTATTTATTAAACTTGCCATTTTTATTTTGCTATGTCAAAATGCCGTTCATTCAAATCAGGTTCTGAGCATTCTTAAACTCATTTTAAGCCCATCTGTACTAGTTTACAGGAGGGATTAAACCACCCTGCCAGGTCACTGGACAGGTGGTTATCTCATCAAATCAGCTCTCAGTTAATATAAGATAAAGAGGATCATGGGGGACCAATGGTCACCGATTAGGCATTGTTTGCTACATAGAGGGCGCAAGTAGCTATAAGTAGTACAATGGAGATTTAAAAGGTGCTGTATTTCAAAGCCCAAAATACTTTCTGTGTTAGTCTTGATATTCATTGTACATTAAACTAGTCTTTTACCATATTAAAGTGTTTTATAGACTTTGTTTGTTTAAATCCTTGACAATCCAAATGATGATTTTTTTTTTTATGGAAAAAAAAATTATTCAAACAAAAATAAAAAATAAAAAATACAAACAAAAAATGAATTAAAAAAAAAAAAAAAAAAAAAAAAATCCGCCCTACTCGAGAAAAGCAATCGAGGACCACCAAACAATTTTTTTTTTTGGCCTAAGCATAAAAAGACAATTAATTCATGAATCAAAGGAAGTGGTTAAAAATTAATAAGTTATTAATGAATTTGATTTGCTCCCTTTTTTTCGTTTCACAGGAACTAATTTGTGTGTCCAAGACTGCAGATCTCGACAAACATCTGCGGTAATACCTTCCTCCAAATTTGTTCCCTACCAAATTCTTTGCTCTAACTGTAATTTATCATGTTTAATCTGCAATACTCGAATTAGATAAAAGGTACATGATAAAAGAAGACAACAGTTCTTAGACTGGTTATCATTATACGGCATATGGACACATATTAAACATCAGGTTAATTTGTAGCAAAGATCGAAGTTTTAAAAAAATGACAGGAACATGGGATGACCAAATTTGATGAATGCTATTAAGTTGGGTGCAAAAGGTTATCCTTAATTTGGTGGATGTTTTTAACACTTGTATACAAAGGCCTTAGATAGAGAGAGAGAGAGGTAAATTAAAAATATAAATTTCATTTGGCGTCCATAGCACCTCTTTTGGACACAGACCCCAAAAATGTAAGAGACAATGCATTGGATTTCATAAAGGGCAATTAAATCTTATTTTCACCCAATAAGCTACTTGCTATCGAAGTGTAACATTTCATTTTATTTCGTGTTATCTTGTATCATTAGCCTAATTTAGCATTGGATGAGCTGAATTTTGGCAGAATTCAGGACCGGATGAAAAGTGTTGAGGAAGACCTTCCTGATCTTGATCTTCCTGTAAAAGACTGGAATGACAAAATAGTAAGTACTCTAGCTACATTGCTAATCTCTTTAAAATTGATCAACAGACAAAACTTGACAACCCCCAGTCCGGCTGTTTGTTTAAAAATGTTCAAATATTATGCTTGAAATTATATGAATTTTACGCATATTTTATCGATCATATACCGTGTCTTTTTCAGATCTTTGAGGATGCCCCTGAGCTCTCACTGCCGCTAGTAGGACAGGTCCTTCTCGATGACCTCCGGTCTTTATCTGAAGATTTCAAGAAGTCACTCAAGGCCGTCATCATAAGACTGTTAAACAAACGTGTCAAACCTTACAAGGAATTGCCGATGGACGCAAGTGCTAATCTTAATGCCTCTTTATTGCACAGTGTAAGTTGTATTTCTTGGTATTTGTCTTCTATACGTTTCACACCCAACCTCTTCCCGAGCCAGTCCACCGTCCGATCGGCACTAGCCCACTTCCAGCCCCTTCCCGCTCCCCGACCCCGCCCCTTCTGAAATCCGCTTTCGTATTTCTTTGTGCTTGATGTTAACAAGTTTGCTCATTCGGGGTAATGAAATTGTTTGCTCAGTCTATCGTCAGTATGGCGTCAGTCTCGTCGAATTGACTGATTTGAGTGAGATTAAGATATAAACTCATCCACTTGAAAAGAGAGATCTCATAGAAACTATGAAAACATAAAGATCTCTTGCATATACCACTCTTTAATGTATCTAAAATACTAAGAATGCTTTCAGCATGGATCCCGATTGAGGCGCGATAGCTAAGTCGATAGAGCAGTGGTCTCGTTATCCGGTGACCCGGGTTCGAAATCAAGTCGATGCACTAGTGCCCTTTGGTAAGGCATTACTCCTCATTACCAGGTCCGTCGGAGAGGACCTTAAGCCGTCGGTCTTCTGGTTGCTTACGAACAAGCATTTATTGCTTTCTTAGCTGTCAGGTAAAATAACCACCACTACCACTATCAGTATCACTATCATCAGATAATTTTTGTGAGATACTAGCGATGTCAAGCCATATACAAGCCGCATATGATATTTAATATTGTGCTGGAGCCTTGTAGTACATGTATATTGTGAAGGCTTTTGACTCTCATACGAGAGGACTCGGGTTCGATACTTCCTCGGTCCGTACATCCTTGCACATTGTGATTGAGCCATGTTTGTCCCTCTCGATGCTGGTGTAATGAATAAGTACCTACCGAAGCTGAGTGATGGAGCAGTAGACACGGCCGCAACTCCTTTCGAAAAATCAACGGAAAGGCTATTTTTCCTCCCCTTTGTATATTCTTTAGAAATTATGTTCAGATAACGTAATACGCCATTGCTATGTTTGCTTGTTTTAAAAGGTGATAAACGACATAAACAAGGCTATTGCCTTATTAAGTTGATATTTCGAAAGTAGTTTCGATCGTGTCCGTATCAATAAAAGGGGATATTATTTGTTGATATAAGTATTACCATTATCACTACTACTACTTCTACTACTACTACTACTACTACTACTACTACTACTACTATTGTTACTACTGCTACATTATTATTATTATTAATAATTATTTACAACAAATTGTAAGTATCACTACTATTTAAAAAAATATATAATTATAATTATTATCAGTATTATTACTACTACTACTGCTGCTACTGCTACTATTGCTACAACTACTGCTACTACTACTACAACTACAACATGTACTACTACTACAACCACAACATGTACTACTACTACTACTTCTACTAAAACTACTACTACTACTACTACTACTACTACTACAACTATTACTTTCATCATGATCATCATGTTCATTTATTATAATCATTGTTGTTTGGATTTTGGCAGTCTATGAAGAACAGCATGACCAGGAGTGCATCGACAGATCGAGACTTTACATTCGTAGAGCTTGTTATTCAGAAGCTGGATCAGATTCTCAATGAAACTGACAGAGACGAGTGTGAGATCTTGATCACCAAGCCAGACTTCAAAGAAGTGACAGATGAATCTAAAATACCAGACTATAAAGGAAAAAGATTCATTAACAGGGTAAGATATATTTTTAACATTCCCATAGCAATGAAAACTATTTAA
This sequence comes from Strongylocentrotus purpuratus, assembly GCF_000002235.5. NCBI lineage: Eukaryota > Metazoa > Echinodermata > Echinoidea > Camarodonta > Strongylocentrotidae > Strongylocentrotus > Strongylocentrotus purpuratus. Next base: position 2,406,034 of record NW_022145609.1, read on the forward strand.
TTCCATTTGCGTCACCGTGACATACCATTTAATGAGTAGGTACTGGGACGTAACGTTGAGAAAAAAATGGTAAAGAGAAAAAAGGAAGATGGATAGAGGAAACTTTGGAAGGAAACGAGAGAGGGACAAGTTGACGGGACCCCTACTGCATTTTAGTCTGCAGGCACATACTCTCATATGGCACTTGAACTCAATTCCATAAGGTCTTGAGCAGAGCCTAATTCTGTCAGTCTCGACAGTGCTAGTACTATTGACATACTCTCCTTAGCCCAGATCCTCTACATTACGACTGGTAAGGGTTCGTGCTTGTCAACTACTCCCGTATCCACCCCAATTTGATGTTGTTGAAATACACTTATCAATCTTCCAGTAAGGTCTATTGACCCCACCCCCCCCCCCCCAATATTACGAGGGCTCCCTCTTTGGCTGCACGAGCGCTACTTCCATGGAGGTGGTAATTTCTAAAAACTGTATATACACTTTATTTCCATGTCATTATTGAGAACCGACATTCCCATACAATTCTATTACCTTTCAGTCCATGCTTCAGTCCACTCTCCTGCAAACGAGCATGAGATCTTCGATGAACAGCAGTAGGATAACATGCAGCGTAGAATCATCAGTCATTAGAGAAGAGCTGAAAGCAAAGACTCCGTCTGAGAGAACTGCTGCACGTAATGCTATATCTCAGATCATAGTAGACGCTCTTGGAAAGAGGAGGAGAGCTAACCAACATGATTTGAATCGCAGTGTTGATATGTTACAGGTAGGTACTCAGGATGGTTAGGTGCCCTTTTCCTCTAAATTCTTCGACAATTAAAAGAAAAGGTCTTCACATTATATACATTTCGTTGTCGTAGTACTATGCTGTCAAGGTTAAGGAGGGCGGGGATATATTTCTTACAGTAATTGATCTGTACTGAAAGATTTGCCTTGTTGATTGTAAAGGGGAGGGGGATGTCCTCCCTGTCCCCCCCTAATCCGGCCTGGATCCGACACAGGGCCTTCAGCTGATCGATTGTAAGCTTTGACACTAATCTACTATTATTTGACCATTTAGGTAAAATGATGAGAGATTAATTATGAAAAAAGTATTACACTCTAAGCTCCTGATTATTTCAAATCATACTTAGATTTTACGGGAGCTCTGAGAAATTAGTAAGAGCAAGAGTTATAATAAAATAAAAATGATATTCATTACTGTAAGATAATTTTTATCTGAACATATCAGTTTTAATTGACGAGTTATGATGATAGTAGATTAAACTGGAACCTTTCAACTTCTATTCATTTTCATCATTTCTAGAGGTCTTTGTATGGTTCATGTGTTATGTTTGTGCGTATATAATTTTTACCCGCAGACCGAGGCTCAATTCCATGGTGCTGATGATCTAGTTGATGATATATCCCGAATAGTTGCTCTATGGGCCAGTAAGATAGCTAAACTGGATGATGAAGTCAACAACAGAATCACAGAATATATCTTCCCCCTCAAAGCAAGAGAACCTGACGGGGCAAGTCAATTGTTCATCATTGATAGAAATATTTACAATTTTCTTTAAAGATAAAGTTGAGTTCTGGTCATGTGATTGCATTGTAAAAGAAACAGTGTGGAATCTATCAGAAAAGGTTGATCATCTAATATATAAGTATTCGTGTGTATTGCAAGGTTCTGGAAGCATAAAAATAATAAGAAATGTGGCCAAATCTTGGCAAAGTTACAAGCACTGTACACAGAATAATGTATATGGGACTGCACGAGCACATGGCGAAAAAACCTACCCCCCCCCCCCCCCCCGATTTTTACGATGTTTATGTCATATTTAAGAATATGAAGGCATTTGAAGAGTCATGCTTTTCAGGGAACATGTTTAATCTGATGTACCACCCTTGCATAATGAACAATGATAACGCTCACAAATTATTTGTTTACCTCTTCCCAGAACTCAACCTTCTCTTTAAGGTGTAGACTCATTAAGGCTCGTTCATATATGACACGGTAGACCGCCGCGGTTTTGTCTCTTCTAATGTGAACGAGACTTCTCCTGAATTTTATTTGCGATCCGGTGACAACTGGTTCACAGTCAATTTCTTACACTATTTGAGTTCCTAACTTTAACCTGCACCCCATACGATGCCTTACCCCAAACTTAAAACAAGTCACAATCCAGTCTCCACCAAAGGCTGATCAGTTAACTTGGATGAAATAATAGCAGATGTCGAGTCATGTAGAGGTATTGCATTTTCATGAAGCGTGATCTCCAACAAACATTTGTATGTTCGCTCATGAAGACCCGAAATTAGAATAATTTTCTTATATCTTTGTCTGCAAGGACTTCTCTTCAACAATATGCTGCCATTGTATTCATAGTAGTATACATTTCGCAAATGAATGCTCCACGCTTTTAAGCTCATGTGCTCATAAAGCTTGTAAATTATTTTGAATCACAGTATCCAATTCACTCCAAAGAAAACGTTTCTTTTCATTCTTTCCATTTATTTATCTAAAGAATATATAGTAATGACAGAATTCAATACCGGATTCTTGTTCAAACTGTTAAAGCTATGTCATCCACTCTTCCTCAATACATCTCCTCAGCATTTCAGCAGCAGAGAATAAAATTCACTTCGCTGTACATCAGCTCCTTCCGTTCTCGCTCCCAAATCCCGAAATAGACTGGCCTCGGATCCATCAGTCCATTGCCCAAACGCCTATGGAATATACTCCCTGCATTACTAAGAAATATTACTTCACTTGACTTATTTAAAAAAAACATCTAAAAACGTAGCCCTACAAATCTTCCTAATTTCTTGATTGACTAAGAGATACCCTTGTATCCTCTGAAAAAGGCGCTAAATAATTATAATTATTATTATGAATATTATTATTATTACCATTATTAAAATGATGAGTATCATTGATCTTAGACTGAGGTTCACTACCATGATTACTAAATACTGTTCTCTTTATCTGGATTCGTATCTATTACAGAGTCGACTTGCAGACCCAACGGGAGAGCCAGTGAATGAATCACTTCAAGACCCAGTGGCAGAGACAGAGAAAGGCTTCATGAAAGAACCTATAGATGAACCCCCGGAAGAGACGACGAGAGAAGTCTTTGAGGAACACATGAAAGAAAAACCCCAAGAACCCATGGACAGTATGAAGGGGCAACGTGAAACATGTAATGAAGGGGTGGACGTGGACGCATGTGCATATTCGACAACCAGTTTAGACGACTCCTTTCAGAAATAGATAACATTAGCAGAACAACAACGTACGTTGCTGCTTCGATAAAACCTGAGACTGCTAGGGATTGTTTTGCACCCGTCTAATTTCCTTGTCTATACATATTCCTTTGTATTTTTCATGTAATGACAATTTCTATTGTATTTGTTTATGTGATCACCAAGCACGGGAGATGACATTGCGCGAAAGAAATTCTCCACATCACTTTATTTCGCGTCGCTGCGTCACGTTTGATAAAAGAAGAAAAGCTGACACGAGTCTGACTTGAGTAGAGTGAATCGATACGGCACCGCTAAGAGCGAACAAACATACATACAAAGATATCTGCACTCCTAAAAAGTTTTGAAATATAAAGGTATTCCTATTCATGATGATTATACGTTTGCGTAGATCCCATATTCATCACTCCTTATCTTCTTGTGTCATTATGCCAACCAACGTGACAGATAGGGCAGCATGTTGTACATAATTTGTTAAAACCGATTGTCAGTTTAGAAGAACCACATGCAAGATATCAACTGCCTGATATGACTTATTCTTCCCATTCAGTAGAAAATAACCAACGTGCTGAATCCTTCCCCTCCACATCTTTTTTATTTGTTTATTTGTAACGTTTTGCAGCGAAAGTGACACATCAAGGTTGAAGAGGCACGCAAGAGTACAACTCTGACGCAAATTGTATTTTCTTGATGCCCCCTGGGACCATTGCCAATGTAGTCTCGCATCATAATCCCACCTTGGAAATATTGCTTTTAATAATTATGCAACAAAAAAGGGTAGTTCCGAAGTTCATTAAAATCAAACATTTGCTCGTGCAGGGCCTTCGCCGTCGAATGCTCTTCCTTGCAACAGATATTGCAATAGCAGTTCAGTTCAAGTTTTTGAAAATAATCGTAAAACATATCTGTTAAATCGGCACGGCGTAGTTAATTGTGCAGTAGTTTTATATGTTCTATTTTACTTCTGTTCCTTTGTTTATGATGCAGATGCTGATCTCTTTTCTTGTTTTTGTTTCACAAGCTCGCCTGAGCATTGAATTTGAAGTAGATTCGGCGCCTTACAAATCTCATTTATTATTATACTTACTGTTATTGTTATTATAATAATAATAATTATTATTATTATTGTTATTATCTTTATATTTTTGGCCGTGATTATCTCCACAATAATCGAGACTAAGACAAACTGAAAGTTTGTTTTTTAAAGGAGTTCTTTAGAATTTTGAGACATTTTAAAACTTACATGATCGCAAAGTCTGTGGGCAAATGAATATACCCTATTGTATTAGTTTGGAAAATAATATGTAATTTGATATTTAATCTATTCCAAATGGAAATACAAAATAGACCAGAAGATAATAGTTGTAGGTGAGGATATTGGAAACAAGGAATATTCACTTCTGAATATTATTTTAAATTATGCGCAATATGCAATTTATAAATGTTACGTTAAGAAGATTGTTAATGGTTCTGTTTCCTACCCACATACTTTGTTTTTTTAATTCAAGTCGTTGCTAAGATTATTTCTAAAATATGAATGGGTTAGCAAAGAAAATAATACTAAGCTGGAAGAATTGTTGAATGTACTTTAATCATTAGCCTATGTTATGTTTCACTCAATCATTGAGTTATTAATGTACAAATGTATTACTATTATGGAAATAAAAACCTCGTTTGAGGATAAGAGGAAAAAAACCTATAGTATTGCTTGTAAAAGATCATGTTAGATTTAGGTAATAATGTCATTGTCGTGTTTGCAAATTGCAATAGATGACATAAAAAGCTACCTTTCAAGGAATTGGGGTATTCGGGAAGACAGTTGAGAAGAACTGGATGTTGGGCAAATAGACAGTATCAGGTCGATTTGTCTGAGTTTATCCGACACAGTGTCTTTGAAAGGCATAGACATGTAGTGCACTCTAGAATGCGTTGGTTAAAGGTTTTTCCATTATTGGGTCAAAGGAGACACCCAAGTTCGTGGGTAAAATTTGGGCAACATGTACCACAAACAGGGTAAGAATGTGCAAAGTTTTGAGGAAAATTCAATCAATTTTTGTTTATTTAGCATTATTATCAAAGTTGAACCTATAAAGAAGCCTCTATCAATGTTTTTATCAAATTAGAGTTTAAATGTACGTTCAACTCCCTGTATGCCACTTGGACTGTGAGTGTTATTTAGTACACTACTTTGTTAATCCATCAAGTAGTGACTCAGGTACTTAAAATGAATATGAATATTCACCTTGTGTCCACTTTATTCAATACTGCCATTGTAAGATGTGGAGTACCACAGGGGTCCATTCTGGGAACACTCATCTTTCTTATCTATATACATGATGTCAAATTTTATGAAGATTCCATATTTTTTCATGGCACAATCATTTTGAGTAATTAGAGTGAAAACATTAAAAAAATCTATACACTAAAATATTTCGAAATTTTGATATAATTATTGTTCGATTGAAATGATATATAATGAACATACTTTATAAATATCAAGTGGAATTAAATGTCTCTCATCTCTTTTCCTTCTTTTTTCTTCTGTCCTGTCAGTAATAATGTAACATAATGTGTAATGCTTGTAAATATAATATTCGGCTTAAAGTATGTTTTGTATTTAATGGGAATCATTTTTAACAAGCCATTTGGCTTTTATAAATTTCCTACTTCCTTTTTTCTATAATTATATCTACATGTATGTATGTATTTTGATCCTTTAAAAAAAATATTTTTAGAGATAGTAAAATATATGAAACTACATGAAATGAAATAAATTCTCTTTCTTGATGACTCAAGTCTTTTCTATACATATCATGATCCTTGTAAGCTTGTGTAATTTTTGATTTGTGATATTATGTTCATTACTCTTTTTTGAGCATTGTGCTCTGCATTAAACTTGTTTATAATCATACATACATATGTGCAAAGTCGCCTTATTTAGTTCTGTGATATTTGTAATTCATTACAACAGAATCCCCAACTTCTCGTCGACACAACGGACTGCAGGGCTAAGATATGACAGCCCTTATCGACAAACGTTTTTAGACAAAGGCTAAACAGCGTTCTAAATCAAATGAAATATATTGTTTCCTGTTTCGTCTACTGCATTTCTGCTTATTTGATCTGTTTTTTAAATATTGGTCATTTCGATCACAGTGGGAAAACATATATAGTAGCAAATGTTATAATCTTATGATGAAACACAATATAAAACAATTTAAAATCAAAATTTAACTAAAAATGGGATAGTGTGTTTTAAACCTATGTATTCCTCCTATCTACGTTTACACCTACCGGATGTCCATGATAATGCAACCACTTTTGTTAGGGTGTTATTAATACAGTGAAACCAGTATATGAGAAACACTATAGTGAAATATAGAAAGGTGGTCTTTCAGAGCAAGTTCCTTTACAAGTTTAAATGAAAAATCATATTGAAGGGAAACGAAAAATGTGGTCTTTCTATACAGGTGGTCGCTAAAGCAGATTTGATATTTTGAGGATAATCCCTAGATCATTTGAAGCAGTGTAAGTATTTTTAAAGAAAATCACTATTGTATTTGTTTTAATTTAATAAGTTTTGTTTCCGCAAGGGATGGTTTCATTCCAGCCCCAAAAATAATCAAATGACCTGCTTTCCAAGGAAGCTCTACATTATACAGATGCATAACATAACATCACATTTTATTAAAAAACAAAACACAAATTAAACTTCGTAAAAGTATAATAATTTTTGTTTTAAGGGAAAATTCAAACGAATGCATAACAAAATTATTTGAAATAACAACATTAACCGGGGCCTACATCTCATTTATTCATTATATTTTACAAAAATCAAGCAGAAAACAAATTAATACTAGATTTGGGGGGGGGGGAGGGGGAGAACTAGATATTAAGAAAGAAAAAGTAGAAGAAAAAAATTAATGGAGATTAAACAAGCCCCCCCCCCCCCCCTCCCAATGAGCTGAAACAATAAGGCAGCTGAAATCAATCAAACTTTTATATGTTTGGATTTTTAAAGAGTGTGAGATAAAGATTGGCGACATATTTTAATTAGAGGCAATTAACTACTTCATTTTATATTTAAAGGGAATTTGTTGAAAAGATATTGACCTTGGTATAGAAAACTGTGTTTACGATACCAGGGGAGCAATTAATTTACTATTCTCTGCATATCTGGTGGTATACATTGTTGGCCTTATCAATAACAAACAATCGAGATATTCGAGTGTTTGGATATTGTATATTGAAACAAGCCATAACGAAAACTTTATACTTTATTCTTTCTTCCATTAATAGATAGGAGGCGCGATAGCTCAGTCGGTAGAGCAGTGGTCTCGTAATCCGGTGACCCGGGTTCTAAACCAAGGCGATGCGCTAGTGCCCTTTGGTAAGGCATTAATCCTCATTACCAGGTCCCTCGGAGAGGACCTCAAACCGTCTGCCGTCTGGTTGCTTACTAACAAGCATTTATGCTTTCTTAGCAGTCAGGTAAAATAACCACAACCATAGAAAAAGATAGAGTGTCGTCATTTTCTTTCATTTGATTTGCTACGAAATTGTTGTCATCCTAAAATATTGCCTGTTTTCTTAAACAACTACACCTTTTCTTTGTGATGTAGGCCTCGTCGTTAAGAGCTGGTAGGCTGTCGCCCTTGGCTATTTGTATTGTGGTTTTCTTTCTTTTTTTATAAAGGTATTTGCTAAAATGTAAACCCATTGTATATTTTGATCATGGCATTCACACGGTTCACTTCAATAATTGAAACGACCATCCCTTTACAACTTTTAAGACCCGAATACAAAGCATTTTTCCTACTGGAAGAATATGCAAGGGGAAACAAATCTGACAATTTTACGCAGAGACAATTAATTTTGTTGTCTTAAAATGATAAGACGGATAAGTCGCCATGGCCATGCACATCTTAATATTGACGCTCTCGTTCCCGATGCGATTTCTAGTTCAAGACATACGATTGTTTTGTTGTTATAACCTCTCTTTCGCCATCTCTCTCTCTCTCTCTCTCTCTTTGGCTATTTGATCCTCTATCTCTCAAGTTTTCTCTTTCTATCAACAGTTATTTCGTTCACTAAAAGATCTTTCCTGTAAAAATAAAATTATTGATTTGTTTCTGTATTCATATAACTCATAATAGATATACCTCCGAGAAGAATTTAAGCTGTTGCTTAACACCTGTTCAACCAAACGAAAAATCGTATTTAAGAAGTTCGGGTCAGATTTATGAAATTCACTGGACCAAATTAGGCTAAACCTGCTCAAACAAATATTGGCAACAAATAACATAAGAGGAAACCATAGCGTGAATCGTATTGAAATATAGTGATAACGAGGGCTTAAATATCTCATAAAGCCCGGAAATCTTTTACGTGTGTTTATTTTCATTTTTAACTTTGGGGGAGAGGAGCGTCCTGAATGGTGAGTAACTGTTCCAAACCTTTACGTAATTTTGATATGAAAGTTTACATCAAGGAGTCAGTCTGCCTAGTCTAAAATTATTATGAAAGTTATTTTAATTGGTTCTCTTTTTACATATAGATAATTGCATAAATACTGCATTTATCAGACTTCAAGATGTATCAATAAAGAGTAAATTATATGCAAGTTATGTAAGTAACTTTATTTAAAAGAAACTATATTTCAAAGGGGATTCATGATTCGTTTCGTCTTTATTCCACAAACCATGAATAAAAAAGATATTACATGTATAAATATAGCCTATATTATACAAATAATACACAGCAGTGATGGCATTAGTAAGAATTACCCACACAAGGTACCTTTGGAAAAGTCGAACAGGAACGAGGCGATAGCCGAGTGCGTGTTTTTTTTTCAAAGGTACCGAGTGTGGGTAATTTTACTAATGCCCGAACAAAATTATGTGTAATATTTGTTTTATAAAATTATGACGTGGATCCTTGTTATTTGATCAATCACCCTCATCTCAAACTCAAAGTCCATACATTAATCAGTCTACATCTAAGAGTATGATCTAGATCTAAGTTCTAACCTAGACTATTTATATTTTTTGATCTTACTTTTTTAGTCTTACCTTTTATATCAACAGGATCATCCTTCATAAACTTGTAAATCAATGCAACAGGTCATAGAAAAAATTGAAATTGAAACTCCAACTTGAACAATGTACATCTAGACTCGAGTCTACGTAGAACTTGAAGTAACTTAGAACTTGAACCAGCAAGGTAAAAATGTCTTTCCAAAGCGCATCTTCCAAACAGCGATAATGTACTTGTAGAATAGTTTAAAACGCTGAAATAGTCCAATTCAAGTCATAGCCAAACATATGTACATGAAGATCTAGGCCTACACAAAGTCTTGTCTTGAACAGTCTTTAGACTATAGACCCTCTAAGGTTTGTTATAAATGTTCATCACACAATCGTGGATTTGAAAAGTATTTGAAGTCGTTGAAAGGTCCTGGTGTACCTTTTCCTGCCAGAATGCAAAAGATAGTTGTTTATGGGAATTCACATGAACGTCTACATTATTTGAGTCACGATCCGGAACTACTATTTATAGCGGCTGTCTTGTCGTGTGCATGGAATCGGCGCGATTAGGCCTGCTTGGGCCTGGTCCTGGACCAGGATCTGGAACCGATTGAGTTGCACTAGGTAAAAACGTAAAGGATGTTTCTTTTCTCGTAGAGACGACTTCCAAGATGTGAGGACATTTGTTTCTGCTGCTCGTGGCTAGTGTTACAGTAATTCTTGAGTGATTGCTCACTGTGGTGACCACTCACGGATTGAATGTCTCGAGACTCGAAAACAGCTCTATCCAGAGTCGTGATGTATGTCGCTCTTAAGCAGTGGTTTGTGGTTTGTGTACAACTTAGAGCATCCAGCTTTCTGGGAAATTTGTTTCATCTTATTTCCCATTGTGATTTTGCCAACTGGAACATTGCAGTACCAGTTGTCACCATCTTCTGGCTTCTTTGCTTTTGGTTTCTGCCATAGAAAAGGGCAAACTATCAACTGGACACTTTGAACTTCCAGGCATTTCGTACATCACTCCGCTGTTCGACACCTCATCATCACAATCGAGCACCGACGAGTTTTGTATGATTTCCATGTCACTAGTTGAGATCGCGGGTTTGTGCTTAGTGGAGCCTTTGCCTTCCTTCTTGAGCATCACTATATAAGACGGCTTTAAACATTCTCACAGTGTGAGAATGTTGCCTTGTCACGGATATCAGAGTTACGCAAGTCCAAAAAGTGTCTCTGTACACCATACCTGATCACTTGCATGGTTTTCGTTCTATACCAAGATCCAGGTATTTTGGAGGAACCCTCCCCCCCCCCCCCCCCGTAACCTTTGTGATTTTTTTTGATTTTTGATTTTTAATTACAAAAATTAAAAAAAAATTAAAATACCCCCCCCCCCCCAACGGAACAAAATTTTAAATTTGCACATTTCGAGACCCCTCCCCCCTCCCCCCTAAAAAAAAATATTAAAAAAAACAAACAAAAAAATCCCCTTTTTTCGAGGACAAATACAATTTTAAAAGAAAAAAAGTGAAGAAAAAAAATTGACAGAAAAGAAATATTTCGAGATAATTCGAGAAAAAATAAAATCCTTTAAAGGTACTATGTCCCATTTGCAGGCCCAAAAAAATGAAAAAGTTAAATTCCAACTGCATTTGAAAGATAATACTAATTTTGAACTTCCCTAAAAAAAGTGGGGCTTGAAAATGTCTTCAAGTGGGAAAATAGCGACTATTAGTTGTCAAATCGACTTCAGGGCTATAGAGCCCAAAAGTAATAGTCTTGATTTTCAGACACTTGTACCGAATGGTCATACGTTTTATGCTGCGCAAAGATTCAATCAGTCAATCTGGCCATCACAAGAAGTGGGTTATTGATGTAGAAAAATGCTCATGTACCCTTTACAAATCTTTTCATGTATGTTATTACCAATGAAGAAAAAAAGCCAGTCAGTCACTCAATAGTGTCTGACAGTGAAGTCTAGCACGTAAACGGTTTTCCTTGCATAATTTGAATATGAGGACACTGCTAACGTTTAAATTTCACAGATAGGGCATACATGACATATTCATAATTCCTGCAAAGTTCTACAGAATTTGAGGTTGGCTGCAAAGGGACATAGTACCTTTAAAAACAAATTCTTGTAAAAAAAATTAAAAAAAATTGGGAAGAAAAAAAATGTGAACAAAATAATTTTAAGGGAAAATATTCGATTTTTTTTTAAATTAAAAGAGACCCTCGGTAATGGGGTTGTGTGTGTAATTGGTGGCATAAAGTCCTCAAGAGGGCGGCATAAGTACTGATTAAAATATATATTTATTTCACCAGCTGGTTAATATAACACCGGAAAGTGACCGGCCAGGAAAATAAAACAATTTGGTGTGGGCAGTGTGATCATCGTCATAATGAGGATTTTTGGAAGGCTTGATGTCGACTGTACATTTCGTTTATGTACTTAGGCTGATTTATTAATAATAATGATAATATTTAATTTTTATATAGCGCTTTATACAAATATACTATTACCCCGGTCATTGGATTCAGTGCTTGAACGCACACATCCTTTTTGTGGATCCTTTTATAAGAACTAGGTATTATAATCAAATTATTGATCCATACGAAAAAAAAATCCATCTAAGATTTGATTTGATTTGATTGTTTGTGTTAATGAACATATACATCATCATCGTACATAATGTATACCCTCAATCGTAATTGCCTAATAGTTGAATACTTGTACGTACAGTCTTCTGCGTTCTGATTGGTTTAAACTAAACGCCCATTGAAGGCTGTATGGATGTATAGTTATACGAATTATGGCATGTAAAACGGTGTAAAGGGTGTGCGTGTGCTTGAGTATTAGAATTAGGGATCGACTGACATCGATTTTGTAGGTCACGAAGCCAAATATTTGACACCTGATAAGCATTTTAATCTTGTGCCAGCAAGCTTTATGAAATTGCAAAGATAGCTAACTTTCCTTCAAGCGTAACATATTGACAATAACCATATAACTGCTACCTGATTTACTTTTAATAGCATAAGCAGTGACCGTGGCTTTAATATATTTTCTTTGGGATAGGTCTCGCACAAAAAGCACAAAAAGCTCAAAAACAGCAAAAGTATGGGTTCAGGTAAACAAGACTGATCTCCGGTCGATGAGTGTATGGATATGCGGCCTAGATATGCATTTCATAGGCATGACAGTGTCAAGGTATACACAAATAAACAGATAACAATCGTACAGTGGTAAGTCTACCGTAAACAAAAACTGGAACAAAAATGTACAAGCAACTTAGAAACAGGTAAAAATGTCCAAATAAATCAATTAACTACAATTTTGAGACTGAGAAACTTGAATTGAATGTTACGCCAATGTTAGTGCAAGCTTCCTGACGAACACAGTTATACTTGTTATGATGCAGGCCTATATCTTTTTCAGCTGTCTATTACCGAGGCTCACAACACATGCATTATTAATTAATTTATTTATTTATTCAAGATTTCTTTTAACAGGGTAGTTGCATTCAGTTCCACTGGAAGCCAGTACATCTGCTTTTCAAGAAAGCCCTGCATAATACAATGACAGTATAAAAACATAAGTATAATAATACAATAATTACAAATTGTACATAGTATTTTACAAGTGAAATATCATATTTAACATATATCTTTTAAAAAATAAGACTATTTGAATCATACAATATTTATCATTAATTATTAAAACAAACAAAATACTGAATTATTACAGTAACAAAAGCACACCTAAAACAAAACACCTAACAAATATTAAAAAGAAAAATACAAAAAAACAAAAAAAACAAAAGTAAATAAAATAGAAATACTGAAATAATTCGAGAAGGAATAGAGTGTAGAAGGCATTTTGCACTTTTGAGATTTTACAAGAAGGTAAAAGAGTTACAGTAATTGCATAAAAAGACGGCATTGCTTTTTGAACAAATGTAATGATGTGCATGACTGTAAAGAAAGTGGGAGTTTGTTATACAACATCGGACCAGTAGGCAAAGCTACGTTTCCTATATTCAGTGATTGCCTGTGGGACAAACAAAGGACATTCACAAATCAAATTCACGTTTATATATTCTGTTTTCTTTTTTCTTACAGAAACCTATTGGGGTTCGGTTTGTAACGAGCAACTTGGTGACGACACGTATTCTGAATCGGATAATTTCAGCCAATGCGATATGGCAGGAATGTAGGTGTATAACCATTATAACAAAAGCCTAATAAGCCTACTGACCGTAACAACAACCATTTATAGAAGGAAAGTCATATACCTCTTAAGCCCCTATCACATCATACTAGTTCTCACTACGTTCTGGAACCGTCCTAGAAAATTGTTAAGCGGGTTGGCGTCGGGATAGAATATGAAAACAATGTCTATAATACGATTTTAGTTCGGTCATTAACCGTCCTCAATTCGTCCATCTCGTCTGTACCCCGTCCACAGTCAGTTTATATCAAGTTCAGATCGGCAAAATTTGCCATTTACAAGCGGTCCAAGTCCGTCCGTGTTTCAACCTCTTTGTTAATAGTATATGAGAAACTTCTTCTATTCCATAAAGATCGTTTACAGCTTGAAAGGAGCTTAATCAATTCGTTATCTGTCAGAATAAAATTCAAATGTTTGAACGTGATTGTACAACTACAAACTGAATTTGATACTAATGAAATCATTTGTTTGTAAACAATATTTTATCTGTATATCTTGTTTTAGGCAAGAAAAGGATGAGAAATGGCTGGTGAAGTTGGAGAAACACTTCCAAGAAGTTGCAGGAGATGATAACCTAATTGATTTGGACGAGTTCATAAATGCATTGAACGTGAAGAAGGTACGCAACATCCAAGGCGCCACACCCATCAATTTGATTTAATTTGTGACGCAGCTAGCAACCACTTTGGAAATAATATACATATATATATATATATATATATATATATATATATATATATATATGTATATATATATATATGATTAGCATTGATTTATACAAACACAACTCACCTCCTCCCCAACACAAGCATTCACCTATACATCATCTTCATACATAATTCATAACACATCCATTGTATAATCATGAATAAAATATTGTGCATGGATGGATCATCGTAAGCTTTATTAAAAGATGTTACAGACGTCCAAGACGTCCAACAATATAAAAGTTATAGGTATGCAAAATCTTAAATGATGCAAATTTATGCTGTGAGAGAAAGCGAATTTCGATAATTATTTAGTGATTGATTATATTTCTTGGATAAAAGTGATGCAAGTATTGAAGCTAGACGTTTATTTATTCCACATTTACATCAAAAGCAGTTGATGTTCATAAAAGCTGAAGAGAAGGTTTCAAAACAATAGAGGTGGATAAGATAGAAGCATAATATGTCCTAAATTAATAGTTAAGAGGGAGAATCGATACGCTTTCAACAAAATAATGTGAGGAGTTTCCGTTTCAGATTCAGTTTATTATTTATATTTCACATGAATTTCCCATTTTGTAATGGATTCACCGAATAAATGGTACAAATTAACATGAATTTTAATAAATGAATACCTTATACCAATTTGTTTTAATGCATTGAATTTAAAGAATGAACGTAAAAGAAGAGTAAAATATCGAGGTAACTATGATGAAAGCTATGCTTGTGAGTAATATGCCCCACAGAGGAGCCTGTATTAAAAAGCAGATCTTGTACATGATTAGGATCGAAGTGTTTTTATAATTATAATATGATTAATTGTTCTTGTCTATTTAGTCATTCTTTGCTGAGCGTTTCTTCGAACTAATTGACACGGATCAGTCAGGGAGTATCAGCTTGAAAGAACTGATCGGCGCTCTGCGGCTACTTGTCAATGGAACGGAACAAGAGAAACTTCACTTTCTCTTCCAGGTTTATGACGTAGATGGTAAGTTTGGAAAATCACAATAGCAGGATAACGGTAATTGCAGCGAAGTTTGGTAATACAAATGAAGATTAAATATGATGACGTTTATAGACGTTGAATTATGATGACATTTATAGATAGAAAAGAACGTCATAAATACACTGTTGGTCGTAAAGGTGGAATTATTTTTTGTACCACAATTTATGGAATGATTTTGACAATGATTTATACCTAATAGATCTAGATAATAGTATATATTCTCAGATATTATTTAATTTGCGAGTGTTTGTTTTGCGTTACTGCTAAAGCGTGTGTATGCTACTATGCTTATAACATAGGGGATCTACGTCCTTAAGTCATAACTGACAGTAATGGGGATTAATGCCTCACAAAAGGGCACTAATATAGCACATCGACACGGTTTTTATCAAAATGCAATAAATTATCAATAATTCATTGCATTTTCCACGGTCCCCAACAGGAAAAAATCCTCTCTGTGGCTATGCCTTGAACCATAATGCATCATGTTTGAATTATTTAATGTGATTTCTTTATTTTATAAGATACTATACAACAAATGATTTCACAGCAACAAAACTACGTCTTTGACGTTCCCGTTCAATCCTAACAGGTAGCGGATTTATCGACTTCGATGAGCTCAAGACGGTCCTTCGATCTTGCACAGCTGAATCTGCAATGACCCTGTGCGACGAAACATTGACGGAGCTCACTGAAATTCTCTTCGACGATGCCGATGTCGATGGCGATGGTGAGGTCAGCTTTGAAGAGCTTTCTGAACAGCTACAGCGGTACCCTGGCATCACATCTAATCTTACAATCAGGTAAGATATAAAACCAGATCAATAAACTTGCTAAATGTTCTAAAATACTTCTATATTACACAAATCTATAATTGTTCAAATAAAAATTTGAGTCATGTTAAGCTAAATCTCAGCTTACGAGCATTTTACCGGATACCAGATGATATTTAATGGTTAAGTTTAAGCTAATCTTGATTTGATACTTTATCATTGACATGTTGAAGAGCGCCATCTAAATTAAAACTAGCTTTGCCTTTACAAGTTATGCGGCAGAAATGAACATGCTGAAAAGTTGCAGTAGCAACGGAATTTGGGTATTTGTGTAATTCCTTCCATGACTTCAATTCCTATTACAAACAATATTTACAATGAGTTATATTAATACGAAAACATGATTACTCAAACTAATTTATTTTAACAGTGCGGCTGAGTGGCTGAACCCTAAAACAAAGAAACCTAAAAGTCAATCACACACATCGACACATTGTAGCTACAATACACTCCGCAATCACTTCTCCGTCATCGTCTTCTGGATCGTCTTTGTGATGATCAACGCTGGGCTGGCAGCATGGGGTGCGTACGAAGGTTATCATAGCGTCAATGATGAGAGGCATCCAGCGGCAATATCCATCGCCAGAAGTGCAGGTATTTGATTTATTATCTCATTAGTTCTCTCTTCTGTTCTAGTCTTTCTGGCGCCCCTCGCTCTCTCCAAAAAGAAGATACGGCGCGGTAAAAAAGCCGGTGCGCTTTTTTAAAACTGTATAAATGAATGGTAACTACTTGCGCGATTTTACCGAGCTCTGTACTACAAGATACAGAAATATGAAGTGCATTACAGGCACTACACATTAAGCCGTCATTAAAAACAACAACGACGCGGTTTCGCCGCCTAATGTCTGAACGAGCCTTTATCATCCCACTCAAATTGGTGCACTGGAAATACTGCCTGATAACCACGTTGTTTAAAAAAAACAATACTTATACATAATTTTGCTAACATCAAACTACAGGTCGCTGTCTTAGTTTCGAATGCTGTTTTGTCCTGGTCCTGATGCTTCGGAAGCTGCTGACGGTATTACGTAATACATTCCTGATGACGGTGCTCCCTCTCGATCAGCATGTCATAATCCACAAGATCGTTGCCGTCTTCATCATCATCTTGTCTGTTATCCATACAGCTGGTCATATTGTAAATATCGGTGAGACAGCCATGAATACCTCTATAAATAAAGGGAACATATTAAAGTAGAAATTGAATGAAGAGAACTGAAATAAACTTTCATTATCTTGCCGTATTGTTTTATTGTTTAATGTTCTCACATTGTAGGATTCATTGTGCTCGGCGATTTTAACAAACTCGATACAGCACAGATCAGTCGAAACTGCAGTCTCAAACAGGTTGTCGACAAGCCAACGAGAGAAAACGCCATACTAGACAAGATTCTAACCAGCTTGGCCAAGTATTACAACAGCCCACAGATAATGTCCCCTGTTGGAATGAGTGACCACAATGCAGTCCTGTGGTCACCGAAACAGCATATTCCGCGCAATTCGAACACAAGTACTAAGCGCGTTGTTCGCCCGATTCGCGATTCGGACACCCGAAGTTTCGGCAGGTGGATTTCTGACTACAACTGGTCAGAGGTCACCGAGGCAAAGTCCACATCGGAAAAGTGTGATGCCTTCTACTCTACCCTGAAGTTATCAGTCGACCGACATTTTCCATCTAAAACCGTAAAAATGCACCATAAAGATAAACCTTGGATCACTTCTGTGATAAAAAAGGAGATCGCCGATCGCCAGAAGTTTTTCAATCAAGGTGAGAATGTCAAGCGTAAACAGAGTAGAAACAAGATTATCCGTAGCATCAATCTCGCAAAGAGGCAATTCTATCATGACCGTGTACTACGCCTCAAACGCGATGATCCGGCGTCGTGGTACCAGAACATCAAGGTGATGACGTCATCATCACGAACTGACCAAGTCATATTGGTTCCTGGAATCGATCAGACCCAGTCACATTCTATTGCAAATGCTATCAACACCAAATTCGCGAAAGTCGCGAGTGACATCGCCCCTCTTAATCTGGCACAACTTCCGTCGTACCAACCTTGCAAGCAACCACTCAAAGTTCAACCTTGGGAGGTTTTTAAAGAGCTTGCTAAAGTTCAGTCCGGAAAATCAAGCGGTCCTGACGGAATCCCTGCAAAAGTTGTAAAGTTGTTTGCCATTGAACTCAGTACGCCATTATGTCAGGTTCTCAACACCTCATTCGCAGAGCATGTGGTACCGAAGCAGTGGAAGAAAGCTATTGTAGCTCCAATACCAAAAGAGCAACCGGCATCTATCGAGAGCCTACGTCCCATAGCGTTGACTGATCACTTCGCCAAAATTGCTGAACATTTCATAGTAAAGAGCCTTCTCGAAGATGTGAACCCCAATCTTGACTCTAAACAGTTTGGTAGTAGATCAGGCATGTCCACCAGCCATTGCCTGGTTGATATCATAAATTTTCTAACGAAGAATGCAGATAGGTTAGGGTCTGTTACAACGGTAATTGTTACTGACTTTACAAAAGCTTTCGATAGGGTAGATCATTCAGTAATTATAGCCAAACTCTGTGAAATATGTCCCTCCTCCAGTGTTGTGCCATGGATTGTTGACTTCCTCAGTGACCGCACCCAGTGTGTTAGATATCGTGGTTGTCTGTCAGAATGGACTCCTATCAAAGCTGGAGTCCCCCAAGGAACTAAGCTGGGCCCAGTTCTTTTTCTCATTTTGATCAATGACGCTCTTACATCATCCGGCCTGGCCCACTGGAAATACGTGGATGACATGACAATCGCTGAATCTATCACACGGGGCGCGATCAGTGAGGTACAACCTACACTCGATAATCTGGTGCAGTGGTGTGATGAAAATAACATGCGTCTGAATGTGAAGAAATGTCACACCATGAGGGTGTACTTTGGTAAGACTGACCTACCACCCTTAAGCGTAACACTTGCAGATCACTCCCTGAACCAGGTTAAATCAGTGAAAATACTTGGGGTCACGGTACAATCAGATTTGAAATGGGGAGAACATGTTCAAGAAATGGTGCGTAAAGCAAACAAGAGAATGTATATGTTAAGCGCCTTACTTCCGTTTCGGATCCCAGTCTGTGATTTGTTAACCATTTATACAGGTTTCATTCGCCCCCTTGTTGAGTATGCTACCCCCGTTTGGCACCCAGGTCTTACCTCTTTCCAAACTAGTCAAATTGAGAGAGTGCAAAAACGTGCCCTTCGTTTGATCATGGGTTCAGCTTATTCATCTTACGATGAAGCGCTGGACCACACACGTCTTGAGAAACTCGAAGTTAGAAGGGATCATCTTTGTAAGAAATTTGCCCAAGCCCTCACGAAATCTAGCCACTTCAATAGCTGGTTACCCCTTAGGAGACAACATGAAGGTTCCCGATCACTTAGAAATAAAACCCACTACCAACAAATGCGCTGTAGGACAGAAAGGTACAGAAAAAGCCCCATCCCCTTCTTGATTGACATACTAAACAATACCTCATGAAAAGTCTAATAATCATATGATTGCCTTAGATGAATTTGTTTTGTTAAAAATAAATTCATTGATATTATCAAGATTGTGGATTTTGGTGAACACTGTTATCGATGAATTTGGTTATTAGGGATGATGTTCGGTTTACACATACCTTAGATTTGGATATTGATGAATCTTGACTTTTTCTTTCACCTCCTTACATTTTCTCTCTTTTACTATATTACTCTTTCTCTCCTTCTGTTATTCCTTCACTCACATACTACCTTTTCTATCTTATTCCTCCCCTCTCTCTCTCGCTCTCCCACTTCATATACATATTATGATATACACATCTGCCTTTGCTGTTGTATCGCCTAATTCCTCGCATCCTACATTCTACATATATATATATATGATGTTTTAAATGTAAATAATAGCCTATTTGTATTTATTTGTGGACTCTGTATAGTGTACAAGTATAATTTATCTAATTTCACTTTTAAGTATTATTTTAAGCATACAACCTTTTTGAATGATGAATTGTATTTTAATTTAACAATATTCACATATCAATATATCATGTATTCCTTGTACCTGGTTTGCTCTCTCATCTGACGATGAAGCATTCAAAAACACATAGCCTTATTTCTGGCTTTCGTTACTCCTGATTCTTAGTTTTTATCTTATGGTATTTTTTCTTCCAACACTAGTTCTTCCTCTCTGACTCCCACCTTTTTTCTCTCCCTTCTTGATTATCTCTCTCCCTCTCTCAACCTGATCATCTATTAATCTATTTGCCTTTATACCATCTGATAACTCTAGCTATTTCGGTTTAAAATGTAAAAGAATATTAGTTGAATATTATTGCGTTACTAATTTTGTATGCAGTTATTATTTTGTGTAATGCTTTTTACAATGTTCATTATAATCTGTTTTTATGTCAAAGACTTGTAAAAAATCGTGCAATTCAGCCTTTGGGCTGCAATGTGATTTTTTGAATAAATAAACCATTATATTGTATGATAATTGTTACAATATTGATTTGCAAGTAGATTTTAAAAAAAAGCTTGTAAACTGAATTTAAGGCAGTATATGTTGATACACCATTAACCAACTAATGATTTTGTACGTTATTATTTCTCATTGTCTGAAAACTTGGTAGGGGCAGCCTGTGTTAGAATTATAATTAATGTTGACGAAGGGTTATGGTAAGGGTTTTCTAATACCACTGAACCGATGAGACCGATGGGACCGATTGGACGTAGATCAGAGCCAATAGACTAAACGATCTTGTTCACAATAAGATCGGACAACACGAACTGATAACCTGCTCAAAGAGTTGCTCGCGAATACCTTCCTTGTAATTTGAAAGTATTATGTGTTTTTTCACAAATAGGATTGATCTACCAGGTAGAGAATGTAAATGGCACAACAGCCGCATGGATTCGTGATGTCTTGGTCCGACCTTTTCCCGGTCTTGGCCTTGTTGAAGGTTCTTGTATCATCACTGGTATTTTGATAATCATCGTACTCATTATTATGACGATCTGCTCATTACCCTTTATCAGGAGGAATGGATACTTCAAAGTGAGCTTTTAATTTTCTTTTAGTTCAACTTTTTATTCATTAGACAAAAAATTGATTTTGATTGTCTCTAGTCAAAGTCAGTTCTAAGTATTTGCCAATTGTCACCCATCTGTATATGGTGTTTCTGATTTCCGTCATGGAATTCCTTAGTTCTTACAGTGGCTTCAAATAGTTGCCAGAATAAAAGTAGCAACGCTCGAGTTCCATTTTAAGTTAACACAACACGCCGCCTGTCTACAAATAATTTGTTGTCCATTATTCTAAATTCAGAGTTCTGACAACTGAAAAGCGTTACCTACTAATAATCAAGTCGGCCACTCGCAATAAGGTCGTTACTACTATTGACAGGCCATTGCTCGTAATTATGGCCTCCCCGTGGGCAGTTATTAAATAACTCATCCATTTTTAACCTTTTAATATCCAATGAAGAAATAATGACTTTTTTGTGAGAGATTTACCCTCTTGTGTTTTTTCTCTCTGTCTCTCAGGTGTTTTACTGGACACATCAGTTGTGTATTGTTTTCTGGTGCTTGATTATCATACATTCTAAGTACTTTTGGATATGGTTTATTGCACCAGGCATAATCTACCTTGCAGAACGCCTTGTACGTCTTCAGTTTTTTAGACGAGCACGATTTGGTAAAGTCTACATTCAGAAAGGATACGTGTTACCTGCCAATGTAAGTATATCTCACAAGAAAATTAATTGCTAAAAACCCAGCCATATTGTGGCAACATTACAGAAAATTTGATTTTCCGAAGTCTCGTATTTTGTGAGGTCATGTAGCAACCGAGCAAGAATTTGTTAACGTCTTGTAGTTTGAAACTGTCCATTTAAAGGGATGATTGAGTTTTGTTGCAGAGGGCGCTACACAAAATATTTTTTTGTGAGAAAATTAAAAACTGAGTGTTAAATTTTAAAGGATATACAATTTAAACGACAAAGTCAACTTTGTTTGATCAAAATTGGTGCAGAGACGGCTGAGACATCGATAAAAATAACGACTTCTATTATTTGTGGTGCCCCACAAATATTCAATATTTTAACCAGCCGTTGAAAAACGAGTTGAGGGGGGGGGGGGGGGAGGTAGTAGCCAGCCAAGCACCCCACTAGTATTCATGTGGTACAACTTCTCATCGTGCCTCAGGGATTCAACACGGATACGAGATTAATACTTGATTCCTGCCATCAGGCAGAGAACGAAAGCAATGGTAGACTTTAGAATTTATAGATTCATCGACTTAAATCTATAAGAATAAGCTTCTTAATGACGCTGCCCAAACTGACTGGTTTCTTGATGATTTTGTTACAGGTTGTACAACTTGTTATCCAGCGTCCCGCTAAATTCAAGTTTCACGCAGGAGAATACATCCATGTTAATATTCCATCCATAGCATCTCATGAGTGGCACCCTTTCACTATTAGCAGCGCACCAGAACAACAAGGTACATTTCTTCATCTTCTCTCTCCCTCTCTCTCCCTCTCTCTCTCAATTTCTTCCTCTCCTATAATATATATATATATATATATCCACTTAATGTACCATGTAGGGTTATATATATCTGTTATCAATTCCGTTCTTGTGTGTTTTTTTTTCCTTCCTTTTTTCGTTCCTTTTCTTCGTTTTCGTGGTTTCTTTTTATGCCAAGGGGAGTGTACACAGTTGGCACATTGCCATGGAAGAGCCACTGAATGATGTGTATTGCATTTAGTGGTCTTGATGGCTTTGTGCTAAACCAATCGGACCATTTTAGCTATTTCGTATTCTTCTGTCATATCTTTTTTTGTCTGATATTTAAACTTGAAGACATTATCTAATTATATACGGATTTCTTGTGTACTTATATTGTTTCAAACAAATGAACTAAGCTTGGGGTATAGGCACAACTAACAGTTCCATATATGGCATTGTTTATATCGCAGAATACTTGACTCTTCACATAAGATGTGTGGGACATTGGACAAAGCGACTCTACGATGTCGTCAGAGAACGTGAGCTTACTCTTCTTGAACACGAAAATGCAGGCTTTGGCGAGATCGACAAAGATCACGACGAACCTTTAGAGGTCATCGTTGATGTAAGTTCTACCAAGAGTACAACCGCCGTGGAGCCTAACGGCCAGCAGAGCATCATCTCGGATACACATAGTAATAGGAATGGACGTAGATCTTCACAAACATACAGCAAAAGAAGGAGAACCGCGAGTGGTGCAATCAACTCAGGCTTCGAGCCAGAATTACCAAACGGTGACAAAGATGGAACCAAGACCGTAACAGAGGGCAAACCATATAACACTGGTCAGAACGATAATGAATCAGTTACACAGAAAGTGAATGCAGCACAATTAAGTCTTCCACGTAAAGCTGATCACCCATCTGCTTCCCAAGGTGATTGCCAACCGATGTCTTACAAAGAGCTGGGCGAAGTATCTATGACTTTAGCGGTCAATGGCGACAGTTTCAAAATGAAATCGTTGAACTCACGCCAAAGCATTGATGTACAGGAGGCACCTCGAGGGAGTACCACCAAAAGACAATCACTGAGGGTTAGACAGTCCCTAGCTGGTCGGGAAAAGAGAAGCGTCTGTGGAAAGCCGAACGGCGATGTTAACAGGAAGATGAGTTTAGTGACGTTAAGAAGGAACGGTGCCCGACACTCGTTGGATCTGTCAAAGGATTTAGGCGGTAGACCTCACACTGGATTGGAAGTAAGTGCAGGCCTACCAACAAATTCACTGTTAAAATCGAAGAACCATTAATGATAAATGTTGACACATGGCAACTAGTAAATGGTAAATGCGTAATTAAGATGCGATGTTCACTGTAGATCGATGAGCATGTTAACAGCAATGGGTGATGTCATCATCAACGTCAGTTGATATTTGCAAAAGGCATTCATCCTTGCTTGATTATTTCAAAATTCAATCATTCCATTTCCGCTTTTACCGTAAAACATCAACAACAAAAACAGATTAAGGGTGACAAGGTCATATACCAGGTTATCAAATCACAACAGATGAATTTCTTATACAAATTAATTATGATAATTATCACACAATTAGAAAGTAACTTGAAGCTTCGTCTCAACACTCAATGCTTTACAAGAACGTAAGAATGGCATAATCATGATTTGTTTTTATTATCACCCTGTTTCACCCAGGTTATATTAGATGGTCCGTATGGAGCACCTGCGCAGCATATCATGGAGGCTGAACATGCCGTACTCATCGGGGCAGGAATAGGCATCACACCGTTTGCCTCGATCTTGCAAAGCATAAACGAGAGATATAAGGCGGCCAGGAAGCACTGTCCAAACTGCAATCATACTTGGGTGACTGATTCATCATCTATCCTGAAAACGAAGAAGGTAGAAAAGCAACACAATTTACATTCATATCATTATATGAAATTATTTAATTTAGCACTAAACATGTAAACAACAGACGGGGTCTGAATCTGAAAGTGAAGGGGAAGATGTAACACGACTGATAATTATAAATATATACATGTCGGCGTAGGCCTACTATCAAGTAAATCAGGGGCGGACCTACGGGGGGGGGTTATGGGGCTTAAGGAGAGCTGCCAAGCAACAACAACAAATCGCCTCGCCGCTAAGCGGCTCGGACATCGGACTTCGCGGCTCGTGGACGATGCTCAGCATCGTCATTGAGTCACACGTCTACCCTCTCCCCTTTGCAAAAAGCTAGATCCGCCCGTGATCTTTAATCTGATTCAGAAAGGAGTGATATTGGTTAGAATGTAGTTATTGATACTTCAACAGACTTTGGAAACTTATCTCAACAATATGAATTGCGCTTTCTTCATTCTCCGGCGTCAAGTCTGACCAACAGTTTAGACATAAACTGATACGGAATAATGTAGAGAAACGATACAAAAAGAGAAAAGTTCAGTGATGTTGTGATGACAATGCTTAATGGCGAGGATGATTACTAAAATTATGGTAATAAGTATGCATGTACCCATTAATATATAAGATATATTCATCTTAGTGACAATCAAGATGATGGAATGATTATCTTTCACTCCCTTCTTAATTCCTTTTTTTTTCTAAGGTGGACTTTGTTTGGATCAATCGAGATCAACATTCCTTCGAGTGGTTTATCAGCCTCATCAGCGCCATCGAGTTGGAACAGGCTGAGATACCCGCAGCAGATCGCTTTCTCGACATCCATCTCTACATGACATCAGCTCTCTCACCCAGTGACATGAAGGCCATCGGACTCCACGTCGCTCTCGATCTCATCCACAAGAAGAAAAAGCGAGATACAATCACGGGCTTGAAGACGAGGACCCAGGCTGGAAGGCCGGATTGGGACGAGGTAGGCCATGTTGTCCACATGATCTTGCAATCATGTAGATCTGTCCCTTTCTGTCGTCCTCCTTTCACATTTTCCTGATAAATTAAAACAATGTTTATTTCTCTTTCTCCTCCCACCCACCCACATACTCTCTGTCTATTTTCGTCCCTGTCCCTGCTCTTTTTTCCTATCTGGGCACCATCCTCTTAGAATTTGTTTTCCTTCTCAATTTGCTCTTAATTCAATCATCCTTCTTTTAAGGTTCCATATCAGCATGTAATCTCGAATTCAATATCACTGGTTTAGTTCGGCACCCCTTTTCTGTTTCTTTACCGGCAAGAGGTTGCAATGATTTTAATACTGTTGTATGGCCTTTAATCAGGAACTTAATGGAACATAGCTTTGCTGATCATTTTTGTTATTTTGTGTAAATTAATAAATGGAAGCTTTATTATAACCGGGAAACATAAATAATGAATGTCTTTCGCTCCTTTCTCATTTACGTGATCACATTAGGTTTTCCAAAACCTGAAACAGCAGCACAAAGGCAAGATCACTGTGTTCTTCTGTGGCTCTCCTGCTCTAGGAAAGGTCCTCTCAACCAAATGCTTACAGTACCAAATGGAATTCAGAAAGGAGAACTTCTAAGACCATGAAGACATCGTGTTTTCAATAATTGACCAAACACAAAGTAATCTAACTTTCTAAACATATGACATGGAAAGTGGAGCAGATACTAAAATGGGCAATTCCGCACACCGTGTCCCATTCTGCACAAGATTCATTAATTTCATCTAAAGGTGAATATAACTCCATATGACTATAGACTTATGATTCGTGATCTTTATTACTGAGATTAGTGCAGACACTTGAATTCAAATACATATTTAAATTTCCAAATATAAAAACACTTTTTACTTCTTCTGTTATGGTCAGATGGTTGGGAAAGCCAATAATAACTTCAGTCAAACTTGATATTGTATTTGGGAGGATATTTTGAACATAAGAGAATCAGATTTTGGGGTGTGTATATATCTATCTTTAAGTAATGTAACTATCTTTAAGTAATGTATATAAATATATATATCTATAAGTAATATATCTATCTTTGAGTAATGTATTTATCTATAAGTAATATATCTATCTATAAGCAATGTATTTATCTTAATGAAACCATAGAAGGAGAAAAATGGTGCCTTATTTTATTCAGAATACCAGTGCATCTCAATATTTTACCAATTACATAATTTTTACGTGCATCCCACTTCATTTCCAAGGAAATTATCAACTTAAATTAAGTAGAATTTACTTTATATAAGGTATACCCTTATATAAAGTAAATTCTACTTAATTTAAGTTGATAGGTAAATCTAATATATATTTTCTATTTTTATTATTGAATATAAAGGATGTAGTTTTATTCTTATTGATTATCAGTAATTGGCTTTAAACCAGTTGGTAAGTTAGAACTCATCGTTCTGCATACATTGTACATACAAATAAAATGATTACCATATACTTGATAATCAAGTAAACTTTAAAACCATTTGCGCATGTTTAGTGGAAAGCCCCGGAAACCATATATTTCGGTTTATGTAAGAGTATATTGTGATCCACAATATCGAAAGCCTTGGACAGGTTTTGAAATATTCCTACATTTATGTATTTGAACTAAAAGAAGAAACAACATTACCCTGCGAATCCATCAACGAAAGAACAGTTGAGTGATCGGAACATAGATATGTAAATAGGAATATAACTGATTCTGTACATATATGTACAGGATCAGCTCTAAAACAATTGCCTAAAAAGTAATTTTTAGGCAATTGTTTTAGGGCTGGTAGTATTGAGGTAGGCCTATAGTTTGCAACTGCGTGATGGTCATTTGTATGATCAAGGGTGATCTGGGCTATCATTAATTATCATGAACTGTACCTGTTATTAAAGGCTGATTGAATATGTACGTTACAGGATTAACAATGGAATATATTATTATATTCAAAACTACGGAGCTGATTTGTTATTGTGCAGTGATATACTTGTTTCTATAATTTCAGTTATATGATAGGCTCATACTGTTGTGTATCATCAATTTATTTGCTATCACGAAAATACATTTAAGATGAATTCGTTAGGAACTGCTTATAAATAGTTCATCACAGACTATGCACCACTTGGAGGTCAGACATTAGCATGCGATTATTTGCATATGATTTACTTATATTATTTTTTTAAATATTTGAAGGACAATATATCGGTGCATCTTGGGTATGTCACCTGTTTTGTATATACGTGTACAGTATGTACACTGGGGTACCTATTCAGTAGTTGGGAGTACCAAACAGGAATAAATGTCTTGCCAAAGGACGATAGTACTGGGCTGGGGTTCGAACCATCAATCCTTTGAATGTAAGTCAAGTGAATTAACAACTATACAACGACACCTTCACATTGTTTAATTTTCAACTGCTTGAACTACTCTTCATACGCCTAATCAATAGATCGAAAAAGGATGGAAGTTGGATTGATTTTCTTCGTTTTAAGACGTACTGTTAATTTATTGCTTCTCAGATTCATGCAACATAATCTCGTTAAGTGAAACAAGGTTACCTTCTTTCCTTTGATCATGTGACCAATTTTAAGTATGTTTTATTCTTCCAAAGTTTGAAAAACTTGTTTACATTTTCCACATTTTCAGTGTTTATGCTAATATTTCATCAGGTTTATCGATTATATAAATGCTTGATCAATGCTCTAGACTCTAAAGATTGACGATAGTTTCGTCGTAACGATCAAAGTTGGATTACACATAATATGTTATAGAAACTATAGAACCAAGACACTCATGAGTTTTGTAAGCAACGTATTTGAACAGATAGTGCTGGTTAGCAGCCTAGTGCATGTTTTGCTTATACACTGATGCATCTCCGACAGTAGTCCAGAATCTGGCCTATTTAATTTTGATCTCCACACACCAACGCTACCTTCCCTACTTACTTGCTACCAGCCGATGATGGCGTGATCATTAAATTAGGACGCCCGGCGAAAAAAATAGGCTGGGCTGGTCAACGAACTTAGATTTCGATGGGGCTGGTGAGCATAATTATGAGTTTCTTGATAACGCCACCTTTGACGGCTTGAATCGAAACATGTACCTGTAGTAGGTCGGTCCATGATCGAATCAAGTGCGTAGGGAATTATAAAGGACCGGGCAGATTCTGGTTTGTTGATAACGCCATCTTCGACGGCTTGAATCGAATCAAGTGCGTAGGGAATTAGAAAGGACCGGGCAGATTCTGGACTACTCCGACAGCTGTCACGTTTCAATAATACTAGTTGAATGTTTATATCATATCACGGTAACAAAGTAACATTTCATACTGGAATTATGTATGTATGTGTGTAACATTGATTGTTTAATTATGTTAATATGTACAAATACGAGAAATTTGCAAACACCCGTTTATTGAAAGCAGAAATCCCTTCATGCAACAAAATCACGTTTACTTTTATTTGCTATATAACTTTGCCAACATATAACAAATGGTATGAAACATTTTATGACTTGCGTAAACCAAATATGGAAAAATGGCCTTTCACTCTATTGTCAAAGAAGTGTTGTGTAAAAATAAAATATTCCATCTAAACACCACATGATAACGAATCACCATCTATTATTCTTATCGTAGGCCTTCTATCACCTTTCTGATCTACTCCTATGCACTCTTGATTGGCATTTGGCACCAATACCAAGCGGGCAATGCTTTTTAGGAAATAAAACAAATTGAAATTATAGCTACACCGCATATTATTTCCTCTTATCCATTTCAGTTCTTACACTGTCGCTCTCGCTCTCTCTCCCTCTCTCTCTCTCTACATGTATTTTACCATTTCAATACCTTCACTAAATGAGGAGATATTTGCAATAAGGATCTAATACCTTGTGAGAGTTTGAATGTTTACGAGGAGAATGAGTTCTGGTAAAGATGAGAAATAGTTTGTGAGGTGTCTAATTTTTGTGTATGTCAGTTTAAAACAAGATATCGTAATAGAAATATCCCCTACACATTGCTCTACAAAATGTAATGCCCCCATATTCGAAATATGACCAGAAACAGTTAATAGAATGAACCTCACTATCCTGCTAAATGTGTAATCCCGAACACTGATTTTTGTGTGCAGTCCATGTGTACTTTAGCAACAAATTGGGGTTTGATGATCCCAAAACATCATATTAATGCTAAATATCATAGTATATCTTGGTTATTATGTGCAAAATAATCAATCTGGCTCAATCGCATCAAGTTTCTTGTATAATGTTATCTAATGATCATTAACTAACTGTATCTTAACTTATACAAATCAAATAGAGGTGTTCGCAAAGTAAACTATACGAGCCTTGTCCAAGATTCAGATATTGATGAGAAAAAGTTATTCTGTTGAAATTTTTTATTGATTAATAACTACAGAAAAATGCTTTAAATGATTTTGTATTTTTTTTAATTTCAATATTGCCCGAATCCGCTTTTCATTAAGCATGCACAGTCATTACACATGAAAAGGGAGAACATTTCATGTATGCTAAACATATCCATACCAGAAAGCACAAAATGGGACATATTCATGCGCAGCTGGATTATGTTGACGTTCACTGGGTCATGGCCGTGAGGACGGGGATGATAAAAATGTATATACCCACTTTTCAACGTGTAAACAAATTGCGACGGCATATTATTGGTTACAAATGATTAGGGAGCGTCTTTTTATCAGTTTTCACATAAGTGTTTGGATATATCAGATATCAAAGGTAACTATCAGGTCATAAAATATGACCATCAGTATCATTATTACGGTATTTATTTGAAGTTAATGATAACCCAAGTATTCTCTTCTCTGTTTACTTTTGTCCCTTGATTGATACGTGGATTGCAACCGGTCATTTGTCTTTTTATTGGCATCTAACCAAGTTTTTTAAAAATTGGCTCTAAACTGTACTTTAATTTCTTGAATAAACTTAGATACTCCTGGACACATTGGTGCCATTCTATCAATATGCTGCCACCTCTCTTGTCGCTAAATATCAAACTGAAAAACAATGATGATATTAGTGCAAGGTACTTAAAGGTAAATTTGAGTTCTGGTAAAAAGAAAGAAAATAAACTCTCACAGAATCAAACGAAAGTTACACTGAATGTTCAAGAGTACAAATAAATTTCATTTGCCAAACAATTTTGGTAGAGAATGTATACTGGCCGAGTAATGAGCATAGAAAGATAAGGAAAAAAAGGTTAGTAGCCCCGACACCAAATTTTGTGTAGTCCCATATACATCTTTCTGTGTACAGTGCTTGTTGCTTTACCAAGACTGGGTCAAATTTATTATGATTTTGATGACTCCAGAACCTTGCAGCACACACCAATACTTACATGCTACATGATCAACTTTTTCTGATCCATTCCACACCTTTTCTTTCACAATGCAATCGCATGAACAGAACTCAACTTTATCTTTAATGTAAAATTGCTTGTACTACTTGATAAAATTCAATTCGGTCCCCCACACAACCTTGCTAGACAATGATAGTTTATAAGCACATGTAACGCCACTCTTCACAAATCTAAAGAAGGCCAAATCTGAACACATCACCTAACGAAAATCAACATAGAGGAAGATAAACAATTCATACATTTTGGAAATTAATAGATTATCCATGAATTTCAGTGCACCTGTCAGGGATAGTTATGAATAGCTTCGAGATTTCCCTTCCGGTGCCCCAAATTATGTAAAAGAGATTGACTTGCCAATTTTTTTAATAGAACACACTTCCAAGTGTCTTTAGAACGAAAATATATCATCTCACTATATAGTTTGATTCTTTTGAGTCACTTGTGTTATATTTGCGACCATCAAATTAGATTGTTGGTACGTTAGACATATTCCGCATCAAAGCCTCATACCCACTAAATGTCCTTGTATTTCTCTACTGAAATTGAGATTTACTATGCGCTCATAACCTCAAAAATAGTACCTGATTCTTAGAAGGCCTTTTTGAAATGTGATAACCCAGACATAAAAGCTTTTGACTCACATGCATTGCTTTTGACAATATTTTTTTTAAAAAGCCTGCTCTTCAGTCATTCTTAGCAGCACAATTCTTTAAATGGTATCATTATACAGGATATTATTTATCCCTTACAATGAAATATGATTCAAGGTCACATATTTTATATCTTTTAATTAGAAGCTATTAAAGTTAGGTAAACTGTTTTGTATACGCACTGTAATGCATCTTTATAGTTGAAGGTGACTTGTCGTATTAAATGATTTTTAACATTAGATAATCAAGTTTTTAACATAATCATTTTCTAGAATATAAACCCTATTTAAACTAGAGATGCAATTGTGGTCAATCTGTTTTATCATTATTTTAATGCATACGAATGACTGATTTCGACTTATGTATTGTATCTCTTCATTTTTCTTATCGAATGACGAACTCAATTGCGGAACAACGAAATTGATCCTACAATTGTACGTTGGCAGCCTAGCTTGGCAATATTTTATATTTCTTTTGTGACATTACATTGAATATTCTAAAATTGATCGGAAAAAACTAGGAAATGCCTGAACAAATACGAATTTTACAACAAAGTTTTCGGAAGAAACAGAACATTAATGTGAAGGTGAATGAAAAGAAAAGTTGTTTAAATGGAGGGAAAACCTTTATTAAAAGAGAAAAAAATGCTCTTGAGATTTGTAAAAAGGAAATAGACAAACATCAACGACTCAAATTAATCTTGGTAGCTTGTTTAATTTTAATAATCTTTGCATTAACGCCCCCTTTATTGACAAAAAAGATATTGATATTGATATAACCTAATTTTGGACTGGGAGGGAACTCTGAACTGTTTTTATCTTATCATTTAACCACCATCAAGCACTTGTTATAAGCACTCACGAAAGACCTGTCCGAATGCGATGCACTTGACAGCAATTATTTATAATATTGGACAGTCATTTGTACAGAATGCTCTGGTTTTGTTGTAAATTCTTATTCCACCAACTGCGCTAGCACCTTTTACTCTGCAAACATTAGCGAGACCTGGATATTGCAAACGAAGGTTTTGAAATAGTAATGGTTGATTAAGGCGTTGTATTTCAGACAAGTATCTGGGATGGGGACAGGTGTTAGCTGTGGTCATAGTACTTACGCAGGGGCGTATAATAGTTGGTTATTACATTATTCCATGCGTATGAAGGAAAGATTGAATTTCTCCATAGGGCCGTAGGAGATGACAACATTGAGAACGTAGAAATATTATTAAACGAAGGAGCTGATGTAATCGCAAGGAATAGCCACGGTCTGTTACCCATCTTCATTGCGACAGCAAGTGGTGATCTCGATGTTGTCAATTGCCTGATCAATGAAGGAGCTGAAGGAAACAAAGGCAACCGTTGATGGCTATAGATTATTTCCTCTAATCCATTTCAGTTCCTACACACACGCACTCTCTCGCTCTCTCTTTCTCTACAAGATTTATCAATTCATCATGTGACCAAGTTTCACGTTTTATTCTTTCAAAGTTTGATGAACTTGCATACATTTACACTAGAGTGTTTATGTTACTAATTTATTAGGTTTATCGATTATTTGAAATGCCTGATCCATGTTCTAAAGATTTACGATTGTTTAGTCGTAACGATCAAAGTTGGATTACACTTATAGAACTATGTTTATGACACTCAAAATTGTTGTAAGCAACGTATTTAAACAGACAGTGCTGGCTAGCATCCTAGTGCATGTTTTGCTTATACACAGATGCATCTCCGAGAGCTGTCACTTTTCAATAATACTAGTTGAATGTTTATTTCATATCACGGTATTAAACAAAGTAACATTATATACTTGGATTATCTATGTGTGTGTGTGTAACATTAATCGTTAAATTAAGTAAGAGAGTACAAATGTATGTAATTTGCCGTCACCCATTTATTGAGAACAAAAATCCTTTCATGCTACAAAATCACTTTTATTTGCTATATTACTTTGCCAACATATTACAAATGGTATAATACATTTCATGACTTGCGTAAACCAAATAAATATGAAAAATGGCCTTTTACTCTTATGTCAAAGAAGTGGTTGTTTAAAAATAAAATATTCCAATTAAACACCGCACGATAACGAATCACCATCTATTATTCTTATCGTAGGCCTTCTATTATAAATGAGCTCATAACTCGAATAATCACTTTATCAAATTTCTTGTTATCTCTTACCTTTGAAATGCTGATTGCAATCTTTGTTCACCTGTTCCAATACTGATTAATTCCCATGAATTCTTGATTGGCACCTTACACAGTTTCAAAATGTAGCTCCGAACTGCTCTTGGTACACACACGCACTCTCGCTCTCGCTCGCGCTCGCGCTCCCGCCCCCCCCTCTCTCTCTCTCTCTTTCTCCCGTTCTCTACATGATTCTTTTTATGTTTTAATCTTCCAAAGTTTGATGAACTTGTATAAGTTTTCCATTTACACTAGAGTTTTTTCTATTACTAATTTATTAGGTTTATCGATTATTTGAAATACTTGATCCATGTTTTAAAGATTGACGATTGTTTAGTCGTAACGATCAAAGTTGAATTACACTTATAAAACTATGTTTATGACACTCAAAATTGTTGTAAGCAACGTATTTAAACAGACAGTGCTGGCTAGCAGCCGAGTGCATGTTTTGATTATACACAGATGCATCTCCGAAAGCTATCATTTTTCAATAATACTAGTTGAATATTTATTTCATATGTCAGTAACAAAGTAACATTTTAAAGTTGAATTATGTATGTGTGTGTGCAACATTAATTGTTAAATTAAGTAAAAATGTACAAATGTATATAACTTGCCGTCAACCATTTATTGAGAACAAAAATCCCTTTTATGCTACAAAATCACTTTTATTTGCTATATTACTTTGCCAACATATAACAAATGGTATGATACATTTCATGACTTGTGTAAACCAAGTATGAAAAATGGCCTTTCACTCTATTGCCAAAGAAGTGGTTGTGTAAAAATAAAATATTCCAACTAAACACCACATGATAAAGAATCACCATCTATAATTCTTATCGTAGGCCTTCTATTTGGGATAAGATAACAACTCGAATAATCACTTTATCTAATTATTGGTTTTATCTCTCACCTTTATATGTGGATTGCAACCTTTGTCCATCTGTTCCAGTTCTGATCTACCCCTATATGCACTCTTGATTGGCACCTTACCAAGTTTCAAAATTTGGCTCTAAATTGATCGTGACTCCTTATCGTTCTACACTGTTTGATATGTTCCTGAGTAAAATCTGAATGATCTTCAAACAGTAACACAGATATTACCATGATTATTCTGAAATGAAATTTACAATATATGTTGTGCATCTCTTTTAATGAATGATATATTTGAATATCTCCTGGCATATCAATTCAAAATACATGTACTTCTGCATTAAACGTACAATGTGTCCCATGTAATGCAACTGGCTATTATTTGCTTGCTGTAAAAGAATGCTCATTCTTGGAAAGGATTTAACCAGCCCCGCGAAAAGTCCCTTTCTCACCCCCCCCCCCCTCCCCTCTTCCCTTGAAAAATCACAATGGTCAACGAAAACAAATGTATTTGTATTTGTTTACGTGGCGTCATTTCGATCGCGTTGCCATAGTACATTTGCACGATGTCTATCTTTTATACACGGAAAACGCTTTTTAGGAAATTAACAAATTTACTGAAATCATAGCTACACTGCCTATTATTTCCTCTAATCCATTACAGTTCTCATACTCTCGCTCTCGCTTTCACTCTCGCTCTCGTTCTCTCTCTCTCTCTCTCCCCCTCTCTCTTTTTCTCAAGTTCTAGTAAATGAAAGATAACCGCTAGTGTCATTGTTCTACTGTTTCCAATAATTGCTGGATATAAATCTAAGGGACCGTAAAATTGTAAATGTGTCTCGCTGTATAATGTTTCTTTAAATCACTAGCACCAAGTCCGGGCTCCAAGTCCTGTTATGACCTTTTACGACACTCACAAACACACACACACACACACGCACAGACGCACAGACGCGCACACCCACACACACCCACACGTACGCGCGCACACACACACACACACGCATGAGCTCACACACAAACACAAATATGCCTACTACACAGGGGCATTTGAATAGGCCTATGTATACATTAATATGTATCTGTATTTATTTTTATACGATTAACATCACAAGCAGTAACAAGACTGATTACAAATATGTTAACATTCCAAATATAATAGTATATCATTACACGTACTTAAAGCCAAAAGGAAAAAGAAGAAAAGTAATGAAATATAATTGAATCCCCATGTCCTCATCAATAATAGTTGAGCCTCAAATTTAATATTTGGTTAAAGAAATCACATCACATTGATTTCGTGAAAGTTGTGACAATTTAAATGTAAATAAAAGGACATTAAAGGTGGGAATACAAAGAAATGCTAACCTGTCAAGAGAAATAAGATGTTTGACATAAGACCACGACAGAATATATATTTCAGGACTAAATAAAATGAAGAAGAAGTATATACCATTAAGAATGCACAACCGCAGAAACACTACAGAATATATAGTTCAGGACTAAATGAAATGAAGAAGAAGTATATTACCATTAAGAATGCACAAATGCAGAACAATATAAAGGAATAAAAAGTCAATTGTGGCTGACCACCGATACAACACAACACCAATTATCAGAAGATCTAAAAATGCAAAGGCTGAAAAGTTCGAAAGATTACAACTACGAAAAAGTCTTATTTAAGAAAGTTTCAACAGTACAGGAGCATCATACTAAAATAATTAATGTTTAATCTATTTTATTTCGTATTGAATTAATGCTTGACTTCGTAACAAACGCCAATTCTTTGAATAACAACTAATGGTCGCCTTAACCACAATCTTTCTTTCTACTATAATCAATGTTTTTACAGATGAGAAAGAAAATACAAGATTATGGAAATACTATGGTATATCATTACACGTACTTAAAGCTATAAGAACAAAACGAAAAAGTAATGAAATATAATTGAATCCCCATGTCCTCATCAATAATAGTTGAACCTCAAATTTAATATTTGGTTAAAGAAATCACATCACATTGATTTCGTGAAAGTTGTGACAATTTAAATGTAAATAAAAGGACATTAAAGGTGGGAATACAAAGAAATGCTAACCTGTCAAGAGAAATAAGATGTTTGACATGAAAGCACAACAAAATATTTATTTCAGAACTAAATGAAATGAAGAAAAAATAGATACCATTAAGAATGCACAACTGCAGAAACACTACAGAATATATAGTTCAGGACTAAATGAAACGAAGAAGAAGTATATACCATTAAGAATGCACAAATGCAGAACATTATACAAGAATAAAAAATCAATTGTGGCTGACCACCGATACAACACAACACCAATTATCAGAAGATCTAAAAATGCAAAGGCTGAAAAGTTCGAAAGATTACAACTACGAAAAAGTCATATTTAACAAAGTTTCAACAGTACAGGAGCATCATACTAAAATAATTAATGTTTAATCTATTTTATTTCGTATTGAATGAATGCTTGACTTCGTAACAAACGTCAATTCTTTGAATAACAAATAATGGTCGCCGTAACCACAATCTTTCTTTCTACTATAATCAATGTTTTTACAGGTGAGAACAAAAATACAACATTATGGAAAGAGTGTACTAGATTTAAAACGAAAACATTAAAAAAAATGGATTTAAATCTAAATGAACACCCTTACTCAATCACGCTATCAGGTATGTAGGTACATATTAGAAACGATACAGAATGTTATCAACAGAATATTATCAAAAGCAATGGCATGATCGACGTGTAAATAAAGATATAGCAAAAACATTTTTGTTTTTTAAGACAAACAGTAAAACGTGAAAATGAGAAAATGTTATGTAACTATATATACAGGAATATACGTACAGGTAGGTTTAAGGCACGCCTGCATTGAGTTGTTGAACTATTTACAGACAACATTAATACAATAAGTGGAGTAACATAGTGTGAAGTGTATCATGGCACTTTAAGTAATGGAACTCGTCCATCATGAAAAACAGGAGACCTAGGACACAGGGAAACTATCAACCCTATTGACCAGTCTGAAGGCACAAAACCAAATTAAAAAATGAAATTAAATAGACGAATAATCAACTTTATCGAAATCGCTAAGCTAGATTTCAATAGCTCATTCAAAATCAAATTTATAACAGGTTTTTGTTATTCTTCAACCTCTTGCTTTGCTTCAGAACATATTCTTCTTGAACTTCTCTTTACAGCTCATCATTAATGACTTCAACAATATTATTATCATTATTATTATTTTATTAGGAATGCCTTTATATACAAGTTTAAGTTTCGTATTTAAACACACAAACATTTATTATCCTAGATACGTAGAATAGTATGTAACTTAAATATATACCTGTATTCAATGATTATTCACATATATACATGTATATATATTTAAACATTTTTATTTATTAAGATACTGTACTTTAAAGGTGCCAGACATGATTATCATTTTATGCTTTTTTCTGGTCCCGTTTATCCATCGAAGATCGAAGATCTTTGCTAAACATGCATTTATTATTGTTATTATAACATTAATGCATTTGAACGTTTGGATAATAAGACCTCAACTCAACTCAACTCAACTCAACACTTTCTGTATGGTTAGTACCTTGAACGTGTGTAACAAAGGCATCTAATACTCTTTTACCTAATTACTTTTCAAGTGCTTAGCAGAAATATTAAAATGCAATTCCAAAACGGTAGCTTACGGACAAACAAATTTTCTACCTAGTGTTCTTACTATACACATACCAAAATAAATATTGTGTGACGTTATGGGAGGGAGGCGCGATAGCTCAATCGGTAGAGCAGCGGTCTCGTAATCCGGTCACCCGGGTTCGAACCAAGGCGATGCGCTAGTGCCCTTTGGTAAGGCATTAATCCTCATTACCAGGTCTTTAGGAGAGGTCCTAAAACCGTAGGTCCTCTGGTTGCTTACTAACAAGCATTTAAGCTTTCTTAGCAGTAAGGAAAACAAAAAACACTACTAATACACTAATATGATATTTACATAATAATAATGATTTGATTTTTCTTGATTGTACATGAAATACCATCTCACCATCTCTATAAACAAAATTTTGTTCGTCTAATAATCGATCAAAGATGTCAGGGAAACTGTTAATCTTATGCCCATGTTTACAGTCGGGAAATCTTAGTTGTACGTATTATGTGTTTTTCGTTATCATGTTGCAATATAGTTTTTAATTCGCGAACGGCGGTAGGCCTTTGCTTGATCACGTCACCATCGCCAAATCGGATGACAGATCAATCTATTCCCACGCAAAATATCTTAACAAGATTCTTAACTTATTAGGTGTTATTTACATAGAGAATATCTTCATTCTCAACAAGTCTATAAATATTATATGTAGTCAATAATAATATAAATCATATTATACCTCTTTAACCGATACAGGCAATTGTGTTACTTGCAGGTAAACAATGTGACTAGCTTTATACACATACATCGTCAACTCTTAACGAGACTTCATTTTTCTTTTGTTCACCTAATTTTCTCTGTGAAATAATATGCTGGCATATTTCATGTATAAAAACGACAATAACAATATGAGAGGAAAAGCTGGTGGTTCATATACACAAATACACTTTGGGCGACCTTCCACGCAAGCCGCCGTAAGTGGCGCTACAGTTGGGGGGCAGCTGGGGGGCTTCTGGATAGCACCTGAATGGGAAAGTTGAATGAGCGAGAGCTCGTTCGTACTTAGGCCCGCATCTACATTTATTGTATGAAATTCCGAGGAGCAAACTCCGTCCTACATTTTAAAGGCTAAAATTCCTTGAATTATTTATATTTTAACTCTAAATCATTCCGTCTCTCACTCTCTTCAATTCAATAAAATCATCTGCATGTTAACATACACGATAATGAATATGTGGGACACCGTTACAACGGCGTCTCCCAAACTTCGATTGCCGAAAACGCACGCAAAACTCGCCTCTCAATCGCAATAACATGCCTTGAAACTCCAATTTAGGCCAATGACGGACATCATCTACCCATTCATCCATCGTAAATGAAATAAATTTAGACAAAATGAAGTTGAAATGTCCGAAAGCGGCAAGGAATAATAAGTGGTTTGTCTGTGAGAAAGCAATGATCGTTGCATGCAAGATGAAAGCGCAAGCTGATAGAAGCCCCCCAGCGTGTAATGATACACGTAGAGGGCTCACATCCATGAAAATTCGCCCGTATCGGTGTATACGTGTACAGGGAAATATACATGTATTTTGTACAGTATATACATATAACTTATATATATCATAATTTATATAAATACATGTATAGGTTATTGTGCTATAGA
Organism: Strongylocentrotus purpuratus; assembly: GCF_000002235.5. Classification (NCBI taxonomy): domain Eukaryota; kingdom Metazoa; phylum Echinodermata; class Echinoidea; order Camarodonta; family Strongylocentrotidae; genus Strongylocentrotus; species Strongylocentrotus purpuratus. The sequence continues at coordinate 2,445,982 of NW_022145609.1, forward strand.
CAGGAAACTGTCTATATGATTACGGTGCATGTATATTATGTGGTTAGAGTGCACAAGATATCATATCATCCATCACCATCACTATTTATCAAAGTCAGCATTTTCCCTCTTGAGAGGGGTTACTGACTTTCGCACCATGATGACTCCCTCGATCCCTCCACTTCATATTGTCTCGAGCATCCTCTTCATTCATATATATACATGTTTGTTTATTTGTATTTATATATATTTGAATATAATAAGTTAAAAAAGTAAATGTTTCTGTGAAACTTCTTAACCTTTGCTTTTCCACCCATAGGTAAAACTGATAATACGCTAATGAAGCCTTACGCGATAAAATTCGAAGTTTCAGAAGTATTTCTCAAAGTATTCCGAGCAGATAACTAATTTCACTTTGTGTGTGTGTGTATATATATATATATATATATATATATATATATATATTGATGTATATATATACATCGCATCATTTCACAGTGAGACTCACGCTTTAATGACGTAAAATAAGTACACACTCATTAATATCTGGAATATTGGCATATTTAGGCTAAATAACTGGATCACAAGTGTATTATGTGATTAAAACAATATAGGCCGAACCATTCGTCATTTTCAGAGCAGCGTCGGTGAAGTGTAACGCTTGAGCTATTTCAAGATGCCTTCATCGAGTCCCTCCTAACAGTATCCAATGTTGTAGCATGCTGAAAACGTTACGTTGAATGAAGATCGGACTTTGTTGGGTCTCAGGCAAGAACATGATAATAAGTGCAGTGTTTATTGTAAGTGTTATCATTGGTCTCGAAGTTTGAAGTTTATTAACAATAACAAAATATATGTACAGCATAAAATAAAGTATGCAAGGCAAAACAATCAAATACAAACTGTACATAATGTACAAAACAATGAATCACTGCAAATGCTTAATTAATGCTTACATAAACACATTTATACAAACGTTCAAGTTGTTGCTAAAAGAAAACCAAAAGTTAGCACAAGGTGCTATTCGAAATCGGTTTTCTCTGTACGCTATATCCTGAGATAACGGCATCGCCCAGTCTTAGCGCTATTCCAGGTGTCTTTAAGTCTCTAACTGCAAGAGTGACGCTTCTAAGCTCTTTTGCAGTTGGCTTCCCCTCCAAATGTGTCCATATCCTCATCAGACTGTGCTGTCGCTTGTCTATCTTTAGCTTCATTTTAAGAACAATAAACATACATTTTCAGGCAAAACTTTTCATAACATTTCGATTGAACCATACATAATAAAAATAATCGTTATTCTTGCACTCTTGAGGCTTATCCAATCATAGCGGTAGGATTGTACACTTTAATCCACGCAATCTGTCCAAATTAATGCTGACGACAAAATAACACCAATGATCACTGGCAGGGTAATATATCGTTATTTCTCTAGAGAGGTGCAAAGACGGGACTTTTAAAACATCGAAATAGTTCGAAAGCCGATCGATGGCTCCTTGCCATTATGAAATCATCCTTCGGAAGATTATTAAATGGACTTGCTAACATTGCTAACAATGAGGAAAATGGTGCTAAGGTATTGACTTTAATGCTAGATGTATTAAAGATAATCTGAAAGTATGAGTAAACCCAGATCATTATTAACGATACAAATTGGGAAAAACTTTTTTGATCGATTTCTTAATTTTCCCAACTATATTATTACATTTTAATTACATTTTTGGTGAATGTAGATCTTCAAGTAAGGAATTGGCTCGTTATACCATTCCAGATATTTTAGTGGTGAAATTTGTTTTAAAGCCTGTCTTATGTCTTATTTTCATGGAAAAACGGTTGGGAAAATTCAAAAATGTTTGGGAGAATTTACTTTTAGAGGGTGGTGCACAGTGATGCCTTCAAAGAAAACCATAAATATCTTTGTGGTTTGAGAATTTGTTCAGGATTTTGTTGCATGTTAGAGGCTTAGTACAGTAGAAGGAATAGAATAAATAACTTTTCACACAAAAATGACGCAGTTTTTTCATCAACCTTCAACAATGTTACCCAGTCATTTAATTTGTTTTTTCATTTGACAATTTTAACTCAAAATATCTTGATGAAAGTCATAACGATTTAAGATTTGAGCAAAAAATCAGAGGAAAAACAATAACAAATGAATAAAATGAGATGCATATTGTAGTGTATATTTCTAGGCCTACCTTCTGTTTTCGTTGGATTCGGATTGCAGTGACCCCCATACAAGCTTGAGCATCTGGAGTGCTTTATGTCCGTGGGGTTGAGAGGCTTTTCACTTGGAGAACATCTGGATCGTAGCATCTTTCATTTTGGATAGTGTCCGGTATTTTATGTGCTCCAGCTCGGTTTGTTCGATTCCCAACTTCTGACCGATGTCATAGAACTGTTCTGCTTTCATCTGCCCGGCGAGTGTTACTAACGTCTTGTCAGGAATTTCACTGAGTAATTAAAAATAAAGGCAATTTTATAACAATTACCACGGTATTCCGATTGCTTTACCTCTAAGTGAACTCTCTTTAATAATATCCGTATAGCTTGTATTGCTTCCCTCACCTTATATGACATACATGTACCAATATCAATGTGCGTATATCTTTTTACATTTAAACGTATGGCATAGCTTGCTCGTATTAAAGTGGTACACTGACCAACAGTCTTGCGAGATGCTGAATTTATATGACCAACAAGTAAGTAAAATATTATAAGAATCTGAACAGGTAATCCATTAAAGTGCGTTTAAAAAATGGGACTTACTGTGCTGCGTCGAGTTCTATTTCTGGTGAAATAATAAGGATGAGAGAAAGAGAACAGTGTTTAATTTTATAACTTACATTTCCTCTTTGATAAGTACTTAACTCATGAAAGCGACTTAAAAGTACATTAATGGGGATAGTAAAGGCTTGATAAGAATACGCAACTTTGTCATATTTTTAAGTATATGAAATTTGTTTTTACTGTCATCATCCTAACGGACTTCCATCAATGCACTTACAACGAAAGTAATAGTTGATTTGATCAGCTTTTACTATTTTCATTGTTTTTTCTTTAAAAAAGGAAGAAGATGTGTCCATATTATCAAGATGATACAGTGTAAAAGAAAGATCAATATAATATTATAATTTATGCGCAGGTATATTTGCGAAAGCGGTTATGAATTTAAATCTAATACAAAATAAACAACATTTACACGTTGAATTGTTGGCTGTCATCTGATTCAAGCGACATAAGAAAAACACGGTTGAGGAATAATATGTTTCATTACATTATAATTCTACATTATGTTGTCCTGATTTTTATAGACACAAAGCAAATTTGAATCACTTTTTTTACACGAGATTGAAATTATTAGTCAATAGGCATTTTTGGTTGACATTAACACGTCGGACTGTATATAACTTTGACCTAAAATCAAAGAGGGGTAGTGTTGTACTACAAGTGTATGGAAACAAAAGTACGAACCTTGCATATCTATCTGGTCTACTGGCGTGCCGACAGACTCAATAAGGATAAGAAGCTGCCTCTTCGCTTCTTGGCCGTCCCGTTGTCCCTTTGTCCATCGCACCAACATATCATATGTGGCTTGCTTTCTGTTTCGAAACCTGTAGTACTCTATATTATCCAGCTGATGTATGTTGAACCCCAGAGCCACACCCAAGTCATAGTATTGGTCCACTGTAATTTCTTCAGCGATATTGTTAAGTCCAATATCTGATAGGTCAAGTTGTGGCAGTTCCTCGTCTTGTCTGTGTATTTAATTAATAGATTAATAATTTTTCCTGGTTTTGACAAACTTAGACAAAAGACAAAAATAACATCAACACACATATGTTAAAAGTGAATCCATCAGCACTGTATAAATACTGTATGAATAAATCACTGAAAACATAACCCCTAAACCAACTGTCAACGTCTCACGAACCAATAGAGCAAAAATTCTTAAAGATAAAGTTGAGTTCTAAAAACGGTGTGGAATCAATCAGAAAAGGTTGATCATCTAGCATATAAGTATTGGTGTGTGCTGCAAGGTTCTGGAAGCATCAAAATGATGAGATATTTGGCCCAATTTGGTAAAGTTACTAGCACTTTACACAGAAGGATGTATATGCGACTACACGAACATGTTGCATAAAAGTTTGTCCCAATTTGTATGCTGTTACATAATGACATATTTAGAATATAAAGGCATTTGGGGAACCTTGCTTTTCAAGAAACATGCTTTATCTGATGCTCTTCCACATTTGCATAATAACAATGCTAACGCTCACACATAAGTGTCACCTCTTCCCAGAACTCAACCTTATCTCTAAATAGAATATACTAATTACCATTTAAATATCAAAATTCATTAATAGATGATAGAAAATTGATAGTATTCCTAAAATAGTTCAAAGTCACACTTGCCCTGATTTTAGGGTTGAAGATCATTAAAAATTTACTGATCAGTTCACATGCGTAACAAACTTATGGATGTTTCTTTCCTTGGGGCTGGGGAGCGTTAGTGACGAGTTATTCCATTAACCCGTTACCTGTTATTAACTACAATACTTGACATCTAGTCTGTTATGTCCAGCAAGCCTCGGGTAAGCTTCAGGCAAGTTGTTAAGTACAGTCATATGTTTATAAGTCAGCAAAAAAATTGAATATGTTAGTAAACCAGTCTTTTATTTAAAAGAGGGACGAAGACGTGCATAGAACTGCTCGCAGAATCACAAGCTTTAAATCCATGCATGGGCAATAAGATGGCTGCCGTTTTGCATCGATGGCTCTGGTTGCACAATAGAGGGCAATAGTCATGATAGTCAGTCATTATGCAACACCACCGTTTCTATGCAGGTTAATAGAACATTTATGTTCTACTCTGACATTACTATTACGAGCAAGATGGCGACTCCCTTGTGGGAATCGCTAGAAAGAAAAATGCGAACTTTGAGAGATTGTTTTCCTCGCTGAGAAATTAAATAGGAGTAATTTCAGGGTTTTTGTGGCTGACAGTTTTGAATACAAATGAAAGGTAATGTTTGTTAGGTTTTGTTTCCTTTAACTTTCTAAGAATTACATACAAATCTATTCACTTACCTAACAAATTGTGAGTCGGTTGGAATCGGACTTGTTGGTTCATCTGTTAAAAGGGGGAAATTGTGCATATTTACATAATCAAACTAAACTGAGGAAAAGTATTTATGTATAAAATAGCGAAGGTTTTTAGTTATCTTAAAATGAGCCATACTTTGATAGCGGAACAGCTTATTTGCTGTGAGACACTTTTGACAACTGTTATCACACGTACATTATAACATTAAAATGTCTCATACAAAAGTGCAAGAGACATATAATGATAAGAGGATGATTTTCAAATTGTGCTAGGCGAGCGGCAGATTTGGACAAAACTATTTAATTTTAATAGCTTATATATATATATATATACACCAAGCTTCTAGCTTTCATATGAGTGCAATGAGTCTTGTTTTACATCCTGGAATATATAAGTGAAGGTAAATTTTTAATGTGTTAAACCTATTCTCTATCACATCATGTGATCTATTTCATGTTTTTACTCGATCTTGCAATGTCATTTTGTTAATGCCTAGGTCACATATACACCGGGCCCCGTACGATTTGCCCTACCCGGCGGTGGGCCTTGGATTTTAGAGACCGTACTGGACCCTTCGGATTTATATTTCTACAGCATGTGTGGTCACATATTCTGCGGCGCCCGGGAGATGTCCGGTGAAAATTGGTCGAGTGAATATGCAAGGCGCCCGTATGGATGCCGGTCGGGTGCTGACCGGTAAGCTTACTGGCTCCGTCCTATGAACAGATGCACCCCTTGGCTCCCGGGGCCCGGCCGAGCTCCTCAAGGCGACCGGTAGGGTACCGTACGGTGCACTGAACTATGTGTCCTCTGACATCAACGCCTCCATTGAGAATTGATAGAAAAAATCGTGAGGGGCCCGTTTGGGCCCCACGGGCCCTTTACGGCCTTTTTATGGCCTAACGGTCAAATGAAAAACGCTGGGAGAATTCGGAGCAGCCAACTCAGCACCATGGCGCCCGTACGGTTAGTGAAAATGTCCCGGCGCCCGTAAGAACTGAACGGGAGCCGGGCGGGCATCATTCGAAAATTCCCAAATATCTGTTTTTACACGCCCTCCGTATGGGCCCCGAAGTGTAAATGTGAAAGCCCCATTATAGGAAGGTTCGAAATATGTCAGTCTTTAATGCCTAGGTCACACTTGCTCTACGGCAAGGATAGGGCGGCCGTACGCCCCCGAAAGCGAGAGATACTTGCGGCGGCGGCCTCAGGGTCACCCTCTCGTATCCCTATCTTTACAGGCCTTATGGGTCGCCGTGGGATTATAAACGTTTTCATTTATAGGTTCGCAGTAGCGATTTGACACGCCGTAGCCATGCCGTAGAACGATTCCACTGCGCCTTGCGGGCACCTTGCGGCTACCTTGCGCTACGGCCGCCGCAGAGATGCTCTTGGGCGACCGGGCGTCTTCACTTCAAAGGCCGTGTTTTCTGTCTCCACAAATTCAAAATACGCCGTGCGGCTACCCTAACATATGTGACCGCTACCGTATGAGATCGTGGGTATGTTGCGGCAGTCCTATAATTGCTAATAGATATTGTAGACCGCACGGCCAACGCAGCAAATGTGACCAAGGCATTAATGATACCATGATCAAGCCATCCTTGGTAACATAATTGAGAATCAAACCTTTGAACTGTTTAAATATTGTAATTACTGTTGTTTTATCGTACATACACATTGCAGTTCGGTCTTCAGACGTCGAGAATGGAATCAACTCAATAAAAGCCAACAATTAATGTAAGCAAACCTCTAATTGAGCAATCAGTGAAATGTCGTCATGAGGCAAACAACGTGCGTTTCACTCATTATTAATATATACATATGATCAAAGTCCGTAAATTCAAAACTACTATCAATGTGCTAAGTATCACTATTGTAAAATAAGTTTTACTTACCTCTGTATCTAATGAAAAATGAGAGTGAACGAGACAATTCAGGATTCCCGACCTGTGAGACTGTGATGGTAATCAATTGGAATTCTAAACCTTCCTCGCTCTGCATCACTGGGAGGAGTACGCTGTGTCTTATTTGACCTCGAATATCCGCCAAACAGATGGACTTCTATAAAATAAAAAAAAGAATAAGAAAAAAGAAGTAAGAACACGGGGGAGATATCATTCATCTGAGGTGATTGGTCTGTTAGTTTAACAGAGTCTGCTAGAATATTATCAAAATGAGTATGTGATAGTTAATTCCTCAAAACTTTGCTCAACATCAAAGAATTATTGTTGTCTATTCATTATTCGACGCCAAAATTTAAACGTCAAAATCTCTCTTAATATGATATTATAAACAGCAAAATGTATACCTCATTCGTACCTCAAGAAGTCGTATGTTGACATATGAGCCTAAATAGTATTAGTTTGTATTTCTAAAACCGTTGTTTGAGCTGTGCGATAAGAAAGAATGTACTTTTTCAGAGACGTCGTATTTTTTAAATAAAAAAGTGAAACCAGGATCTCTGCCGTGTAAATGTGTTGAGTAAAGAAACCTAGGGGAACATTTGTCGAACAGACTCAAGCAAATACCTAAAGTCCTCTAACATAATCACAAGGAACAAGTAAACATATAGAAATGGAATACCTCGTTTACAACCACCTTATCCTCTCGTTTACACGACACGGTGATGTCACTAGATTGGAGAAAGACATTAAACGGCACCGAACGATGGGTTTTACGATATGCCCTCTGTCTCTCTTCCTCGTTTATTTCCTTTTGGGTAGATTGAGCATGAAATGAACGAAGATCAAAAGTAAAACAAAAACCAAACAGAGATAAATCCGTAAGAAACATACACATGAAGGCAAATCGAGCGAACGAAAGGACAAAGTTACGTATTCAGCGTTTTAGATAAGAATATTCATAACGAATTACTTGCGCATGTCTTTCGTCTTGCAATTAGATTTGTTTGTTTGTCATTAAACTTCCGTCGTTGAGAGTTGGTCTCTCCAAAACCGTGATTAGCACATTTGAAAGGTATTAAAGATATATCTCGTTCTTCATTTTTCCAGTTGTAAATAGCATAACAGCATTCGAATTATACGTTGAACTCAATTTAAGGGAGGGGGGCAAGGAGCAATTTTGAATTGTTTACCCTTTCAAAGACCACTTCAGCATGAAATTGTGTAACCAACCGATGACCATTATTCATCTGCAGCTTTCAAAAGTGAGTGTTTTTTTTTTACAGTAATCAGAGGGATCGTTTTCTTTTCAGGGAAAAAATTAAGTCAAATGAATTCGATCTTTTGCTTACCGTTTCAATCCAAGGATTGTCAGCATGAACATGAAGTCGAATATCAATTTCCTGGCCTCGTCCAATGAATTCTGGTACGTATGGAGTGCAGACTACTTGTTGCCGATCTAACTGTTGTTTGAGCGGAATGAAGACCCACCATTCAGCGCATTGGTTTACGTAGAGGTCGAGAAACCCCCTGTGCACCCTGCAGTACGGCGGATCTTCTTTCGAAGTCCATGGCATTCTCCTAGCTCCTTGTTGCAGACCTATTAGAGATTTTTCATTTCAGCAGGAAAAATAATGATGAAACATCCTTACTTATCTGTAAATTGAGAAGAATGATGGCATCTTTTTGTCTTTGTTAACGCCTTTCTACTCTTTTATTACCCACCGGTTCATAAATTATTAAAAAAAGACATTTATAAATCTTCATATTAAGCTTTCCTATTTGGAAAATCCACTATGTAGATTATCCACAAGATAGATAATTAAAATGAAGGTGCAGGAAAAACAATGTTGGATCATACTTAGGCCTACTTACACAATGACTAATAACAAGTTGGGAAGAACAACGAGGTTTAACCCTTATTTTTCGACTATACGATTCATAATGCCATTTTACTCAACATGTTATTACTTATAGCAGTGCAGGCGCGTACACAGGGGGGGGGGGGTGTTTGGGGGGTTAAACCCCCGCCCCCCTTTGGTATTTTTATGTGTGTAAACCCCCCCCCCCCCCAACACCCCCTAACCCCCCCCCCCTTTGGAATTTTTTTTTTTTTTTTAATTATTAAAAAAAAATATTCCCATGGCTGACCTAAAAAGGTGACCTTACCCCCCCCCCCCCCCCAAGGAAAGCGAAATGTCAAATTTTCAAATTTCGAGACCAAAAAAAAAAGTGTCCTCTTACCACCCCCCCCCCCCTCCCCCTCCCCCTCCCCCCACTTATTCAGCGGCTGGCTGAGTCGATTTATAAATGTTAACCCCCCCCCCCTTGAAAAAAATCCTGCGTACGCGCCTGTAGCAGTGTCTTGGTGATAATAGAAAGACATTCAGGAATCTTAATATTGATCTACCTGTGTGCCGAATAGAAGCAATTTCTGGTTTTACTTCTTTGGAGTCAATATATTTGATAGAGTGTGGTATGGTGATCTTGACTGGCTGCTTGAAGGTGAGATCAGGAGGGTCAAATCGTATACCGCAGCATGCCACCGATTCATCATCCCCTATGGTCATGCTCGGACGATCTAGTAGAACTGCTACCGTTATCTTAAACGACTCAGGTTCCTGAAAGGTGCCCGCTGGAAAAGAGATTGATATCCCTTGGTCTTCCAACTCCACCTGCTTAGGACCTCTGCCGACTTCAATGATGACTTGGCGTGAAGAAGTTTTTACCTCTGGAACAATAAGGAAATAGACCAAAAAGTATTTAGAATCGTAATAACAACACACAGGTCTACCGTTATAAAGCTCATCCAATAAACCCCTAAATGTTCAGAATCATGTCTTTTTCATCCATCAACATTTCTTTATACATGCGCGATTCTTACCAAAACATGAACAATACCAAAGGCCAGTCCTATATAGTGATTTTTTGCACGGAAGATCATGTATGCAAAACATGACTGTATTAAAGGGAGTATAGCTTGGCAACAACTGGTTAACGCCATCTACGTCTTCTTTTGGACAACTGTACGTAAACAAATGAACTTGATTAACGGTAATCGTTTCCAGTGCACTAAGGTTAGTCAGTGCGATATCGATAATGCACTTGCCCTGCGGACGCGTGCATTATCGCCTATGTGCACTGACTACTAACTTCGTGCACTGGCCCTGCCCTAACACAGACGATAATGTGTATAATAAGCAATAATGCAATCGATCAACCATCGCGATACCGCTCTACCTTAAAAATGTATACCACATACATCAATTACGCGTACGATGTCAACAAATATGGCGAGGTCTGACCGCGGCCACGGCAGTTACCAGCCTTTCGCATAGTTCACAGCCCTGAAATAAGTTACAATTGGAACGACTTTCAGCTCCAACTCCGGGCGTTTTTCTCCGCTCATTCTACGCTGAGCCTGAGAGATCGATCAGAGCGGAGACCGACCGATTAGAAGCCTGCTCGGTGGCCGCTGGAATTTAGACATCGCCCAGCGATTTTTTGGAGAAGTCGGTCACCGAGCGTAGTCTGTGCGGCGAGTGAAAGTGAGCAGGCGCCGCCCGAGTTTTAACTCCGCGCTAAAACTTTAGCAGCGACCAACCGATCCCTTAAAACAAGCGGTGCCTGGTCGGCCGCCGCTCGGTGGCCGGGCAAAATTGGCTAAAAACTCGCCGCTCGGCCGCCGAGCAGGCTACTTTTGGGTAATGTGACCATAGCTTTAGTGACGGCGTGTACGTTGCATGCCAAGCCCGGAAGTCAAGCGCTAGTGGATATTGCTCAGCTACACTTTCATGTCTGTAAGGTGAAAATCTACTATATCAAGAGTAAGTCTAGATCCGACTGAGATATGAAATCATGAGATGAATGTAAATATGTTTCACTGACTGTTGAGGTATTGACATTTTGCCCTGAGATGAACAGATGGAAGTTGCTGTTTCCGAATTTTACAAACACTGCCCATGCTCCAAACAAAGTTGTATTTGTCTTCTGTTTGTTCTTTGGATATTTTAACAGGAGTTGTAATGTTCTACGTGGCATGCTCCGAATCTGGTGAACTCACTTCTTTTAGCATGCACATCAATTAGACCTTTAAAAGTAATAATGAAAGTAATAAATGGAGTCTATCCTATTTCATATGATAACATGCATTGCCGTTCATCAGTTACACATGTACAAATCTCCAAATTAAGAATAAATTTAGTCAAGTGCTATTCAACCTCGCCCTGCGGTCTCGGTGAAATGTAACAGCACTCGGGGAAATTCTTAGCTTGTCGTTTCGTAAACCATGTTATATTAAACTTCGGAGCATGCAATATCTACAAGGCACATGTCTTTATATTACATGTGCTACATTGTAAAATTTAATTTGAAATTAACTTGCTCTTACCGCGGTAACTCCTTATTGTCTCCATCGACGGTAACCTGTAATAAAGAAAACATGCATTTGTTAAGTTATTAGCTGTCACACGCTCCCATCATCTTGTCATTATATTTTTCTTTATGATTACTTTGTCCTGCTTAGCAGTACAAGGAGTAAAGGCCCGCTTTTAATTCCTCCGGATAAATAACTGCATTAATACAAGACATACAAAACGGTAAAACAATTGCAATGAAGAGAAAGATTCAAAATACAGGTAGGTCGCACGTTAGGAAAATGTAATTTTTAGCGTTGTGCGATTCTTTTTATAGATAGAAAGCTCAGCGATACAATACGGAAATGTTAGTGGTGTTCTAACCTTGATACTGCAAGAATTGGTATTCTATATTAGAGGGCATATGAAAACAATCATAAATTTTGCATGATGCATTTCTTAACATATTTAGAAAAGAGTTATATGACACATTAAACTTGTTTTGATATAGACACCGAAATTGTAATCTTTTCAAGATTATCCAAACCATCCTGGAACTTAGCAATATCTCAAATAAACTGAAAAACAATTAACCTCGAAAATATCATCTGTCGGATCTCTTCGTCTCGGGCAAACTGAATCGGAAGGTTGCCATCGTTGTCCCGCATATCAGGTTTAGCGCCATTTTCCAACAGGTAGAACACCAGTGCCCTTTTTGCTGATAGCCTATTACGGTAGAAGTCTGCGGATATCTGTTAGAGGCATCGATCAATAAATAATTTAAAGGGAAAGTTCTGAAATTATTGATCCTCAGGTAGCATCACAAATTTTTTTTTAATTTGTGTTGAAAAACATTCAACTTCTCATTAATTTGCAGCAAAAAGTTGTCAAAATTATGAAAACAGAAAAATAGTACAATTGGTATTTACATCTTTATCCATATAAGGTTCCGAGTGGAACAAATAATAAGTGTATTTAATAACTTTAGCGCAGTACCGGGACGACAGATCAATATTGTTTTCATATTGCTCTGTCATCCGGGAACTTCAACTGTCAATACAATATTGCACTATTTTTGTTTAGCTCAACGGGGGGAGGGGGGATGAACACTCCTTTTTTCCCCCTCAACATCCACCCCCTCGCTATGCCAATGCACAACTATAAACATTTACCCTCTTATACAAATTTATTAAAATAATGTTTGTGTTGACAGAAAACAAACACAAAACAATAAACACTCAAATAAAGATTAAGTCATGCATAAAAAATAATATGCATATGTATACCAAGTGAGGTGGAATGACGATAAGTTTAAAGAACCGATTTGTCTGACAGCGTGCTAACCTCCAGCTGTTAACATGATTAATAACCGTGGTACCTTTTTGAGTGTCTCTGTAAGTTCCACATCTCTATCCTCTCTGTAGCAGAGCTTGATGGCATAATGCAGGCACGTCTGACCATCGCGGGACTGGATGTTGATGTCTGACCCATGGGATATCAACGTCTCAATCACCGAGGTGTAGCCACGATGTATTGCGTGGTGAATAGCGGCAAAACCGTCCGGATCACGTTGATTGACGTTATTCTTTTTTTAACATAGATAAAGGAAACATTAATTTCTTGTATATGTTGTTAAAAAACAGGCAGATTCCAATAAACGTGAAAACACAATTGGACGGCATTCATCATTTTGAATAGTTCGCGTATGCTACTAAGCTCATGTCCTGAGATTATTTAGAAAGATCTGTCAGCATGAGCAAATCTTGCTGCGTAGATACATATCATCCATAACAAAAGGGGAAAACGATGACTTGCAGGAAATAGAGAACTAAGGGTGAACAGGGGATCCTCTAACTGTCAAAGTAAAGTTGATTGATATTACTTATACTATATAGAAGGTACTTCGCTAACTCTGCGTATGGTGGATCAATATTTCAATTTTACATTATGTAATTTACACAAAATAAAGGTTTCACTTCAAATCAATAACGTGAAATATGAGAATAATAAATCATTGCTTCTCTCAGAACTTACATCGATGGAATTAGTTTAATACTTCATATTTAAGTAAGCAGGATATATTTGTACACACCTTCGAGCAAGATGTCACAGAATCAGGAATGTTTGAGTTGTTTTGATAGGGCAGTTGATCCCGAGGTGTGTCTCCATTGCTATTCAAGGCATTCATATTGCTCCCCTTTGACAGTAGGTATACATATACATCTAGGCAGCCTTTTTTGAAGGCATGGTGCAAGGCAGTACAGTTGTCCTTATCTACCTGATTTACGTCAGCTCCTTGGCTGATGAGGTAATTTGTAACCCCAAGATGGCCATTTGCTGCGGCAGCGTGCAGTGCGTTCAAACCATTTATATCGCCAATATTTACAGCAGCTCCCTGAGTGATGAGATATTTGGCGACATTCAAGTGACCATTACTTACGGCACCAATTAAGGCGGTCGATTTATCATGACTAGCCATATCAACCAAAGCCCCTTCCTTGACCAAGTATTTTGTGACTTCAAGATGACCATTCCATGCAGCAATATGTAAGGCATCTGAACCATTGTTATCGCACTTAGTGACTTGAACTCCTTCGCTGATTAGGTACTCCGTAAGAGCGCAATGGCCATTCTCTACTGTACTGTGTAATGCGTTCGAACCATTCTTGGTGCAGATATTCACATTAGCTCCTTTACTGACTAGATATTCTGCAACATTAAGATGACCATTCCGCGCAGCATAATGTAGAGCAGTTCGCCCTTCAAGATCCCCTCGATTCACGTTTGCGCCATTGCTGATAAGACATGATGTAACATCAAGATGGCCATTTTCTGAAGCAATGTGTAAAGCATCTGAGCCGTCCTTGTTACCCTTATTCACCTCTGCTCCTTTGCTGATAAGATATTCAGTGATATCATGATGACCATTCATTGCCGCGCTGTGTAGAGGAGCCCATCCATCATTATCAGCACAATTTACTGCAACCCCTTTATCGATAAGATATTTTGTCATATTGAGATGACCGTTTTTACTCGCATTGTGTAGAACAGTCATGTTGTCATCATTTCTGACATTGATATCTCCTCCCTTCTTGATGAGATATTCCAGAATAGTAACATGACCACTGCCTGCGGCACTATGCATGGCGGTTTGGCCTTGACAATTTCCCACGCTTATCGATGCTCCTTTATTGATCAAACATTCTATGACCTTGATGTGGCCGTTCTGTGCAGCCCTATGTAATGCAGTCCAACCTTCGTTGTTTCCCATATTTACGCCAGCCCCTTGAATAATGAGTTCTTTGGTTACTTCCAAAAGACCCTTATCTGCAGCTTCATGTAAGGCGGTCCAACCTTCTTTGTTGCCCTTATTCACATCTTTTCCTTCGCTAATCAGGTGTGCGATAACCTCAAGATTGCCAGGCTTTTGTGCCGCTGTATGTAGGGGAATCCATCCATCCTTATCACCCTTATTCACCAGAGCTCCTTGACTGATGAGATATTTTGCAACAAGCAGATGTTTATTACTTGCAGCACTGTGTAAGGCACTCCAGCCATCATCACTGATTTTGTTCACGTCAGCTCCATGTTTTATCAGACATTTGGTTACCTCAAGATGACCGTTCTGTGAAGCGATGTGTAAGGACGTCCAACCACTGTTATCGCCTTTATTAACCTCTGCTCCTTTACTGATGAGGTATTCAATGGCATCAACGTGGCCATTCCATGCAGCACTTCGTAATGCAGTGCGACCATTACTGTCACACACATCAACGTTAGCACTATTGGTGATTAGATATTTGATGACGCGAACGTGGCCATTCAATGCAGCGATGTGTAATGCAGTTTTACCATCCTTGTCACATTCAGGTATCTGGGCCCCTTGACTAACTAAATATGCAGTTACTTCTAAGTGATTATTTGCAGCAGCACCATGTAACGTTGTCCATCCACTACTGTCGCCTTTATTGATTTCGGCTCCGTGGCTAATCAGAAACTTGATAACATTCAGGTGACCATTGACCGAGGCAACGTGCAGTGGAGTGTCTCCATTCTTGTCTTCTGGATTAGCATCGCTTCCATGACTGATTAGAAACTTCATTGCTTCTACGTGACCCTTTTCTGCAGCGCTGTGTAAGGCACTCCTACCCTTGTCATTTTGCTCGCTTATGTTTGCTTTCTGATCTACGAGATATTTGGTGTTCGCAACATGACCATTTCCCGCTGCGTAGTGTAAAGCCGTATTTCCATCGTCGTCACCCTTATTTACGTCAGCGCCACGGCTCAGCAGAAATTGTATTACCTCAGAATGGTTATTCTCCGCAGCAACATGTAGCGGGGTCCAGCCATTACTATCACTTTTATT
The DNA here is from genome assembly GCF_000002235.5 of Strongylocentrotus purpuratus. Classification (NCBI taxonomy): domain Eukaryota; kingdom Metazoa; phylum Echinodermata; class Echinoidea; order Camarodonta; family Strongylocentrotidae; genus Strongylocentrotus; species Strongylocentrotus purpuratus. The sequence continues at coordinate 2,461,690 of NW_022145609.1, forward strand.
CACATCAGCTCCATTGTCTACCAGATATTTGATTATACCAATGTGGCCCTTCCAAGTAGCACTGCGTAAGGCAGTCCTACCACCATTATTGGTCTTGTCTACATCAGCTCCACGATCTATCAGACATTTGACGACATCAAGATGGTTCTGCCATGCAGCACCATGTAAAGCGGTCCGCCCATCGTTGTTTCCCTTGTTCACGTCAGCTCCTTTACCGATTAACAGTTCGATTACTTGAAGATGGCCATTCCATGCTGCACTGCGTAAGGGAGTCCTCCCTTCGTTATTTCCCTTATCCACGTCGGCTCCACTTCTAAGCAGGTATTCGGTTACCGGACAGTGATCATTCTGTGAAGAAACATTCAAGGGAGTCCATCCACTGTTGTCCGATTTATTTACATCTGCTTCTTGACTAATTAAAAATCTTGAGACACCTATATGTCCATTTTCAGCTGCACAATTTAAGGGAGTTCTGCCATCGTTGCCACAGCTATCCACGTGAGCTCCTTGGCTAGTCAGATATCTAGAGACATCAAGGCGACCATTATGTGCAGCTGTATGCAGTGCAGTCCAACCTTTATCGTCTCTCATATTTACCTCAGCTCCTTGACTGATGATACATTTGATGACATCAAGATGGCCATCTTTTGCAGCAATGTGTGCAGCAGTCAGGCCATCCTTATCACGTTTGGTCTTGTCGGCTCCATTACGAAGTAAGCATTTTGTGATTTCAAGATGACCCCTTCTTGCAGCTATATGTAATGCAGTGGAACTGTCCTTATTGGTGGTGTTCACCTCGTCTCCTTCACTGATCAAAACTCTGGTGACTGCAAGATGACCATTTTCTACAGCATTGTGAAGTGGGGTCTGGCCATCATTATTGACTTTGTTCAGCTTTGCTCCGTTGGCAATGAGGTATTTGGTGACATCAAGGTGATCATTACCTGATGCGCAATGTAAGGCAGTCATGCTTTGCTTATTGGCAATATTTACGTCAGCTCCATGACTTAAGAGACATTTTATGACCTCGAAAAAACCCCTGTCGGCAGCTGTTTGCAGTGGGGTCTGTCCTTCATTATTACCCTCATTCACCTCAGCTCCTCGACTGATTATATATTTCGCTATGTCAAGATGACCATTCTTTGTAGCAATATGTAATGCATTTTCACCCTCGTTATCACTCTTCTTCAAATTAGCCCCACGGTCAATAAGGTTTTGGGTGAGCTCAAGATGGTTATTCAACGCAGACAAGTGCAATGCAGTTGTACCATTGTTGTTGTCCTTGGTCACATCAGCTCCCTGATCGAGTAGATATTTCGCTATGTCAAGATGACCGTTCTTTGTAGCAATATGTAATGCATTTTCACCCTCATTATCGCTCTTATTCAAATTAGCCCCACGGTCAATAAGGTTTTGGGTGAGCTCAAGATGGTTATTTAACGCAGACAAGTGCAATGCAGTTGTACCATTGTTGTTGTCCTTGGCCACATCAGCTCCCTGATTGATTAGGTATTCGGCAATGTGTAGATGATTTCTCTGTAATGCAATTGTTAGTGGCGTCCAACCATGACCATCGCTCCTATTCATATCAGCTCCTTGAGTGACCAGATACTTTGCTACCTCCAGGTGGCCATGCCATGCAGCACTTCTTAAGGCGGTCCTTCCATCGCTGTTGACCTTAGTTACGTCGGCTCCTTGACCAACCAGAAATTTGACGACATCCAAATGACCATTCCAAGCAGCAGCGTGTAATGCAGTTCTGTCGTCATTGTTTCCCTTATTTACATCGGCACCATGAGTGATAAGGCATTTGATGACTTGAAGATGACCATTCCAAGCAGCACTTCGTAAGGCAGTCCTGCCAACATTGTTTCCTTTGTTAACGTCAGCTCCCTGTGTGATGAGATATTTGACGACATCGAAATGACCATTTTGTGACGAGAGATTTAGGGCAGCCCATCCATCTTCATCTCTCATGTCAACTTTCCCTCCTTCCTTCATTAAGTGCTTGGTGACAGGTAGTTGCCCATTCAATGCTGCCATGTGCAAGGCTGTCCTTTTCTCTTTGTTGTACTTATTGACCATAGCTCCATTATCGGTAAGAGTTCTGGCAACTTCCAGATGACCCTTCTCGGCTGCAATGTGTAAAGCAGTGAAGCCGTTGTCTAGGCCCTTTTGTGCATCGGCTCCTCGAGAAATCAAATATTCTACAAGACGAGCATGTCCATTTTCTGCAGCAACATGCAACGCGGTAGAACCGTTACTAGCGCTACTATCTACATCAACTCCTTCACCGACTAAATACTCGGTAATCCCAAGATGCCCATTCAACGCAGCGAAGTATAATGCATTTGTTCCAATGTTCTTTCTCGTATTCTCATCGGCTCTTGTATTGATTAGATATTCGGCAACATGTGGATGATTTCTCTGCAATGCAATTGTTAGTGGTGTCCAACCATCACTATCTTTACTATGTATATCAGCCCCATGAGTGATCAGACATTTTACTACATCCAGGTGGCCATGCCATGCAGCACTTCTTAAGGCAGTCCTTCCATCGTCAGTAACCTTGTTCACCTCTGCTCCATGAGTAATCAGACATTTTGCAACATCTAAATGGCCATTCCAGGCAGCAGCATGTAAAGCAGTCCTTCCGTCATTCCGTCCTTTATTCACATCAGCACCATGACTGATTAAGCATTTAGTGACCTGGAGATGGCCATTCCACGCAGCGTTCCGTAATGCAGTCCTTCCGACATTATTACCCTTATTCACATCAGCTCCTTGCGTAATGAGATATTCAATTATCTTTAAATGCCCATTTAATGCTGCAGTGAGAAAGGGTGTGTCTTCGTTGTGATTTCCTTTGTTCAGATCACCTCCATTGGTCTTCAAGTATTTGATGACATTAAGATGGCCATATTCTGCAGCAATGTTTATTGGCGTCCAGCCTTCATTTGTACCTTTGTTAACGTCAGCTCCCTGACTGATTAGAGACTTGGTGATATCAAGGTAACCTTTCTCTGCACTCTTGTGCAAAGCAGTCCATCCATCTGTGTTACATTCATTCACGTCATCTCCGTGACTTATTAGGTACTCGGTGACAGCAACGTGGCCACCCACTGTAGCAAGGTATAACGCAGTACAGCCATCATTATTGGTCGTCCTGACGTTAGCACCTTCATCTATAAGACATTTGGTTGCACCAACATGTCCAGTTTGAGCAGCAACATGCAACGGCGTAGTTCCACTATTATCGCGCTTGTTCACATCAGCCCCATGGCTTATGAGACATTCTGTAACGCAAAGATGACCATTCTGCAAAGCAGTGTGCAGGGCGGTCAAACCGTCTTTGTCGACCTTGTTAAGTTTAGCCCCTTTGTTGATTAGGAATTGGGCGACGTCCATGTGGCCATTCTGCGCAGCAATATGTAAGGCAGTCCATCCATCCTTATCGCCTTCATTCACATCAGCTCCTTGGTTGATTAAAAAGCTAATGACATCAACATGCCCATTCCACGTGGCACTCGTCAAGGGACTCCAACCTTCATTATCGCAGCTTTTGAAATCAGCCCCTTGGTTAACAAGATAGCTTACGACATCAAGATGGCCATTCCATGCAGCAGTGCGAGAACATGTTCTACCACTGTTGTTGCATTGATTTACATCAACACCTTGTCTGGTTAGGTGTTTGATGATATCGATATGACCCTTCTCTGCAGCAATGTGTAAAGCAGTACAACCGTCTGCGTCGCACTTATTGACATCAGCTCCTCTGTCGAGCAGATATTCAAGTACACCAAGATGACCGCTCTCTGAAGCATGGTGTAAAGCAGTTTTTCCATCAATGGTATCCTTATCTACTTCAGCTCCTTGACCAATGACATATTGAACGATATCAATTTCGCCACTTCTTGCAGCAATGTGCAAAGCGGTCATACCATCTTTACTACCAATGTTCACATTAGCTCCATGACTAATCAGAAATTTCATCAAATGAAGTTGGCAGTTGAGTGTCGCACGGTGGAAAGCAGTGTAGCCATCAATATTGTCTTTGTTCACTTCAGCTCCTTTATTGATCAGGCAATTGACAACATCGAGATCACCACTTTCTGCCGCAATGTAGATCGGTGTCAGCCCGTGACTATCCCTTGCATTTACATCAGCTCCATCGTTTAATAATGCTTCTACGTTTGCAATATCTCCGTCTGCTACGGCTCTATGGAGGATATCCATCTTTCCTTCACACGCGTCTAATAATGTGATAACCAACTACTATACGCCCCTGCGTATGTACCACAGCTAACAGCTGTCTCCAAACCCAGACTCTTGACTGAAATACAACGCCTTAATTTACTGTTACTATTTCTAAACCTTCGTTTGCAATACCCAGGTCTCGCCATTGACAAATGTATCTATATTTCACAACCGGAGTGAGAAGAAAAAAACGACGATGTTATGCTGATCGCAGAGTAAAAAGTTCTAGCGCAGTTGGCGGAATGAAAATTGACAACGAAACCAGAGCATTATGTAGCAATGACTATCCAATATCATTAAAAAAATCACAAGTGCTTGCTGGTGGTCAAATGATAAGATAAACAGTTCAGAGTTCCCTCCCAAAAGTAAGTTATATCAATATCAATATCTCCTTTGTGCTAATAAAGGGCGCGTTAATGCGAAGATTAATGTAAACAAGTTACCAAGATTAATTTTGAGTCGTTGATGTTTGTCTTTTTCTTTTTTTTACAAATCTCCCGAGCATGTTTTTCCCCCTTGTTATAAAGGTTTTCCCTCAATTTAAACAACTTTTTTTTCATTCACCTTCACATTTTCGTTCTGTTTCTTAACCAAACGTTATTGTTAAATTCGTATTTGTTCATGCATTTCCTAATGTTTTTCATTCATTTTTAACATGTTTAATCTACTGTCACAACAGAAATATCAAATGTTGCCAAGCTAGGCTGCCAACGTACAATTGCATAGACCAATTCCGTCATTCTGCAATCGCTTTCATCATTCGAATTCGTCATTCGATAAGAAAAATGAAGAGATACAATACAAAAGTCAGAGTTAGTCATTATTGTGCATTAAAATAATGAACAGACAGATTGACCACCCTTGAAACTCTTGTTAAAATAGGGTTAATATTCTAAAAAAAATGATTATGTTAAAAACTTGATTATATAATGTTAAAAATCATTACGGCAAGTCACCTTCAACTATAATATATATATATATATATATATATATATATATATATGTATGTATATATGATCCATAAAGATGCACTACAGAGAAACTGTACCTAATTTTAGTAGTTTCTAATCAAAAAGTTATAAATTATGTGACCTTGAATCATATTTCATCGTAAGGGATAATTAATACCCTGTATAATGATAGCATTTAAAGAATTGTGCTGCCAGGAATGACTGAAGAGCAGGCTTTCCAAAAGCATTGTCAAAATCCACTTGTACCAAGTTTGTGCTGAAGCAATGAATGTTGGTCAAAAGCTATTATGTGTGGTTAATCCCATTCCAAAAACATTTGCTCATTTATTTACAACGACTATTAGGCAGTTGAAAGGAATGTTGTTGATATCAACTCAAAGACAAGGAAATGCTTATTACACACAAAATTTATGACATTCTCTTTGTTATGATAAGTACAATATTGATCCCGTGTTTAAGCCAACCCTCCTTATTGAGTGATTAAACATGGATAAAGTTTATTTGGAATGTTATCTTTTATCATGAAAGTCTGTCGTCAATTTCTTTGCTATTTATCATCATAATGTGCTTTCTTGCATTTGGGTGTAGTAACCTTTGAGTTTTCATTCGCTATTCGAGAAAAACACCTTATGTTCCTTACCCGTGTGAAATGGCGCAGCTGACAAGTGAGCAGAGAGAACTTAGATATCATGAGACGAAAATTTGTTGGGCTGTTCAAAATAATTAAAGGTTATCCTGTGGATTGGAAATAAAGTTCGATGAAAGCCTAGATGCGATGCATCATGTTAATGATGAAGCACGATGCATGATTTTGCTTATAAAAGGATTTAATACCAAAGAAGCACTTACATCTGACCAGACCCACATTCCTTAAGCCTTAAGCCCAAACTTGATACAAGGCGATTTTGACAACACTTTTAAAGACCCTGGTGCTCATTCATCCGCAAGCAGAAATATTATGAATAGGGTATCATTTGACAGAAAATAAATTATTCTTTATCAGGACACCAATTTTAAATTCATATTCCTTATGACTTTTTAATCAAGAGCTACCAAAGTTGGGTACAGTGTTTTGTTATACGTTCTGTATTATACAATGAAATTAAGGTAAAATGGATCGAAAGTCAAGTACACTTTCCTTCCTTCATTTCCTCTCTTGTTTTCTTTTCTTTTTTTCATTTCCAAACATTAAATAAAACGATATCACAAAATGGCATGTGCAGGACGTGGTTGATAATCATGAATGTGAAGACAAATTACAATAAAAGAAACAATTACGTACACATTTCCATAATGTAAAAGAAACTGCATAATTCGATATTTTGTTTGTTTACACGGTAAACACCTCAACAAGACAAGACAAACAAAAATGAAAAGATGTTCAGAATGCAAAGGCCGACTTTGAAGCCAAAGGCGTTCCAAGGGCTGGCAAATTTACAATAAATCGAACCGATGAGATTCGAGGGGAGCTCGCCTCGAATCTCGTCGGTTACAGAACCACAGGGCCTCATAAGTTCTTCCAAAAAGGCCTTCTGAGAATCAGTTACTCGTGGCAGTCCAGATGACTGCTTTAAAGCGCATAATAAATCTCATTTTCAATAGAAAAATACAACGACATTTAGTGGGTATGAGGCTTTGGTGCGGAATATGTCTAACGTACCCACAATCTAATTTGATGGTCGCAAATATAACACTAGTGACTCAAAAGCATCAAACTATATAGTTAGATGATATATTTTCCTTTTTTAAAGACATTTGGAAGTGTGTTCTATTAAAAAAAATTGGCAAATCAATCTCTTTTACATAATTTGGGGCAACTGAAGGGAAACCTCGAAGCTATTCATAACTATCCCTGACAGGTGCACTCTAATTCATGAATAATCTATTGATTTCCAAAAGTTATGAATTGTTTATCTTCTCCATGTTGATTTTCGTAAGGTAATATGTTCATATTTGGCCTTCTTTAGATTTGTGAAGAGTGGCGTTACATGTGCTTATAAACTATCATTGTCTAGCAAGGTCGCGTGGGGGGGGGGCCGAATAGAATTTTATCAATTAGTACAAGCAATTTGACATTAAAGATAAAGTTGAGTTCTGGTCATGCGATTGCATTGTGAAAGAAAAGGTGTGGAATGAATCAGAAAAAAAGTTGATCAGGTAGCATATAAGTATTGGTGTGTACTGCAAGGTTCTGGAGTCATCAAAATCATAATAAATTTGAGCCAGTCTTGGTAAAGTAACAAGCACTGTATATGGGACTACACCAAATTTGGTGTCGGGGCTACTAACCTTGATTTCATTATCTCATTACTCAGCCAGTAAACATTTTCTACCAAAATTGTTTGACAAATGAAATTTATTTGTTTTTCTTGAACATTCAGTGTAACTTTCGTTTGATTCTGTGAGAATTCATTTTGTTTTAACCAGAACTCAAGTTTATCTTTAAGTACCTTGCACTAATTTCATGATTGTTTTTTCAGTTTGATATTTAGCGACAGGGGAGGTGACAGCATATTGACAAAATGGCACCAATGTGTCCAGGAGTATCTTAGTTTCTTCAAGAAATTAATTTACAGTTTAGAGCCAATTTTTAAAAAACTTGGTTAGATGCCAATAAAAAGACAAATGACCGGAGGTTGCAATCCACGTATCACTCAAGGGAAAAAAGTAAACAGAGAATACTTGGGTTATCATTAACTTCAAATAAATACCGTAATTATGATAATGATGGTCATATTTTATGACCTGATAATTTACCTTTGATATCTGATTTCTCCAAACACTTATGTGAAAACTGATAAAAAGACGCTCCCTAATCATTTGTACCCAAATAATATGCCGTCACAATGTGTTTATACGTTGAACAGTGGGTATATACATTTTTAACATCCCCGTTCTCACGGCCATGACCCAGTGAACGTCAACATAATCCAGCTGCGCCTGAATATGTCCCATGTTTTGCTTTCTGGTATGGATATGTTTAACGTGCATGTATTTTTCACTTTCATGTATTTTCTGTGCTTATTCAAAGGCGGATTCAGGCAATTCAAAACATTTTTCGTGCAGTTATTGATTAATATAGATATTCGACATAGGACTTCACGAACACTTCTGTTTAATATTTGACTTGCTTAAAGAAAAAGTTAATCAATGATAACATTAATTTTGGATAACACTGTACAAGAAACTTGATGCGATTGAGCCAGATTGATTAGTTTGTACATAACAATCAAGATATACTATGATATTTAGCATTATATACTATAATGTTTTGGAATCACCAAAACCTAAATCTTTGCTAAAGTTCGAATGCACTCACACAGAAAGGAATGTACGGGACTACACAATCAGCAGGAGGGTTAAGGTTCCTTCTGTCAACTGTTTCTGGTCATATTTCGAATATGGGGGTATTACATTTTGTAGAGCAATGTGTAGGGGATATTTCTATTACGATATCTTTTTTTAAACTGACATACACAAAAATTAGACACCTCACAAATAATTTCTCATCTTTACCAGAACTCATTCTCCTCGTAAACATTCAAACTCTCACAAGGTATTAGGGGAGAGGAAGGAGGGGTGGGAATTTTTGCGTAGCTGGTAAAAGCCTTTCTCAGAATGAACAACCTTTTACAGCAAGCAAATAATAGCTAGTTCCATTAGATGAGACACATCGTTAATTAATAAGTATGTGTATTTAAATTGATATGCCAGGAGATATTTATATAATATTGACTGGCCTTGAGGGGTATATCAGAAATATTGACCAAGCTCAGATCATATTGCCCCGAGTCGAAAGACGAGAGCAATATGGTCTTAGCGCGGTCAATATTTCTGATATCCCCCGAAAGTAAAGCCAGTTAATATTTTTATTGTTATCCAAATCAGACATCTAGAGCAAATACAGAAATCCACCATGACAATCTCAAAGAACTGAACAAACTTTGTCAAACCAGCACTGTGCATCCAGTGCTTGACGAAATTTTCGATACACTGCAAACAGTGTGCATTTGGTGTGATTATTACGTCACAATAGAGTGCGCGCAAAGTGCGCAGGTGCTCGTACGCATAATAGATGCGCAATGAAAATGACAAAATACGGCGCGGTCAAACCAAAATGCCCTGATGCGAGATCGAGACCGTGGAAAATACAAAGGTATATTTTCACTCGTCTCTACACGCAAAGTCTATACGAGCAGGGAGACCAAGGAAAATACAAAGAATATACCCCTCCGTTCCCACTGCTAGTGAAAACTAGGGCAATACGGTTTTGTAAATGACCAGCTCAGATGTCTGATACGGGTAATAATCAAATATATCATTCATTAAAAGAGATGCACAAAATATATTGTAAATTTCATTTCAGAATAATAAATATAATAACAATGTGTGTATTTGTTCATGCATTTCCAATTTGTTTTCAATCTATTTCAAAATGTTAAATCTACTAATGTCACAAAAGAAGTATCAAATATTGCCAAGCTAGCTTGCTGCCAACGTACAATTGAATGGATCAATTTCGTCATTCTGCAATCACTTTCATCATTCGAATTCGTCATTCGATAAGAAAAATGAAGAGATACAATACATAAGTCGAAGTCAGTCATTCTTGTGTATTAAAATAATGAACAAACAGATTGACCACCCTTGAAACTCTTGTTAAAATAGGGTTGATATTCTAGAAAATGATTATGTTAAAAACTTGATTATATAATGTTAAAAATCATTACGGCAAGTCACCAATAAAGAGTGCATAGGGGTAGATCAGAACTGGAACAGATGGACAAAGGTTGCAATCCACATATAAAGGTGAGAGATAAAACCAATAATTAGATAAAGTGATTATTCGAGTTATGAGCTCATTTCTAATAAAAGGCCTACGATAAGAATAATGGATGGTGATTCGTTATCGTGTGGCATGTAGTTGGAATGTTTTATTTTTACACAACCACTTCTTTGGCAATAGAGTGAAAGGCCATTTTTCATACTTGGTTTACGCAAGTCATGAAATGTATTATACCATTTGTTATATGTTGGCAAAGTAATATAGCAAATAAAAGTGATTTTGTATCATGAAGGGATTTTTGTTCTCAATAAATAGGTGACGGCAAATAACTTACATTTGTACATTTTTACTTAATTAAACAATCAATGTTACACACACACATAAATAGTTCAATTATAAAAATGTTACTTTGTTACAGTGATATTATATAAACATTCAAATAGTATTATTGAAAAATGACTACTGTCGGAGATGCATCTGTGTATTAGCAAAAATGCACTAGGCTGCTAGCCAGCACTGACTGTTTAAATACGTTCCTTACAAAAATTATGAGTGTCATATATATATATATAGTTTTATAAGTGTAATTCAACTTTAATCGTTACGACTAAACAATCGTTACTCTTAGAACATAAATCAAGCATTTCAAATAATCGATAAACCTTATAAATTAGTAACATAAACACTCTAGTGTAAATGGAAAATTTAAACAAGTTCATCAAACTTTGGAAGAATAAAACGTGAAATTTGGTCACATGATAAATTGACAAATCATGTAGAGAAAGAGAGAGAGAGAGAGAGAGAGTGCGTGTGTGTAAGAACTGAAAAAGATTAGTGGAAATAATCTATAGCCATCAATAATATTTCTACGTTCTCAATGTTGCCATCTTCTACGGCCCTATGGAGGAATTCAATCTTTCCTTCATATGCATGGAATAATGTAATAACCAACTATTATACGCCCCTGCTTAAATACTATAACCACAGCTAACACTTGTCCCCAACGCAGATACTTGTCTGAAATACAACGCCTTAATTAACCGTTACTTTTTCAAAACCTTCGTTTGCAATATCCAGGTCTCGTTAATGTTTGCAGAGTAAAAAGTGCTAGCGCAGTTGGTCGAATAAGAATTGACAACAAAACCAGAGCATTCTGTACAAATGACTGTCCAATATTATAAATAATTGCTGCCAAGTGCATCGCATTCGGACAGACCTTTCATGAGTGCTTATCACAAGTGCTTGATGGCGGTCAAATGATTAGATAAAACAGTTCAGAGTTCCCTCCAAGCCCCAAAGTAAGTTATATCAATATCAATATCTTCTTTGTCAATAAAGGGCGCGTTAACGCGAAGATTAAAGTAAACAAGCTACCAAGATTAATTTGGGTCGTTAATGTTTGTCTCTTTCCTTTTTACGAATCTCCTGAGCCCCCCCCCCCCCCCCCCCCTTGTAATGAAGGAATTCCCTCCATTTAAACAACTTTGCTTTCCATTCACCTTCACATTTTCGTTCTGTTTCTTTCGAAAACTTTGTTTTCAAATTCGTATTTGTTCATGCATTTCCAATTTTTTTTCAATTTATTTCAAAATGTTAAATCTACTAATGTCACAAAAGAAGTATCAAATATTGCCAAGCTAGCTTCCTGCCAACGTACAATTGAATGGATCAATTTCGTCATTCTGCAATCGCTTTCATCATTCGAATTCGTCATTCGATAAGAAAAATGAAGAGATACAATACATAAGTCGAAGTCAGTCATTCTTGTGCATTAAAATAATGAACAAACAGATTGACCACCCTTGAAACTCTTGTTAAAATGGGGTTGATATTCTAGAAAATGATTATGTTAAAAACTTGATTATATAATGTTAAAAATCATTACGGCAAGTCACCTTCAACTATTTGCACTACAGTGCGTATACAAGAAACTGTACCTAATTTTAGTAGCGTTAATCAAAAAGTTATAAATTATGTGACCTTAAATCCTATTTCAATGTAAGGGACAATTAATATCCTGTCTAATGATAGCATTTAAAGAATTGTGCTGCCAAGAATGATTGAACAGCAGGCTTTTCAAAAAGCATTGTCAAAATCCACTTGTACCAAGTTTGGGCTGAAGCAATGAATGTTGGTCAAAAGCTATTATGTCTGGTTTATCCCATTCCAAAAACAATGGCTCATTTATTTACAACGACTATTAGGCAGTTGAAAGGAAATGTTGTTGATATCAACCCAAAGACAACGAAAAGCTTATACACACAACATTTATGATATTCTCTTTGGTATGAGTAGTACAATATTGATTTCAGTCGCATCCTGTGTTTAAGCTAACCCTCCTTATTGAGCGATTCAAAATGGATAAAGTTTATTTGGAATGTTATCTTTTATCATGAAAGTCTGTCGTCAATTTCTTAAATATTTATCATCATATGTGTGCTTTCCTGCATTTGGGTGTAGTAACCTTTGAGTTTTCATTCGTTATTCGAGAAAAACACCTTATGTTCCTTACCCGTGTGAAATGGCGCAGCTGACAAGTGAGCAGAGAGAACTTAGATAGGCATGAGACGAATATTTGTTCGGCTGTTCAAAATAACTAAAGGTTATCCTGTGAATTGGAAATAAAGTTCGATGAAAGCCTTGATGCGATGCATCATGTTATTGATGAAGCACGATGCATGATTTTGCTTGTAAAATGATTTAATACCAAAGAAGCACTTACATCTGACCAGACCCACATTCCTTAAGCCTTAAGCCCAAACTTGATACAAGGCGACTTTGACAACACTTTTAAAGACCCTGGTGCTTATCATCCGCAAGCAGAAATATTATGAATAGGGTATCATTTGACAGAAAATAAGTTACTCTTTGTCAGGACACCAATTTTAAAATCATATTCCTTATGACTTTTTAATCAGGAGCTACCAAAGTCGGGTACAGTGTTTTGTTAAACGTACTGTATTATACAATAAAACTAAGGTAAAATGGATTGAAAGTCAAGTACACGTTCCTTCCTTCATTTCCTCTCTTGTTTTCTTTTCTTTTTTTCATTTCCAAACATTAAATAAAACGATTTCACACAATGGCATGTGCAGGACGTGGTTGATAATCATGAATGTGAAGACAAATTACAATAACAGAAACAATTACGTACAAATTTCCATAATGTACAAGAAACTGCATAATTCGATATTTTGTTCGATTACCCGGTAAACACCTTAACAAGACAAGACAAACAAAAATGAAAAGATGTTCAGAATGCAAAGGCCGACTTTGAAGCCAAAGGCGTTCCAAGGGCTGGCAAATTTACAATGAATCGAACCGAAGAGATTCGAGGGGAGCTCGCCTCAAATCTCGTCGGTTACATTTACTGTCAAAATGAAATATTTTGTTTCAGGGGCCCACCATTCTTTTCATGCATTTCAGAACAAATATTTTGGCTGTTAATGTTAAAATCCCTATTTGAACAATAAATAAAAATGAAGTAAAGTTTAGAACCACGATGACTGCTTTAAAGCGCATAGTAAATCTCAGTTTCAGTAGAAAAATACAACGACATTTAGTGGGTATGAGGCTTTGATGGGGAATATGTCTAACGTACCCGAAATATAATTTGATGGTCGCAAATATAACACAAGTGACTCAAAAGCATCAAACTATATAGTGAGATGATATATTTTCTTTCTAAAGACATTTGGAAGTGTGTTCTAATAAAGAAATTGGCAAGGCAATCTCTTTTACATAATTTGGGGCGCCTGAAGGAAAACCTCGAAGCTATTCATAAATATCCTTGACTTGTGCACCGTAATTCATGGTTAATCTATTAATTTCCAAAATTGTTTATCTTTCTCCATGTTGATTTTCGTAAGGTGATGTGTTCAGATTTGGCCTTCTTTAGATTTGTGAAGAGTGGCGTCACGTGTGCTTAACTATCATTGTCTAGCAAGGTCGCGTGTAGATATGTAATACAAGCAATTTGACATTTAAGTATCCTGCACTAATTTCATGATAAAAGATGTTTTCCTCAGTTAGACATTTGTCGACAGGGGAGCTGACGACATATTGATTGAATGGCACCAGTGTGTCCAGGAGTATCAAAGTTTATTCAAAATTATGTTTTAATTGACTACCAGCAGAGAAATAAGAAATCACAGTAGGCCTACAGGTTAGAGCCATTAAAAAAACTTGGTTAGATGCCAATACAGAAACAAGTGACCGGAGATTGCAATCCACGTATAACTCAAGGGACAAAAGTAACCAGATAAAGTGAATACTTGGGTTATCATTAACTTCAAATAAATACCGTAATTATGATACTGATGGTCATATTTTATGACCTAATAATTACCGCTGATATCTGATTTCTCCAAACACTTATGTGAAAACTGATAAAAAGACGCTCCCTGGTCATTGTTCCCCAATAATATGCCGTCGCAATTGGTTTACACATGCATTGAAAAGTGCGTAGACCTATAAACATTTTTAACATCCCCGTCCTCACGGCCATGACCCAGTGAACGACAACATAATCCAGCTGCGCCTGAATATGTCCCATTTTGTGCTTTCTGGTATGGATATGTTTAGCATACATGAAATTTTCTCCCTTTTCATGTGTTAATTGTGCATGCTTAATGAAAAGCGGATTCGGGCAATATTGAAATTTAGAAATACAAAATCATTTATTTTCCTGTAGTTAATAATCAATAAAGAACTTCAACAGAATAATATTTTCTCATCAATATCTGAATCTTGGACAAGGCTCGTATAGTCTACTTTGCGAACACCTCTATTTGAATTGTACAAGTTAAGATACAGTTAGTTATTGATCATTAGATAACATTATAAAAGCAGGGGCGGCCGAGCGACTTCCAAAGTGGGGGGGGGGCACCAAGAAAAAAGGGCACTTTCTGAACAAGGGCACCTACAAAGGGAAATCTCAAAGCGAAAATATACAATCTTTTAGACATTGGTCCTACATTACCCTACATTGTGCTTACATTATCAGGGATTATTTCAATATTTGTTTCACTTTATACACCATACAAGATATTGCTTAAGCATCATGCTTTGCAGTTGGATGTGATGGTGTGAAGAAAAAAATTGCGAGCGAGCGAAGCGAGCTAGGAAATTTTTTAATATTTGTGATATCGCAGTGCGAAAAATTACATCTTATAAAGAGGAAAAAACCCAATCCTGATGGGGTTATAAGCACATTCTCATAACGGAAGACTAAAAAGACCTTTGATAAGTAAGTATATCACCTATAGATGCATGAGAGCGGAGCGAGCAAGCTTTGGGAGAAATTTTGGGGCGCGTTTAATGACGGGAGGAAAAGGGGACACTTATCAGAAAAGAAAAGGAGCATGTGTCAAAGTACAACAAGTAATTATCAGAGGTGAAAATGGGGCACTTCTTACACCCTCAAAAAACAGCACTCAAAAGAGATGAAAATAGTCAGCCATGAGAATAGGAAATGGGCATTTGTCGACGGAAAAGGGGCCCCAAGATAGGTCCCTTATTAGAAAGGAAAAGGGGCACGTTTCATTGTTATAAGGTAAATTATCCGAGGTGAAAAGAGGCACTTATCGCATCCGAAAGGGGGCAATGACCAGATATGAATAGGGACACTTATGTGAATGAAAAAGGGGCACTTATAATAAAGGAAAATGTGCATTAGTTGAAAGAAAATGGGCACCAATCAGATTTTAAAGGGGCATTTATCGGAGGTTAAGGAGGCACTCGAAACTCGTCGATTACATTTACTGACAATCTGAATTATTATGTTTTAGGGGCCCACCATTCTTTTTATGCATTTCAGAACAAACATTTTAGCTGTAAATGTTAAAAACCCTCTATGAATAATACAATACAAATGTAGCAAAGGTTAGAACCACAGGGCCCCGTAATTTATTCCAAATCGGCCTTAAGAATCAGTTATTCGTGGCAGGCAAGATAACTGCTTTAAACTATTTTTGAAGTTATGAGCGTATATTTAATCTCAACTTCAGTAGCAAAATACAACGACACATTATGGTATGAGACTTTGATGGTGGAATATGTCTAAGGTACCCGAAATCTGATCTCATGGTCCCAAATATAACACTAGTGACTCAAAGGCATCAAACGATAGTGAGATGATATAAAGACATTTGGAAGTGTGTCCTCCTAAAACAATTGGCAAGTCGATCTCCAATACATCATTTGGGGCACCTGAGGGGCCACGGAAACCTAGAAGCTATTCATACAGCCCAACATGAAACTTGTGAAAACCATTTATTTTACTGACTGAATTATTAAAACATATATGAAGTATGTTGATGGATGCTTCTTTTATTTAATTTATAGTGATTTTGAAAGAGTGAACGATCTGATATTTGAACCACTCCTTGTTTTCATTGTCAATCCCTGACAGATGCATTGTAATTTATGGATAATCTATTGATTTCCTAAATTCATGAATTGTTTATCTTTCTCCATGATGATTTTCGTTAGGTGATGTGTTCAGATTGGCCTTCTTTAGATTTGTGAAGAGTGGCGTCACGTGTGCTTAACTGTCGTTGTCTAGCAAGGTCGCGTGGGGGACCGAATTGAATTGTATTTAGTAGTACAAGCAATTTGACATTTAAGTACCTTGCACTAATTTCATGATAAAAGCTGTTTTCCTAAGTTAGAAATTTGTCAACAAGGGAGGAGACGTCAAATTGATAGAATGGCACCAATGTGTCTTGGAATATCTACGTTTATTCAAGATTATGCTGTTATTGACTACCAGAAGAGAAATAAAAAATCAAAGAACACTTTAGAACCATTTTTTAAAACTTGGTTAGATGCCAATAAAAAGACAAGTGACTGGAGATTGCAATCCACGTAAAACTCAAGGGACAAAAGTAAACAGATAAAGTGAATACTTGGGTTATAATTAACTTCAAATAAATACCGTAATTATGATACTGATGGTCATATTTTATGACCTAATAATTTACCTTTAATATCTGATTTCTCCACACACTCATGTGAAAACTGATAAAAAGACTCTCCATAATCATCTGTACCCAAATAATATGCCGTCACAATTTGTTTACACGTTGAAAAGTGGGTATATCTATTTTCAATATCCTCGTCTTCACCGTAAACCAGTGAACGTCAGCATAATCCAGCTGCGCCTGAATATGTCCCATGTTTTGCTTTCTGGTATGGACATGTTTAGCGTGCATGTATTTTTCACTTTCATGTATTTTCTGTGCTTATTCAAAGGCGGATTAGGTGAGAGGAAGGAGGGGTGGGAATTTTTGCGTAGCTGGTAAAAGCCTTTCTCAGAATGAACAACCTTTTACAGCAAGCAAATAATAGCTAGTTCCATTAGATGAGACACATCGTTAATTACATAAGTATTTGTATTTAAATTGATATGCCAGGAGATATTCAAATATATCATTCATTAAAAGAGATACACAAAATATATTGTACATTTCATTTCAGAATAATTAATATAATAACAATGTGTGTATGCTTGAAGGTCAGTCAGATTTTACTCCGGAACATACCAAACAATGTACAACGATAGGGAGACAAGATCATTTTGGAGCCAAATTTTGAAACTTGGTAATGTGCCAATAAAGAGTGCATAGGGGTAGATCAGAAATAGAACAGATGGACAAAGGTTGCAATCCACATATTAAGGTGAGAAATAAAACCAATAATTAGATAAAGTGATTATTCGAATTATGAGCTCATTTCTAATAAAAGGCCTACGATAAGAATAATGGATGGTGAGTCGTTATCGTGTGGCATGTAGTTGGAATATTTTATTTTTACACAACCACTTCTTTGGCAATAGAGTGAAAGGCCATTTTTCATACTTGGTTTACGCAAGTCATGAAATGTATTATACCATTTGTTATATGTTGGCAAAGTAATATAGCAAATAAAAGTGATTTTGTATCATGAAGGGATTTTTGTTCTCAATAAATAGGTGACGGCAAATAACTTACATTTGTACATTTTTACTTAATTAAACAATCAATGTTACACACACACATAAATAGTTCAATTATAAAAATGTTACTTTGTTACAGTGATATTATATAAACATTCAAATAGTATTATTGAAAAATGACTACTGTCGGAGATGCATCTGTGTATTAGCAAAAATGCACTAGGCTGCTAGCCAGCACTGTCTGTTTAAATACGTTCCTTACAAAAATTATGAGTGTCATATATATATATATAGTATTATAAGTGTAATTCAACTTTAATCGTTACGACTAAACAATCGTTACTCTTAGAACATAAATCAAGCATTTCAAATAATCGATAAACCTTATAAATTAGTAACATAAACACTCTAGTGTAAATGGAAAATTTAAACAAGTTCATCAAACTTTGGAAGAATAAAACGTGAAATTTGGTCACATGATAAATTGACAAATCATGTAGAGAAAGAGAGAGAGAGAGAGAGTGCGTGTGTGTAAGAACTGAAAAAGATTAGAGGAAATAATCTATAGCCATCAATAATATTTCTACGTTCTCAATGTTGCCATCTTCTACGGCCCTATGGAGGAATTCAATCTTTCCTTCATATGCATGGAATAATGTAATAACCAACTATTATACGCCCCTGCTTAAATACTATAACCACAGCTAACACTTGTCCCCAACGCAGATACTTGTCTGAAATACAACGCCTTAATTAACCGTTACTTTTTCAAAACCTTCGTTTGCAATATCCAGGTCTCGTTAATGTTTGCAGAGTAAAAAGTGTTAGCGCAGTTGGTCGAATAAGAATTGACAACAAAACCAGAGCATTCTGTACAAATGACTGTCCAATATTATAAATAATTGCTGCCAAGTGCATCGCATTCGGACAGACCTTTCATGAGTGCTTATCACAAGTGCTTGATGGCGGTCAAATGATTAGATAAAACAGTTCAGAGTTCCCTCCAAGCCCCAAAGTAAGTTATGTCAATATCAATATCTTCTTTGTCAATAAAGGGCGCGTTAACGCGAAGATTAAAGTAAACAAGCTACCAAGATTAATTTGGGTCGTTAATGTTTGTCTCTTTCCTTTTTACGAATCTCCTGAGCATTCCCCCCCCCCCTTGTAATGAAGGAATTCCCTCCATTTAAACAACTTTGCTTTCCATTCATCTTCACATTTTCGTTCTGTTTCTTTCGAAAACTTTGTTTTCAAATTCGTATTTGTTCATGCATTTCCAATTTTTTTTCAATCTATTTAAAAATGTTGAATCTACTAATGTCACAAAAGAAGTATCAAATATTGCCAAGCTAGCTTGCTGCCAACGTACAATTGAATGGATCAATTTCGTCATTCTGCAATCGCTTTCATCATTCGAATTCGTCATTCGATAAGAAAAATGAAGAGATACAATACATAAGTCGAAGTCAGTCATTCTTGTGCATTAAAATAATGAACAAACAGATTGACCACCCTTGAAACTCTTGTTAAAATGGGGTTGATATTCTAGAAAATGATTATGTTAAAAACTTGATTATATAATGTTAAAAATCATTACGGCAAGTCACCTTCAACTATTTGCACTACAGTGCGTATACAAGAAACTGTACCTAATTTTAGTAGCGTTAATCAAAAAGTTATAAATTATGTGACCTTAAATCATATTTCAATGTAAGGGATAATTAATATCCTGTCTAATGATATCATTTAAAGAATTGTGCTGCCAAGAATGATTGAACAGCAGGCTTTTCAAAAAGCATTGTCAAAATCCACTTGTACCAAGTTTGGGCTGAAGCAATGAATGTTGGTCAAAAGCTATTATGTCTGGTTTGTCCCATTCCAAAAACAATGGCTCATTTATTTACAACGACTATTAGGCAGTTGAAAGGAAATGTTGTTGATATCAACCCAAAGACAACGAAAAGCTTATACACACAACATTTATGATATTCTCTTTGGTATGAGTAGTACAATATTGATTTCAGTCGCATCCTGTGTTTAAGCTAACCCTCCTTATTGAGCGATTCAAAATGGATAAAGTTTATTTGGAATGTTATCTTTTATCATGAAAGTCTGTCGTCAATTTCTTAAATATTTATCATCATATATTTTGGTGTAGTAACCTTTGAGTTTTCATTCGTTATTCGAGAAAAACACCTTATGTTCCTTACCCGTGTGAAATGGCGCAGCTGACAAGTGAGCAGAGAGAACTTAGATAGGCATGAGACGAATATTTGTTCGGCTGTTCAAAATAACTAAAGGTTATCCTGTGAATTGGAAATAAAGTTCGATGAAAGCCTTGATGCGATGCATCATGTTATTGATGAAGCACGATGCATGATTTTGCTTGTAAAATGATTTAATACCAAAGAAGCACTTACATCTGACCAGACCCACATTCCTTAAGCCTTAAGCCCAAACTTGATACAAGGCGACTTTGACAACACTTTTAAAGACCCTGGTGCTTATCATCCGCAAGCAGAAATATTATGAATAGGGTATCATTTGACAGAAAATAAGTTACTCTTTGTCAGGACACCAATTTTAAAATCATATTCCTTATGACTTTTTAATCAGGAGCTACCAAAGTCGGGTACAGTGTTTTGTTAAACGTACTGTATTATACAATAAAACTAAGGTAAAATGGATTGAAAGTCAAGTACACGTTCCTTCCTTCATTTCCTCTCTTGTTTTTTTTTCTTTTTTTTATTTCCAAACATTAAATAAAACGATATCACAAAATGGCATGTGCAGGACGTGGTTGATAATCATGAATGTGAAGACAAATTACAATAACAGAAACAATTACGTACAAATTTCCATAATGTAAAAGAAACTGCATAATTCGAGATTTTGTTCGATTACCCGGTAAACACCTTAACAAGACAAGACAAACAAAAATGAAAAGATGTTCAGAATGCAAAGGCCGACTTTGAAGCCAAAGGCGCTCCAAGGGCTGGCAAATTTACAATGAATCGAACCGAAGAGATTCGAGGGGAGCTCGCCTCAAATCTCGTCGGTTACATTTACTGTCAAAATGAAATATTTTGTTTCAGGGGCCCACCATTCTTTTCATGCATTTCAGAACAAATATTTTGGCTGTAAATGTTAAAATCCCTATATGAACAATAAATAAAAATGAAGTAAAGTTTAGAACCACGATGACTGCTTTAAAGCGCATAGTAAATCTCAGTTTCAGTAGAAAAATACAACGACATTTAGTGGGTATGAGGCTTTGATGGGGAATATGTCTAACGTACCCGAAATATAATTTGATGGTCGCAAATATAACACAAGTGACTCAAAAGCATCAAACTATATAGTGAGATGATATATTTTCTTTCTAAAGACATTTGGAAGTGTGTTCTAATAAAGAAATTGGCAAGGCAATCTCTTTTACATAATTTGGGGCGCCTGAAGGGAAACCTCGAAGCTATTCATAACTATCCTTGACTTGTGCACCGTAATTCATGGTTAATCTATTAATTTCCAAAATTGTTTATCTTTCTCCATGTTGATTTTCGTAAGGTGATGTGTTCAGATTTGGCCTTCTTTAGATTTGTGAAGAGTGGCGTCACGTGTGCTGAACTATCATTGTCTAGCAAGGTCGCGTGGGGGACCGAATTGAATTTTATCAAGTAGTACAAGCAATTTGACATTTAAGTATCCTGCACTAATTTCATGATAAAAGATGTTTTCCTCAGTTAGACATTTGTCGACAGGGGAGCTGACGACATATTGATTGAATGGCACCAGTGTGTCCAGGAGTATCAAAGTTTATTCAAAATTATGTTTTAATTGACTACCAGCAGAGAAATAAGAAATCACAGTAGGCCTACAGGTTAGAGCCATTAAAAAAACTTGGTTAGATGCCAATACAGAAACAAGTGACCGGAGATTGCAATCCACGTATAACTCAAGGGACAAAAGTAACCAGATAAAGTGAATACTTGGGTTATCATTAACTTCAAATAAATACCGTAATTATGATACTGATGGTCATATTTTATGACCTAATAATTACCGCTGATATCTGATTTCTCCAAACACTTATGTGAAAACTGATAAAAAGACGCTCCCTGGTCATTGTTCCCCAATAATATGCCGTCGCAATTGGTTTACACATGCATTGAAAAGTGCGTAGACCTATAAACATTTTTAACATCCCCGTCCTCACGGCCATGACCCAGTGAACGACAACATAATCCAGCTGCGCCTGAATATGTCCAATTTTGTGCTTTCTGGTATGGATATGTTTAGCATACATGAAATTTTCTCCCTTTTCATGTGTTAATTGTGCATGCTTAATGAAAAGCGGATTCGGGCAATATTGAAATTTAGAAATACAAAATCATTTAAAGCATTTTCCTGTAGTTAATAATCAATAAAGAACTTCATCAGAATAATATTTTCTCATCAATATCTGAATCTTGGACAAGGCTCGTATAGTCTACTTTGCGAACACCTCTATTTGAATTGTACAAGTTAAGATACAGTTAGTTATTGATCATTAGATAACATTATAAAAGCAGGGGCGGCCGAGCGACTTCCAAAGTGGGGGGGGGGGGGCACCAAGAAAAAAGGGCACTTTCTGAACAAGGGCACCTACAAAGGGAAATCTCAAAGCGAAAATATACAATCTTTTAGACATTGGTCCTACATTACCCTACATTGTGCTTACATTATCAGGGATTATTTCAATATTTGTTTCACTTTATACACCATACAAGATATTGCTTAAGCATCATGCTTTGCAGTTGGATGTGATGGTGTGAAGAAAAAAATTGGGAGCGAGCGAAGCGAGCAAGGAAATTTTTTTATATTTGTGATATCGCAGTGCGAAAAATTACATCTTATAAAGAGGAAAAAACCCAATCCTGATGGGGTTATAAGCACATTCTCATAACGGAAGACTAAAAAGACCTTTGATAAGTAAGTATATCACCTATAGATGCATGAGAGCGGAGCGAGCAAGCTTTGGGAGAAATTTTGGGGCGCGTTTAATGGGTCAATGTCGCTATTCATAAGGACCGCTATTCATAAGGTCCGCTATTCATAAGGTCTACTATTCATAAGGACCGCTATTCATAAGGTCCGCTTTTCATAATTGGAAAAAAGGGTCATTATTCATAAGGGTCATTATTCAGAAGGACCGCTATTCATAATCAAAGAAGAGGGTCGGTATTCATAATAGGAAAAAAGGGTCGCTATTCATAATACGACGTGAGCGTCGCTATTCATAAGGGTCCCTGTTCATAATATTAAAAAAGGGTCGGTATTCATAACACAGAAAGAGGGTCGCTATTCATAATACGAAATGAGGGTCGCTATTCATAATACGAAATGAGGGTCGCTATTCATAATGGAAAATGAGGGTCGCTATTCATAAGGATCATTATTCATAAGGGTCATTATTCATAATCAATGATGGGGGGGGGAGGGGGCTTGGTAGGTAGATACTAGGCTTATGGTCAGGTCCAATCCCGCTCAATAGTTGGTAGGTCCATAAGTCCTAATACAAATTACTTTCTACAAAAAAAATATTGTTGTATAAACAATTACTAGTTTCTTAAATAGCAAGCTAAAATGGATAATGGGCCTGCTTGGCGTACTTAATATATCAGGGTGGTGGGGCAAGATTTCCAACAAGGAGGACAATTTACGATAGGACTACATGATTGTGTGTTATGTTTTACTTTTATTTTTCCTCACCACATGAGCTCTATATAATTATCAAAGATAACAGATAAAATATATCTACTTTAAAAAGAGACAACTATTCAGGGTTATATGACCCCCCCCCCTACAGGACCAGGAACGTAGCCACGGGGGGGGGGCAACTATTAAGAATAGCGATCCTATACTTCTATTATGAATAGCTAACCTCATTTCTTTTTATGAATATCGACCCTCATGTCGTATTATGAATACCGACCCTCTTCTCCTATTATGAGTAGCGACCCTCTTCTCCTATTATGAAATGCGAACCTCATTTCGTATTATGAATAGCGACCCCTTACTCCTATTATGAATAGCGACCCTCTTCTCCTATTATGAATAGCGACCCTCTCCTCCTATAATGAATAGCGACCCTCATTTCTTATTATGAATGGCGACCCTCTTCTCCTATTATGAATAGCGACCCTCTCCTCCTATAATGAATAGCGACCCTCATTTCTTATTATGAATGGCGACCCTCTTCTCCTATTATGAATAGCGACCCTCTTCTCTTATTATGAATAGCGACCCTCTTCTCCTATTATGAATAGCGACCCTCTTCTCCTATTATGAATAGCGAACCTCATTTCGAATTATGAATAGCGACCCTCTTCTCCTATTATGAATAGGGACCCTCTTCTCTTATTATGAATAGCGACCCTCTTCTCCTATTATGAATAGCGACCCTCTTCTCCTATTATGAACAGCGAACCTCATTTCGTATTATGAATGGCGACCCTCTTCTCCTATTATGAATAGCCACCCTATGCTCCTATTATGAATAGCGACCCTCTTCTCCTATTATGAATAGCGACCCTCTTCTCCTATTATGAATAGCGACCCTCTTCTCCTATTATGAATAGCGACCCTCATGTCGTATTATGAATAGCGACCCTCTCCTCCTATTATGAAAAGCGACCCTCATTTCTTATTATGAATAGCGACCCTCATTTCGTATTATGAATAGCGACCCTCTTCTCCTATTATGAATAGCGACCTTCTTCTCCTATTATGAATAGCGACCCTCTTCTCCTATTATGAATAGCGACCCTCATTTCTTATTATAAATAGCGACCCTCATTTTGTATTATGAATAGCGACCCTCATTTCGTATTATGAATAGCGACCCTCTTCTCCTATTATGAATAGCGACCCTCTTCTCCTATTATGAATAGCGACCCTCATTTCTTATTATGAATAGCGACCCTCATTTTGTATTATGAATAGCGACCCTTTTCTCCTATTATGAATAGCGACCCTCATTTCTTATTATGAATAGCGACCCTCATTTTGTATTATGAATAGCGACCCTCTTCCCGTGTTATGAATAGCGACCCTTATAAGTAATGAACCTTATTTCGTATTATGAATAGCGACCCTCTCGTCGTATTATGAATAGTGACCCTGATTTCATATTATGAATAGCGGTCCTTATGATTAATGATCCTTAGTATGAATTATGAATAGCGACCCTCATCTCACGTTATGAATAGCGGTCCTTATGATTAACGAACCTTATTTCTTTATGAATAGCGACCCTCTTCTCATATTATGAATAGCGAACCTCATTTCGTATTATGAATAGCGACCCTCTTCTCCTATTATGAATAGCGACCCTCTTCTCCTATTATGAATAGCGACCCTCTTCTCCTATTATGAATAGCGACTCTCATTTCTTATTATGAATAGCGACCCTCATTTTGTATTATGAATAGCGACCCTCTTCTCCTATTATGAATAGCGACCCTCATTTCTTATTATGAATAGCGACCCTCATTTTGTATTATGAATAGCGACCCTCTTCTCCTATTATGAATAGCGACCCTCTTCTCCTATTATGAATAGCGACCCTCATTTCTTATTATGAATAGCGACCCTCATTTCGTATTATGAATAGCGACCTTCTTCCCGTGTTATGAATAGCGACCCTTATAAGTAATGAACCTTATTTCGTATTATGAATAGTGACCCTGATTTCATATTATGAATAGCGGTCCTTCTGATTAATGACCCTTAGTATGAATTATGAATAGCGACCCTCATCTCACGTTATGAATAGCGGTCCTTATGATTAACGAACCTTATTTCTTTATGAATAGCGACCCTCTTTTGCCATTATGAATAGCGGACCAGGAAGTACGGGAATTTACACGTTATGAATAACGGTCCTTATGAATAGCAGACCTTATGAATAGCGGTCCTTATGAATAGCGAATAGACCCCCGTTTAATGACGGGAGGAAAAGGGGACACTTATCAGAAAAGAAAAGGAGCATGTGTCAAAGTACAACAAGTAATTATCAGAGGTGAAAATGGGGCACTTCTTACACCCTCAAAAAACAGCACTGAAAAGAGATGAAAATAGTCAGCCATGAGAATAGGAAATGGGTATTTGTCGACGAAAGGGGCCCCAATCAGATTTTTATATGGGCGTTAATAGGGGGTGAAAAGGGGATAGGTCCCTTATTAGAAAGGAAAAGGGGCACGTTTCATTGTTATAAGGTAAATTATCCGAGGTGAAAAGAGGCACTTATCGCATCCGAAAGGGGGCAATGACCAGATATGAATAGGGACACTTATGTGAATGAAAAAGGGGCACTTATAATAAAGGAAAATGTGCATTAGTTGAAAGAAAATGGGCACCAATCAGATTTTAAAGGGGCATTTATCGGAGGTTAAGGGGGCACGCGAAACTCGTCGGTTACATTTACTGACAATCTGAATATTGTGTTTAGGCCCACCATTCTTTTTATGCATATTAGAACAAACATTTTGGCTGTAAATGTTAAAAACCCTTTATGAATAATACAATACAAATGTAGCAAAGGTTAGAACCACAGGGCCCCGTAGTTTATTCCAAATCGGCCTTAAGAATCAGTTATTCGTGGCAGTCAAGATAACTGCTTTAAACTATTTTTGAGGTTATGAGCGTATAATCAATCTAAACTTCAGTAGCACAATACAACGACACATTATGGTATGAGACTTTGATGGTGGAATATGTCTAAGGTACCCGAAATCTGATCTCATGGTCCCAAATATAACACTAGTGACTCAAAGGCATCAAACTATAGTGAGATGATATAAAGACATTTGGAAGTGTGTCCTCCTAAAACAATTGGCAAGTCGATCTCCAATACATCATTTGGGGCACCTGAGGGGCCACAGAAACCTAGAAGCTATTCATAACAGCCCAACAGGAAACTTGTGAAAATCATTTTACTGACTGAATTATTAAAACATACATGATGTGTTGAACCCATTGATGAGAGTCATTATACACTGCTGACATATACAATTTCATTACATTGTATATGGTCCCTATTCTCTCTTAAATTGTAAATATAGGCCCAGCAAGAGCTCACTGGTTTTTGCCTGAACAATGAATTCATCATTAACAATATCTCACTTTTTATTGATCGCATTATAAGAAAGTACGAATAAACTACCTTACTTAGAAATTTCTGCTTTCCAAGAGAAAATTGAATTGCTAAAATCAAAGTTTAAAAAAAGCTTTCTTGCGGGCTTTGTGGATTAGTCCCGTATCTAACTCTTTACTTATTTGTCAAAAGTATCTTTGAATACATACTATGGATGGAGACTTTCCTTTGATTCATAATGTCCGAATATTAAGATAAAAGGCGCTATGAAATGTCTCGTGTAGTGGCGTATCCAGTTCCATGGGGGGGGGGTGGGGTTGGCCATCCGAGCCATGAGGATTTATGTATTTTCATTTTCTTGGGGTTTTGTGCGTGGGGTATCAGTATGTTGACGGATGCTTCTTTCATTTAATTTATAGTGATTTTGAAAGAGTGAACGATCTAATGTTTGAACCACTCCTTGTTTTCATTGTCAATCCCTGACAGATACATTGTAATTCATGGATAATCTATTGATTTCCTAGTTTTATAAATTGTTTATCTTTCCCTATATTCATTTTCCTTATGTGATGTGTTCAGATTTGGTCTTCTTTAGATTTGTGAAGAGTGGCGTTACATGTGCTTATAAACTATCAATCTCTAGCAAGGTCGCGTTGGGGACCGAATTGAATTTTATCAAGTAGTACAAGCAATTTGACATTAAAGTACCTTGCACTAATTTCATGATAAAAATTTGTTTCCCTCAGTTAGACAATTATTAGTCGACAGGCGAGGTGACGGCAAATTGATTGAATGGCACCAATGTGTCCAGGAATATCTAAGTTTGTATAAAATTATGTTTTAATTGACTACCAGTGGAGAAATAAGAAATCAAGGAACAGTTTAGTTTAGAGCCATTAAAAAAAATTGGTTAGATGCCAATGAAGAAACAGGTGACCGGAGATTGCAATCCACGTATAACTCAAGGGACAAAAGTAAACAGATAAAATGAATACTTGAGTTAAAAAAATTAACTTTAAATAAATACCTTATGATACTGATGGTCATATTTTATGACCTGACAGTTACCTTTGATATTTGATTTATCCAAGCACTTCTTTGGAAACCGATAACAAAACGCCCCCTGATCATATGTACCTAATAATATGCTGTCGCAATTTGTTTACACATTACATCATCTATATCTCAATCTAGGTCAAGGTTCGTGTAGTCTACTTTGCGAACACTTCTATTTGAACTTGTTACGTTTTAAGATAAAGTTAAGTAAAGATCGTTGGATAACATTATACAAGAAACTTGATGCGATTGAGCCAGATTGATTATTTTGCACATAATAATCAAGATATACTATGATGTTTTGGGATCATCAAACCCCAATTTTTTGCTGAAGTACACATGCACTGCCCACAAAAAGGAGTGTACACATTTAGCACGATAGTGAGGTTCATTCTATCAGCTTTTTCTGGTCATATTTTGGATATGGAGGTATTACATTTTGTAGAGCAATGTGTAGGGGATATTTCTATTACGATATCTTTTTTTAAACTGACATACACAAAAATTAGACACCTCACAAATAATTTCTCATCTTTACCAGAACTCATTCTCCTCCTAAACATTCAAACTCTCCCAAGGTATTAGCTCCCCGGCCATTGCAACTATCTCCTCATTTAGTGAAGGTATTGAAATGGTAAAATACATGTAGAGAGAGAGAGGGGGAGGGGGATGAGCGAGAGAGAAGGAGGGGGAGACGAGAGCGAGAGCGAGAGTGAGAGCGAGAGTGAGAGCGAAAGTGTAAGAACTGAAATGGATTAGAGGAAATAATAGGCAGTGTAGCTATAATTTCAATTTATTTTATTTCCTAAAAAGCGTTTCCCGCGTAAGATAGACATCGTGCAAATGTACTATGGCAACGCGATCGAAATGACGCCTCGTAATCAAATACAAATTTATTTGTTTTCGGTGATCATTGTGATATTTTAGGGGAGAGGAAGGAGGGGTAGAAATTTTTGCGTAGCTGGTAAAAGCCTTTCTCAGAACAACCTTTTACAGCAAGCAAATAATAGCTAGTTCCATTAAATGCGACACATCGTTAATTACATAATTATGTGTATTTAAATTGATATGCCAGGAGATGTTCAAATATATCATTCATTAAAAGAGATGCACAAAATATATTGTAAATTTCATTTCAGAATAATTAATATAATAACAATGTGTGTATGCTTGAAGGTCAGTCAGATTTTACTCCGGAACATACCAAACAATGTACAACGATAGGGAGACAAGATCATTTTGGAGCCAAATTTTGAAACTTGGTAATGTGCCAATAAAGAGTGCATGGGGTAGATCAGAACTAGAACAGATGGACAAAGGTTGCAATCCACATATAAAGGTGAGAGATAAAACCAATAATTAGATAAAGTTATTATTCCAGTTATGAGCTCATTTCTAATAAAAGGCCTACGATAAGAATTATAGATTGTGATTCGTTATCGTGTGGTGTTTAGTTGGAATGTTTTATTTTTTACACAACCACTTCTTTGACAATAGAGTGAAAGGCCATTTTCCATATTTGGTTTACGCAAGTCATGAAATGTATCATACCATTTGTTATATGTTGGCAAAGTAATATAGCAAATAAAAGTGATTTTGTATCATGAAGGGATTTTTGTTCTCAATAAATAGGTGACGGCAAATAACTTACATTTGTACATTTTTACTTAATTAAACAATCAATGTTACACACACACATAAATAGTTCAATTATAAAATGTTACTTTGTTACAGTGATATTATATAAACATTCAAATAGTATTATTGAAAAATGACTACTGTCGGAGTAGTCCAGGATCTGCCCGGTCCTATATAATTCCCTACACACTTGATTCGATTCAAGCCGTCGAAGATGGCGTTATCAACAAACCAGAATCTGCCCGGTCCTTTATAATTTCCTACACACTTGATTCGATTCAAGCCGTCGAAGATGGCGTTATCAACAAACCAGAATCTACCCGGTCCTTTATAATTCCCTACCCACTTGATTCGAGTCCAGCCGTAGAAGATGGCATTATCAACAAACCAGAATCTGCCCGGTCCTTTATAATTCCCTACACACTTGATTCGAGTCAAGCCGTCGAAGATGGCGTTATGCTAGGAGTCCACTGGGCCGGCGCCAGTTGGTGCCAGTTCGCGCCAAAGATTATGTGATTGGCGCGTAGTGGCTCGCTGTGGCGCCGAATTAATGTCCGCTCGGCATGTGTCGCCAAGTGGAATAAACTGGGTGCCATATGGCGTGCGCCAAATGCCACCCGGCTTGCTCCAAAATGTTGCGCCAGTTTGCGCCATTACACGGCCATTTGATTCCAAAATTCACCCTGTTGGCGCCATTTGCGCCAATAGACGGCTACTTTGCGCCACTTGGTGATTAGTTTGTGCCAAAGGTCGCCAAATTGGTTTGAACTTGCCGCCGCTTGGCGCTACTTGCCGACTAAATAAATACCGGCCATTGGCTACCTGGTTCAGACCCTCCTCAGCTGCTGTATGAACAACATCTCTACTAAATATTTACAATTTTGATATGTCTGAGGCTTTTGATAATGTTGGAGTGATGATGCTGCTCCATCAGAAGATGATGAGAGATGCTGAGGTGGCCACTGCCTATCAACTTATGCTGGCCAATCCTGAAAAAGAAGAGCCTCCTAAGAAGAAAAGGAAGCACAACTGGTGGTTTAGACCCATGCTCCACCCACAGTTGAGGGCCGAACGTGGACAGTACCACACTTTGATGGAAGAGCTGAGTGAGAATGACAGGAGGAAGTTCAAGAACTACACCAGGGTGTCCCCAAAGATGTTTGATGACCTGTTGGTCAGGCTTACACCCCACTTGCAGAAGAAGGACACCCACATCAGGAAGGCCATTCCCCTGGTCTCAAGTTATCCGTCTTCCTGCGCCATCTCGCCACTGGGGCCACCTATGCCGAGCTGTCTTACAACTTCCGAGTGGGCAAGGAAACCATCCAGAAGTTTGTCCCTGATGTAGCCAGAGCGATAGTGGATGAGTATGCTGCAGAAGTCATCTCCCTCCCCACACCCAATGAAGGCTGGCTTGAGGTTACAGGTGATTTTGAAGCCAGATGGAATCTTCCTCACTGTCTGGGAGCCTATGATGGAAAGCACATCCGTCTCCAGAAGCCCAACAAATCAGGCAGCCTTTACTTCAACTACAAGCAGTTCTTCTCGGTTGTCCTGATGGCTCTGGTAGATTCAAAGTACCAGTTCCTGTGGATCGATGTGGGTGGGGTTGGCCATCAGTCTGATGCCCAGATCTACAACAACAGTGAACTGAAGGAGTGCATTGAAGCTGGCACTTTAGGCATCCCAGATCCAGCTCCTCTTCCCCATGATGATGATGAAGAGCACCCTATGCCGTACTTCTTCGTGGGAGACGATGCCTTCGCCATGAGGACGTACATGATGAAGCCCTATGGCCGTCGTAACATGGACCAACAGCAGAAGATCTTCAACAACAGGCTGTCCAGGGCAAGGCGTGTGGTTGAAAATGCCTTTGGTATTCTGGCTCTGCGGTTCCAGTGCTTCCTTGGCCAGATGAGACAGGAACCAGACACAGTCCGCCTGCTCATTGAAGCTGCCGTCATGCTGCACAACCTCACCAGGAAGCGCTATCAGGCACTGGACGTCCGCATGTTGGACCAGGAGGATGCCCAGCACAACCTCATCCCTGGAGCTTGGAGAACTGCCGCCATCACTGTGAGAAAGTCCTGCGATGCCGCCCTGCTTTTATAGGCGGCAAGTGGCGCCGAATGGCGGGCAATCAGGTGGCATTTGGCGCGAAGTAGTCACCAATCGGGTGCCGTTTGGCTCGAGTAGTGGCGCAAACAAGGTGCCCCTTGGCGCCAAGTGGCGGCATGTGGCGCGAAATCTCATTGGCGCAACTTGGCGCGAGCTATTACATTCCAGTGGATTCCAATAGGCGGATTGTTTGCGCCAAAGGGCGATATGTTCGCGCCATTTGGTGCCACTTGGCGGATACTTGGCGCTGATTGCTCGATGCAAGTGGCGCGACGAAAATTTCAAACATTTTGAAATTTTCTTGCCGCCACATTCAAATTTGGTGCCGTTACGGGCCACCACGAGCCAGTTGGGAGGCAGTTTGAGCCACTACACGCCACTAGGCACTTTATTGGCGACACTAGGCGCCACAGTAGATTGCATTGGCGCAAACTGGCGCCAACTGGTGCCGGCCCAGTGGACTCCTATGAACAAACTCATAATAAGACGCCACCAGCCCAGCCTATTTTTTCGCCGGGCGTCCTAATTTAATGATCACGCCATCATCGGCTGGTAGCAAGTAAGTAGGGAGAGGTAGCTTGTGGAGATCAAAATTAAATAGGCCAGATCCTGGACTACTGTCGAAGATGCATCAGTGTATAAGCAAAACATGCACTAGGCTGCTAGCCAGCACTTTCTGTTCAAATAAGTTAATTGCAAAAATTATGAGTGTCATAAACATAGTTCTTTAAGTGTAATCTATCTTTAATTGTTACGACGAAACCATCGTCAATCTCTAGAGTCTAGCGCATTGATCAAGCATTTCTATAATCGATAAACCTTATGAATACAAGCATAAACACTCTAGTAAAAGTGAAAAATGTGTACAAGTTTTTCAAACTTTGGTAGAATAAAACATACTTAAAATTGGTCACATGATAAAAGGAAAGAAGGTAAACTTGTTTCACTTTATGAGATTATGTTGCATGAATCTGAGAAGCAATGAATTAACACTACGTTTTAAAACGAAGAAAATCAATCCAACTTCCAGCCTTTTTCGTTCTGTTGATTAGACGTATGAAAAGTAGTTCAAGCAGTTGAAAATTAAACAATGTGAAGGTGTCGTTGTATAGTGGTTAATTCACTTGACTAACAGTCACAAGCTTGATGGTTCGAACCCCAGCCCGGTACTACCCTCCTTTGGCAAGACATGTATTCCTGTTTAGCACTCCCAACTACTGAATAGGTACCCGAGTGTACATACTGTACATGTATATACAAAACAGGTGACGTACCCAAGATGCACCGATATATTGTCCTTAAAATATTTTTAAAATAATATAATTAAATCATATGCAAATAATCGCATGCTAAAGTCTGACCTCCAAGTAGTGCATGGTCTGTGATGAACTATTTATAAGCAGGTCCCAACGAAGTCATCTTAAATATTTTTTCGTGAAATTGATGATACACATCAAATTACGGATGAATTCAAAACATAAACTCTTGTAACTATAAAGCCATCACTTCCCTGCAACAAGATAATTGTACCTAAACTTTACAGATTATTTAAAAGATCTCGATCATATAACTGCACTTATAGAAATATGTAAATCACTACACAATAGCAAATCGGCTCCGTAATTCTGAAAGAATAATATATTCCATTGTTAATTCCTTAACGTACATTTTTAAACTGCCTTTAATAACATGTATAGTTGCTGAAAAATTAAAAACAGCCGAAATCACCCTTGATTATAAAAATGACCCTCACCTAGTTGAAAACTATAGGCCTGCCTCAGTACTACAGCCCTAAAGCAATTACCTAAAAAGTATATACAGAATCAGTTTCTATTTACATATCCACAGAATATTATCACAAATAGTCATTATAGTTTTTGTTCCGATCACTCAACTGTTCCTTCGTTGATGAATTCACAGGGTAATGTTGTTTCTTCTATTAGTTCAAATACATAAGGGATAGGAATATTTCAAAACCTGTCCGAGGCTTTCGATATTGTGGATCATAATATACTCTTACATCTTAATGTACTCTTACATCATAATATACTCTTTCATCATAATATACTCTTTCATCATAATATACTCTTTCATCATAATATAATCTTTCATCATAATATATTCATAATATACTCTTACATCATAATAATCTCTTACATCATAATATATTCATAATATACTCTTACATCATAATATACTCTTACATCATAATATACTCTTTCATCATAATAAACTCTTACATTATAATATACTCTTACATCATAATATACTCTTACATCACAATATACTCTTACATCATAATAAACTCTTACATCGTAATAAACTCTTGCATCGTAATATACTCTTACATCATAATATACTCTTACATCATAATATACTCTTACATTATAATAAACTCTTACATCATAATATACTCTTACATCATAATAAACTCTTACATCATAATATACTCTTTCATCATAATATATTCATAATATACTCTTACATCATAATATACTCTTACATCATAATATACTCTTACATCATAATATACTCTTTCATCATAATATATTCATAATATACTCTTACATCATAATATACTCTTACATCATAATATACTCTTACATCATAATATACTCTTTCATCATAATATATTCATAATATACTCTTACATCATAATAATCTCTTACATCATAATATATTCATAATATACTCTTACATCATAATATACTCTTACATCATAATATACTCTTTCATCATAATAAACTCTTACATTATAATATACTCTTACATCATAATATACTCTTACATCACAATATACTCTTACATCATAATAAACTCTTACATCGTAATAAACTCTTGCATCGTAATATACTCTTACATCATAATATACTCTTACATCATAATATACTCTTACATTATAATAAACTCTTACATCATAATATACTCTTACATCATAATAAACTCTTACATCATAATATACTCTTTCATCATAATATATTCATAATATACTCTTACATCATAATATACTCTTACATTATAATAAACTCTTACATCATAATATACTCTTACATCATAATAAACTCTTACATCATAATATACTCTTTCATCATAATATATTCATAATATACTCTTACATCATAATAAACTCTTACATCATAATATACTCTTACATCATAATATACTCTTACATCATAATATACTCTTACATCATAATATACTCTTACATCGTAATAAACTCTTACATCATAATAAACTCTTACATCATAATATACTCTTACATCATAATATACTCTTACATCATAATATACTCTTACATCATAATATACTCTTACATCATAATATACTCTTACATCATAATATACTCTTACATCATAATATACTCTTACATCATAATAAACTCTTACATCATAATATACTCTTACATCATAATATACTCTTACATCATAATATACTCTTACATCATAATATACTCTTTCATCATAATATACTCTTACATCATAATATATTCATAATATACTCTTACATCATAATATACTCTTACATCATAATATACTCTTACATCATAATATACTCTTACATCATAATATACTGTTTCATCATAATATACTCTTACAGCATAATATACTCTTACATCATAATATACTCTTACATCATAATATACTCTTACATCATAATATACTCTTACATCATAATATACTCTTACAGCATAATATACTCTTACATCATAATATACTCTTACATCATAATATACTCTTACATCATAATATACTCTTACATCATAATATACTCTTACATCATAATAAACTCTTACATCATAATATACTCTTACATCATAATATACTCTTACATCATAATATACTCTTACATCATAATATACTCTTACATCATAATATACTCTTACATCATAATATACTCTTACATCATAATATACTCTTACATCATAATAAACTCTTACATCGTAATAAACTCTTGCATCGTAATATACTCTTACATCATAATATACTCTTACATCATAATATACTCTTACATTATAATAAACTCTTACATCATAATATACTCTTACATCATAATATACTCTTACAGCATAATATACTCTTTCATCATAATATACTGTTTCATCATAATATACTCTTACAGCATAATATACTCTTACATCATAATATACTCTTACATCATAATATACTGTTTCATCATAATATACTCTTACAGCATAATATACTCTTACATCATAATATACTCTTACATCATAATATACTCTTACATCATAATATACTGTTTCATCATAATATACTCTTACAGCATAATATACTCTTACATCATAATATACTCTTTCATCATAATATATTCATAATATACTCTTACATCATAATATATTCATAATATACTCTTACATAAACCGAAATTTCATGGTGTCCGGGGCGTTCCACTAGAAATGCTCAAATGGTTGTAACGTTTACTTGATTATCAAGTATATGGTAATCAATTTGTTCGTATTTACAATGTATGCAGAATGCTAATTTTTAACTTACCAAACGGTTTAAAGCCAATATACTAATAATTAATAAGAAGTATACTTTATATTCAATAATAAAAATATCAAATATTTATTAAATTAACTGGACACAATAGCCCTATACAAACATGTAAATTCTACTTCACTAACGAAAGCGATTTCTGATAATTTCCTTGGATTAAGTGGGATGCCCGTATAAATTATGCAATCGGTAAAGTATCGAGATGCACTGGTATTCTGTATAAGATAAGGCACCGTCTTTTACCATTTATGGTTTCCATGTACAATACTCTTATATTTCCATACTTATTATATTGTATTACATTTTGGGGAAATTTTGTAAAATAACGATATATACATTACTTAGATAACACCCGAATAATGTAAACGTATATGTTCCAATATCCATTATCTTGCCCGTTCTTCTCCCCCTCTTTATGTAGGTAACTACTCTCACTATCTCTCATCTATATCAGTGTTGTACAGCAGTTGTTGATTCTCTTAATTTCAAAATATACTCCAAAATACAATATGAAGTTTGACTGAAGTTAATATTGGCTTTCACAAGGCACAACCATATGACCATAACACAAGAAGAAAAAAGTGTTATTTTTCGACATTTTCATATGAAGTGATTGCACTAATCTCAGTGATAAACATAGATAATCATTAGTCTATTGTCATATGGAGATATGTTCACCTTTGAATAAAATGAATGAATGAAAGTATTGTGCCGAATGGGACACGCGGTGTGCGGATTTTAGTAACTGCTGCACTTTCCGTTTCAAATCTTTAAAAAGTTAGATTACTTTGTGTTTGGTCAATTCTTGAAAACATGATGTCTTCATGGTCTTAGAAGTTCTCCTTTCTGAATTCCATGTGGTACTGTAAGCATTTGGTTGAGAGGATCTTTCCTAGAGCAGGAGAGCCACAGAAGAACACAGTGATCTTGCCTTTGTGCTGCTGTTTCAGGTTTTGGAAAACCTAATGTGATTACGTAAATGAGAAAGGAGCGAAAGACATTCATTATGTATGTTTCCCGGTTATACTCAAACTTCCATTTATTTATTTATACAAAATAAAAACATGACCAGCAAAGTTGTGTTCCATTATGTTCCTGATTAAGACCAAACATTATTTTAACAGTATTACAATCATTACAATATTGCCACCTCGTGCCGGTAAAGAAACAGAAAAGGGGAGCCGAACTAAACCAGTGATATTGAATTCGAGATTACATGCTGATATGGAACCTTAAAAGAAGGATAATTGAATTAAGAGCAAATAAAGACAATTTTTTTTTTTTTTTTTTTTTTTTTTTTTTTTTTTTAAGAGGATGGTGCCCAGATAGGAAAAATAGAGCAGGGGCGGAGACCAAAATATAAAGAGAGAATGTGGGTGGGAGGAGAGAGAGAAATAAACATTGTTTTAATTTATCAGGAAAATGTGAAAGGAGGACGACAGAAAGGGACAGATCTACATGACTGCAAGATCATGTGGAAAACATGGCCTACCTCGTCCCAATCCGGCCTTCCAGCCTGGGTCCTCGTCTTCAAGCCCGTGATCGTATCTCGATTTTTCTTCTTGTGAATGAGATCGAGAGCGACGTGGAGTCCGATGGCCTTCATGTCTATGGGTAAGAGAGCTGATGTCATGTAGAGATGGATGTCGAGAAAGCGATCTGCTGCAGGTATCTCAGCCTGTTCCAACTCGATGGCGCTGATGAGGCTGATAAACCACTCGAAGGAATGTTGATCACGATTGATCCAAAAAAGTCCACCTTTGAAAAAAAAGGAATTAAGAAGGAAGTGGAAGATAATCATTCCATCATCTCGATTGTCCCTTAGATGAATATACCTTACATATTAATGAGTATGTTTATTAGCATAACTATAGTAACCATCCTCGCCATTAACGTTGTCATCACAACATGACTGAACTTTCCTCTTTATGTATCGTTTCTCTACTTTATTCCCTATCAGTTTATTTCTATCCTGTTTGGTCAGACTTGACACTGAAGAATAAAGAAAGCGAAATATATATTATCGAGATGAGTTTCCAAAGTCTTTTAGAATATTAATAAATAATATATACCCATATCAACCCTTCCTCAATCAGATTACATATGTTAAGTGAACATAGTTTAAAGAAAGCATTAACAATAATTTGATAGTACGCCAAACCTATTATGATTATGAATGTCAATCATGTTACACCTCCCCCTTCGCTGTCATATTTAGATCCCGTCTGTTGTTTACACTTTGTAGTGTTAAATAATCTCATATAAAAAAATGAATGTAAATTGTGTTGTTTTTCTACCTTCTTGGTTTTCAGGATAGATGATGTATCGGTCACCCAAGTATGGTTGCAGTTTGGACACTGCTTCTTGGCCGCCTTATATCTCTCATGTATGCTCTGTAGGATAGAGGCAAACGGTGTGATGCCTATTCCTGCCCCGATGAGTACGGCATGTTCAGCCTCCATGATATGCTGCGCAGGTGCCCCATACGGACCATCTAATATAACCTGAGGGGAACATGGTGATAAATAAATCATGATTTTGCCATTCTTACGTATTTGTTACATATTTAAAGTGGCATTGAGTGTTGAGACGAAGCTTCAAGGTACTTTCTAATTTTGTGATAGTTATCATAATTAATTTGTATAAGAACTCCATCTTGTGTGACTTGATGCCCTTGAATATCTTTTCACCCTTGATCTGTTTTTGTTGTTGATGTCTTACGGTAAAAGCGGAAGTGGAATGATTGTATTTTAAAATAATCAAGCAAGGTTGAATGCCTTTTGCAAATATCAGTTGACGTTCATGATAACATCACCCATCGTTGTCCACATTCTCATCGATCTACAGTGAACATCGGTCTTAAACAAGCATTTACCATTTACTAGTTTAACCATGTTTCAAAATTTATCATTGATGATTCTTCAATTTTAACAGTGAATTATTTTGTTGGTAGGCCTGCACTTACTTCCAATCCAGTGTGAGGTGTACCGCCTAAATCCTTTGACAGATCCAACGAATGTCGGGCACCGTTCCTTCTTAACGTCACTAAACT
Source organism: Strongylocentrotus purpuratus (assembly GCF_000002235.5). Taxonomy (NCBI): domain Eukaryota; kingdom Metazoa; phylum Echinodermata; class Echinoidea; order Camarodonta; family Strongylocentrotidae; genus Strongylocentrotus; species Strongylocentrotus purpuratus. The sequence goes on from NW_022145609.1 coordinate 2,501,157, forward strand.
CATCTTCCTGTTAACATCGCCGTTTGGCTTTCCACAGACGCTTCTCCTTTGCCGACCAGCTAGAGACAGTCTAACCCTCAGTGATTGTCTTTTGGTGGTATTCCCTCGAGGTGCCTCCTGTACATCAATGCTTTGGCGAGAGTTCAACGATTTCATTTTGAAACTGTTGCCATTGACCGCTAAAGTCATAGATATTTCGCCCAGCTCTTTGTGAGGCATCGGTTGGCAATCACCTTGGGAAGCAGATGGGTGATCAGCTTTACGTGGAAGACTTAATTGTGTTGGATTCACTTTCTGTGCAAGTGATTCATCATCGTTCTGACCAGTGTTATATGGTTTGCCCTCTGTTACGGTCTTGGTTCCATCTTTGTCACCGTTCGGTAATTCTGGCACGAAGCCTAAGTTGGTTGCACCTCTTGCGGTTCTCCTTCTTTTGTTGTATGTTTTTGAAGATCTACGTCCGTTATTATCAATTGGTATATCCGAGGTGGTGCTCTGCTGGCTGTTAGACTCCACGGCTGATGTACTCTTGGTAGAACTAACTTCAACGATGACCTCTAAAGGTGAGTCGTGTTCTTTGTCGATCTCGCCAAAGCCTGGTTCGTCTTCAAGAAGAGCGAGCTGACGTTCTCTGACGACATTGTAGAGTCGCTTTGTCCAGTGTCCCACACATCTTATATGAAGAGTCAAGAAATCTGCGATATAAACAATGCCATATATGGAAATGTTAGATTTGCCTATACGCCAAGCTTCGTTCAGTTGTTTGAAACAACACAAGTACGCAAGAAATTCGTATGTAAAATAGACAATGTCTTCACGGTTAAATATTAGAAGAAGAAAAAAGGTATGACAGAAGAATACAAAATAGCTAAAATGGTCCAATGGATTTGGCACAAACCCTTTAATACCACTAAATGCAATATAGATCATTCGGTGGCTCTACCATTGCAATGTACCAACTGTGTATCCTCCCCAGGCAAAAAAGAAAAACAAGAAAGGAATTAAAGACATATATAAGAGAGACAAAATTGAGTGAGAGAGAGAAGATGAAAAACCGTACCTTGTTGTTCTGGTGCGCTGCTAATGGTGAAAGGATGCCACTCATGAAATGATATGGATGGAATATTAACATGGATATATTCTCCTGCGTGGAACCTGAAATTAGCGGGACGCTGGATAACAAGATGTACAACCTGTAAAGAAATCGTCAGGAAACGAGACCGTTTGAATTTAAAAGTCTTTAAATCTATATATCTAAATCTATGAATCTTTAAATTAAGTATACTATTGTTTTCTTTCTCTACCTGACGGCAAGAATCAAGTATCAATCTCAAATTCTTCTTGAATCCCTGAGACACAATGAGTTGTAGCACAGGCAGGGGCGGCGATTTCTTTTCATGACCGGGGGACGAAATGCGAGGGACCAGTGGCGTAATGAGCAAAAACGATTAGGGAGGAGGGGGGGGGGGGCAGAAAGAAACAAAAATCTGCATCACCACCACTCTTATAATGTTACATGATTGCCCCGCGGAACGTCTTTTACAGTGGGGGGGGGGGGGTAAAGTATTAATGATCAAATAGAGCGTAGCGAGTGGAACATACATTTGCGTGGGGTCCAGGGACAAAGCCCCAGCGGGAGTCAAGGGGTGGAGCCCCAGGAAGCTCAGGTTATTTAAAGGTATTAAAATACGAACAGATGAACAACCAGGGGCCCGCCTAAGAGCCCTTGGTTGGGTCCAGGGAGCAGAGCTCCTGGAAGCTGAGGGGTTTTAGATATTTAATGACGGTCTGATGAGTATCCAGGGGAGGGAGGCCCGCAAGCTCAGGGGTTTTAGGTATTTAATAACGGTCAGATGAGCGTATTTTTATCATCCCTCATTTTGTCACACTGGCAGGTCACTATTCTTTCTTTCTATTTATCTTCAACATACTTTTTCTAAAAAGTGAGGGGGTCGGGGGCGGCTCGAGCCCCCTGAGCCGGGCCCTAAAATATAGGCTTCTTAATAAGCATAGTTTTAGCCTGACTGTAAATTAGGGGATTTGTCATTTTCCAATAAACGCATTACGAAAGTATAATTTACAAAAGTGAGAAAAAATCCAGGAAAATCATGTAATTTCACTCAGCAACATTTGTATATCACTGGTATCGAATGAGAAATAAACCACGTTTGAATTTATGGGGGGGCAACTGCCCCTAAGCCCACCATCAGTACGCTAATGCGAGGGACGAGGGAGCATAGTCAATGAGAGAGGCGAAGGTGACGGCAGTGACAATCTCCTTACTGGTTTTTGAAGTTTTGTTGTCTTAAAAAAAATAACATTCTCTAGCAAACTAGGGTATAAAACCAAGCAATATCCCCTTTTTCACACTTCACTTTTACTTTGCAGGTAAGTAGTATGCAGTCCGAATATCAATTTAGTAGGAAGATTTTAGTAAGTAGGGAGCTAGGGCATGGATGGGATTTATATTTCCCACTCTAGACCTCTGTCATATACATATTTATATCGCTATGGGAGTTGAAATGGCAAATATCAGCCTGGCAAATATAAAGATTTACGTTGTAGTGACTCCATACTGAAAAGAGCAAGCGGAATATTCATTTATATAGCACTGATCCATTTCTATAACTCTTAATCTTGTAGACATACAGTGTAAACAGTGCTTACGTGATACCGACAGAATACAGATTTTCTACAATATTTACTTGTATATTTTAAAGGATATTATGCGAGGGAGGTTAGCGACCGAGCGAGATGATTTTGCATTTTTATTAGTCTAAACGCTGCACTCTTGGGCCCTCCATAGCCTAAAAGTGTGTTGCAGTCTTTAGTCAGTATTTGCTAAAAAATTATTTTGTGCACTTTTTCAAATTTTCAGGGGGGGGACGTATCCCCCGCCCCCACCCTGGATCGCTGCCCCTGACCACAGGCGTACTGGTGGAGGTGCTTGGGGGCTACTACCCCCTCAACTTCAAGTTTCATGACCAAGAAAAAAAATTGAAAGGAAAATGAGAAACGAATGAAGAAAAAGAAATAAAGAAAGAAGGAAAAAGAGAAAGGAAAAAAGGAAAGAAAAGGAGGAAAGAAAAATATTGCATCGATATCTTGTTTTTTTTAATACAGCTGTTATTTTCTTCCGTAATAAGTCTATTGGTGCCATCAATGATATAACACGTTTAGGTTCTGAGGTACTCATTAATGCAAGTTTTCACTTCTTAAAAGGTGGATAATCGTCAGTTTCTCGGAGTTGTCTCCCGAAAACGGTGGGAAAATATCTAAATGACGATTGAACCCTGCCTATCATCAATGGAGAGATTGAAGGAGTGATAATTGCCTATATGATCAAAGTGCCTTAAATTGAAAGTTTCAAACTACAAGAAGTAAACAACAAATTCTCGCTCGGTTGCTACATGACCTCACAAAATGCTCGACTTCAGGAAACTTAATTTTCCGTAATATTGCAAATTTTCTGTAATATTGCCATTTGCCACAATATGGCTGGGTTGTTAGCAATTCATGAGATATACTTACATTAGCAGGTAACACGTATCCTTTCTGAATGTAGACTTTACCAAATCGTGCTCGTCTGAAGAATCCAAAACGTAGAAGGCGTTCTGCAAGGTAGATTATGCCTGGTGCGATAAACCATATCCAGAAGTATTTAGAATGTATGATAATCAAGCACCAGAAAACAATACACAACTGATGTGTCCAGTAAAACACCTAGGAAACAAAACAAAAACGAAAAAAAGACCCGAGGGTCAATTACTCATTATTTCTTCATTGGTTAACAAAGGTTGAATATGGATTAGTTATTTAATAAATGCCCACATGGAGGCCATATGAGCTACGAACTGTCAGTGGTAGTAACGACCTTTTTGCGGGTATAGCCGACTTGAATATTATATAGCTAATGTATTTCAGTAGTCAGAACTCTGAATTTAGAATAATGGACAGCAAATAAATTTAAAACATTGGCGGCGTATTGTGTTTTCTTATCAAGCGTTGCTATTTGTATTCTGGCAGCTATTTGAAGTCAATGTAAGAACTAAGGAATTTCAAAACGGAAATCAGAAACGTCACATTGATTGGTGACAATTATTGGCAAATACATAGAACTGACTTTGACTAGAGACAATCAAAATCAATTTATTGTCTAAGGAATAAAAGGTTGAGCTAAAAGAAGATTAAAAGCTCACTTTGAAGTATCCGTTCCTCCTGATAAAGGGTAATGAGCAGATCGTCATAATGATGAGTACGATGATGATCAAAATACCAGTGATGATACAAGAACCTTCAACAAGGCCAAGACCGGGAAAAGGTCGGACCAGGACATTACGAATCCATGCAGCTGTTGTGCCATTTACATTCTCTACCTGGTAGATCAATCCTATTTATGAAGGAAAAAAAACATTATACTTTAAAATTACAAGGAGGGTATTCACGAGCAACTCTTTATAAAGCAGGTTATCGTTTTTGTTTTCCCATCTTATTTTTGAACAAGATCGTTTAGTATATTGGCTCTGATCTACGTCCAATCGGTCCCATTGGTTCAGTGGTATCATAAAACCCTTACCGTAACCCTACGTCAACACTAATTCTAATTCTAACACAGGCTGCCCCTACCAAGTTTTCAGACAATGAGACACAATAATGTCAAAAATCATGAGTTGGTTTATGGTTTATCAACATATTGCCTTAAGGCTGAATTAAATTCAGTTTACAAGATAGAAACAAATTCAACTTGCAAATCAATGTTGTAACAATTATCATACAATGTGAGAACATTAAACAATAAAACAATACGGCAAGATAATGAAAGTTTATTTCAGTTTTCTTCATTCAATTTCTACTATAAAAAGTTTGCTTTATTTATAAAGGAATTCGTGACTGTCTCACCGATATTTGCAATATGACCGGCTGTATGGATAACAGACAAGATGATGATGAAGATGGCAACAATCTTGTGGATTATGACATGCTGATCGAGAGGGAGTACCGACATCAGGAACGTATTACGTAATATCGTCAGCAGCTTCCGAAGCATCAGGACCAGGACAAAACAACATTCGAAACTAAGACAGCGACCTGTAGTGTGATGTTAGCAAAATTATAGATAAGTATTGCTTCGTTTACAACATGGTAATCAGGCAGTATTTCCAGTGCAGCAAGTCAAGTGAGATAAATAAAGACTCGTTCAAAAATGACTCGGAAAAACCGCGTCATTGTTTGTTTTTTGTTTTTTTAATGACGGCCTAAATGCATTTCATATTTCTGTATTTTATAGTATACAGATTGCTCCCCAAATACGCGGAACTCCTTGTTTCGCTTAGTTGCAATTCATTTACACATAAAAGAACCGCGGCGGCTTTTTTTTTTTTTACCGCGCCGTATCTGAACAAGCCTTAAGGATATGGAGAGAACGAGGAGCGCGAGAAAGACTAGTACAGAAGAGATAACTAATAAATCAGATACCTGCACTTCTGGCGATGATTATTGCCGCTGGATGCCTCTCATCATTGACGCTACGATAGCCTTCGTACGCACCCCATGCTGCCAGCCCAACGTTGATGATGACGAAGACGATCCAGAAGATGATGACGGAGAAGTTATTGCGGAGTGCATGATAGCTACAACGTGATTGACTTTTAGGTTTCTTCTTTTTAGGGTTCAGCCACTCAGCCGCACTGATAAAAGACAATCAGTTTGATTAATCATGCTTCTGTAAACTCATTGTAACTATTTAATAAGAAATCAAGTCATGAAAAGAATAAGCCAGTTCATAGATACAATCTGCGCATGGGCAGATAAAGGTCATTTGTACCAAAATGGTAAAACCCACAGAGATGAATACTGGATATGCGCTCATGAAAGTTATGTAACATTATTCATTTATGCACCAACGGTACATTCTATGGTACGCAGGTGGAAGTATTTTTTTTCAGGAGGTCAAACAAAAGGTATTCATGAAGCACATCTAGAACTTTGGCAGTTATTATTCTAAGATGCTCAAAGTGGAACTTCCCTCCCTAAAAAGGATAGGGCTCAGAAACATTCATGACTAGGCTGATGGATGGTTATCTCGGGAAAAGCGAACATTTCCATGCACTGGACACACATTTGCATTTTTATTTGAATTTGAACAATTTATTAAAGGGTTGTGTATTGTAGATAGTATTTTAGAACATTTAGCAAGTTCATTGATCTCTTTTTATATCCTACCAGAAGCTAAGATTAGATGTGATGCCAGGGTACCGCTGTAGCTGCTCAGAAAGCTCTTCAAAGCTGACCTCACCATCGCCATCGACATCAGCATCAGCGAAAAGGATTTCAGTAAGCTCCGTCAATGTTTCCTCGGGCAGGGTCAATGCACATTCATCTGTGCAAGATCGGAGTACCGTCCTGAGCTCATCAACGTCGATAAATCCGCTACCTGTTAGGATAAGGATTGAACGGAAATGTCAAAGACGTAGTTTTGTTGTTGTGAAATCATTTGTTGTATATTATATATAATAAAGAAATTACCACAATTAATTCAAACATGATTCGGCCGCTTTGTCATTTGAAAAGCTTATTTCGTTGTGTTTTTTAATTATTATTTATGCGGGGTGTTCGTTTGTACTCTACATTGTACATTGGAGGCCAAGAAGGGTTTACTCTTCTTCACTTTTATTACAAAACTTTGCTGCCATTACCATTAGGCCTAAAATAAAAACTTGTTTTATTGCCTTTTGCGACCGACCCAAAAGTCTGAAAATCTACGGTCGGCATTTAAAACAAATAAAAAAATTAAACCGTTTTTTTTTTTAATTTTTTGTATTAATGAATACAAAAATACATATTTTGTTTGACTTAGGATATAAATGCATAAAATCAAATTATTCTAAACAAACTTCACATTGCTAGCAAGTTTTACAGGTAGTTGAAAACCAACTTCGTCAGCAGGAAAGCACAGAGTGTTGTCTCAACCCAACATTGCAAACCATGGATTATTATGAGGTGAAAAAGATAGGAATGGAATGATGACTCTGAAACACATGTATTAAAGCATTACAAATTGAGAAATATCAGCCAAAGGACGGCGGGGGGAAAAAACAAGAAACATTCAAAGCTGAAAAATATCGGCCCAAAGAGGACGACAAAAAAAACAAAAAAAAAACCGACGGACCGACCCATGTCTTTATCTTGATTTTGTGATTACAAGATTATTTTCCAACCTTACCATCTACGTCATAAACCTGGAAGAGAAAGTGAAGCTTCTGTTGTTCTGTTCCATTGACAAGAAGCCGCAGAGCAACTATCAGTTCCTCCAAGCTGATACTCCCTGACTGATCCTTGTCATTGAGCTCAAAGAACCGCTCAGCAAAGAAGGACTAAATAGGCAAGACAAATTAATCAGATTCAAATTATAAATACACTTCAATACTAATCATATACAAGCTCTGCTTATTAATGCAGGCTCCTCTGTAGGGCCTGTAACTCACAAGCATAGCTTTCATCATAGTTACCTCAATATTTCACTCTTCTTTTACGTTCAAAATATTGTTAATCGTCTATAAATCATTGAGCGGTCAAGCCCCTAATTACATCAAAGAATTACTTCAACTCAAAGTCCAATCACACAGTCGTAGCCTGCGCAGTTCCACAGATAAATTACTGCTTCAGATTCCCCATGGCAAAACTAAAGTAACTCTTGGGGACCGTGCTTTTGCTATTGCCGCCCCCAAATTATGGAATAGCTTGCCAATAGAAATAAGAAGCACTCCATCTCTCAATGTTTTTAAATCCAATTTAAAAACTTATTTGTTCAACTGAGTGATCTTATTTTGTAGAATTTAGTAAAAAGGAGCTCTTAACCAGCGCAGCTGAATATATTTTGTATAAAAGCTGCGCTATATTAATCTATTATTATTATTATTATTTACGTTCTTTCTTTTAATTTAATGCTTTCAAACAAATTTGTATGAGGTATTCACTCAATAGATTTTATATTTAATTGTACTATTTTTTTAGTGCATCCATTACAAAATGTGAAATTAATGTGAATTATAATATAATAAACTGAATCTGAAACGGAAACTCCTCACATTGTTATGTTGAAAGCGTATCGATTCTCCCTCTAAACTATTAATTTAGCACATATTATGCTTCTATCTTATCCACCTCTATTGTTTTGTAACCTTCTCTTCAGCTTTTATGAACATCAACTGCTTTTGCATCAGTTCTATTTCCCCTAGTGCAAAGAAATCTAATCAATCACTATAATAATTATCATAATGAATGTCACCATTAACATCTCTCTCTCTCCCTCTCTCTCTCTCTCTCTCTTTCCCTTTCAACATAAATTTGCATCATTTAAGATTTTGAATACTGATAATGTATGACTTTTATATTGTTGGACGTCTGTAACAACGTTTAATAATAATAATAATAATAGCTCACATTTATAATGCGCCTAATACTTTGTTTCTAGGCGCGAAACATATTATTACCCCGGTCATCGAATTCAGGCTTACCCGCAACACAATGTATGCACATTTTCCACTCCCTGGGGAGCATTCCAGCTAGTCGCCATTTTACAAGCGCCACTTGCTAATCCAACCACATTATTTTTCGCATCCTACCGGGTACCCATTTAACACCTGGGTGGAGAGTGGCAAATGTAGATCAATGTCTTGCCAAAGGACATTAGTGCCGCGGCGGGACTTGAACCGCGGACCTTGTGATCCACAGTCCGGTGACATATCCCCTCGATGATCCATCCATGAACAATAACATTTCATTGATGAGTTATGATTAATGTATGAAGATGTATATACATTCTTATATGCATATGTGTATGCGAGTGTTGAGGGGGGGGGGTTGTGTCTGCATAAATCAATACTAATCAAACATATTGGCCCGAATTCACAAAGCAAGGTTTGAGCTCAGACCAAGGTTTGAGCTCAAACCTCCTTTTGTTTCGCCAAACCTCCTTTTGTTCTTTACAAACCAGGTTTGTAAAAAACGCGTAAAACGCGTCATAATTATGACGTACGAAAACCAAAGTTTGTCGACAAACCTCCTTTGTGAATTCGGGCCATTATGTCCAAAGTGGTTGATAGCTGCGTCACAAATTAAAACAAATTGATGGGTATGGTAGAAGTCATGTTACATACCTCCTTCACATTCAGTGCATTTATGAACTCGTCCAAATCAATGAGGTTATCGTCTCCTGCAACTTCGTGGAGGTGCTTCTCCAACCTCACCAGCCATTTCCCATCTTTTCCTTGCCTAAAAAAGATATGCAGATAAAATAATCTTTATGGAATAGAAGTAGTTTCTCATGTACTATTAATAAAGAGGTTGAAACATGATGAGAACATTGCTTAGTACGATCTTAAGCAAGAATCTATCTACAATATTAATGCCCCCCCCCCCCTCTCTATCTCTCTCTCTCTCTCTCTCTCTCTCTCTCTATCTCTCTCTCTCTCTCTATCTCTCTCTCTCTATCCGGGTTCATTAGACGTGTGATTGGTAGTTAAAAGTAGTTGAATCTTTGGAGACTAGAGTAGCAGGCATTTCAAGTAGTGTTGTATATAAAAAAAAAAATATACATATATACCGCTTGATATTGATGAACTTATACATAAAAAACATGTATGGTATCAATGATAACTTAACCTTAAAGCCTAAGTGACTGTAAAGGTTTTTCGTGGTGGGAAATTTTCTTTTGCTAATTTGCTAAGAGGTCTATATGAGTTTCGTTTTATGGATGTATCTTGTAACGGGCAGTAGGTTTATTAGGCTTTTAAAAATAATAGTTGTACACCTACCTTCCTGTCATAGCGTATCGGCTGATACTGTGCGATTCAGAATACGTGTTGTCACCAAGTGGCTCGTTACACACCGAACCCCAATATGTTTCTGTAAGAAAGAAAAAATCAGAATATATAAACGCGAGTTTGAATGCATATTTTGTGAGCGCGAGAAATAGATAGCTGAATAAGATTTAGGCCTGCATCATGGCATGTATGATTGTGTTTGTCAGGAAGCTGTCACTAACACTGGCATAACATTCAAGTTAAGCTTCTCAGTCTCAAAATGTTAGTTTATTGATTTATTTGGATATATCTATGGCTTATACCTGTTTTGTTCCGTTTTGGGGTTTACAGGAGACTTCCCATTGTACGATTGTTATCTGTTTATTTGTTCATATCTTGACACGGTCATGACAATGAAATGCATACCAGGTCGCATATCCATACACTCATCAACTGACGATCAATCTTGTTTACTTGAAACCGTACTTTTGCTGTAATTGACCCTTTTCTTCTCTTTGTGCGTGAACTTAAAGGTATTACAAAGTTTTGAAAAATGGGTGGATAGTGATTCTTTACAATTTTGATATATTTGGATGCCCCTTTTTTTTTTTTTTAAAGCACTAGAAATGTTAACCCCTAAAAAACTTCTGCTTTCGAGAAAAATTGAATATAAAGATTTACCGGTGCTCCCGGTAAATTTTGATAAATTTCAAATAGCTCATACGGCCGTACTATGCCGGTAGCTGCGACCATGGCAATCTCAGAATATGTAGTTGTGGTATATAATTGGCGAACGGGAATAGCTAATCGGACGAAATTAGTCAAGAAACATTGTTTTATAGCTTAATTAATATCTTGACCTTGAGAGGGAGCTATACAACGTAAATTGATTATTATTTATAATTGCATAACTTAAGACTCGATTTTGACCGCGACGAAGATCACTGAATACTGTAGGATCGCATATGCTTCCAATATGTTCATTTAAACCAAATTCATGACCCCATACCAAAACTTTGTATTACCTTTAACCCAAAAAAATATTATAGCCACAGTCACTGCTGATACAAGGAAATCAGGTAGCGCTGATGTGGTTATTGTCAAGATTTTACGCTTGAAGGAACGTTGTCTATCTTTGCAATATCATAAATATTGCTGGCACAAAATTTAAATGCTTATCAGGTGTCGAATACATGGGCTTCGTTAAATATCAAAATCGATTTCAGTCGATCCCTAACCCTTAAACACACGCACATCCTTTTCGGGCCATATGACAGGCTATACATGCCATAATTCGTATAACTATACAACTATACAGCCATCGAATAGACGTATAGTTTAAACCGATTGCATTCTTCGAATTGATGTATAGTTTTATCAAAGCAGAACGTATGAAATGATCAACGGGACCATTCAACTAAACATCCTTAAAATGGACGTTTGATTTTTATCCAACTCGGGGCTGCCTAGGTCACATTTAACCCGGACGTCGGGCGATGTACCCGATCTTTGGGCATCGAGCGATTTGTAGAGATCGGGGAGAAATAAGGCGACGGATTTGATATCGATGACTATGGAGGAATCGCTGGGTAACCCTAAGATAAGCGGCGGGCAATCGGCAGAAATGCAGTCAATTTTTGGAGTAAACATCGGACGGTGTATTGCCGACACCCTTCCGATGTCCCACCGATTACTCCGCGGTGATCGGCGGGACGCCGGCCGATATGTACACATTGGGCGGACATCGGGCGGTCATCAGTCAGACATCCGCCAATGTCCGCTGGACCTCCTAGGGTAATTGGCCGATCATCGTAGGGTGTTAACGTTCGGCCCCCCAGTATAAAATCCGCTCGTTTGTGCAACTTTCATCAGGACAGCTACGAATATCATACAAGTCACACAAGTTTGTAGCGTGCACAGGCACCAGAGCCGGTTGGGAAACACAGTGCCCCCAAACCTTTTCACTGAGGACCCATGCTCGTTTTTACATAGGAAAAGTGCCTCCTTTTACTTCAAGTAAGGCCAAAAAATGCCCTGAACTAATAGTGAACTCGTCGCCGTTTAAATGTGACCTAAGAAGTCGCTGCGAGATAAACGCCGGCGGGCGGCTTTATCAGGAATTTGCCGTGAACAACCTTTACTTCTAGTACACAAAGGAATTGTATGCATGCAGACACTATTGTGATTATCCAATGGTTTTGCCTGCGGGTTCGATTATAATTTGTATGCATACATAGAAACCATTTAGTCCCATTGGTTCATAATTAATTCTGTTTTCTTTATACAAGGTAGTCTCTTCAGTACATAAAAACTGAAGTGCAAGAGAGCCACCCCCTAATAGTGAACTCGTCGCCGTTTAAATGTGACCTAAGAAGTCGCTGCGAGATAAACGCCGGCGGGCGGCTTTATCAGGAATTTGCCGTGAACAACCTTTACTTCTAGTACACAAAGGAATTGTATGCATGCAGACACTATTGTGATTATCCAATGGTTTTGCCTGCGGGTTCGATTATAATTTGTATGCATACATAGAAACCATTTAGTCCCATTGGTTCATAATTAATTCTGTTTTCTTTATACAAGGTAGTCTCTTCAGTACATAAAAACTGAAGTGCAAGAGAGCCACCCCCGCCCCCGGCCCCATCCCCCAACAATCCCTTCGTCATGTTTGTCATAGCCATCAGTAGGGACTTTTAGATTGAGTGGATGAGAACACAACGAACGCCGACTGATCATGCGTGTCAACGTACTCAACTGCCCATGGTGACTGCAATTAGAAATCTTAGACTCACTCGATGATATACATGCATGCATAAATAACACTATGAATATGACGGACAAAGAAAGAGGACAAAATATACAGTTCCTCATCTACCCTTAACAATTGCTGTGGTAGACAAAAGAACATCCCTCCACTGCTATTATGTAAAAATATGTAGAACAGGTGAATATGCATGTGACACCTGTTCTACACATTTTTACATGATAGCAGAGAAGGGATGTTCCTTTGTCTACCTGAGGAACTGTATATTTTGTCTTCTTTCTTTGTCCGTCATATTCATAGTGTAAAGCTACAGTCCCATATACGTCCCGGACCGTCCCGGACCATCCCGGATCCCATCCGGGGTGATCCGGGATTCGGTCCGTGTTGACACCGTGTTGGCACCGGGGTGGTCCTGGATGGTCCTGGATGGTCCTGGATGGTCCTGGGCGGTCCGGGAGTCGACCCCGGATGTTTTTGACGGTCAAAAACTGCCGGGGTGGTCCGGGACGGTCCGGGACAATAGTTTGATCCGGGTGATCCGTGTAGCCACCGTGCTGGGTCCGGGGTCATCCGTAGTGGCGCCGGGGCGGTCCGTGTTGATCCGTGGCAGTCCGGGAGTGAGTTATTGACCGCCCAGGACCATCCAGGACCATCCAGGACCATCCAGGACCATCCAGGACCACCCCGGTGCCAACACGGTGTCAACACGGACCGAATCCCGGATCACCCCGGATGGGGTCCGGGATGGTCCGGGACGGTCCGGGACGTATATGGGACTGTAGCTTTAAAAGCATCACACTTTTTTGAACAAAACATCCCGGACCATCCCGGATCACCCCAGACCATGGTCCGGGATGGTCCGGAGTGGTCCGTGCTCGTCCGTGCTGGTCCGGCTTTATATGGGACTGGGGCTTAAGAGTGCACGCGGGCGCACACGGCATACTAGTACCGTATTAGATTTAGGAAAATCAAGGTTGACGCATTCTCGATCGCCGACTGAGACGACGTGACGCATGCGCAGTGCCTTAAAATGACGTCACACGTTGCAGTCAAAGCTATCGACGTGCAAATCTAAAATTCCCTATGATGGCCTACGATTCACGATCGAATTCGATTGAATTTATTGAACCATTATATAGCGTGTGTGTGTCGGCCTGTGCGTGACTCGGCTCTTTTTTTTGTTGGAGATATTATTCATTCCGTGCACAAAATATTAAATTGTTTTAAATGAGTAATAAATTACAACAGTTTACTGTATATAGTTATTATATGTTTCTGTGATAGTGAATAAATATACGTATATATGCTTTGTTAAGTATTGGTAATAGTTTGAGATGTATAATGTGCGTGTATTGAATGCATGTACTCGTTATGTTATGTATTGTAATTTGAAATAAGTTGTATGATGTGCATAATGGACACATGTACTGTATGTACATTGTAATTTGAAATAAGTTGTATGATGTACATGTATTGAATGAATACATTAAAGACTACTACAAAACAAATATACATGTTAATATCAAAACATACAAAAGAAAAAGAAAATGCAAAAGAATACAAAGCAAATGGTCAGGGCCACAAAAGAGCGAATTGCTTATGAATAGGTCCCTCACATGAAACAAATTAATTCAGTCACCATACCCACAAACACACACACACCACATAAAAATACTGCATACACACAAACCTACACGAAAGTGTTTGTACAAAGCAATCAACTTTAAAAAGATGTGTTTTATACTTCACACAATATTGTTACAAATTTACAAATAGGTGTTTTCTATTGTCAGAATGCTTGAATTTTTATATCTTTACCAAACAATCGTTATGTAGAGTACCCCCTTCTTCTTCGATCAGTATTTCTTCTTTATCCTATGCCCCCCCCCCCCCCCTCCCTCCACTCTTCATCTTAATCTCTCTCTCTCTCTTTCTCCCCCACTCCGCAATATTTTCTTGTAATCTTAATTCATTGAATTTTTCAGTAAGCTTTGAATAGTTTATGACGATTCATTTACTAGGTAATTACGATTGAGGGTCTATGTACGATGATGATGTATATGTACATGTATATGAAAAATCAAATCAAGTCTTGCATGGACTTTTTTTTTGTAATTATCAATTATTTGATCCATAAATAGAACGAATAAATCAGCCTCAGAACATAAACGAAATGCACAGTCGACATCAAGTCTTCTCAAAATTCCTCAACATGACGATGATGACGTAAATCAATGTTTTGATGCCACAGTCTCATTAAAGTGCAGCAGAAAATGAAATTTTAGTCCGAAATCTACTTGGTGGTACCACTCGCGGCAGGAGGGATTTGCTTTCATGGACAGAAAATAAGTTATTCTTCATCATGAAAGCAATTCTAAAGTCAAATTGGTTAAGACTTTTCAATTGGGAGCTATCAAAGTTGGGTACACTTTTTGTGACACGCCCTGTACATGAAGAATTTACCTTCTCTGAACACTTTCAAAAAACGTTACAAACATTACTTGCAAGCTTCCGAGTAATGATTGGAATGTAAGCTACACTGTTGCCCATAAAGTCGGAAAAAACGTTAGCCTTTAGTTTGGCGCTATAAAAGGCAAGATATTTATCTATTTCAGATTGGACAGCTTTCAAACCCAACAACAGAAGAAAAAAAATAATAATAATAATAAAAATAAAAAACAAGGGCTGTCCTCTTCCTCCTTGGCCTTAGAGTCTGTATGCAAGAGGTCCACGTTTTAAGAATTGGCTGTATAATTTTCAATTCTCAAGTTTGACACAGAAGCTCCCTAGGCTATCTGACGCCACTGGCAGTACGCCAGAGAGTGTTTGCCTTCCGACATGATGGACACCAAAACCCCGATATTGCTGATGTCCTAAGAATATAACAGGGTGAGGTCTGTAGAATTCTCTAACGTAATAGACAGGGGTAATTTGAGTCCCAGTAAATCTCCAGGACGACCCGAATATGTTTATATAATTTATTGGCTTTTTTTTTAAAACACCATCATGGATTTTCAGGTTTCATGACCACCATTTTACATAATGACAGTCTGCATGGATTTGTCGACCCGTAAAGCATAGGTATTGAAACAAAAACGTAACATCACTAGCATAGATGTTTCCTTATTCCAGGTTCCGGCAGCCATCCTAAATTGCAAAATGGCGGTCACTTAAGGTACGGAATCGAATATAAGGCTACTCTAATCCTTTATAATTTTTCAAAATTTTTCAAATTTCAAGAATTTCCGGGTCTCCGTCGAATTATTCGTATTGCTTTGATATTGAATAAGATCAACATTTTAAAAAGTACGGATAAACAAAATGTGGGGGAGAGACAGATAATTTCCAACAATTCCCCCTTAGATCAGATATAGACCTAAAACAAGCCTCATTTTCTTCAATATAAATTTAAGGAGTAGGTTGTCCGAGTCTGAAACAAAATTGAATAATGTTTCAGTCGTGCCGGCTTTCCAGCGATCGATCGTACATTGTTATACTTAAGTTGAATTGTACGATTTACTTTTAGAATTTTTGGGTCAATGGCATCCCATTTTCCCATAAAACGTTAGTGGAAAACTCGTAATGAAAATCAGGTCCTGTTACCGGACAGAGTTGTACAGGAAAATTGTTGCGACATTTTCATGTTCATAGACAGTGCATAATAAAATGAATTTAGACAAAATATTACCATAATATTATAATGCTTTAATGCTGTATTTTACAGGATATTAAATGACAGAAGTGCTGTATTGTTGTCAAATGTTTTAATAAATGACCTACAATTTGATATTACTACTGCTAAAACAGACGTACACGTAACATATATATCCCCATTGTAACAAAATAGAAAAACATAGTTGCTCACTTCCACTGATGAATCATTAAAATTTGGCGGCCATTTTTGACACTAACTTGGGTTAATCTTCCAGGTTTCCTGCCTACTTTAAAGGGACTTGGTAACATTGTTCAGATGAAAGTAAATGTTGCTAAGGTAGTGACTTCAATGCTAGATATAAAATTAAAGATAATTTGAAAGTTTGAGTAAGATAGACCATTATTAATGATAACAATTGGTAAAAACTGTTCTGATCAATTCCTTAATTATTCTAACTATATTATTACAACGTAATTACATTTTAAGTGAATGTAAATCATCATAATTAAAGCAATGAATTGGCTCTATACACCATTCCAGACATTTAAGTGTTGAAAGATTTTTAAAAGCCTGTCTTATGTCTTATTTTCATGGAAAAATGGTTGGGAGAATTTACTGTAAGAGGTTGTTGCACAGTGACGCCTTAAAAGAAAACCATAAATATCTTTGAGAATTTGTTCGGAACTGTTGGCATTTTAGAGGGTTAGTACAGTAGAAGAAATATAATGAGTAACATTCCTTACACAAATTACGCAGTATTTTTTGTATTAACCTTCAAAAATGTTTGTAGACAAACCTATGTTTATGTGCGTCATAATTATATGACGCGTTTCAGACAAAGGTTTGTCTAAACCTTGGTCTGAAACGCATCGAAACGCGTCATATGAAGCACATAAACCTAGATTTGTCGACAAACCTCCTTTGTAAATTCGGGCCAAAACCTCCATGGGTGCGATGTGACCTGTGAACGTTGGCTCCACCTATTTTCTGTTTTGCTCAAAAACTATCCACAAAAAAGGACTATGTATGCCCTTTTGTGAAGCGACCTATCAATATTAATGTTCAGATATCAGTCCCTTTTTGGATTGCCCTCCTCCCGCCCCCCCCCCCCCCAAGAAAAAATATTATCACATTGTTACATGTGTGCTCAATACATATTGATGTGTCAACCTAACGAGAGTGGTGTTTTCATAATGATTATTCACATTTGTTAAATTTATATTTATATGGAAGACTGTTTAAAAAACTTGCTTGCTGTCAATAGTGTATACATTTTTTATATATTTCAAATGTCTAGTCCGGTTAGAAATAGCACGTAATGATTTCATTATTTGCCACGTACTTCACATTGATTTATCTCATCGATAAGCCAAACTATTTGCTTTAGTATCATATATCAAATATAACAGTAATGACAAGTATGGTTTTCCCGGAAAATTGCATTATACAATGTATATTCATCGTTATGGAAAATGTTGTATAATATACAAAAATGGGCATTAACATTTTCCAGACCAATGATTTAATTACGTTTAATATTGAAGCTGTTGCCCTTTGTATATACATGAACTTGAAATAATAAGTAGCCTTGAAAGTGTCGCAATAAATCATGTGTGAGTGAGCTTAAAGTTTAATGGTGTAGGTTGGTTTGATACTGTATAGCCTTTCCTCTGTTTTTGTTGTTTGTTTTATTTCCGAAAATCATCATAAAAAACAATAACACAATATAACAAAATCAAAGACTTATATAACAATGATAGAATGATAAAACGGTTGGATAGTCCATTTCAGAGCCATTAACCTAATGGCTCTGTTCTTCCATGGAGTCCAATAAATATATATAATGATACTATAATAAGCAATGATATAACAAAATAGTAAGTCGTAATTAAAAATATTTAAAAAACAACAACAACATTGTACTTGTACTTAACTTAACTAAATCAAATTAAATTAAATTAAACAAAAACACTAACAAAAAGTATTAAAATCTATTCAAATATCCCCTACCATCCCTAATGTAATAACATACGACCCCACCCTTATCACCCACCCTGCTAACAATTAACTTAATTAATTCGTTTTAAAATACTCTACACATTATCTAATTTAGTCTGTTATTAAATTGGTTATGTTTATGGCAAAAGCCAATGGGATTGCGAAATTTAAATATCAAAATAATTGAAGTATTTTTGAACATGTTTATTAAACAAATTTAGTGTGCCTAACTGACGGAGCTTAATAGGTAGTTCATTGTATAACACGGATCCCCGATATAAGAATGTACGTTTACACTGATTGGTTCTTGGTTTCGGAAGCATTAAATTGTCATTATATCTTAGCCCGTAACACTTTTCGTTAAATACAAATTTATCAGTCATATATTTAGGTGCTAGCTCATGAAATGTTTTAAACAGTAACGAACACATATGTCTCCGACGTCGAGATTTTAGGGTTTCCCAATCCAAGGTATCGTGAATCTGCTGAATAGATATATGTTCACCAGGTTTAACCTGAAGAATAATTCTTCCTGCTCGATTCTGAAGTTTCTGAAGTTGATCAAAATGATTATTATTTGCAGTTTGCCAAACAGTATCTGCATAGTCAAAGTGAGGCATAATTACAGATGTATAAATTAGTTTCAGATTTGACTCATTAATAAAATACCTCAATCTCCTCAAGAAACCAATCATTTTCCCAATTTTTTTGTTCAATTGCTCTATATGAATATTCCACTTAAGTTCACAATCTACATTTACTCCAAGATATTTGAAACATTTTACTTGAATTAGCTTAGTGGCATTTATCTCTAAATTGAGAATATCATGCTTAGAAAGCATAAACTTTGTCCCTAAAAGCATGCATACTGTTTTACTGGAGTTCACAGAGAGTCTATTTGCATTCATCCAAGATTGTAGATGTCCTAGCTCTTCGTTTAACACTGATTGAATCACATCTACATCTTTGTGGGAATAATACATAACCGTGTCGTCGGCATCTAATTTTTTCTTTGAATTATATTGCACATTGATCAAATTGGCACTTTCTCCATTAAAAGGTAAATGCTGCATCATACACTGTGGACATTCCCAATCCAAGAACACTTCCGTGTCATCATCATATAATTGTACAGGTACCCTAGCACATGATATGTGGATCCAACTTTTACATTGTGTACATAAAAGGCCCTTTTGGTTTGATTTTACAGACTTTCTACACAACCCACATGGAAACTTTCTTAACATTACAATCCTGCTTAAAATCTAGCTTGAAAAGCTAAAGCTAAATATTCAAAGCAAACAACAACAAAATAACACAAACATTAAAGTTATACATTAAAATAACAAATATAAACAAAATGCGAGCTTGTTGTTCGTTAAATCGATACACCTCCCAGGATGACGTATAAAATATATCACTAGCTAACATCGTTAGATGTTAGAGATGTACATCAAATCATCATTTTACAATTTTTTCAAATCTTCGACAGACGTGATTAGCTTTTTAGCGGTTTTTCCATTACTTGCTGGTATGGCTACGAAGATTCGTCCGTCTTGTGACCAAGCTGCAGTGGCTTTATTTGCTTCCCTGGCTGCCCTCAATATCTTGTAGTTCGAAAAAGTAAGATCTTCCGCTATTGAGATTCCAGAATTTTTCAGTTTCCGTCTTGCTCTCAACACGGCCTGGCGAGCGCGGTACGTTGCAAACTTGACGAGGATCGGGCGATGACGAGACTGAGAATTTATCGGCAATGATTCGGACGAAATCAACGACGATGATCCTTTCACATGTTGTGATGAGTTCCGTTTTGGTCTCTCCATTGGGCCCGTCCGATGACTTCTATCAAGATCGTTACTACTGATGTCCACTCCTAGTTTATCTTTAGCAATACCAAGTATGATGCTATCTGTGCTTTCCCCTTCTGCTTCAGGGCAGCCAAAAATACGAATTGAGTTTCGTCTTGAATATTGCTCGGCTTCCTGGGCTTTGTTTTGTAGGTTTCGAATCTCTTCACTCTGCTCTGATAATTTCTTCTCCATAGCAACCAATTTTGATGAATTCAAATCCTTTTCTATTTCAAGAGTGACGATTCGCGATTCATACAAATCTAGTTGATGCGAAACTTTTTCAAGTTCTTTTTTTATATCTTTCAATCCGTCTCCTACAGCTTCCTTTACAGCTTTTTTCACCGCATCTAAAAAATCCTCATGTTGTATGATATCTTTGAAAGAGACATTCACTTGAGGGGTTTCAGCTGAATGAGACTGCCTCGTTTGCCTCGTAGAAATAGAGGAATGTTGCGACTTAGACATCGTGATCATGCACACAACGAAAACTCTGTAGAATACGGTATACAATCAATTCTGAACAATAGCACCTTGTTAAATCCGGAACGCAATCAAGACGGAACGCAATCAAGTGTGAACGTACTCGAGTGTGAACAATAGTACATTATTGTTGTATGCTGACTATATAGGAGTATATGTACGTATAAGCTTACATGAACTGCAAAATCGCCGGAGCTGGCCCGTTGGGGGAAAGGCTACATTCCGTATGACCAAACTAAGACAGACGTCCAAACATAATGATCGCTAAATTGATGATTTGAATCACAATTTCGGCATCCCGAGAGTCAAAAGTTGGTGAACTTGATGAATATCACATGCTTCCAACAAATTGAGATTTATAAGCTGTCCAAATTTATCGATAATGCAAAAAACTCTTGAAGTCTAGCATGACCTTTTTTCGTGCTTTCGTGCTATATGATCATTTTTTTAATGTTTTTAATGATATATATTTCCAATCAAATCAAACTGAGTGATGTTATCGTACAACTTAACAATATCAATCTTCTGTTCTCCTAAATAGCCTGGGAAATTTGAAAATTGCATTACAATGGGAATTCATTGTCAGTGAAAATGTAATACAATACACAACAATGGGCAAATAATTGTTTCCAGACCAGAAGAACTTACATTTTATATTGAAACTGTTGCCGTTGTATATACATTAGGCGCAGATCCAGGATTTCTTAGGGGGGAGGCCAAATATTGGTTCGTAATGGTGACCAGCAGTGACGTAATTGGGGGTGGGTGGGTGCAGGGAGGGGCGAGTTTCCCCCTCCCTCCTCCGCGAAACGCGGAAGCTTTGACATTTCAATAAATTATTAGAGAAAGAAGACGATTTGTTGTACCGTTATCGACTCTTAATCTTTGTCTAAATTCAGTTTTTTTCCTAAGTTCTCTTCCTTCCTTTTGCCCACCCCCCCCCCCCGATCCACAAGTTGTTGGCGGGAAAATTGCAACTGATATCCCCTTTTTTTCTTTTCTTCTTCCTCTTTTTTTTCCTTCCCTGTATCTCCTCTTTTCCATTTTTCTTTCCCTTTCCTTCCTTCTCTTTTATTTTTTGATGGGAGGGGGGGGGGGCAACAGCCTGGGAGGCAAGTCCTTTTGCCCTCCCCCCGATCTACTTCTTCCCTCATTTCTTTTCTTCTTCCTCTTCTTTTTTCCCTTTCTCTCCTCTTTCCCTTTCCCTTCGTTCCTTCTCTCTCTCTTTTTTTTTTTTTTTTTTTTTTTTTGCGGGGGGGGGGGAGGGCCAAGGCCCGCTTGCCCCCTCCCCCTGGATCCGCGCCTGGCACAGTGACGCCTTCAAAGAAAACCATAAATATCTTTGTGGTTTGAGAATTTGTTCGGAACTGTTGGCATTTTAGAGGGTTAGTACGGTAGAAGAAATATAATGAGTAACATTCCTTACACAAATTACGCAGTTTTTTTTATTAACCTTCAACAATGTTACCGGGTCACTTTAACACATATCAGTTAGATGTAGTCGGAATATATTTTTAACCCTCAAACCCTGATTCCTGGCCAAAATTAGGTGTTGGCAGCCATTTTGAATTAATCAATGACAGCCATCTTGGATACAATTTTCCATAAAATGCTACATTTTATACTTCATATTTCGTGCATCAATGAATATTATATTTAGCGTAATTTTAAATTGGAAGCCACCTAGGATATCCAGGTTTCGATCCTTACCACCATAGCAAATTTTAAACAGTCTAAATGGATTTGTCGACCTTGGAAACTTTTCTTTTTTTTCTTGATGTTAATGCGCCAATCTCAATTGTGTTCTTTTGTATTTACAATACACTTGCCCACATGCCACTAGGCCTTTTTAGGTGGGCCTCGAAAACCATTTTTATTGTAGAACACAATTTCATTTACTTCCAATATTCATTTTAACCAATGTTTTTTTATGTATTACTTTATTATGCTATGCAACTTTGTACTTTTTGTGAACCCCCAAGTTTAGATATATATATATATATATATATATGTGCTATATGTATACATGTAATATCTGTTTTAATCATGGTTTGTGAAATAAAGACGAAAATGAAATGAATCCCCTATGAAATACAGTTTATTTGAAATAAAGTTATGGACATAATTTGCATCTTATTTACTCTTTATTGATACATCTTGAAATCTGATAAATGCAGTATTTATGCATATAGCAACATGTAAAAAGAAAATTGTCACTAACCAATTGAAATAACTTTCATAATGATTTTTAGGCTAGTCAGGAAGATTTCTTCCATGTAAAAATTCATATAAAAATTACGTAAATTTCTGTAACAGTAACTCACCATTCGACAGAGGTGTCTATTCAGTACACTCTTCCTCTTCCGGGTTAGAAATGTAAATAAACAGACGTAAAATATTTCCGGACTTTGTGAGATATTTTATGCCCTCATTTTTATTAGATTTCATTACGATTCACCCTATGGTTTTGTATGAAGTTATCTGTCGCCAATATTGATTTAAGCAGGTTTAACCTGATTCGTTTCAGTGAATTTTATGAGTCTGGCTCTTTTTTTGTTGGAGATATTGTTCATATCGTGCGCAACAAATTATATTGTTATAAATGAGTAATAAATTACAACAGTTTACTGTATATAATTATGATATGTTTCTGTGATAGTGAGTTACTATACGTATATATGCTTTGTTATGCATTTGTAATAGTTTGAGATGAAAAATAGAAAAGTTGCGATTTATTATTGTATATTTCATTTATGTTAAAGTAATGTAACTCCAATATCTTGTAATATTTTGAAAATGTATGTATCTGTTTTCATTCTGTTATCATTTCTTGTGCATTGAATGAACAATAAAATAACTTTCGAAACAATGGGGCCGTACACCGGGAAAGGGTTTATTACGATAAGATTTATTTATTCAAAATAATTGAGTTGTGGATATTGTGTACTCTATATGTTATGTATTGCAATTTGAAATAAGTTGTATGATGTGCGTGTATTGAATGCATGTTCTCTTATGCATTGTAATTTGAAATAAGTTGTATGATGTGCATGTATTGGATACATGTACTCAGGCGCGTACGCAGGGGGGGGGGGTTTGGGGGGTTAAACCCCCCCCCCCTTTGGAAATTTTGTGTGTGTAAACCCCCCTAAAAATAACCTAAAACCCCCCCCCCCCCCCCCCCCCCCCCCCCCCCCCCCCCCCCCTTTTGGATTTTTTTTTTTTTTTTTTTTTTTTTTTTTAATTATTAAAAAAAAAAAAAAAAAAAAAAAAATTATTCCCATGGCCGACCTAAAAAAGGTGACCTTACCCCCCCCCCAACGGAGCAAAATGTCAAATTTCCAAATTTCGAGACCAAAAAAAAAAAAAAAAATGTCCTCTTAACCCCCCCCCCCCCCCCCCCCCCCCCCCCCCCCCCCCCCCCCCCCCCCCCCCCCGCTTATTCAGCGGTCGGCTGAGTCGTTGCGATTTTTTTGGGACCAAAAAAAAAAAAAAATGTGTCCTCTTACCCCCCCCGAAATTTTCGGACCGATTTATAAATGTTAAAACCCCCCCCCTTGAAAAATCCTGCGTACGCGCCTGCATGTACTCTATAAACATTGCAATTTGAAGTAAGTCGTGTGATGTACATGTATTGAATGAATAAAAAAAAACACGACAGAACAAAACAAATATACATGTAAAAATCAAAACATACAAAAGAAAAATAAAATGCAAAAAGAATACAAAGCAAATGGTCAGGGCCACAACAGAGCGAATTGCCTAAATAGGGCACTCACACATGGGCGTACGCAGGGGGAGGGGGGTTGGGGGTTCAAACCCCCCCCCCCCCGTTTGGTATTTTAATGTATGTAAACCCCCCCTAAAAAAACCGAAACCCCCCCCCCCCCCCTTTGGCTTTTTATAAAAATTATACCCACGGCTAACCTAAATAAGGTGACCTTACCCCCCCCCCAACGAAAAAAAATGTCAAATTTTGAAATTTTGAGACCAAAAAAAAAAAAAAAGTGTCCGCTTACCCCCCCCCCCCCCCCCCCCCCCCCCCCCCCCCCCCCCCCCCCCCACTGAGCGACTTTTCGGCCGGCTGAGTCGTTGCGATTTTTTTTTTCGGCCGGCTGAGTCGTTGCGATTTTTTTTGGCCTCCAAAAAAAAAAAAAAAAAGTGTCCGCTTACCCCCCCCCCCCCACTGAGCGACTTTTCGGCCGGCTGAGTCGTTGCGATTTTTTTTTTACCTCCCCCCCCCCCCCCCCCCAAAAAAAGTGTCCGCTTACCCCCCCCCCCCCCCCCCCTTGAGGGACTTTTCGGCCGGCGCGATTTTCAAATTTTCGGGAGCAAAATATTTTAAACCCCCCCCCCTTGAAAAAATCCTGCGTACGCCCCTGCACTCACATGTAACAAATTAAATGAAATATGATTCAGTCACCATACACACAAACACACACACACACACACACCCCACATACAAATACTACATCCACACAAACCTACACGAAAGTGTTTGTACAAAGCAATCAACTTTAAAGAGATGTGTTTTATACTTCACACAATATTGTTACAAATTTACAAATAGGTGTTTCGTATATCTTTACAAAACAATCGTTATGCATAGTACCCCCTTCTCCGATCAGTATTTCTTCTTATCCTAGGCCCTCACCCCCCCCCCCCCCCCCCCCCCTCCTCCTCTTCATCTTTATCTCTCTCTCTCTCTTTCTCCCCCACTCCGCAATATCTTCTTGTAATTCTAATTCATTGATTTTTTTTCAGTAAGTTTTGGATAGCTTATGACGATTCATTTACTAAGTAATTACGATTGAGGGTCTATGTATGATGATGATGTATATGTACATAAACATGAAAAATCAAACCAAATCAAACCTTGCATGGACTTTGCTTTGTAATTATCAATTATTTGATCCATAAATTGAATGAAAATATCAGCCTCAGAAAATAAACGAAATGCACAGTCGACATCAAGTCTTCCCAAAATTCCTTATTACGCCACTGCCCCTGGGAGGTGAGCCCCCTGGCATGTTTGCCCCCCCCCCCCCCTAATCCCAAACTGCTTCTGGCGCGCCTGCCTTAGAGTATGTATGCAAGAGGTCCACGTTTTAAGAATTGGCTGTATAATTTTCAATTCTCAAGTTTGACACAGAAGTTCCCTAGGCTATCTGACGCCACTGGCAATACGCCAGAGAGTGTTTGCCCTCCGACATGATGGACACAAAACCCCGATATTGCTGATGCCCTAGGAATATCGCAGGGTGAGGTCTGTAGAATTCTCTAACGTAATAGAGAGGGGGTAATTTGAGGCCCAGGAAATCTCTAGGACGACCCAAATATGTTTATATAATTTATTGGCTTTTTTTTTAAACACCATCATGGATTTTCAGGTTTCCTGACCACCATTATACATAATGATAGTCTGAATGGATTTGTCGACCCGTAAAGCATAGGTATTGACACAAAAACATGACATCACTAGCACAGAGGTTTCCTAATTCCAGGTTCCGGCAGCCATCCTAAATTGCAAAATGACGGTCACTTAAGGTGCGGTATCGAATATAAGGCTACTCTAATCCTGTATAATTTTTCAAAAATTTTCAAAATTCAAGAATTTCCGGGTCGCTGTAGAATTATTCGTATTGCTTTGATATTGAATAAGATCAACATTTTTAAAAGTACGGATAAACAAAACGTGGGGGAGAGACAGATAATTTCCAACAATCCACCCTTAGATCAGATATGGACCTAAAACAAGCCTCATTTTCTTCAATACACGAGTGTCAATACTGTAAATTTAAGGAGTAGATTGTCCGAGTCTGAAACAAAATTGAATAATGTTTGAGTCGTGCCGGCTTTCCAGCAATCGATTGTACACTGTTCTACTTAAGTCGAATTGTACGATTTACTTTAAGAAGTTTTGGGTCAATGGTATCCCATATTTCCAAAAAACGTTAGTGGAAAATTCGTAATGAAAATCAGGTCCTGTTACCGGACAGAGTTGTACAGGAAAATTGTTGCTACATTTTCGTGTTCATAGACAGTGCATAATAAAAATGAATTTAGACAAAATATTACCATAATATTATACTGCTTTAATGCTGTATTTTACAGGATATTAAATGACAGAAGTGCTGTATTGTTTTCAAATGTTTTAATAACACCTACAATTTGATATTACTACTGCTAAAACACACATACACCTAATAAATATATCCCCATTGTAACAAAATAGAAAAACATAGTTGCTCACTTCCACTGATGAATCATTAAAATTTGGCGGCCATTTTTGACACTAACTTGGGTTAATCTTCCAGGTTTCCTGCCTACTTTAAAGGGACTTGGTAACATTGTTCAGATGAAAGTAAATGTTGCTAAGGTAGTGACTTCATGCTAGATATACAATTAAAGATAATGTAAAAGTTTGAGTAAGAACAGACCATTATTAATGATAACAATTGGTAAAAACTGTTCTGATCATTCCTTAATTATTCTAACTATATTATTACAATGTAATTACATTTTAAGTGAATGTAAATCATCATAATTAAAGCAATGAATTGGCTCTATTCACCATTCCAGACATTTAAGTGTTGAAAGATTTCTAAAAGCCTGTCTTATGCCTTATTTTCATGGAAACATGGTAGGGAGAATTTACTGTAAGAGGGTGTTGCACAGTGACGCCTTCAAAGAAAACCATAAACATCTTTGTGGTTTGAGAATTTTTTCAGGACCGTTGGCATGTTAGAGGGTTAGTACAGTAGAAGAAATATAATAAATAACATTTCTTACAAAAATTACGCAGTTTTTTTTTATTAACCTTCAATAATGTTACCGAGTATTTTTAACACATGTCAGCTAGATCTAGTCTGAATATATTTTTAACCCTCAAACCCTGATTCCATTTTGAATTAATCAGTGACAACCATCTTGGATACAATTTTCCATAAAATGCTACTTTTTATACTTCATATTTCGTGCATCAGTGAATATTATATTTAGTGTACTTTCACATTGAAGTCCACCTAGGATTTCCAGGTTTCGATCCTTACCACCATAGCAAATTTTAAACATTAAACAGTCTAAATGGTCTCAATTGTGTTCTTTTGTATTTACAATACACTTGTCCACAGGCCACTAGGCCTTTATAGGTGGACCTCGCAAACCATTTCTATTGTAGAATTACACAAATTTCATTTACACCCAATATTTATTTCAACCAATGTTTTTTATGTATTACTTTATTATGTTATGCAACTTTGTACTTTCTGTCAACCACCAAGTTTAGATATATATGTGCTATATTTATACATGTAATATCTGTTTTAATCATGGTTTGTGAAATAAAGACGAAATTAAATGAAATGAATCCCCTAGGAAATACAGTTTATTTGAAATAAAATTATGGCATAATTTTCATCTTAATTACTCTTTATTGACATCTTGAAATCTGATAAATGCAGTATTTATGCATATATTAATATGTAAAGAGAAAATTGCCACTAAACAATTGAAATAATCTTCATGATGTTTTTAGGCTAGTCAGGCTGATTTCCTCCATGTAAAATTTCATATAAAAATTACGTAAAGTTCTGCAACAGTAACTCACCATTCGACAGAGGTGTCTATTCAGTACGCTCTTCCTCCACCAGGTTAGAAATGCAAATAAACAGACGTAAAATATTTCCGGGCTTTGTGATATATTTTATGCCCTCATTTCAATAGATTTCATTACGATTCACCCAGTGGCGGATCCAGGGGGGGGGCCCGGGGGGCCCGGGCCCCCCCCCCCCCCCTTGAGAAAAAAATCATGTAAAATCACGTGATTTTTACCTTTACCTTTACCTTTTTACCCCCACTGAGCGAATTTTGGCCGGCGCGTTTTTCAAATTTTCGGGAGCAAAAAAAAAATTGTGCTCTGTACCCCAGCCCCCCCCCCCCCCCCCCCCCCCCCACTGAGCGAATTTTCGGCCGGAGCGATTTTCAAATTTTCGGGAGCAAAAAAAAAAAAGTTGGGCCCCCTCCCCTAAGAAATCCTGGATCCGCGCCTGATTCACCCTATGGTTTTGTATGAAGTAACCTGTCGCCAATATTTGTTTAAGCAGGTTCAACCTGATTCGTTTAAGTAAATTTCATGAGTCTGACCTTAACTTTTAAAATGAGATCTTTCGTTTGGTTGAACAGCTTTAATTCTTTTTGGAGGTAAGTTTATTATGAAACAAATCAAAACTTCTTCATTTTTACAGGAAAGATCATTTACTGAACAAAATAACTGTTGACAGAGAGAGAAATGTGAGAGATAGAGGGTCAAATAGATATATATAGAGAGAGAGGGAGAGAGACGGTGAAAGAGAGGTTATAACAATAAGACGATCGTATGTCTTGAACTAGGGGATGGCCCCGCTCCCCCCCCCCGACTCAGTGTTATTTAGAGTACGCATATGCGTGTTCCCTCTTTGTGAAAACACCCCTTAAGTCCGGTGTGTAAAGTCAATTTTTTGTACTACGAGCCGGACTTTGGTTCGTGAAAAGTACCCCTTTACCGGACATTTTGGTAACATGCATGCGGTTATTCCGACCCCGGAGTGGGGGGGGGGGGGGGGTTGGCCTCGGGAACGAGAGCGTCAAAATGGATTCCTTGATTGAGTCTGATGTGCATGACCATGGCGACTTATCCATCTTATCATTTTTACACAACAAAATTAATTAGTTTTACGTAAAATGTTCACATCTGCTTCCCCTTTCATATTCTTCCCATAGAAGAAATGCTTTGTATTCAGGTCTTGTAAGGCAGGCGCGGATCCAGGGGGGGAACGAGCGGGCCTTGCCCCCCCCCCCCCCCCCCGCAAAAAAAAAAAAAAAAAAAAAAAAAAGAGAAGAAAGGAAAAGAAGGGAGAAAGGGAAAAAGGAGAAAAAAGGGAAAGAAAGAAGAGGAAGAAGAAAAGAAAAGGGGGAAGAAGGAGATCGGGGGACCGAAATGGCCTCCCAGGCTGTTAACCCCCTCCCCCCCCCCCCCCCCCAAAAAAAAAAAATAAGAGAGAAGGAAGAAAAGGAAAGAAAAAGGGAAAAGAGGAGATACTGGCGTACTGATAGGGGGGGGGGCTTGGGGGAAATCATATTCAAACGTGGTTTATTTCTAATTCCACAACGGTGGATTACAAATACTGCTGAAATGACATAATTTCCGAAATTTTTCCTCACTTTTTGGTAAATTATACGTTTGTATGTGTTTGTTAAAAATGACAAATTCCTAAATTTACAACCAGGCAAAAATATGATTCTTGAGATTCCTACATGTCAGGGCGCGAGGTACGGCGGGGATCGAGAGCCTCGAGCACCTCCCCCCCCCCCCCCCCACTTTTCTTGAAAAAGTATTTTAAAGAGAAATGAAATAGAATGAGAGCAAGAAAGTAAGAATAGTTAACTGCCAGTGTTAACAAAATAATGAGGCATCAAAATATGCTCATCTGACCGTGATTAAATGCCTAAAACCCCTAAGCTTCCGGGGCTTTGCCCCCTGGATTCCATTTAGGGCCCTACGGCGGACCCTTAGATGATCATCTGACGGTAATTAAATACCTAAAACCCCTGATTTTTTGGGGCTCCGCCCCCTGGACCCCACGCCAAATAGTGACTTGCCAGTGTCACAAAATAATAAGGTATACACAAAAATATGCTCATCTGACCTTAATTAAACGCCTAGAACCCCTGACCTCATGGGGCCAGCTCCGCCGCCTCGACCCCACCAGGGGCCCTAAGGCGGGCCCCTGAATGCTTATCTGACCGTAATTTATTGCCTTAAACCCCTGAGCTTGCGGGGTCGGACAAGGTATCAAGATGTGTTTATCTGACCACAGGCGCGGAGCCAGGGGGGGGGGCGGTTGGGGGCGGTCCCCCCAATCGGAAGAGGACGTAGGAAGAAAAAGGAGCAGACAAAGAACATATTTGATATTCAGACAAGGATTAAGAGTATAGAGAACGGTACAACGCTTCGTTTTCTTTCTCTAATAATATTACGTCAAAGCCTCGCGCAGGAGGGGAGGTGGGGGGGGGGGGGACTGAATTCAGATGAGCATTCAGAGGCAAGAACGGTAATACGAATCTTTAATGATTTAATGAAACGTAAAAGCTTCTGCGCTTCGCGCGGAAAAGGGGGGAACTGAAATCAGACGAGGAACAAGAGTCGAGAACAGTACAACGAATTGTCTTCTTTCTTTAATAGTTTAATAAAACGTCAAAGCTTCCGCGCTTCGCGCAGGAGGGGGAGGGGGGAACTGAATTTAGACAAGGATTAAGAGTCGAGAACAGTACAACGAATCGTCTTCTTTATCTAATGATTTATTGAAACGTAAAAGCTTCCGCGCTTCGCGCGGGAGGGGGGGGGGAACTGAATTCAGTCGAGGATTAAGAGTCGAGAACGGTACAACGAATCGTCTTCTTTCTTTAATTGTTTAATAAAACGTCAAAGCTTCCGCGCTTCGCGCAGGAGGGGGAGGAACTGAATTTAGACAAGAATTAAGAGTCGAGAACTGTACAACGAATCGTTTTCTTTCTCTAATGATTTAATGAAACGTAAAAGCTTCCGCGCTTCGCGCGGAGGGGGGGGGGGGAACTGAAATCAAACGAGGATAAAGGGTCGAGAACGGTACAACGAATCGTCTTCTTTCTTTAATAGTTTAATAAAACGTCAAAGCTTTCGCGCTTCGTGCGGGAAGGGGGAAACTTTCCCTCCTCCCTGCACCCACCCCCTAGGAGGTGCTCACTACCGCCCCCCCCCCCCCTAAATTAAAATCCTGCCTATATGCTTGAGAGGATAATAACCCAGGTAGCAAGGCCATGTGGGACTCACATGGGTCCCATATTCTCTAAAATGTTATCTTTATTGAGGGTGACTTGAAAAAGTTAATAACTTGGAAGGGAGGGAGTGCAACCTGCCACACACCTCAACCTCTTGGTTGCTTTGATTCATTGCCGAAAATATTTTGGCACCTATCATCCCCCCCCCCCCCCCCCCCCCCCCACAACCGAGGATACAAATCGACACCCTTGATTGTAACCATATTTTCATGTGTGTGAAACAATATGTTTTTCTTAAGTATATTTTTTGTTTCAATTTTGTTCACACTATTCAATTTCGTTGTAAATCAACCATTATGAGTTCCTGAAATTTACGTGTTGATGTTTTTAAACCGAATAAATAAATACAAATAAATAAATAAATAAATGATATGTATGTAGCTCTTTTCATTTTTTTTTGGTTCTTGGAAGCTACCCTACCGTCGTAGAATTGCGCCATGTTTAACAAAACTGTCGTTGCCGTGCTTCCGTAATGACAACTCTTACAGGGGTAAAACACGTACACCGACTTTATAAGTTTGTAGTGACTGTTAGTATTGATTGAAGTATAATTATTTATTTAGTGATTCTTTTTTTAGCTACAGTGTTTTATGCACTCACAAAGTTTATTGTACATCTAAGATCACGATTCATTGTTGGAGCTCCACCAACTAGTTCCATGATGAGTTCTCTAAACATCGAGCGGGTGAAGCAGCGGGGTTCGAGGAGCTCCCCATCTACCCCCGCGGAAGGAGCCTCGAATTCTGCTGAGCTGAGCTAAGGCCTGAGGATGAGGAGCCCGATTGGGGGGGGGGGGGGGGGGGGGAGGGTAGGTAGGGGGTAGCCTTAAGTTAGGGCTTGCCGCTTCGTCATGATTAAGTATGAAATATGATAATTGATGATCTTAGAAGCCAGACAGTCACATGATTAATTCAGATTATCAGTAGACTCTAGACTAGAGACTAGACTGTCTAGACTAGACTCTAGATCTAGGTTAGTAACAGTTAGAGTCTAGTACAGTCTACTAGTTAGGGGTGCTGGTCCGAGAATAAGGATCGTCTTCATAAACGAGGATCGTCTTCATAAACGAGGATCGTCTTCGCGAACACGGACGCGGACGGAGGCTTCCTCAAAAATAAGGATCGTCCTAATTTTTCGCAGATGTTTCATATTTTTGATCGGCGCATTAGCGATGCGAAAAACGGATTCCGCAACGATTTCTTGATGCATTTTACATTGAGTGATTAGATCTACGGTGTTTGGTGTTGGTGTGGTCTTAAGAGCTTGGAAAGGCTGCTGAACCGAGCTCCAACACCGACGGTCAGTTTAGAAGAACAATACCGATCACGCGTGCGTGCACGTTATTGCTCGCCTCAACACCAGCCTTCACAATTTTTTTTTCTTCACAATTCTTTCGTTTTTTCCTACTAATTTGTGTTCTTTATCGGATTTTATAGCACGTGAAGTAGAATATCATTTTGCATTCTATATCTTGCTTTCAGGGGATTAGATTATCTCGATCACAAGAAAGAAGGAAAAACATGAAATTTGATGTACAAAAGGCATGGAGAGTTGTCCACAGATGATGTCATCAAATTGAATACCGCCCTCTAGTGACTAGTCATTTCAAAAAGTTCTAACTTCCTTATTCCTTGCCCGATTTTGTTCAAATTTTCACTGATATTTTTCAAATATCTTAAACTTTACAATAAAAGTAACTTGTATGAAGGTTTTGGTTCCCAGTTGCTAATTACCATATTCATGAATACCTATTAATTGGCATATCCACTGATATGAACAAAATGCCATTTGTTTGGGTGTGTACATGTATGCAGTGAGGATTTTATAAATCTGTTTTGTGTGTTCCTACTATGAGTATTGTGCTGCTAATTATTTCAGAACAATATGAGGCTAAAAAGTAAAAACAAGTAAAATTATTAATAAATAGAGAATTAAAATCATATTTCCCGTTTTTCACATATTTACTGGACGCGCATCTTATTTACCGGACGGTATTTACTGGTATTTACCACTGGTAATTACCGCCACTGGTATTTACTGCCCAACCCTTGTTTAGGTGAATGTAAATGGTCACAAAGTAATAAATTGGCTCTATATACCATTCCAGACTTAAGGCCCGAATTCACAAAACAAGGTTTGAGCTCAGACTATGAGTATTGTGCTGCTAATTATTTCAGAACAATATTTTTAGTTATGAGGCTAAAAAGTAAAAACAAGTAAAATTATTAATAAATAGAGAATTAAAATCATATTTCCCGTTTTTCACATATTTACTGGACGCGCATCTTATTTACCGGACGGTATTTACTGGTATTTACCACTGGTAATTACCGCCACTGGTATTTACTGCCCAACCCTTGTTTAGGTGAATGTAAATGGTCACAAAGTAATAAATTGGCTCTATATACCATTCCAGACTTTAAGGCCCGAATTCACAAAGCAAGGTTTGAGCTCAAACCTTGGTCTGAGCTCAAACCTTGCTTTGTGAATTCGGGCCAAAGTGCTGACAGATTTTTTATTGCCTGTTTTATGTCTTTTTTTCATGGAAAAGCGTTTGGGAAAATTCAAAAATGGTTGGGAGAGTTTACTGTTGATCACTGTTACAGGGTGTTGACCAGTGTGTCGCCTTCTTAGAAAACCATTAATATCTTTGTGGTTAGAGAATTTTTCAGAATTTTGTGCATGTTAGAGGGTTAGTACAGTAGAAGGAAGATAATAAGTATCATTTCATACCAAAATTACGCAATTTTTTGATCAACCTTCAACAATGTTACCGAGTCACTTTAAAGTGACTAGTTTTACAAAGTCAGTAGTAACACGTAACAGTGTAGTACGCCTTTACCAAAATTGGTCTAATGAAGTCTACCTACGATAGGTAAGAATGTACACTGAATTTGAAGAGAGGACATTATCCAAACTCGTGCGTACAAATCTGAAATTAATATTTAAGTTTTTTTATGGAGGGGGGGGGGGGGGTATGTATGAGAGTAACTCTTACTCCACTCCATCAATGACAGAATTCTATGGTATGATCTTATATTCACCTGTAGATCAGCAGTATATACTACAGACCCAGAAACGACAATGTCATTCGTGAGGATGCCTAGACGATCTCAGTCTCTTTCAGGCAGAACCAAGAGAGCAAAGAAAAAGAAAGCAACTTGGGATGTAAGTGAGTTTGTTTTGTCTGTCAACAAGCTAACCAGACTTACGTCTGACAGTCTTTTCCAACTTGTCACTTGAGGTAATTGATGTTTGTACATGTAGGTGCATGGAGATTGGTGAACTTGTACTGAAGAAGTTGATTTAGGCTTTTAAACTTTTTTTTGCTCTAAAAATTATTCTTGAAAAACAAAACAGTCTCTTCTCAAGGTGCAGCAGAGAAATGTGTGCATGTAATTGTTACATTTTCTTTTTTTAACAGATTGCCACACATGCTGTGAGATTGTTACTTCCATACAATTCAGTGTACGCTATTATCTTTTTATTCTAATTCTTATACAGAGCACAACCAGTGACTTGACTGTCCATAAACTCAGCAAGGATGAATTGGTAAGTTTAGTTAAAGAATAAAAGGTTGTGCTACATGTAACTTGCAATCGTATCATTTTGTGATTCAATATGGCACAGCATTTGCAATTTTTTTAAAGCATAACATGTACATGTATGCACATGGATGTTACCTGTTTGTGACCAACTTATGGCTGGTGTTGCTTCAGTATAAAGTAGTATCAAACAGAAAAAGTCACATGGAGTTCTCATGAATTTTAATTACCTCTTTCTTTCAATCGTTTATTATTCGCATAGGATCGCCGCCATGCAGTCCATCAATCCACTAATATAGACGTGATCAAGGAAGAGAAAAGGAGAAAGGCTGCGCTGAAAGGTATGTGTTTGTTGCACTAGAAATCAGTGTCATTTTATATATTTATCGTTATATTTCAGAATTCTGCTGATCTTTTGCATATATATACATCCTCGAGTACAGTTCTGATCTTTAGATTCACAGCTACTGTACATGTACATGTACAGTCATAACAGTGCCATAACAGTGTAATTACCCCCCCCCCCCCCTGACAATCATGCTACAACCCTCACTATGAACATGACAGACAAAGAAAGAGGACAAAATATGCAATTCCTCATTCTACCCTCAACAATTGCTGTGGTAGACAAAGGAACATCCCTTCACTGCTATTATGTAAAATAAGTAGGACAGGTGAATATGTATGTGACACCTGTTCTACACATTTTTACATAATAGCAGTGAAGGGATGTTCCTTTGTCTACCACAGTAATTGTTGAGGGTAGAATGAGGAACTGTATGTTTTGTCCTCTTTCTTTGTCCGTCATGTTCATAATGCCTGCTACAATACAGCTCTTATCCCAATAGGCTATGTTCGTAATGTATCCAAATTTAATGGATACGTCTTTGTGAAGTGCCTCGATACAAATTATTTTATTCACCTGATAAGAATAATAGTATTTCAATACCGGTTGACAGAATCAGAACTGAATACATAAGTTGTTGCCAGGTAGGACAAAAAGAATGGCTTGCCCTCCCTAGCAACACTATGCAGTTTGCATTCTGACTATTGAAAGACTATTATTCTTATCAGATGAATGAAATAATTTGTATTGAAGCAGTTCACATAGACTTGTGTATTAAATATGGTTACATTACGAAAATGCCCTAGATTTTTGTACCATCTCATGTAATGAAATGACTTTGTAGCTTTTGTTTGATATCTGCCTGACTTGCAGCATGCCTGCTTGCCTGATATAGCAATCAGGCATGTAGTAAGGTGGTGGATTACTTTACCTATTTTTATATGTGATGCTAGTGTTCTGTACTCATGCTTTTACATGTACATGTATGTGTGTGGATTAACATAAACATGCCAGAAGAAAGGATAAAAGGGCGCCTTGTGTATTGGCACTGTAGTGTCAGAAACATTAAAATTACAAATTAACCACATACTCATGTACAATATTTCCCTTTAAACTCATATTCTCCAAAACAGTATTCATATACTGTGCGTGTTATAGTGTAGGCATTAATGTACAGTGTACATGTGCATGTATGTTCAGTCAGAATTCACATTCCTCAATGTCTGACCCTTTTGACCTACAAGGACATTAGCTGACCTTGAAAGGGGCATGAGTCCCAATACATGTAACACTGTGATATATACCACTAGCCAGAACAGGGAGTGGTCACTACGTTTTGAGCCAACAGAGCATAAGCTAGGGTAGTCTGACAATAATATTTGCAAGATTGTTAAGCTTGGAGAGAAAAACAGTTGGTGAGTTAAATACTTAAACTTTTCTAATTCAATTAATAACTTTAAGTGTTGTATCTATAACTTTTCTGTGTAGTGCATTGTATTTAGGCATATATCGAAAGTGGAATTATGTTAAAGAAGTTTGTGAGAGAAACACGGGAAGCAGACGCTGAGAGGCACTATCATTTATATCTACATGTATATAATTCCTTTGTTCTTTCTAGTACTTTGCGATTAGATATTTTATCCCATGTTCCTGTGTTAAATTACTTGTCAAGTGATAAACACTGTTATACTATTTGTGATCATGCTTGTTATAAGCAATTTATTCATGTAAATTTTTACATGTCACTACTGGAGAGGTGTTTACACCCGACTTAATTTGCCTGATTATTCTTTGATTAATTAACTTAGCATTTAAATTAACGAACTGATACTACATTGTTCATTTGTAGTTCAACCATCTCCACCATCATTGATGTGCGCAATCGTCGTAGAGCAAAGGGCTCAAGAATTAAAAGACATAAATGCAGATATTGGCTGTGTTTATTTATTTGTGACGTTGCGAGAGTGAGAACGGATGCGTTTGACATTGTTTGACAATTGTTTGACCTAATTTAGTTAATGCTACAGGCACGAAGGAGAAACATGTAGACTAGGGCCTGTAAAGATGAGATAATAATAAAATAATAGTGGGGTCTTGTATAGCGCTCATGTCTGTCAGACTTGACACTCCTGGCGCTCCTGATTATTACCCTGGCTTTAGCACAGCTACCATTACGGTGCTCTAGCATTTCAAGTAGATCAATGTCTTGCCAAAGCACATTAGTGCCGTGCCGGGACTCAAACCGCGGACCTTGTGATAGACAGGCCGGTGACATATCCACTCGACCATGACACCTGTACTAGTAGGGAGTGGCAAGATAGACCGCCTGTTCTATTTTGTTAGAGATTTTGCCTGGACTGAAAAAGCAGAATGACTTGAAATGTATACACTTTAGCATGCGTTCTTATTTTGTGGTTCCATTACACTAATATCACTCTTGAGTCCCATTCACATTTCATCTGATGAATGACACCTTGAGGTACATGTACATGTAGCTTGTTGAACAGTAGTGGCCTGTAAAGAGGTGTCTGGATTGCAAATGTGAAGATCAAGGATCAGTCCCTTTCATAAAGGCTGAGTATGAGAGTATGACAATCTAGAGTTCGTATATATCTCTACTGACTTGATTAGGCTAAATGATCCTGAAATTGTTGTTACGTAACTTGGATTATGATTTTAGATGCATTCATAGTAACATAACTAACATTTATGCCTTGTTTTCTTTGTTTCTTCTTCTTTTTTGTAACTACATGATCATTAGTTGTCTTACCAGGTGTACTTGCATTGTAACAGCAGTGAAAGATTGATCAATATTTGTTTTTCTTCTACTTTTCATGTTGTTTTTAAAGCTCAGAAAGAGAGATCCCTAAGTGAGGGTAACCAGGCAGGCTTGCTGCGTGAGATCCTGTACGATGAGAAACAGCTGAACGATGCCCTCGCTCACTCAGATAGAGTCATGTCTGTTGTCAAGGATCTTTTCTACGATGATCCAAAGAGATTGAAGGCTATACCTCACATCACCCGAGCACCTGGAGGAGATGCCGAGAAAAGGTAATAAATTGAATAGCTTAAGGCGTTAAAAAAAAAAGATGTATTGCCCTTTGCGACCCACCCAAAAATCTTAAAATTTACGGTCTTAAAAAAAAAAAGATTTCCGACTGACCGACCCATGTTTTGGCACCTAAAGGGCAATGCAACATCTTTTTTTTTTTAGGTCTAATGGTTGATTGCTGTCTGAATCGTCCAGGAATGAATATCATGTTTGCACCCATTTTTTTGTGACTTATCGGTTGTTTTTAATAGTCAGATCAGATAATGGGCAGTATAGTATCAATTGGGTAATTCATTGTCTATTTCATGAATTAATGAAACTATTTTCTATTGAATATACAGACGAGCTGGACCTATCGCTGAGAAAGGCCCTCACACTAGCTACTTGGATGTCTTGAGTGAATCTGTCATGGATCCATCAGCACTCAATGAATATCAAAGAGAAAATGGTGGGTGTTTCAAATACTTGTTATATATGTAACCCCTCCTACCAGGTTCTTTGGATGATTTAGAAAAGTAGGAAGCTTGTTTTTATTTAATTTGTTACAAGATTAACGTACCATTTTGAGTATGAATAGTTTTTCATGCCAAAGAGATTACTGTGTTTAGCTTCATTTTTAAAATTAAAAATTATTACGTGCTAAACCCCTTATTTTATACAGACTCTGAGGAGGAGGAAGAAACGGATGAGGAGGAGGAGGAGGATGGAGAGACACCTGTGTTTGACAGTAAGCTAGATGTTGATCGATTCCAGAGTTACATTCATAGAGCAGCCGCTCAGGTAAACGGATGTTTGGTCTAACTTGGGCACATGATTACAGTATTAATGGTGATGGCCATTGATCTTCAAATCTAGATGTTTATTGTAGAAAGATAGGATTATCTGTTATCTGCCAGTGATTTGTGTCTATGAGTTTGCTGTGAATAATGGATATTTAAAGAAGAACCTGAAATCATGGGAATTGATCTGGTAGCTTTAGTCCCAGTAATCAATTCTAACTGATGCATGATATTAATGTAAGAAATGGAGCTACTATACAGTACATTATCACTAAGCAATTGATGACCGTTCCTCGCATCACCTAAGCAATGGTTGATTGTGATTTTATGTCATCAGAGATTAACTACCTTATTTACTGTTCTTTGTACCTTCCCTTGCCATCCTCTCTCTATGCTGGGGTCGATGGCAGAGGTTGGTGTAGTGGGCAGTAGAAGAGGAGTTGCGCATTTTCACCCAAACTCACTTTTTGACTCATGTGGAGTTGAATTCTATGTGAGATTTGGTTTTGCATGTGCATACATTTTTTATATATTGTCAGTTATATATTTTGATGTACATGTATGTAATGTTAATGTCCTATTAAGACAATAATAGTAACATATATTTAGTGCTTAAATTTATCTTTGTAAGTGCTGTACTATTTTCAGCTACCTTGATAAGTAGTAGGGCTATTATTATATTTAGTAGTTTTGACTATGATACCTGTTTTGTATAATGTGAAGTGGGGTGGTGCCTTGTCTAGGTTCTGAGTTTGAGTGAATCAATATAGGTAGGCATTTGCTTAATGATAGACTCATGCAATGCATAACCCTTGAGACCTTGCTGACTTCATGCCCTTATGACATTTATGTGTTGCTTTCAAATTAGTTGGTGTGTAACATGTGCATATTTTATGTAATTGGCATTTGCGTGGGGGGGGGGGGGATTTAAATCATTTATGACCTTCAGGGCTCTCCTACCATTACAGAATGTGCAAATGTGTCACTGCTTCCGGTTCTTACCTACTCTTTATAGAATTTACAATTTACACATTACCTCCGTTTAAATACTTCCTGAGGCAGAAGTCAAATCGAACATTATATTCCTCCAATAAATTGAATAATTCTTTTGAATTTTTGATTTCTTTTCTTTCTTTGTACTCTTAGCAGCAGCATGAAAAGGATGATAGAATTCAGTCCAAGTATCAATCCAACAAAGAAAATATGGGTGAGTAGAAAAAGCCCAAACATTTTATGGCTTTTAACAATATTTTGTAGCTAGTTAACTTGAACATTGATATTTTTTTGTATACGGACAATAAACATTATTTTACCTGAATTGAATTGCACTTTGCAAAGCTTATCGTGCATTACAGTATTATAGACATCTGTCAGTGACCAAACAGGATGATATTTATATGTGCCTCTCTTGAATATATATATATATCACATGGTTTTTACTTGCAATCAGTCACAAGGGTACCCCGGTAGCATGATATATTGGTTGATAATGATTTAGATTTATTTACTACCTGTGATGAGGAGGCACAGGCCTATCATTAATAGCATGCATCTCCATTCAAATGATTTGTACATTTCTATAAAGAATAACTTGGGATCCTTTTGTGTTTCAGACCCAATAGCTACACCGGAGAGGTCTCCCCTTACCCCCTCACAACGAAACACTATCAACGATACAGCCAAGGCTAAAAAAAAAATGAGGTCAAGGTCCAAAGCTGAAGGTCAAAGTTCGATACTAGACATCACTCAAAAAACAAAACCTGATGACCTAAAAATGGTAATTATTTTACTTGTAGATATATATTGATTTACTTATTTATTCATGAGCTTGTCATGTAAAAATTACAATGAAATATTTTTGAGCAGCGCACAATGTTTTCCTATTTGTTCAAAAGACCCATTTCTGTAATTTTTGTCTCGCCTGCATAGCAAAAAGCGAGACATAGGCGCCGCTTTTCCCGTGACGGCGGCGTCAACATCCAAAACTTAATCTAAGGTTAAGTTTTTGAATTTTTGATATAATTTTTAAAGTATAAGTTCTTAGTCAATGAAACTTTGACTATAGGGTAATCAAGTATCCCCAATCATGTGAGTAGAATTTCAGATCACAAAGTCAAGGTCAAAGGTCATTTCAGGTCAACAGACTTCGACTATGTTGTAGCATCATCATCAAGATTTTCAAAATGCTTCTTCTTCGTTATTTTTCAACCGATTCTGATTTTGATTGTTTCATATGATAGGGCTAGGAGGGGGATGTAAAATTTCTACATTATCTATGCTAATATATGCAAATTTATTCGAAATCACAAAAAAGGCTTCTTCTCCTTCATTTCTCGACCGATTTTGATTTGGTTTGCTTTATATCGTAGAGCTAACTTTGGTACACTAAACTTCTACACAGAATTCTGAAATTGTTCTCCATTAATTAATTATTGTAATTTATGCAAATTTATTCCAAAAATAATAAAAATTGCTTCTTTTCCCTCATTTCTTGATCGATTTTGATTTGGTTTGCCTTATCTGGTAGAGCTAAATTTGGAACACTAAACTTCTACACAGAATTGTGAGATTTTGCTCCATTGATTATTTATGGTACTTTATGCAAATGAAATGAAATAATGTACCTTCAAGGGCATCAAATTTTTATTTTTTGACCAGTTCAAAAGTGTACCACATCAAATTTACGATATTTGTTGTTGCGAGATGTGGATGAGTGCTACATCATCGACGTTCTGGTTTATCATATTGAATTGCATTATGCAGGCGAGACCGCCGAGAGCATTTCCCTTGTTAATTTTTCATTTCAATAATATCCCATTCTTCTCTACCCTCAATAAATCAAGATTTACATTCTTCTGCTGGTGGATGAGACATGGAATAAGAAAATATTTATCACATGTTTGAAAATATTGTGTTTGTGTTCATCCTTTCTGGCGAACTTCATTTACAAACATGAGTCTTTGAGCTATTTTTACTTTGCTACTAAACATGTCATAAAATATCTTTCATGGGTACAAAGTCCACCTTGCATGAACCTGTTTCAACTCAAAAGATGAGGTCTTCTGAATTAGTGTAGAACTCCAGCAAAAAGAACCGTCCAATGAACAGGAATGATAACTGCACTGCACTTTGTAGAGGTGTTGTGGGCTAATGGATAAGTCAATGGACTTGCGAATGACATGGTATGGGGTTTGAATCCAAGCCCTGCATTGATTCCTTTGGCAAGGCATTCATCTACTTTTGCCAATTTTTACCCAGGTGTTAATGTGTACCAGATCTGCTTGTGTGCTAGTTTTTGTAGCAGCTCAGCTATAGCCAGGGTAATAATATCTCAGCACCTTGAACATACCTTGACAGATACAAGTGTAAGAAGCCATTATTGCTCTTTCACTGTCCTGGGATATGTTTTACAAAGATCCGAAGTCAAACTTAACTCTAAGTTGGACCTAAATATTATGGAGAGCCATTTGAAGCCTTATAATAAAATATATTCAAAAGCAAGGAGTAAAGTATTTTAGACTTTTCATAGATTTCACATCAAGAACATGAAAATCTCCTTGATAAAGAAAATATGAATGATTTGAATCAACATTTTATGCCTTTTACAATAACTTTTACAAAATATTTGCATAGACGATAACGGCTTTCCATAATTGTTAAGTCCAACTTAGAGATAAGTTCAACTTAAGATCTTTGTGAAACACCCCCCTGGTACACACCTACACATCATGTAGCATTGTGTCACGTTTCTACTTGACTTCCACACAGTATCTGACTGAGTTGATGACAGCCTGTGGTGCCTTTGATAAGACCAGAGGGGAAGCAGAGTCGGTAGATGCCAGTCATTCTTTCACATCAGGTTTCCCACAGCTGAGTGGTTACACAGCTTTCTTAGTTCAGACACTCACCAAGATTCTTAAGCATCTCACTCAGGTAAGATTGAAAAGTCCTCTGGTACTGACATTTTCTCTCTAAAAACTTTTGTTTGAAGATGTTTGTTTCATTGTAGCATTGAAAATGTACCTATTTTGAACATAACATTATAATGCAACATTAAGAGTCATATGCTATGGAAAGCAAAGTGATATTAAAAAGGTGAATTTTTGGCATAAGTAAATAAACAGGACAATGTGTTTATAAGATGTTTTAACCATCCTGTTTAGAGTGAAACTCGGCTTGACCAGGAGAGAGAAGCAAGGCGTGGACTGGAACAGGAGACATCTCAACAGAGAAAGCTTATTGATGCCATGACTGTTGTAAGTACATATTCAATGATAACATATATTTTGTTTATACCTGGCATAATATTTTATGTGTAAATATTTAGTGACAAGGGCATGGGGGTTCTTATGTGTACTGCATGTCAGTTTGCTCACAGTTGACTTAGTGGAAATCCTGTATTTTTAATTGACAAAAAACATCCTGGTCACTATTCCATTTGTTTGGAAAAGAATATCGTGGAAGTGTTCACTTGATTAAAAGGGTTCATATCCCAGCCTGGAACTGAGGTCCTTTGGCAAGACATTTATCTATATTTGCCACTCTTCACCCAGGTGTAACTAGGGTATCTGGTATGTTAGTGCGCAGCATAGAGGGCTGCTCAACTATGACTTTGGTAATAATTTTGGAGCGTAAGGAGCGCTATGGCCTAACTGACTCAAGCACTGTTCAATAAGTGACCATTATTAATATTATATTTGT
This sequence comes from Strongylocentrotus purpuratus, assembly GCF_000002235.5. Taxonomy (NCBI): domain Eukaryota; kingdom Metazoa; phylum Echinodermata; class Echinoidea; order Camarodonta; family Strongylocentrotidae; genus Strongylocentrotus; species Strongylocentrotus purpuratus. Next base: position 2,544,987 of record NW_022145609.1, read on the forward strand.
AATGGGGGGGGGGGGGGGGTAAGCATTTTCCGTTATGTAAATTTAATATATTATTGTGTAGGCCTATATATGCCACGTTTCCAACAACTCTGTCTATAAATAGGGTGCGTTAGAAATAGTTGCACTCTAAAAGGCATCGTTTAACAATGTTAAATAATAATAATAATAATAATAATATTGGATTCTTATATAGCGCACGTATCGACCTTGCAAGGTCCTCAAGGCGCTCCAACATTACGCGGCTATGCTAGGCTGCCGATTTCGACGCTCACAGCATTTCATAAATCTGAGATGCATGTTCCTACGTGTTATCAGTGTCTGTGATACGGTGTAATATTGCAGCCCTAAAAAAATTGCGCTTCAAAATGATTAAGAAGTGCCTCAAACAAGCAAAAATCTCGGAGTGACCGGTTTTACCATACTCATTTTCCCCTATAGACTGTTGTGTTAAGAAAAACCGTTTGGCAAACGGTTTTCAAAATTTGTAATTCCAATCATAAATATCTTGGTAATCAGACAGGAGATCGGCTTGTAAAGGTCATGGGGTTCCTGACTGACCTAAAGGTTTGTAATTATGATTGCAGCATGAGCTAAATCCAGAATTTTGTTTCAGAATCTGAGACAAAGTTACCGGATCCCTTTAAGCCTTGTTCATTCTTTTTTTCAGGACATGATGCAGTCTCAAGAACTGAACATTAAGATCCAAGCTGAAGCTAGGAAACAGATTAATCAGATGGAACAGAGACTACAGATTGTAGAGGTAAGACATCATCACAGGTGACAGTATGAAGAGCATCCTCATTCAGAGAGATCTAGTTTCTCCAATCGTTGATTCATGATCATGGGATACAGTTAAGGGATAGGTTCCCTGAACATTCATGCAGAAGACATGAAAATGGGGTCTTCATACATGTACAAACACTTTCATGGTAAATAACTTTTCTTTGGGTAATCAAGAACTATATCTCTCCCCTTTCCAAGAAGATAGAGTAATAATATTTATCTGAGTTGTATTGTATTTTCTTATTTTGTTCTTTGCAGCACTTGCTGGTCAACAGAGAATTTCTAGAGGAAAAGGTGTCGCCACGTACGGCTGGAAAAGATAAGGAAGGTATGTTTGATGTTTCAGGCCTTTTGAAACCGTCCATAACCCTATTACAAGCTGCTTATAGTGCAACACCTACAGGCTTCATGATATTATAGACTGCTACAAAGAAACAAGCAATATTTAGCATTGGCTAAAGATTACTAGGGACGATAGAACTAAAGAAGGCCATATTATTAGGGACTCTTAAAATGCATGGACCTTTATCAATGATTAGAAGCATGGCTCAGTGGTTGAGAAGTGGCTTTGGACTGGCAGGTCCAAGGTTGAAACCAAGCAGAAGTACTAGTGCCCTTTTCTACCCGGGTATTATTCCTCAATTCCTCCATGTTCCTTGGATAGGACCAAAAATTGTCAGTCCCCTGATAAACTTTTTTACAAGGATACTTTCTTTATTGACAGTCAGATAGCTCGTCCCATGATAGTAAGGTATCTAGCGAGACAGATGGCTGGATCCTACCCATTGCACTTTGTGTATGTTGATTGTGTTGTTCATCAGTATGCATACAAACAAATCTGTCTTGGTTCAACAAAAGTATTTGTGCTTCTCTTTATATGTATCTACTTACTGTTCAGCTGTATTGTTTGATTAACATTTGCATTTGTATTTTGCAGATATTCCAGAGCGAGGTCCAGGTTTTAGTCAAGATCCTGCTGTGTCCAAGCCAGTGTCAACAGCAACCACAGTTCATTCAACTACTTCAAATCAGTTCAAAACAGTCCAAAACAGTGGCCTTAATACTGGATCTTCTACAATGATTTCATCAGCTCTAGACTCTTTGCAAGCCACCCCCTTGACAAAATCCACACTGCCAATCAAAATTGCAGGACATATAGTGTCAGGAGTGACTGGGGCTCAATCTAACACCTCCCAAGTACAGTTCACAACAACTAGCTCATTAGCTACTTCAAGAAACGTTTTCAAAAGTACTACAGGTACAGGACACCAGGTCGCTTCTGGTCATCAAGTTCCTCACTTAAGCCAGCACACCATGGAGAGATTGATGTCCTCTCGCCCTGGACAGGGGAGAGGTAATGTACACTTTGAGGGGAATCTCAAAAATATTCAAACCAATGTACCTAGTGGAATGCAAAGCAGTCGGTTATTACAATCGGGTGATGACCAGAGAGCTATGGATGGGATTGGTAGTATGTCAGGGTTTGGTGTGTCATCGATGATTTCTTCAAGTGTGCTGAAAGGTACAGATCCTAGATCGCAGGGGAGCGGAACGTTTAAACAAGTGCCTGGTGCTTTTACCGGCTCAAGACAGCAGACAGATACCTTGACAACCTCTTCTGGTCAGCATCTCCGTCCGATCCAGCCTGCAATGCTGCTGTCTCCACCCAGGCAGAAGGATAGGAGAGACTTTATCAAGCCACCTGGCTACCAGTCTCAACCTCTCATGAGTGCACCGTACGGCATCACCCCTGGGGCAATCACCTCTACAAACATCGGCTCTAACCTGTCTGGTGGCCTGAAGGGATCCACCCACCAACCTCAAGCTGTGTTCTTCGGCAGTAGATCACAATTCTCTAATGACCCAAGTTATGCAGTGAGGAGTAGTGATCCTATAAACAAATCAAGGCATCCTCCACAAGCTCCGCTCCTCAACAACTACACCCCCAACCCTGATGGCCAGAAGGAAGGAGCACCTTCGACCATATCCATGGACAGCTCATCCACTCGATACCTCTCCCTTCCAGGAAACCATGGTGAAACCAATGTCGTCAAGAACATTCTACAACAGGGAGCCTCCGACACCACCAACAGACACCACCCATCTCATGTGCATCCAGACAGGGTAGGACCGAACGGGCAAGACCGCCAACATCAACAACTGTCAAGGAATGTGCATCCCATTGCCATGGAAACTGTCTATGAATCATCCCTAGATGGCACGGTAGAGCCTGCTGGACGAGAGGACAACTCTGTTGATATGAATGAGAAGATAGCATCCCTGTCTAGACAGAGGGTAGAAGCTCAGGCCAGACTGGAGCATCTCAAGGATGTGTATGGTGGAGAGGACGGCATGACTGCTCCTCAGAGACCTACTACCAGTGGAGGAGAAGCTACAGACCGAAGGATCTCCACCAAACCTACAGGTATGTTATCAGTCTCGACTAGCATCTGAATATGGCACATTTTTCCTTTAATCCTGTCTACACTAGTTTATCCAAGAGGGATTAGACCTCCCTGCAATGTCCCTGACAGGTGGATATCTCATCAAATCAGCTCTCAATTAACATAAGAAAAAGTGGATCATTAAGGACCAACAGTCACCGATTAGACATTGTTTGATATATAGAGGGCGCAAGTAGCTATATAAGTAGTGCAGAGAGGCTTTAAAAACTTTATGTGATCCAATGATTCTTTCTATCAGGAGATTCCAAATTTGCTACCATTTATCTTTGACTAATAGTGGTGTAAGTTTTCTTTAGATCTGTAAAATGCTTTATGTTGTTGTCCTTACCAGAACTGAACATTAGCTTCAAGTTATCAAATTATTGTGGCCTATAAAATACCATTCTAGCTCATACATGTTTAGACAGCGATTAGGTGAGAATTTTGTACATGTTTATTAAATTTGCACACATCATTTATATAAATGTATAAACATCACTGCTCACCATGTGACGGACAAGCTGGAGCATTATGTGCACGTAACCATTCCCAGTGACCTGTGATAATTCAAAGAAAAAATACTACTACGAATTCACAACTGATGGTTGTTCCCATATTTTCCACTATCAGGAGTGCTGATTGGAGCTTCACCCCCTGTTTCACCTATTGCAAGAGAGGTGCCATCACAGAGACCCATACCTACAGGAACATCACATGCAGCATCAGAGGGAAGAACCATGCATGTATCTATGCCAAAGCTTAGTGAGCTGGAAATCTCTGCAACAAGTACTCCTGCTTCCAAAAGGTAGGACTTAGAGATCATCATCATTTTTTTTTCTCTTTGCCTCTTCCATGAGGATTTATTTATATCTCACTATATTTACAGGTTATACATATTTACAAACATTTACAAAACACAAACAATATTTATCAAGGGTGAACAATGGAATATTCGCTGGAAATTACAACATATCAATTATTTTCTTCACTTTTTTGACATTGAATTGTTTAATTCCTTGGTGTTTCAGATGAGACTTACGTGATAAAATGAATTCAACGATCAGTTATACTTAATCTTAGGCTCCTTATAGTGGGACTAGTCACTGTGAGTGCACCATCTCATACCTCTAACAACAGCACAGCTTTAAACAAATTTTTAAAAAAATTACCACTGTCTTCCAAACACGCCAAAAAATGCCAAACCGGAGCCTGACTGCGATTTTAGCAAGGGCAACTACGCTTTACCGGCAGAAATGCCAAGCCCGAAACATTCCAAAACGAAGTGTGATCTTTTGGCGTGTTTGGCAAGTATGAATGCTCGCAGTTGTAATATCGCGATGTTAGGTCACGTGACTTTAGGAGCGGAAGTAGCTGTCGTCCTTGAAGAAAATGATAGAACAATGTAAACAAAGAATAACATAAGAGAAGGTGATAGAAGGAAGAAACAAAGAATAACATAAGGAAACACAGAAAGAGGAAGTGATAGAATGATGAAATAAACAAAAAAGAATAACATAAGAAAAGGTGATGGAAGGAAGAAACAAAGAATAAAATAAGGAAACACAGAAAGAGGAAGTGATAGAATGATAAAAAAACAAAGAATGACATAAGAGAAGGTGATACAGAAGGAAGAAACAAAGAATAACATAAGGAAACACAGAAAGAGGAAGTGTTAGAATGATAACAAAAACAAAGAATAACATAAGAGAAGGTGATAGAAGGAAGAAACAAACAATAACATAAGGAAACAAGGAAAGAGGAAGTGATAGAATGATAAAAAACAAAGAATAACATAAGGAAACAAGGAAAGAGGAAGTGATAGAATGATAAAAAAACAAAGAATGACATAAGAGAAGGTGATACAGAAGGAAGAAACAAAGAATAACATAAGGAAACACAGAAAGAGAAAGTGATAGAAGGAAGAAATAAAGAATAACAATAAAATGAGGTATTTGACAGTATAAATGCGCCTAGTCATTTAATTTGAATAGCTGGTAGTTTTTGTGATGCTGTGATAAAGTGTGACGTTTGCTTTAAAATAAGAGAAAGGAAAAAATTTGAAAGTACAGTGGATACTTACCTAGTTATATCAGGGTAAGAAAACAAAAGAATATAAAGAGGTGGGACCAGCAAAATCACCGTGTTATATCAGAGCTCTTTACAATAGTAATAGTATATTTGTAAAGCGCTTAGAGACATTTGTATTAAGCGCTATATAAAAATTTATACTCAAGTTTCACTGTACATGAAGTATCTAAATTAGGCAGTAAAAAAAATACTTATCAGTAATTAGAAATTCTCTCTTGAATCAATTTGCAAGATACTTTTAGTTTTTTTTTTTTTCTTCATTTCTAAAATTTGTAATAGCTCCTATCTTTTAACTCTGAGGGTTGTATGATCTTGTTGAAATATTTATTTGTATTACCAGAATGGTCAATCGCCACAATTTTGTTTTTGTTGTTGTTGAAGATCTGAATGTTAATATTTTAAACTTAATTTCTGTATAGGTCATCCATTGGAAGCGGTGGTCCCTCCCCAGGCATCAATCAACATGACTGGAAAACTCCCCTTAAGGTATGGTCATATTACTCTTTTCTTATTATTTCTTATCTCCTTGTTATCTGTTTTTACTCTGTCTGTCTGTCTGTCTTTCTCTCTCTCTCTCAGCCTGTCTGTCTGTATCTCCCTCTGTCTGTCTGTCTGTCTCTCTGTCTGTCTCTGTGTGTGTGTGTCTCTCTCTCTCTCTCTCTCTCTGCCTGTCTGTATGTATCTCCACATGTCTGTCTCTCTCTGTCTCTCTCTCTCTGCCTGTCTGTATGTATATCCCTCTGTCTCTCTCTCTCTCTCTCTCTCTCTCTGCCTGTCTGTATGTATCTCCATCTGTCTGTTTCCCACCATTCTCTCTCTGTTATATCCAGTCCTATCATTTTCTCTTTGTTTCATAAACTTGCAATATTTCCCTGTTTTTACTTCATAATCTCATTTCTGGATTGTCATAAATATTGAGGTCTCTTCTCATCTTATATCTTGCTACACCTACACATATTTCTCAGCATACAAATCTAAACATATAAAACTTCACAGATACTCTAATTTTGGTCAATTTTTCATTTTTGTTTTCTTCAAAGCAGTTTTCTCTTGTTTTTATCTTATTTAAAATACATCGGTCTCAAAATTGTTGTGAATAATTTGTATATAGATGTTATATGCGTAATTAGATAAAGTTGATGAAAAATACCTATATGATGCATGCACATTTACAACCAAACATAGTCTACCAAAATGAAATCAATTATTCAAAGAAAAATTAATACATCTTATTATTTTTCAGAATTCACCAGAGAAGGAGCAGTTCTTTGCACTCAAGGCCCACATCTCAACCTGATATCGTAACTGGATTCATCCCTAGAGCTTGATGTCCATGCTGCTCTCTATGATCTCATCTCTCATCCCATCTCTCATGCGGCCCCTGTTTCATAAAACTTGTTGTCAATAACGAGGTACGATAAAAGCTACTGAAATCCTTCCATTTGATCGGCTAGGATCACACTCGTGATAGAGCTGTGACAGTTATTGATAACAAGTTTTACGAAGCAGGGCTCTGGGTCATCATCCAAAATCGGTTGATTTACAGTCATTTGTTCAGGATTTGAACTATACAGCTTGGTGGCTGCAACACAGGTTTTGAACGGATATACCTTTATAATTTATAATAACTCACTCAATTTTGACCAACCATCCAGGTAACATTACACAATTAATCCCATTTTACTATGCAGTGGAAGGTTTTTATTTTGCAATTACTTTCAAAAGTTGCATGACAAGGTTATGTCACTATCTGGGGCAGTTGCATGGCATTGTGGAATGTGATAGACTACCGGTAACTCCATCCTCAGAAAAAGAGGGGATATGGGAGGGTGAAAAAAGAGAAAAGAAGTAAGATTTTTCTTTTCTTTTTAGATACTGAAGTTATTTCTTAACTTTCCGTAATTTTGTTGTAACCCCCATGTAATGATTACCCTTTGCACTTGTAAGTAAAAGTTGTGTAGTTGATGTATCCATCAAAAATAAGGAAAAAAATAAAAATATTTGTACACTCCATTCTGTCTACCGGTATGTACTTCTGAGATCCCTTACATGGCTTTGATTGTTAATAATTCTTATACTCTTACAATGAAAGTAATATTTCAGGGAGTGGTATACATAGTTGTCTCTAGAATAGTATAGTAATGCAAGGTATGATAGTCTATGGGGGTGGTCATCCTTATACAAATGCTGCCCTCTGTAGGTCATGCATGCAAGTCCTGTCTCACCTACAAATAACATGTATATGTATTATCAATCACCTGAGGAAAGATGGGTACAGAGAAAAAATATTTTAAAAATCCTAGTCTACTTTAACTTTTTTCTACATATCATGTGTACATGTATGTTTTATGTACTTGAGAATTAAACAAAATAATTTTTGATGTTTACTACTGTATATGACACGTATAGTATGTGACCAGTCGCGTCAAAAGGAGACAGAAGTTACATTTTTTCAAATTCTATTTTATGATCGATTCTGATTCTCTGCTTGGATTTGATATACACTTAACTCTAGGGAGGGAATATTAGTGGAGATAATAACCTTTACACAGCGAGAGGAATAGCCTTTTAGGGTTTTAAAAAGTACTTTTACAAGAAAAAAATGCTTCTAAAGATTGACTTCCGTTTAGTCTTCAACCTTTAGAATATTTCATTTTACTTTCTATTTCATTTTGGCTTTTGTATGCTTCTTCTTCATGGCTTCCCTGTGTGCATTTCATGCTTTCTGTGCTGCTAACAAATTGAGTTCCTTTGCCCTTCGCTTTGCAACTAGTTTAAGTGAAGGGTCAATTCTCTGAATAAACTTAAAAATTGGATTTCTTACAACAGCTTGACATGCAGATATATTAACATCTGCAAACGATTTACTCGCACTAGAGTGCCTAGGTATATGTAAGACCATCATCATATCATCATTATAGGTTGCCGTAAGCTTCTGTATACTGCTCTTTTTATACCTAATCCAAAGATGTGCAGTATATAAGAGTGTACAATAAGCTTGAATGAATTCAAACTTTACGAGAGCACATATGAAACTTTCTGCACAACTTTTATCTATATCATCACACAGGTCTTCAGTAAAATAACGACTTATGTACTTGGCCTCTTTACAAATATCAAGTTTAGCACCACACAAATACAAATTTGGAATTTCCAACTTACAATTGATTGATTGATCAATATACTAGCATATACTAGCATATACATACAAATCTTCCCATACCTGCAGTATGCAGCAAAATGTTGTGGCTTCTTTCTTGCCGCGGGATCTTGAACTATTTCGTTCAGTCAAACTAGTTCATCGAATGAGCTGGATGGAAGGTTTGGAAGCCCGGCCTCTTCCTCATCAGCAGCAGTGCGTAATCCTCCTCCCAAATTTGCCTCAGCAAGCAATTGCAGTACTTGTGACAGCATCTGCTCTTGCCCGTCTTGTTTCTGTTTTATCGTCTCCAAGGCAGCAAACATCCTGGTCATAGCTGCAGTCAAGGGTGTATTTTCCTCTGATGTTGAACTTCTAACAGCTCCTGGGGTCTTATTGACTCTAAAAGTATTCATAGATGGTAGTGGATTTTCCTCTGCAGTTGAAGTTCTGGCTTCCAATAACCTACTAATCTTCCCATGTCTACAGTATCCAGCAAAATGCCTTGTCTTCTTTCTTGCCGCGAGATCTTGAACTTTTTCGTTGAAACGAACAAGTTCATCAGATAGTTGCATGGAAGGTTTGGAAGCCCCTCCTCATCATCAGCAGTAGCCCGTAATCCTCCGGCCAAATTGGCCTCAGCAAGTAGTTGCAGTATTTGTGAGAGCATCTGCTCTTGCCTGTCTTGTTTCTGTGTCATAGCCTCCAAGGCAGCAAACATCCTGGTCATAGCTGCAATCAGGGGTGTATTTTCTTCTGATGTTGAACTTCTAGCAGCTCCTGGGGACTTATTTTCCTCGGCAGTTGAAATTCTGGGAACTATGACTGGGAACTCATTGGCTCTTGCAACTGGAGGATGTGGTGGTGTTGGGAAATTTACTGTTCTTCATCACTTTCAGAGATTGTGTCAAGACTGTCATCAAACATGTCACAGTCATCGTCGTCCTCTACATGTACTGTATGTATCTTGAAGGCAACTTCCGCTTCTGCTTTCTGAAGCCCAAATCATCCTCACAATCACTTGGATTGCTGGTTACGACCAATTTTGAGCACCTTTTATGGGATCTTGAACTATTTCGTTCAGTCGAACTAGTTCATCGAATGAGCTGCATGGAAGGTTTGGAAGCCCCTCATAAACAGCAGCTGCAAGTAGTTGCAATATTTGTGAGAGCATCTGCTCTTATCTGTCTTGTTTCTGTTTCATAGCCTCCAAAGCAGGAAACATCCTGGGGATTGCTGTAATCAGGGGTGTATTATCATTATCATTTGGATCCAATCCACATTTCAATTCATCATTATTAGCACATAATATATCCTGTGTGACATTATCAGAAACACTGGAAATGTTCGCCATCGTGTCAAAGTCAATCATTATTTACAGATAAAATTATGAATGTACATCAAGGCAGAAGCATACTAGGCCCTACTTAATTTTGTTGAGATCCTCTTCTCGATGGATGGCTATCGGTGGCATATTGGGGTTCTTCCTCACGAGGATGGTGCCATTCACAGTCCATAGGAATCTCCAGCCAGCCTTCTTCCTTTCCTCATTCACCTTCCTCAGTAGTGACCTCATTGCCGGGGCAAGAGAAGCCCAGCTCCTGAGTAGTTGTCTCCCTCAGCTTCTTTCAACTAACATATACTACATCTCTCATCCTCCTGGTTGTAAATCGCACTATGATTAGTCTTGGACTTGAACCAGAAACACCTTCTCTCTTACGGCCTAGACGATGGGTTACATCAATGTCGGTGTAGTTCACCTCTGGTGCAACCACCTTCAACACTTTCAATACCGACTCCCTCACATTTTCACCTTCCTGTTCTGACACACCCGCCACTTCCAGATTACTTCTCCGATGATACTGATCAAGGTCATTCACTTGATCCTCTAGTGCCGTCAACATTTTGCTGTAGATCCGCGTTTTCCCTCTTTACAGACTTGTTGTCGTCCTTCAGTCTCTTAACTTTGTTTGTCGGTTCGTCTACTCTACTGCTGCAGAACTGATGTTGAACTTCTAGCAGCTCCTGGGGACTTATTTTCCTTGGCAGTTGAAATTCTGGCAGCGGTGACTGGGAACTCATTGGCTCTTGCAACTGGGGGAAATGGTGGTGTTGGGAAATTTACTGTTGCTTCGTCATTGTCAGAGATTGTGTCAAGACTGTTATCAATTATCATTTCACAGTCAGCGTCGTCTTCTATGTATCTTGAAGGCATCTTCTGCTTCTGGTTTCTGAAGCCCAAATCATCCTCACTATCAATTGGATTACTGGTTACAACCAATTTAGAGCACCTTTTATTAGCACGATCCATGCCTGTTAATTAACTTGAGAATTGTAGCTAGAAGTTTTTTGTTTTTTTTTAAACTTGAGTTCCTTCCTCATAAATTCACAGTACAGGAAATGATCACAATAATTAATATAAAACAAGATCTACGATACAAGACACTTCTTAAATAACATTCATCAATGAACAACATAGACAAATCTCAGATTATACATGATTGTACATTTTTTCTTTCATATAACAGTTTATGATTAATAGAGGAAGGTTTGAAGTTACGTAGTTCAATCCTACACTCTCACACCAACAAACTCATGACACCCCCCCCTTCCCCCTTCTCTCTCTCTCTCTCTCTCTCTCTCTCTAGCACACCCACGTCGCACACCCTTTCACACACACACACACACACGCACACTGACCACACGATCTTTTGCTCTCGGCTTTCTAAAATCACACACTTTTGATCTATACACTTCTGGTTTTCTCTTTTGAAAGTTGACTTTCTTTTGTGTTCGCTCTCTACTTCCATCCAACGGCGAGGTGAAGTGGAAAGAGCCGCATCATGAACAAATCTTTTGTTTAATGATTATCTTATCTCCGCCCTAGTTAACTTGGATCTTTAGAAGACAAAAAACATTGATTTGTTGGTGTCACATGCCATTATTCTTTCTTTTAAAAAATACTTGTTTCACAATCTCGATACCATTCCTGGTCCTCTTTGAAATCCTCTCTTTTCTCTCCACTTTTTGAAAAGAGCTATATAATGTCCCTTTTTTAGATTAAGAGGTAAAATACCCCCTGGTCAGAGAATCTTTTGTTCTCTTCTTAATCACTCTAATGAAACCTCACCACGTTTCCTGTTCTTTCTTTTAGTTGTCTTTTGTACCTCCTCTTTACTTCTATAAAACAGCAAGGTCAAGCTAAAACCGTTCTCCCAATGAATAGACCTTTTGTTTGTTGATTATCTTTTCTCCAAAGTTAAGTCAAAGTTGACCTTTATTCATCCATTAATTTAAAGCTCTTTTGAAATGAACGAAAAAGAATAGAAAGGTGGCTTTTTAAAGGAGAAGAAATGTTTCAATTCTTATTTTTGTACAAGCGGCAATTCTAATAGATTTTCTAGAAAGCTTGTTAAAATAAGAATTAAAACGTTATTGATATATTTCACTCCTCAATCTCCATCTACATCACGCATTTATAATCTAACCATTATTTCTCTCTTTAAAAAAGGTATTTTGGAAGGTTCATTTAGAAACGGTCCGAAAATTAAATGTTCTGAAAATGTAAAGTTTACAATTCCTAATGCTCTCATTCCGAAATTGCAATGGAAGCCTTCATGTATCGTTTCCGGCATTATGAACATTCAGAATTATGAATACTTCACCCTTTTTTTTTGTTGACTTCTACTCTAGCCTTGCGAATTCTGTCTCCTTTTAACGGGTCACATTATTATGTACTTGATTTTTTTTTAAAGGTGTTTTGAAAATTTGTCCATTTTTTCTTAGTATATTTAGTTGTGATTTAATTATATGGAAAGTATACTTCACAATCGAAGTCTTGCAGTAACACACTGTTTTAGCCTTATGAAGTGATTCGAAATGTGCTTATTTTGTACAACATGGGTGGTCATGTAAAACACAAGGGAATGTGTTCACATAGTTGATCATTTGCTGGTTCATTGTACTCATGGAATAACCATAGCATTATTCAATACAGTATATGAATTTGAAATGATTACGATAAATATGTATTATCTTTGTATAGTTTTATACCAAAGATGTAGGATTAATTGTTCATTGTCTATTTTCTGAAATACTGCTTTGTATGTACATGTATTTATCAACATTTGAAAGTCTTGTTTAATGTGATCTATGATATTTTGTAAAGCTTTACATTGTATGTGCAAATTGGATCTTTCAAGAAATTGAAATAAAATGTACATATGTACAGTCATGATTAAAACATAAATGATTTTGTTTGTGTGTCTGATTACATACCGGTACATTGTATTACATTAAATATAATTTTTCTTCTTCATATAATAACATATATATACAGTGTGAGTCACTTTGAAGGAATTATGAATATGTCACTTATGTCCTATCTGTGAAATTTAAACGTCTATAGTATTCAAATTATGCAAGGAAACCCGTTTACTTTCTAGACTAAAGTGCTCGAGACTATTGTATCGAAACAGTTAGTTAAACATCTGAACCGTTGTGATCTGCATGAAGTGTTACAATCTGCATATAAAGCAAATCATAGTACAGAGTCGGCATTACTCCGAGTCAAGCATGATCTTCTCTTAGCAATTGATAAGAGAGAAGGTGTAATAATGGTCATGCTTGACTTGAAGTCTGCCTTTGATACCGTTGATCATTCAGTGTTGTTGCGTCGCTTGCACTCAGATTTCTTTTTGTCTGGTACCGTACTCGACTGGTTTCAATCATACTTAGAGGGTCGATCATTTGCAGTATCCATTGGTAATCATTTGTCTCATAAACTTAGTTTGAAATATGGTGTTCCTCAAGGTTCTGTATTGGGGCCTCTATTATTTACGATGTACTTGAGACCACTTGGTGATATCTTGAGGAATAACGGTGTTGAATTTCATTTATATGCTGACGATGTTCAGTTGTATTATTCATTTAACCCCAAATCTTCAAGTAGTCTCCAGAATGCAATATTATTGATAGAGAAATGTGTTAGTGAAGTTAATGTATGGATGATAAAGAACAAATTACTCATGAATGAACAAAAAACAGAGTCTCTTTTAATTATTTCTTCTATACTTAGACATTATTTACCTGATCATGTTCATTTGTTACTTGGCGATGCTTTTGTTGAGCCCTCTGAATCAGTCAGAACTCTGGGTGTTGTTCTTGACTCTTCTTTGACCATGTCTCAACAGGTTACTTCACTATGTAAGTCTTTAAATTTTCGTTTGTATAACATATCTAGGGTCAGAAGGATGCTAACTGATGAGGCATGCCATCATGCTATTCGCTCTCTTGTTTTAAGCCGTCTTGATAATAACAATTCCCTCTTGATTAATATAAATGTTTCTGATATCTGATATCGATAGACTTCAACTTTAATTTATACAAATTAAGCATCTATACACTTTCAAACATGTAGTGAGCAATCTTTGCTCCTTTTGCAATAAACACGAAGAAACCTATGAGCATCTGTTTTTTACCTGTGAAAAGGTAGCAAATATTTGGAAGGACTGCGGTGACCTTTTTTCTTTATCAGCATTAAAAAATCTACATTGGCAAGAAATTCATATCGGGATAAAAAGATCCAATGTAGGAGAAGAACAACTGTTAAATCACATTATTCTTTTAACAAAACATATGATTTTTAAATATAGTTCAACTCAAAATAGACCCCCAATTCCTCAAGAAATTAAAAAAAGAATAATAGAAAATAGGCAAGAAGAAAAGGAATTAGCGGGGGAGAGAGGCACTTTAACACTTCACTTCAGAAAATGAGACAACTTCCACAGTTAAGGACGGCGAGGCAAATACTTCTTTTTCAGACTCAGACATTTTTTGTTTGTTTAAATATATAGTTTGGTCTTAAGGAAAAGGAAGAGACAGGATTTCCAACAAATGTGTAGATGTGAATGCTCGGGCAGGGAGGGGGGAATTTGTTAAGCTTTGGAATGAAGGGGGGAAGGGGGATATGTCAGTTTGTATGTGTGTCTGAGTATGTGAGCGTGTGTGGTGTGTCTGTCTGTCTGTAGGTAACTCTTTGATTTATAATATTCGTTCAGTGTAATTAAATGTAAACATTATGTACTGTGTATTAAACTATCTTATGTATTTTTTGAGAAATGTACAATTTTCTTTATATTTTGATATATGTAAATCAATAAAGCTGTATATTTGTTTGTTATATATTTTGTACTGAATGAATACAATAAAACAATACTACAAAAAAAAAAAAAAAAAAAAAATCCAGAATCGTGCAGCCCGTATTATTTCAAATGCAAGAAAATATGATCATGTGTCTCCCTTGTTAAAACAACTACACTGGTTACCTGTTCATAAGAGAATAATGTATAAAGTTTCACTATTTGTTTATAAATCCATGGATAACCTTATCCCATCCTATATTTCTAGTCTGTTTTGTCCCATCCAGCAATCAAGATATCCATTACGTTCAAGGTCAGACCCCCTTCTTCTGCAAATCCCCCGCATCAATTCGAAGAAGGGTCAACAAAATATAATTTTTTCTGGTCCCACTATGTGGAATAGTCTCCCTTTAAGCATTCGTTCTTGCACCTCAGTCGCATTATTTAAGAAACATTTAAAAACTCATTTGTTTTCTTTGTAATTGTCATGCACTTGGAGAGTATATAACTATTATGTTTGTATTTTAAAATGTACAGCGCCTTGAGCATGTTCATGTAAAGGCGCTCAATAAATACCAATATGTATGTATGTATGTATGTAAACTTCACTGTCAGACACTACTGAGTGACATCTTTTTTTCTTTGGTAATAACCGCCCCCCCGGGGGGGGGGGGGTACTCAGATTTGGTTTGGACGGGGGTGTGCCGCTGAAGTCTCGAAACCCCTACCCATTTATTTATAAGGGTCATTTGGGGGATTTTTTTTTTTTTCTCGCATTAAATCCCATTTCCCGCAATTTTTCGGGTGTTTATACCATGCAAAGACTCGAAATTTTTGAAAATTAAAAAAAACGGACCCATGTTTAGGTTTTGTTCGTGGAAAAGTGACCCATTACAGCGGCATACCCCCGTTTGTCTTAATATGGGGGGGGGGGGAATAACCTATATAATGAGCTGTAAAAGGTAAATGAGCATTTGTCTACATCAATAACTCACTTCCTGTAATGGCCAAAATTAAACTACTAGAACCTTTGCGCGGCACAAAACATACGACCACACCATTTGGTATAAGGGTATGAACTTTAGACTTAAATTTAATTCTATTTGACAACTAACGGTCGTTATTTTCACATAAAAAGACATTTTCAAGCCGTTTTGTTAGGGAAGTTCTGAATTATTATTTTATATGCCGTTGGAATTTAACCTTTTTAATTTATGGCCTGCAAATGGGATATAGTACCTGATGAATTAACGTATTAACGTATTTTTAAATTATATAATTGTTACAGACAGGTTCATCATTCACCAAACACACAGACTCTCTCTCTCTCTCTCTCTCTCTCTCTCTCCCCCCCCCCCCCCTCTCTCTCTCTCTCTCTCTCTCTTCTACCTCTCTCTTCTCTCTCTCTCTCTCTCGTTCTCTTTCTCTCTCTCCCCCTCTCTCTCTCTCTCTCTCTCTTCTACCTCTCTCTTCTCCTCTCTCTCTCTCTCTCTCTCTCTCTCTTCTACCTCTCTCTTCTCCTCTCTATGTATCTCCCACTTCCTTTGTATAGTTGATACTTGTTACCATATCAAAATAAATGAGAGAATAAAGGTTACTTTATTAGTTACGTCTTAAAAAACGTTTATTGTGATTATATTCCAGTGGTTTCACAATACAAGACTTAGGGGCCATGCACATATACTATACATTTAGTTAAGATGAACAGGATCCAGGATAAATTTCCTCGTTTAAATGCAGAAAAGGGGGTTATCCCAGATTCCCAGTATTGTGGAGGAAATTTTAAAAAATGACGTTTACATTTTTCCACATTATTTCAGACATTCTGTGTCGATAACATTTTCTTTATTTATTTTCCGTACGTACAAAGAATTGCACACAACCCGTCGTTTGGTAATTGTTAAAAAAAAAACACTACATGTATGGATATAAATCACGAGGTTATATTGACGGTTGGAGTATTGCATTTCAACATGGCAGACTATGACATAAATTAAAATCAACAACTTTCAAAGTTCAACCCCTTTCTGTCAAGAGATTACATCAAGCGAGTCCAGTCTACACCTGTCGTCCAGATGTGTATATAAGAGGCTGACTTTCTTTGCAAGTGCAGGTTATCAATTATAATACATTATAACCATACCTTGAAATACATGTATATCTTGGGTTATCGCACACTTGGGTGCCGTCAATCAAATTTTGACGCGAGCAATATTTCTGTAATTGTGGTTTTTGCATTTGTAATGGAGTGTGTTTGTACTGATGAGATTTCAAGATTGTTGAAAAGAAATGGCCATTTAAGGAAATTTTGCATAAGAAAAATAGACAGACCTCGCAACCGTCATATTAAAAAAAAAAAAAAAAAGGACTTGAGGAGAGGTACGTACTCCCCACCCCAGCCGATTTGTGAGATTTTTGGATATTCTCCTCATATTTTGTTAATATATATTTTGTTTAATCGTTAAGGATATTCTCTTCGTTATTCCGTTCATACTTTGATTTCTAATGTTATTACTGGAGTGAATCAATCATTATTCTGAATAGGGGATTTAGAGGGATAGTTGAGATTTGGTCTAGAGGTCGCTACACAAAATATTTATTTTGTGAGATAATAAAAACTTAAGTGTCAATTTTGAAAGAGCATACAATTTAAATGACAAAATCATCTTTGTTTGAACAAAATCGCATGCAATCTTCAGGTTTAAAATTACCGTCATAGCAATTTTAGGTCCTAAAAGTGCACTAGAAGTGTCATAAATAAGAATAAGAGAAATAACCTTTGAAGGCATTAACGGTCTTAAACAAAAACTCGACTGTCCCTTTAACATTTAGATTAGAATATTAAAAAATGTGAATATGTGATTCAGGTATTTTTCCTTTGAATAAAAAACTCGGGAGATACGTTCGAAAATTGAGCAAGCTGGTGTAGGATGCAGAGATATGAGAGAGAGAGAGAGAGAGAGAGAGAGAGAGAGGGGGGGGGGGGGGCTGATGGAGAAGAGAAAGTGGTTATGGAGCTTGAGGAAAGCAGAGGGGGTGAGTATGGTGGCCCTGAAGGGACATCGCGAATAGACTGAATCGTGAAAAATATGCGATAAAATTCACGATATCGTCAATTTTATCGCATATTTTTCACGAAGAAATTCACGAAATTGACGATATCGTGAACTTTATCGTGAACTTTTCACGATGAAATTGACGATATCGTGAATTTTTTCGTGAAAAGTTCACGATATAAAGTTCACGATATCGTCAATTTTATCGTGTACTCTATCGTGTACTCTATCGTGTACTCTATCGTGTACTCTCCTGACGGGCGCTTCGTAAACAAAACCAGCCCTAGCTGGGGGAGACAGAGAGAAGGAAAAAAGGGAAAGGGAAAGAGAAGATAAAAGGAAAGAAAGAATAATAAGAAGAAAAGAGGGAAACGGGGGGGCGAAGGGCTCTTGCCTCCTCCTCACTCCCCCCTCCCGCCAAAAAATAAATAAGGAGAGAGAGAAGGGAAAGGGAAAGGGAAAGAAAATATAAAAGGAAAGAAAGAAGAGGAAGAAGGAAAGAGGGAAACGGGGGAAGGGCGAAAGGGTCTTACCTCCCCCCCCCCCCCGCCAAAAAAATAAATAAGAGAGAGAGAGAGAGAGAGAGAGAAGGGAAAGGGAAAGAAAGAAGAGGAATAAGAGGGAAACAGGGGAAGGGCTCTTGCCTCCTCCCCCCCCCCCCCCGCCAAAAATAAATAAGAGAGAGAAGGGAAAGGGAAAGAAAATATAAAAGGAAAGAAAGAAGAGGAATAAGAAGGAAAGAGGGAAACGGGGGAAGGGCGAAGGGCTCTTGCCACCTCCCTCCCCACCCCCCGCCAAAAAAATAAATAAGAGATAGAGAGAGAAGGGAAAGGGAAAGGGAAAGAGAAGATAAAAGGAAAGAAAGAAGAGGACGAAGAAGAAAAAAAGAGGGAAACGGGGGCGAAGGGCTCTTGCATCCCCCCGCCCAAAAAATAAATAAGAGAGAGAGAGAGAGAAGGGAAAGGGAAAGAGAATAAAAAAGGAAAGGAAGAAGAATAAGAAGAAAAGAGGGGCTCTTGCCTCCTCCCCCCTCCCACGCCAACAAATAAATAGGAGAGAGAGAGAGAGAGATAGAGAGAGAAGGGAAAGGGAAAGGGAAAGAAAATATAAAAGGAAAGAAAGAAGAAGAAGACGGAAAGAGGGAAACGGGGGAAGGGCGAAAGGCTCTTACCTCCCCCTCCCCCCTCCCGCCATAAAGGGAAAGAGAAGGGAGAGGGAAAGAAAATATAAAAGGAAAGAAAGAAGAGGTAAAAGAATAAGAAAAGAGGGAAACAGGGGCGAAGGGCTCTTGCCTCCTTTCTTTTCTTTCTTTTCCTTTCTTTCCTATTCTCCCTCTTTTTCGTTTTTCTCTTTCTTTCTTCTCTTTCCCTTTCCTTCTCTCTCTCTCTCTTATTTATTTTTTGGCGGGGGGCGGGGGGACGAGGCAAAAGCCCTTTGCCCCCGTTTCCCTCTTTTCTTCTTCTTCCTCTTCTTTCTTTCCTTTTATCTTCTCTTTCCCTTTCCCTTTCCCTTCTCTCTCTCTCTCTCTCTGATTCATTTTTTGGCGGGGGGGGAGGGGGGGGGGGGCAAGAGTCCTTCGCCCTTCCCCCGTTTTCCTCTTTTCTTCTTCTTCCTCTTCTTTCTTTCCTTTTGTCTTCTCTTTCCCTTTCCCTTTCCCTTCTCTCTCTCTCTCTGATTTATTTTTTGGCGGGGAGGGGGGGGGGAGTGAGGAGGAGGCAAGAGCCCTTCGCCCCCCCCCCCCGTTTCCCTCTTTTCTTCTTATTATTCTTTCTTTCCTTTTATCTTCTCTTTCCCTTTCCCTTTTTTCCTTCTCTCTGTCTCCCCCAGCTAGGGCTGGTTTTGTTTACAAAGCGCCCGTCAGGAGAGTACACGATAGAGTACACGATAGAGTACACGATAAAATTGACGATATCGTGAACTTTATATCGTGAACTTTTCACGATAAAATTCACGATATCGTCAATTTCATCGTGAAAAGTTCACGATAAAGTTCACGATATCGTCAATTTCGTGAATTTCTTCGTGAAAAATATGCGATAAAATTGACGATATCGTGAATTTTATCGCATATTTTTCACGATTTAGTCTATTCGCGATGTCCCTTCGAGCCACCATAGGTGAGAGATTAACAAAAAAGGGATAAAGCAAGAAGATGTAAGGGGCCGGGGTAAGGGGGACGGGGTGAGAGAGGCGAGAGAGACAAGATTGTGAAAGCAAAGCACAAAACCCGGCAAAACAAAAACCCCTTCAATTTGTTATTACAAATTATGACAACTCCATGTTAAAACACATCGGCCTGAAAATAAATGCTGTTCTGTTTATATCACAAACCGCTCTTGATAAGCGATTCCTGAATATGTTCCTGCTTTTGTCGACATCATTTTGAGATTCATTTTCGTAGGCCTATTGAATTGAATTGAATTGGTAAGTTTTATTGTTTTTATTAAATAAAAAACAATCAAAATCATGGCTAAAAGCTGAAAGGCCTACTACTTCTTGATTTCATAAATGAAATAATATAAAGAATAAGAAAAAGGAATCATGGTTGATAGTAAATTAGAGTTTACAATTAATAAATTAAAATTTAGGATACAAGAAAGAACCAAAAATCAGACGAGTGTCCTCCAAGTCGTGTAGTCAACAGATATTTAATTATCTGGATTTTTATAGCGCATAATACGAAATACTGTCTTTAAAGTAAGGTACACTATGAACATGACAGACAAAGGAAGCGGACAAAATATACAGTTCCTCAGGTAGACAAAGGAACATCCCTTCACTGCTATTATGTAAAAAGTTGAATATGCATGTGACACCTGTTCTACAAATTTTTACATAATAGCAGTGAAGGGATGTTCCTTTGTCTACCTGAGGAACTGTATATTTTGTCCGCTTTCTTTGTCAGTAAAGTTCATAGGGGTAAATGCCTGAACTAATTAGCTTAATTCACTCGCCCATCGATTTATTTCCATAATTTCTAAATACATTTGGTTTGTTCAAGTTTTCGGAATCTCCTAGAATAAATATTAAAGGGGGAGAAATCATCTTGCTCCAATGCATTATTAATAAGATTATTAAAAATTGTTTTATTTGTGATGGTAATCTGCAAGTAAAGGGATGGATGCTGACAAGCATCAAGAACATACCTCACAAGGAGAGCTGAGAGGCAGTAGCAAGGAGCTTCACGACGGGAATAAATCATTTGACCTCAGATCAAATTGGTATAAACGCCCGTGAAAATGACAGTAAAAAAGAGAGAGATGAAAGTTTATTGACATAAGCGTTCTGTGCGCGTGTGATAAGTGATATCAGAAAGATCCCCGCTGATGTGTGGTAAGGATAACGTCAACCGACAAGGGATTATTTTTCATAGGATGAGCAAGGTTCAAACATTTTTATCATATTTCAGAAAAAGTTATTCATTCAAACTTTGCACCCTGCGAACCCCCCCCCCCCCCCCCCCCCCCCCCCACATGCGGTAGCTACGCAACTGCAAAGATTGAGACTATCATGTGGTGTTAACTTATATCAGAATCATCAGCTAAGTTGACATTGCTAAACTTTATTTGGTTAATATCCCATTGAACCTAAATAATAAGTAAAAAGTAAAAAGACTACTCATCGCATCATAATTATCATTTTAGATGTGTAAGTTGTAAGTTGTGAGTACTGTAATAGTATATGGAATATAATATATATAGAAAAAGAGTAACCGACGTTGAAAGGGACGTTAAGCAGTCATACAATAATGATCAATCTGATTATGGTTATACTAATACAATCAGGGAGATCGTCACTGTGTTTAGTGGCCATTAGGATTAATGTCCTCAACCAACATATTTAGGTGGTAGGTAAATGTGGTACATCTAATTGCAAACTTTAGATATAAGGGGAGGAGTTTGGAGAGGGGGGGGGGGGAGAGAGATAAACAAACAAATATACATGTACATGTATATACATAGGGAGGGAGAGAGAGAGAGAGAGAGAGAGAGAGAGAGAGAGAGAGATCATACGATCAATTTACATTTTATTTCATCCATACTTATGGTTTTCTTCGGTGCATCGTTTTCTCCATAATTAAGATGATGACAAGAAAGTGTAACAAATGAAACAAAAACAAAGTAAAATTGTTTGAATGTAGAAGTCGACTATGTTTTTGTTTTCCACGGAAATGTTAATGATTAATTGACAGTAAAGAACCCAAATTGAATTTTCTTGAGAACAATGAATGATCAAGGGCTATCGTTTGCAGGCTACTGTTTGCGGACAACCGCTAACATGTTTTTACTTTTGATAACTGCTAATCCCCCTAGCCCCTGTTTCGCAGTGGACCTACGATTCCACACACCCCGTTATAGCTCCAGACAGGTGTTCTTATACCGTCTGCCTGCCCTAAACCATCCCACACCAGAGGAAGGGCTCTCTGCATGCGACTACCTACAGTGCTGTTAGAATAAACGTAACCTTTCCGGAGTCTGGCTGTGATTTGTCGCTCTCCGTATATCACTCCCAATGAACCCTCTTTGTTGATCTATATCATGTTCTTGCTGTTGAATGCGGTGATTTGATCATTATCTGTGCTAGACAGCAGCTTTTGTATGATATAAACATGAATACGGAATGCATACTATATTCGAGGATTTATTGCTGCTGGCAGGATGGAGGATAATGCTGTTTTGAGGATGAAATCATTGTTTTATTCATAGTTTGAACGCGTTTAGTCGTAACGATGGCAAGGTATTATTATCTCATCAGTGTATTGCTACCTTTCTTGTGTTTCTCATTGTCTTTTGTGAGAGGACTCCCGGCAAGAGCTCCAGACTTAAAGCTGCTTCTCGCTTCAGGAATAAATATCTCTTTTCCAGATGAACATCGCCAGCTGGAATTTGCGGATTACCCTCAAGCTGATGGCTTAGTCAGCCAGCCCCGTCCCGCCGACGATCCGTTGCCTCTCCCTCTCATCCAATCCTTATCCTACCTCGATATCGACCTGGAACAATCTCATCATGAGCTTTATGAGGCGCTCTGGAGGAACGCAGACGTTCCCATGGATACATCGTCTGCTACTAAAATAGATGTCCTCGGGTATCTTCTCAAGAAACAAGTAGAGAAACTCCGTCGTGTCAGCAATGGCCAAGTCGAGTTGGTCTTTCTCGTCGACAGCTCGGCCAGTGTCGGGATCGAGAATTTCTTCAATGAACTCAAATTTGTGAAGAAACTTTTGGCGGACTTTACGGTAGCACCCGATGCGACACGAGTAGCTATAATCACTTTCTCATCCAAACATCGAGTTGAGTTGAACGTTAACCAGCTTGATAATAGCATCGCAGGTAAACATCATCATAAATGTGCTCTCTTGAATGAAGACCTTCCCAAGATTACATACGTCGGTGGAGGAACGTACACAAAAGGAGCTTTCGAGCTTGCCAAGGTACGTATTGAATGGTTTAGAGATATTCATGATATTAAAACAAAATTTAATATGCTTTTTGTTAAACCTCATGAATCATCCTTTTGAAGTTTCACTACAGACGTAGACATTATATATTCATGTAGAGAAGAACTCCAAATTAAAAGATAAAAATTGGAAGATAGAATTACAGTCTTCAATTATGTTATACTGGTGCACTATGGAATTGTAGCCTTAATTACCATCCATTTAATTTTCAATAAAGATAAAAAAAAAAATAAGATGAACAGTTGGCCTCTATAATTTACTTAAACTCGCGTAGAGTCTAATTGGGAAGGGAGAGAATGTCGGTATTAGCATTCGAAGAATATATATTTCCTTGACATTTGTACATTGAGAGTTTTGTTCAACGTTGTGTAGCATTACATTTAATACAGATTAAACCAAGCGCGAAAACGGTTAGTTTTTGGCATTTATTTCTACAATAAATATCACGAACGGCGTATATATCGATTTCAGGTAATAATGTGGGGTCATCAATGAAAGGCTAAACCTCTCCATTATAACTATTAAGGTCCAGTTAAAGCCACCCAATAGAGCAATTTCATGTCTTGTCTTTTTTTGGCAGTAATACCTACAACCGTGTAATATGTTCACGAACATAATTGCATGTGCAGTTTAAGTATCTTCCAAGGAAGGGAGATTACGTCATATAGATTTCCTGGTGACCTGAAAGTAAATGGTATAGAGGATGATTTAATAGTCTAGACGGAATAATCAACTTAAACCATGGTCGTACGTTTCGTGCTGCACAAAGATTCAATCAGTTTAATTTTGGCCATTACAAGTAGTGGGTTATTGATGTAGACAAGTGCTCATGTACCTGTTACAGCTCATTTTATGTATGTCAATTATGTATGTTATTACCAACGAAAAAAAGATGTCAGTTAGTCAATCAGTAGTGTCTGACAGTGAAGTCTAGAGGATAACGGGTTTCCTTGCATAATTTGAATACTAGGACACTGCTAATGTTTGAATTTTACAGAAAGGAAATACATGGCATATTCATAATTCCTGTAAAGTTCTACGGAATTCGATGTTAGCTGCAAAAGGGACATAATAATAATAATAATAATATTTAGCTTTTATATAGCGCTTAATACAATGTCTCTAAGCGCTTTACAAATATACTATTACCCCGGTCATTGGATTCAGTATCTTTAACATCGAGAAATTTACACAAATCACTTCTGCATTTTGACCTTTAAAATATATCTGTGTTCTCTCTTTATGTTTTCGCAATTCAATCTAATACGATTTCCTCCACTTTGATTAGAAAACCTCTTTTTGAAATAAAATGTTGAGACTTTAATTGGTCATATGGGTTCTAAGTTCATCTATATATCAGGTACCACATGCAGAGCAGTCTGCAATTAATTAGAAGGACTCTATACTATGCATGGTACAGAACACACCATTGTTCAATTGCAGTTGAGAACAAGAAGGGCTTAAACATATTAACAATTAAGTATGCTTTTCTCGCTCTAAACAGACGGTTTTTTTCCCTTTTTTGAATATTTCACTCATGTCGCGACTTTCTTATTACGTTTATGCAATGTTCACATTCATGAAATCTGTTCATATATAGGAAGGAAAACATATCTATGACATCGTTCGATAGTCGCTTGATACAAGAAATCGTGTAAAACGTTTGTGGTTAAGGCACTTTTTGCCATCATGTTTATGGATATTAGAAGCCAACTTTTTTTCAGAGCATACCTTTTGTCAAGTGTACCCAATATATTGCTCGTAAAATTGGGGAACTCGGCTATATAGTGAGTTTGGCAATGTACTCGGCACTCTGGATCTGAAAGGGAAACGGTCTTTTCGTAATTACAGGGCATTAAACAAGCAATCAACCTGCAAAGAATAACAATGCGGTCTTTGCGGATAATATTCCGGTGTTTTGAGAGGGAAATCACGGCTGGATTTCTTTGGTCGCTTTCTCAAACCAAACTATTCCTAGTTTATCTTGCAGCATAATGTGAGCTGCTGTCTTGCACACATGGCCTAGCACAGTGTGAAAAGTGTTATAATGCCATTAGGTTGAAAACATTGGCCCAATTTTAGTGGCACGTTCGGTTTTTTCCTCTTCTTCTTCTTCTTCTTCTTCTCCTTCTTTATTTAAATACATTTTTCACGTTAAAACTAGTTGTCTAGTTGCAACAACTGATTTTGTTCTTATCACCATTTCATAGATTACATTGAGGGATTTCTATTTTCACAAGATTATAAATAACCATCCTGCATAGGCCTTGTGATTTTTCGAATAATCATTGATAGCAATACCATTGACAGTGTACAATTATCAAACACTAGATTGCTGTGTCTGTTTTAATAGATAACTCTTAATCCCGTATGGATTGATATAATCATGAACCCTACAGAAAATGGCTTTACAAGCTAGGAATTCAAAGAACAGAATGGATATTATTAAACTATATTTCAACGGAAAGCAACCAAGAGATCGACTTGTGCGTAGTAAATCATAACACGTCTCAGAGAGTAAAATAATAAATACCTGCTTCTATTCCGGACCCCCATACCACTTTCACCTGTAGCACACATGGAGGATGTGTTTATATTACTTCCTCTCAGTATTAGGGGTGAAAACACTTGAAACAGGTGTGAAAAGAACATTCTGTTTACAAGAGCTTTTTACAGAGTGTTACAGTATATCCAGACATAAGGGCGGCGACATTAGGGGCCGCGGGGCTGATCACCACCACGCCCTCCCCCAATCTGCATAGACACTAATGGAAAATTTGAAAGCAGTTGTTGAGGAAAGGCAGTATACCTTTACTCAAATGTGGAGAATATGCGGGTGTGGGCCTGGTCAAATATGATAACCTTTTCTATGTTTTTTTTTCCGTACTTGTTCATTTGTTTGCTTTTTTGTATTTTTTCCCCGTTTTTTTTTTCTTCTTCGTTTTTCATTTTTCCTCTTTAGCTTGTCAGCTCTTGAAACTTGTATGCATCTCATTCCTAGCCACATAATTCCAGATCCGCTAGTGGAAAAATGAAAAGGGGTCAGCCCCCTCTTTCAGTTTCCGTTCCCGGCCCCCCACCCTTAAACAAACACACACCCGATATTTCGTCGCCCCTGTTCACATCGTCAAGGGCAATAGAAGGACGCGCGTGCCCCTGAAAATATTTATGCGTCTAAATCTTTTTTTGTTGTTGCAAAGATCCAGAAATACCGAATCTACACGACTTTGTATACATTTCGAGAAAATAATAAAACTCGAAGGAATTTCTCTGCAGATAAAATGATCAATAATCACATGAAGAGCATTTGACCAACCAATGAACAAAAGACATATTTCTAAGACGGATGGAGTAGGCTATTTAAACAAATGATTAAGATTGAAAGTTAGTGACCGAGGAAATATACTTGTCAGACTAAGAGTTTTCGTGTGTTTAATCGATTCGATCACTAGTTGATCGCGGTAGAGGTGAGATTCAGGTGTTGATTATTATCCTGATTGAAGTGTTCACAGCTTGTATGCCAGACATTACCTCTAAATACACGTCAATGCCATCGGAAGTGTTCACTCATATGACTTCACGGTAGACAAGACCTGAGTACACTGTTAGCACATTGATCGGTCACGTGATCTGTATCATGCAGTGGTTGGAATGGAGATTCAGACAGAAGGTAAATTAACACCTTTCGTGACTACACCCATTGTCATGCACAGCACTTTTAAAATATGTATTCAAAGGCGTAGCCAGGAGGCACAAGGGGGCCATGGACCTCCTCCCCCGTTCATCCGCTGAAGTGGGTTTGTGTTGACTTATTATGAAGATTGTAGGTTGATCAAAGTGATAACCCATATTTAAAGATCCATTTCCCTTCCTAGACCAACGTGCAATGTATTTTTTATGCAAACAACCATTGCAAATTAACTGACAATGTGCCATGTGGTGAGAACATGAAATAGCTCTGGGGCTTATATAATTCATATTGTCTAGGCCTCGTACTAGCAGATTATCATATTTCTCTTGATTTATGGTGAAATTTCAAAATACCGATCATTTTTTGATAACTTTGAAGTTTCTCGTTGGGGGGAGCTAGGTGGGGCCGGGGAGGTCCTAAGGAAAATTTCAGAAGTTGAGTATCGGAGGCAAAACAGTGGATTTAATGGGATAATATGAAATGAAATATATCTACTGTCGCTCAGTTTTTAAGGGTTTAGACTTTGATGTGAAGTATGACTTTAAAGCTATTATTGCATTTCCTACATTATAGTGATAATTTTCATTATGCATTTCGCTTTAAAAAGAAATTAGGTTGAGTTCCGGGGAGAGGTGAAAAAAATCATGAGCTTTTTCCTTGTAATTATGCAAGTGTGGAAGAACATCAGAGAAAAAAATTTCACTGAAAAGCATAGATCTTCAAATGCCTTCATATTATAAATATGACATGTAACACTAACAGCTTAAAAATGTGGGCCTCATTTTTCTCCACATGTTCGTGTAGTCCTACATATTTTTTCTGTGTACAGTGCTTGTTACCTTAACCAAGACTGGGCCAAATTTCGTATCATTTGATGACTCCAGAACTTTGCAGTACACACCAATTTAGTTATATGCTATATAAAATAATCAACCTTTTCTGATCGATTCCACACTGTTTCTTTCACAATGTAATCGCATGACCAGAACTCAACTTTATCTTTAAGTTGTCATATATCCTTCCCGTTTCTAGTTGTCCTCAAAGCACGTGCTGATTGGACTTTTTAAACTTCCTTCCCTAGTTTTGTGGTTTTCCTGTAAGAGCAGGTAGAAGCATTGGTGACGTTTAGATAAGCATTTCCCAGTGCGACATTTCTAGAAGAAGAAAAAATTATATTTTGATATAGCAAGTTACCTCAAGACGATTATAACCCATAACATAATACAAAGTCAACTGTTAATACATGTAAATAGGAAAGTTGTATAATGTGTCCAAAACGTTTGCTTCATATGTCCTTTTTTAACATCTTGAAATGATTCGAATTACATTGCATTGTTTCCTTATATAGTGGCGATGGAGACTGGTGGGAGCGCATTAGAATTATATGTGCAGCTCTCTATATGATAATTGATAACCTCTATTGTCTTTCACTCCAAAAATGTAAGGTCTTTTTCCCCATGAAGGTAAATTGGATGAGCTGAGAAAATTAATTTGCTTATTGAAAAACGTAAGGTTCCCTTGCCTTATCCCCTGTTCTGACACGCGCCACACCACCCCTAAGCCTTCTCCAATCAGTCAGGATAGACGGATCTAGACGGATATAAGATGTTACACATTTCTAAACATATCACCTGAAAAGGGATCAACAGAGGCCTTTTTTTTATCAATGAGAGGAACAAAATCAGTGTACTCATGAATGAATATATACATGTACTTTAATCAGACGTGGCGGTTATTTCTATTCGATTGTTGAAGGGTATAGTGGGTTGAATGCCCCCCCCCCCCCACCCTACCCACTTTCCGTACTCCGTAGCTGCCCCGTACACCTTTACCATTTATTCTGTAAAGAGTTTATTCTTATGCACCTTTTGCCAGAAAGTGCTGCAGGGGGCGCGTGCCAACTCGACCCAGGCCGTGTTTCTACTAACAGACGGTCTATCCAACGGACCTAACCCTGTACCCGTGGCAGTCAGTCTTAAGGATGATGGTGTGGAGGTGTTCTCATTCGGGATCAGGGACGGCTACATCCCAGAACTGCTTCAGATGGCCTCAGAGAAGAAAGATGAACACTGCTATATTCTCGACAGCTTTGCAGAGTTCGAAGCTTTAGCACGACGGGCACTTCATGAAGGTGATGTATACCAATATGACAGGAGTGATGCATTGAAGATTTTCCAAATTCAAGCTTGTAGACGAGTTGGATTATTTAACCAAATAAATCTATTCTAAAATTATTTCATACTTTTGCTCAATGTTACGTCATGCTATGATACACACATTAGATTTGCGTTATTGATGTCGGTGCTGTTGTTGCTCTTCCTCTTTTTATATCTCGATCTTGAGGAAATGTAATATTCTTCTTCCTCTTCCTCTTCTTCGTCTCCTTCCTCCTCTTCTTCTCATTTTCTTCTTTTCATTTTTTCTTCTTCCTCTTCCTCTTTTGCTTTTTCGTCTCCTTCTTCCTCTTCTTCTCCCTTTTTCTTCTTTTCATTTTTTAAATTACTTTTGCCTATTAGTTTGAAAGGAGTGCAGGTAAATAGGCGAAAGAACCTTATAAATTGTTGACAAATATATTTCAGATAAATGTGAAAGGCATATGGTAGCGAATGCTATCTGCCAGAAAAAGAGTTGTGTCACAGAAAACGGTGATAATTTACAATGTCAGATACATAAATAGATTTTACCTGTCATTGCTATCAGATATATGTGGATAAACTCTGATGGTAGCTCTATGATCGAGGTCATACAATGTAAGTTATTTGGATAACAGGTGTAGCAACCTTTTCAAAGGTCAGCCCAACGTCCTTCTTGTCTGTGATATTCTTCTAGTTATACTGGAAACATTGAGATCAGAAGACTTTTTTTTTATGTACAATGTATATGCAATTTATGCACACCTTCTCATTCAAACAAATTCTTTTGGGGGCAAGGAGGCTTTCCCAATGCCTGCCTGAAAGTACAGTAAGTATTATTTCGGGTGATAAACCATTTTCGTAATGTATTCATGCCAATTTATTATAGTTGCTAGACTTCTTAAAAGGAAGAAAACACATTTAAAAACGTACCTCTACACTTCTTAATTTGTCTTTAGATTAAGGGACATCAGCACCTTGTACTCTCTGGAAAAGGTGTTATATAAATCCAATTCTACTTCCACTTCTTCTTCTTCTTCTTGTAATTGCTAATTATTATAGTTATTATTGATCATCATTATTAATATATTTGGTATCATTATTATTATTATTATTATTATTATCATTTTTATTATTATCATTTTCGTTATTTTTTTATAACATTATTAAATGAAGTATCCTAGTCTATCAATACATCACACGCTTATTCCGCAGATCTACGGATGGGTGAGTTTATTGAGGAGACGCCAGAGAAATGTTCATCTCGATGTCTAGGTGAGAATCACTGCTGTGATGCGATGGCATCGTGTAGGTGTGGTACCCATACAGGATCCTATGACTGTGTATGCCCTGCTGGCTTCTACGGCAGTGGACTTCGAGGAAAATGCACCCGTAAGTTTAAAGTATTACATGAAACGGGAATGAACCCTCCACAGGGTGTTGATGTGGGGATAACATGACCAAAAAAATTACTGTAAGAATTAGAAAAATTGATTATCAAAATTATTCATGTCCTCTTTTGTCTGGATTTGCTACTGGATTTGGGCACAATATGTGCTTCATTTTCTAGTTGTGCTTATAAGGTTTAAATTCTCCTTCTCTAGCATGGTGGCAGCAGTGGGATATATAGACTTCACGCTATCGGAATGACTGGTAATTGAAACTGGTGGAGGTGTAGTGACATAGTGGTTCACTCACTTGATTCTCAATTTAAGGGTCGAGGGTTCGAATCCTGAGCATCCTTTGGCAAGATATCAATCCACATTTGCCACTCTCTACCCAGCTACCCAGGTGCAAATGGGTAATTGGCAATTGTCTAGCTAGTGGAGTAATACTAAATGCAAGCCCCTCATGAAAAACAGTTTCGTTGCCGATGAGGGTTTCCTGGGTAAACAAATGGTTTTTGTTATTAAAAACCCATGATGAAATGTTTCATCGTATTGCCTTTATCGATTGTTCAATATCGCATGTCAATCCTGTCAACCAATATCACAACAAATAGAATTGGAAAGGAAATAATAAATATATATCCATATAAACAAAGAATCAGTCATTATAATGTCATGAATGTTATGGAAGTTAAGCATATTGAAGATTGAAAGTGAAAGAAAGTTGTTTTTAAGAGTGTCAATTTCATAATTCAATTTTAAAAGAGAAAAAATAAGAGGGAATATACCACATTATTTTGTTTCTATCTCGAAGAAATTCATTGACAAATGTTTCTTTGTATAACAAACTTGGCCTGATTTCCCTCCTATTCCAGCTTGTCCAATCGGAAGCTACAAACGAGACGCTTTACCCGGCGGGATCAACACATGTTTACCATGCCCTGATCAAAACCATGTGAGCCCTTTTAACAACACTAGTCCTAACATGTGTGTATGTAAGGATGGATACAGATGGGATATAGCTACACACAGGTGCAAAGGTAAACCCCCCCCCCCCCCACACCCCCTTTTTCCCCGTTTTACCAGGACTAAAGGGTGTAAAATTGTTTTTTTAGCTTCTGATAGTATAACTCAATTATCAAATAAACATTTACTTTACTTGTACTATAAAAGAGAACTGTTGCTGAGCTAGCGCCATGAGCGTCCCTCGACGGTGTGTGCGCTCTATAAGTTTACACTACCGTATTATTATAAAAACGATTTACTATTATTATCCTGCAATATCTCTTTGTAGGAGTAATATTTTAAGCTTATATTTTGCAAACAGTATAGCGACATGGAACCCCTTACATGAAGTGCAAAACATGTTTCGGGGATTGGTACACTTGAACTAAAAAAAAGGTTCTGACCTATGGGGGGAAAAAAATTGGCAATGCAAACATTTTCCCATCTTTTTGTAACCATTTGTCAATTATAGATTTTTTTAAAAATGTTTAATACTGTTTCTTTGCTCTCCTAGTTATCCACTGTCCTCTACTACAAAGACCAGAGAGTGGTGAGTTCGTCGAGTGTAGCAACGTAGTGAATGGAGCCTGTGCGATCCGATGTAACCGCGGATATGAAGTGACGGGTAGCAGTATCCGACTCTGCTTCTCAAATGGAACATGGTCTGGAGAAGGTTTTGATTGTCGAGGTATATCTATCAATCATATATTAATTATGTCAGGCGTATAGTTAAAAAATATAAAAGCTCTTTGACATTTTCATGTGTAATTTTCGTAAGCGTTGAATATTCTGTAATGCATCTTATAATGATTGTATCTGTCTTATGTAACAGTTAATCAGGTGATAAAGAATTCCAACCAGGTCGGCACACACCAGTTTTATCTAGAGGAGGGGATTGCCCCTGGGGATTGCCCCAAACATTTGACTGCTGTAGCGACTTGTTTACGATTCTGCGATTATTCTTTAGTTTTGTATACAGATGCACTTCTTTTTCGTGCTGATGTACAATGTTTCTGTTTTTTATAATAGTGAATGGTAGTAATTCTCTACACTGCTAGATACACGGACAGCACAGACTTTACAATTCGTAATAGTTTATATCTCTCCCTAGAGCCTCTTAATCTTTATTGGTATAAGTTGTTTTTCCCCTTAAAGGTAATACAAGTTTTGGGAAATTTTGAAAATTGGATGGATAGTGATTCTTTACAATTTTGATATATTTAGATGCCCCTGTGGGTGTATTATAAGCACTAGAAAATTTAGCTTCTGAAACACTTTTGATTTCATGAAAAAATTAATATAAAAATTTACCGGTGCTCCCGGTAAACTTGGATAAATTTCAAATAGCGCCTACGGCCGTGTCATGGTAGCTGCGACCATGAAAATCTCAGAATATGTAGTTGTGATATATAATTTCCAAACGGGAATTCCTAATCGGTCGATTTTAGTCAAGAAACATTGTTTTATAGCTTAATTAATATTTTGACCTGAAGAGGGAGCTATACAAAATAAAGAGTGTATTATTTACAATTTCATAACTTTAGACTCGATTTCAACCGCGATAACGATCACTGAATATTGTAGGATCGCATATGCTTCCAATATGTTTATTTGAACCAAATTCATGACCCCATACCAAAACTTTGTATTACCTTTAATGTTCATTACAGTAAAGACCTGTGAGGTATTGACTGCCCCTCTGAATGGATCCCTTCAATGTACCTCTGATGATTATGCGTTTGGTACAGTGTGTGCTGCTACGTGTGATACAGGTTTTAAGCTCATAGGATCACACTCAAGACGCTGTCTACCTATCGCCCATTGGGATGGACTACCCGTACACTGCAGATGTAAGAATACCCCATAAATAATATCTAACGCAATCCTAAAAACTAGACCCTGTTTCATAAAACTTGTCATCGAAACATGTGCCAGAGATCTATGATGAATCTGCTCTTTGCCAATCAACTGTAAGGATATCAGTAGCTTATAACAATTTGTTTATCTTGCTATCAGGCGCGTACGCAGGATTTTTTCAAGGGGGGGGGGGGGGTTTAACATTTATAAATCGGGCCGAAAATTTCGCAACGACTCAGCTAACCGCTTGATAAGCGGGGCGGGGGGGGGGGAAGAGGACACTTTTTTTTTTGGTCCCCAAAAAATCGCAACGGCTCAGCCGACCGGTGAATAAGCGGGGGGGGGGGGGGGGGGGGGGGGGGGGGGGGTAAGAGGAAACCATTTTTTTTTGAAATTTGAAAGTTTGCCATTTTGCTCCGTTGGGGGGAGGTAAGGTCATCTTTTTTAGGTCAGCCATGAGAATATATTTTTTTAATAATTAAAAAAAAAAAAAACCAAAGGGGGGGGGGGGGGTTAGGGGGTTATGGGGGGTTTACACACATAAAAATACCAAAAGGGGGGGTTTAACCCCCCCCCCCCCCCTATGTACGCGCCTGCTTGCTATAATGATAACAATTTTTATGAAACAGGGTCCTGGGATTCCAAGACCTGATGATAAGTCTGAAATTGTAAGAAATCTGTTTGGAATATTGGCGTCCTTGAAACAGACAATTTATAGGATCAAATCAGACTAGAAAAGCCCTTGTGTAAATCTCTGTTTTTGTCCGTCTCTTTTTTTGTCAGTCTGTCAGTCTCTGTCTATCCGTCTCTCTTTCTTTCTCTTTCTCGTCAATACTCACATTCCATTCTCTAACTCTCTGTCAACTCTGACTCCCCTCCCTTTCTCTCTATCTTGGAGGCTTTTACTCCCTTAATAAAATGATATCTCCTTCTTCCTCTGTATACTTATGCTTAAGATTTCGTAACGGAAGATACAAAAGAGTTTTGACAGTAGCAATCATGGTGTAAATTCATTTCAGCCATTCAGTGCCCGACGTTGCCACCTATCCCCCATGGGTTCATGACTCCATCTCACTGCAGTACACAGCGACAAGACTATGGAAATATATGTAAGATTGCATGCACTCAAGGCTTCTACCGGAGAGGGCCTAGGAAGAAAGAATGTATGGCTAATGGGAGCTGGAACAATAAGTTTGATCCAAGTCAGGCGTGTATGGGTGAGTAGACGTATCCTTTCAATGAACAGGCAAAGAACACTTTAACAAAAATATATATATATACAAACACACCGACATAAAAATTAGCGCCACTTTTACCATACAACTTTTGACAGCTCTTTTAGTACCTTTATATCTCTCCTGCTCACTCTAAGTCTTTATACTTATTACAAAACATTATGATTATCAAATTGTATCAGCAATAGTATCAACCACTTCATAGTAGCTCTCTTTTGTTTTTTTAATTTTATGGTCGCCCTAAACTTTATAAATTCACTTAAATACAGTCATAGAACTTCAACTCGAACAGACATTCATTGTCATGTAGCTCTTCGATAAACGTGCCCTAATTTTCAACTTAGTTGCTTGGAAGTAGAATGATAATTTTATGGACCCCTGTTGTAAACAGCTATCAGCTGACAAGGGCAATCCAACCCATGAGTGGTAAATAAATAAACCACATATATCCAAAAATTGCCTGTGTTTTTTGCAACCTATCCAGATTACATAGCACCTTCTTTAGAGTGTCCAACAGCCATCTCGACGGTGACGTCACCGCACCAGGATCGAGTAGTCCTCGAGTGGGACATACCAAGACCTACAGACAACTCCGGAGAGATGCCGCTCCTACGTGCTATTCCCAATGTACACCCGCCCTGGACATTCCCTCTTGGTCAATGGAATATCACATACAGCGCAACTGACCAGGCGGGAAACATCGCGCAGTGTGTCTTTAGTGTGACTGTTGAGGGTAAGGAAATATTGGCATACCGTTTTATAAAGTAATATAATTTTATATTCCCAAGTGCCAATACAAGCACTGCTTAAGGTAGGACCTGAATTCTAATTCATCAGATTTCGACTCAGTTGGAAAGAGAATTAAAAAAACACTCTTTGCACCAATTAATAAAAATCATTTCAGAGGCAATTAACCAAATGTCTTCAAAAGACTTGTTTACCTTAGCACTGGTGATAATTCTTTATACCATTAACGTTTTTTCACTTGATTTTGTTTTTCTTCTTCAATTTGCTAGATCGAGAGCCCCCATCAATCCGGCGATGTCGTTCACCTAGTACCTTCATTACATCACAAAGAGAACATAGAGTAACCTGGGAAGAACCCTTGTTTTCAGACAACTCTGGTGGTGACATCACAGTGATAAGGTCACATGACCCTGGCAGCGTATTCCTATTGGGTACCACGCTTGTGGAGTATCTAGCGACGGATGCAGCCGGAAACACTCGTTCATGTGTAATGTATGTTGATGTACAACGTGAGTAAATATTTCTCTACAACCTCTTATCCGATTATGTGGATGATATGTTGATACTGAAAAACATTAGCTTTTAATTTTACACGTCATTAAAACTAGCACCATCGGTCATGGTTAAGCTTAGGGATAAATCATTTTGTTCGATTTTTGTTTGTAATGCCATCCACAATGTAGAATTCCATTTTGAGTATTTTGTAAGCTAACATTGTATTTGTTTGGTTGTAGTTTACCTTTTTAAGCGTATAGAGAGATTATGCTCTATATCAGTTTGTTTTATTAGCATGATTACTACTATCATCAATGTCATCACTATTATCGTTATGATCTTCATCATTCTCATGAGCACAACCACGGCGACTTCGGACTATCATCATCGATTACAATCAACACCACCACTGCCTCCATCACTGCCCTCATCATTATCTGTTTTTCTTGAAGACGAACTATCAGAGTATACTAGACTCTATGCCGCTCTGAAAGGAGCAGTATGACTCATTTATTTTAATTATTTGTCACTTGTCTCGCAAACAGAGGATACGCATTGTACTCCAGAAACGTCTGTCTTTCTTATTTTCTTACATAAAATCATGTTTTCTTATAATTGTGTTCTTAGAAAATTTGTGTCAGAAGCCACGTGACCCAGTAGGTGGATCTGCGATCTGCTTCCACACCACTCAGGGAATGAACTGCTCAGTGACCTGTGGACCTGGCTATGCTATGTCTACACGACCCCGGAAGCTATACTTCTGTGCCCTCAACGGTACTTGGTACCCTGATGGCAAAGTACCATGGGACGACTGTTCAGGTAGATATAAAAATTGCTACATTTACATGTGGGTGTGGGTGTAGCCAAATGAGGGTGAGTGGGTGAGTGTGCGTGCGCATGCGTGCGTGTATGTGTTTTTTTTTTTAAAGATATGAGTAAATGTTGATTGTGTACTCCTATAGGGACGGATCTTACTTTAACATCATCATCTGTAACAACCATTCGCACTCAATAGCGACTGACAGATATTTTAGGAAATAGTAGAGAATCATCAGTCATGACCGTTCTCCGTTCATGTTTAGAATAAGGTTTCCAAGACATGAAATGTATATATAGGCCTAATTCGGTGATAGACATATATTCTTCACTTGGAAGATGAATCTCTCAGATTCATGAGACAATTTTTAACATAAAATCAATTGTCATTTACGGACACGACCGATA
This sequence comes from Strongylocentrotus purpuratus, assembly GCF_000002235.5. Taxonomy (NCBI): domain Eukaryota; kingdom Metazoa; phylum Echinodermata; class Echinoidea; order Camarodonta; family Strongylocentrotidae; genus Strongylocentrotus; species Strongylocentrotus purpuratus. The sequence continues at coordinate 2,581,869 of NW_022145609.1, forward strand.
AGGTCCGGAATGAGTAGTATATATAGATGTATTGAATTAACGAATTAACACGATCACTTTATCTTTTCCTCTTCAATATCTTTTCCCTTAATTCTAATCATAATTTCCAGAGACCCATCATGCTAAGAATGTTCTTCAACCCATGACCTTTCTCTACGAGACGTCTGATTGCGACACTGTGTTTGCTCGGAACATCGAGAGAATATTGGCGACCAACCTCGAGGAACCGGTAAAACATATCATACACTATGTTCTTAATGCTAAATATATTACTCATAGCGGGTGTATTCTCGAAAATAATATCGCTAGTTGACCACACATTGTGAATATACAAATACAAACGAATATCACTAGCGATATTATTTCCGAATTCTGTTCTTGTTAGAACTTCAGTATGGCTAAAAAGTCAGACGTTTCTTGAAGTGATTTATCGAGCACTGTCTGTAACTGAAAGACAATTTATGTTTTATAATGATAAAACCGAGCTTAACATAGAGAGAATATTGGCGACCAACCTCGAGGAACCGGTAAAAATATATCATCAATTCCGTTCTTGCTATTGTAATTGATCGTTATTTCATTCTTCATTAAAAAACATCATAACAACATTATGAAATACAAAACAAAGCGGACACATTAAAGAGGAACATTTACAATAAAATACAACAACAACCAACATGTCATATGAATATGGAGACAGCTAGGAAAGCCAAAGGCTTTATTGGTGCTGCCACCGAAACAGTAAAACAGTAAAACAGTATAGTATTAATTATATTGAAGTTAGTACTTCAGTATGGCTAAAAAGGGTCAGACGTTTCTTGAAGCGATATATCAAGCACTGTAGCTGAAAGATAATATATGCTTAATGGTGCAGCCAAGTGTAGTTAACGAAGGCTATATGTTGTTATCCAAAAGATCTGAAAATAAAACAAAGAATCCTAATGTTATAATAAATGTATCATTTGCCTATAACGCAAAATGTAGATATTTTCTGTCCTTTTTTCCCTCTGCAGATTCGTAATTACTGCGGAGAGAATGTACAATGTGAGCTTTCAAGTGTAAAGGCTAACTGCGAAGACAGAGGTAGGTTATATATATCGTCACAATATCTTCACAAATTCTACAACTACTACTAATAATAATGGTGTTTTATTTTATTGCGCACATGTCCGTCACGTCATGACGTTCCTGGCGCTCTAAATTATCATCTGTAATACCTGCCATAGTTGGTCGGTCATAAATATGCAGGGCTTTGGAATATCGGATACTTATTTACACCCTTATTTATTAAAACAAAAATGCAAATACCACACACTGGAATATATACAATAATGTTTAAGTCGGTTTTCATTTGACATGAGAGAATTTGAAATAACGTAGTACACGTTTAAGTTATATTTTATCTTCTTTTTTACATTCCCGATCATATTTGGTTCGGGGATATGCTTCACTTAAAATCAAAATGATTGTGTTTGCAACAACACGGTTTCCTGTATAATAAACACCATGTTTCCGTTGTAAGAAGCCTACATAGACATTGTCACATACTTTCATGTTTATTATTTAGATCCTATACCGTTCTTACGTGGTGCACCATCTAGTCTCCAGCAAACAAGCCCAGGTGCAGATTCACGTCTGGCTCTTCAAGGCGCTGGTGAGGTCAGCGTCACTGCTCATAGACTCAATATCTTACAGTCTCCTAATCTCTTCGTCAACATCGTTGTTAATGGTGAGTCGTGATTCGGTTTTGTCTTTTTCCAGATGTCTCTTTGTTTCTCTTATCCTGTATATGAAATAGGAATAAAACTTTCTAAAATGTTGCAAAAAATAATGGAAACATTCGAATCTGTATACTGTATTATTGTTTTCTATATTTTTGTATAAAACATAGAAGAAAAACCCGTAATAATATTGTTTACAAACGTCTATGCATTCAAAAGTTAATTTTTTCCTAAAATAAAACGAGATATTTATTTGAGAATTTTAGAGTATTTGTTGGCATTTAGCTTTAAGACAGAATTGTAACGATATAGATGCTCCAACCTTTGAATCATTTAAAGATGAAACTAAGTACTTTTGAATTTCCAAACACTAGATAAAGAAGGTTTTTTTTATTTGTTCTCGCCATTATGTAAGGTTCCTCTTCTGCATTTTTGTTCACGCTTTCATTTGTAACAGTTTGTGTCTGACAATGTATTGTTTGTAGTTTATAATATGGACCTTGTCGCAGATTACCCTTGTGCTAAACAAGTTATCCAATAAAGTCCATTACTGCTACTGTGGTTGTTGTAATTAGAAAGTTATTAGTAAGAGTGATATAATATCTACAGTAACTTTTTCAAATCATCTATATGTTGCCGCAGATTATCAAGCCCTTTTCAAAAATTCTTTCATCTCTACACTCGGCAGTTCTTAAAAGTATAAAGCTCCTCTTTTCATATTCTTATCGCCTGGTTACAGCATCTGCGAGTCCCAACGAGACAGCAGCATTAACCAGTCCGACAGATCAAACTTATCAAATGGTTGTAGAAGTTGCCGCTTCGGTTCCAACGCAAATACAGTCTAATTTTGATAATGGGACCATTGTGACCAATTCTAACAGGAGTAGCGAGAGAACATTTCAGGTCAATCGGATAACCGTCTATCGGGAGGATATTCAACCGGTTTGTTCAGCCGGTGCGGTTAGACGCGGTGAAGGTGAAGGCGCTAAATGCGGTATGTATTGAAACAAACACAAAATGATATGATGCCTAGGATATTAAAGATCAACTAGTAAATACCATCTTTTTCGATACGTATATTGTTTAAAATGTTTCCTTTGTAGGCTTTTTGTATGCATCCTGGGCTTCCTGGCGTTGGCCCAAATTCAAAATGAAAGGCACCAAAAACATATTGATTTTGTTTTCTTCTCAAAAGTGGGCCCTTTGAACACTTTTCGGGTCCGTTGGCAAAAGCTAATCAGATGTGAACAGAAGGAAGAAAGAAGCAGGTTTCCTACGAAGTATATTTCAATCATCCTGGCGTGATTAATTACAATATCATTATGTTCAGAGCGACAGGAAAATTTTATAACAAACCATACCTGAATAATAATTTACACGAATATCAGTACATAAGGAAAATGTTACACACAAGATAAATATTACTAAACAAAGAAAACGTATTTCCTCTTCTCTTTGTCAGTGCAATGCATCCCTGGAACATACTTCGATATCGTTACATCAGCCTGTGAGTATTGTGATATCGGTACTTACCAGAATCAGATTGGACAGTTGTCATGCTTGCATTGTCCAAATGGAACGTCTACATTCAACACAAAGTCCACATCACTGGCAGACTGCAAAGGTGGGTGAGGTATTAGAATGGAGGATATTTAACGTTGAGTGAGTTGTATATGTTTAAGAGATTTCATGAATGATATTGAAATGCCACATTATTAATGCCACATTTGGTATTTTTTTCATATCCAATGATAAAGAAATAATGAAATAAGTCACCCAATATTCTGACTGGGGAATCGGTATGGAATCAAATGATTTCCGTCCCTTGTCTGAATAAGATTATAAATCATTATTTCAAGCATTTGTATTTGCAGTACATTCGAAAATTGTTATGTTCGACTTATTTCTATTTTGAAGACACAGCCACATGATGTAACGAAATCAAGCCATTTCATCTTCTGGTATGTTTAAGATATTTGCACAGTCTAGACAAAAATATATGCTCTTATGAGTGGTTGAGCAAAGGGTCTGACTTCGACATCCAGAAGCTTTGATATTTTTAGGTGTGATTATGTGTCATTACATGTGAAAGTGAATTCGTTCAAGACGAACAGTGCAGATATTGCTTTAAATTACGGGCGCATATTATGCTAATTGTATTGACAGACGTGATGGACGTAGTCAAGGAAGTCAAGTCTTTATATGCAATGGGCATAACGGTGTCTTTTCCCAATGGTTCAGTTTGACCGTCACATACATACTTCCATTGAAAGTTATCGCCATGAACGTTCAAGATTCAAGTTTCAAGCGTTGATACTACTTGTTAAATTAATTTATTCAACAGCTTATTGTGAGCCTGGCAGTAAATCATCGTCTGGTTTAGAGCTGTGTGAGCTATGTCAATTGAACACATACCAACCGAATAGGGGTAGTACTCAGTGTGTTGAATGTCCGAGAAGACGACACACTCCCTCGCATGGTGCAAGGAAACTCTCAGATTGCAAAGGTATCATCAAGAATAGATCAATGTGTTTATGAAAGCTTTTTCTAAGGATGACTTTGTGAATATTTTATGATGGTTTTTATTTACAATACTGTCGTCATTTGTTTTTCAATCTCAATTAGTGTGCTTTTGGTCAATTAGTAAAGATCATAGATATGTAGTGCGAGACATGCCAATACTCTCCAATGACATAGGATTTTTTATTTTGTATGCAATTCTTAAACATACTTCCCTAGCCTGCAGGTTATTTTCCTTTTGATGTCTAAGATTATTTATCGTGAAAATAATGCAAGAAAACAAAATCTATACTTCGACTAAATAACAGTAATTATTGCATGTCAAATATTTAGTTTCATTGACAACACGTTCATTGACTAGTCATTTCTGTCTGTTAAAAACAATTGATGAATACGATGCTTCCCTCTCAGCTTACTGCCCTCGCGGTAAAACCTCAGTCAACGGCTTGACGCCCTGCCTGCCCTGTCCGGCGGGTACATTCAAGATAAGCCAACGATCCAGCTACTGTCTACTATGTCCTGAAGATTATCCTCTCTCTAATCCTGGCTCTATCACAATCACATACTGCAGGAGTAAGTTAAACTTGATAAAAGATGACCTTTTACTTATATATAAAGGATACATTCGCTCGATTTTAGATTATGGGGTACCGGTTTTTAATGGTAATTTAACAAAAACTCATGTATATATTTTGGAACGTATTCAGAAAAGAGCTTGCAAAATCATTTTAGGACGTCAGTATGAAAATTATGAAGCAGCATTGGAAACGTGCAATCTATGTTCATTAGAAGCAAGACGTAAGCAGTTATGTATAGACTTTGCAAATGCTCTTGTCAAACACCCACAATTTAAAGAATGTTTACCTCTTAGACAACAAAGCACTTATTCTCTAAGATCTCAATCAAAGTTTAAACAATACCAATGTAAAACAAAACGCTTCCAGTGCAGCTCTCTTCCTTACTTTACAAATCTTTTGAATAAAATGTAATACCAATATTTTTAAAATTTCACAGTCCATGATTGAACTATGTGAATGAATTTTGATAGTTTTTATCTCAATTTTCTGCATTACTGAATATTTCTTGCCATCTCCCCTCATCTGTAATGATAAGGTACCCTTTGTCTGTCTCTCCCTTTCTTCAACTCTCTCTCTCTCTCCTTCTCTCCCTCCCTATCTCTTTCCGTCTTTCTCCCCCGTCCCCCTTCTCTGTCTTTCTCTGTCTTTCTCTCCTTCTCTCTCTTTGTCATCACTCCAACTCTCCCTCTCCTACACCTCCTACACCTCTCCCTATCGCTTTCTTTTTTTAACAAAAATTTGAATCTGATCAATGAATTTTTATGAAATGTCTATATGTTTGATTATTGATTTATGTCATATTTTGTGTTATTTCAATTTGAATTGCAATTGTATTGTATATAACCTTGTGAAATGGATCGCAATTCAGCCATTGGCTGCGATGATCTTTTTAATAAAAACCATTTCTATCTATCTATCTATCATTTCTATCATTAAAGTAGCCTAAAGATACTGGGAAATGTAGAAAAACGTAAAACCTTTATTTGCTTTTTTTTTAAACAAAAGATTGCATCCAGCCAATCAATTATTGTCTCTCCTCTATCTCAAAATTTCTTACTGCGATAGGTACAATTGTTAATTGACCAGAAGCGATCTTTTGATAAATAGCAGCGGTGTTTTAAAAAAAATGTATATTTAGTGAACGCCGTATGTATTCTTTTTTTTTTTTGGTGAATTCATATTCATTAACACTCCTTTTGATTAATGCGGACTGAGCAATTTATTGTGAGCATTCCTTTGTGTCAATCTGTCAGATTCTTTGGATGGTAAGCTTGTAGTGCAATGAAATCAATAGTAAGGATTTAAGTCAATCTTTATCATTCTAATGATTCATCCTGCTATATATTATATAGATGACAACATTCTAACATTGATCTGTGGGCGAGGCCCAATCTTCTGCCAAAATCAGACTAGGGATCATTGGATATTTCATGTATGTTTGTGTATGGATTAATGAACGTAAGATAATCCTCTCCTATCCTACTAAGATTCCGCCAATGAGCGAAGTCCAGCTGGACGCATGATGTCTTTGAGATCTCTACCATTCAGTGAATGCTTCTCATCACCCTGTCGTAATGGAGGATCTTGTGAGTCTTCACCCGGGGGTTACATATGCACCTGCCCTGCTGGTTACACTGGTATGCATACATGCATATACGTGGATTAAATGGATTTCAGGAAATTAAGCAAGGTCTCATCAGAAAGGGAGCGGGTTAGAGAAACAAAGAAATGTTGATACAGACAATGTTTATTGGTTGGGGATAGTCGTATAATGTTATTTTTGAAGCTGCTACCAACCTTGAATTTTGTGGGCAAGCTTTTGTCAACTCTTGTGGACTTTCTCAAGCCAAGTGATTAGCCACACGATTTCGCATGGCTGCCTGGTGTTGTTTTTATTCAAAAGATAATTCCTTCTTATCATCAAATAAATACAAAATAATGAATACAATTTATATTTGTATAAATGGAGGAAAGGGGCACGAGGTTCGTAATGGGGTCGCCTGACGTAGATTCACAAAGCACAGTTGAAGATGAACTTTGATTCATCGTAAAGATGATTTGGATGCTGCCTTTTTTCACAAAAACTAGATTCTCCCCTGCATGTAAATTGTAAGCCTACATTAACTTATTTGATATACTGCCCAATATCATGAAAGTAACAGAAGAAGAGCTTTTAAAGTCCGTTACAGAGGACTTAAAGCCATCAGTAAGTTGCTTGCTTTGAAAGCATAAACATGCTTTCTTAGCAGTCGGATAAAACAAACCTATGCATATCTTTCCTTACATGATGAACCATATCATATAAAATAAACATAAGAGTATTTTTGTTATTAATTCTCAACAGGACCACGATGTGAGACGGATATCAATGAATGTGAAACAGCAATGTGTATGAACAATGGTTCCTGCCGTGACCTCATAGATGGTTATATGTGCCATTGTCCAAGAGGATTTACTGGTGAGTTCTTCATTCCATTCTGTTAGTTCTGTTCATCAATTTTTGAAAACTCAATCTGACATAATTATTGGTGACACATGTGGTTGATGAAAAAGAGTTGAAGAATGTCTTTAGGTTCTCAAGATTTACACAAATATTTTATGACGATGAAAGAAGACTTATGTTTGGTATTTTTAGTCGGATTGGCCTAGAATTCAATTGTTATTTTAATTCTAGGAAGTTTTATGTAACACAAAAGCCCTAAGCATTTTTGTATGGTCTTTCTGAAATCTACTGTTTAGTTACATTCACATGATATTAGCAAAGTCGTTCATTTTGTATGTTCAACATATTGGTGATAATACGTTTTAAAATTGCTAAACACCATGAAAAATGTTACACTTTAAATATTATTACTACTATAATATTCCTTTCAATCCCTAGTATGATTAAAGAAACTAGTATGATTAAAGAAAGAGTGTTATAATCGCTAATAATTGAAGATACTATCTTCTTGATTCACTCCATACAGGTAGATACTGTTCAGAGGATGTAGACGAATGCAGGACTAATCCGTGTCATAATGGAGCGACTTGTATTGATGGACCACAGTATTACGAATGCGTCTGTCCTGATGGATATACAGGTTGGATTCATTTACTTACATCAGAATGGTTTATATGTAGACACTGTCTGTGTGTGTCCTCCTTAGCCAAGTTAAACTATTATTACACGATAATTGTGATTCATCTAGTAATGCCATATCCTCTGAGGATATTTCGCTATGTTGCTTTCTCTCCTTTTACTTCCTATAATTCATTTTTGACGTATTTAAAGATTATTGGATGCGATTAATATGCATTTCAGATTCCAAGTATATTTTCAAGTAGCTTAATGTGTGTTTTTGTAATGGTCTGTATATTTGTCTTTGTTTAGATCTTACTGCAAATTCGAATCTTAATTTGTATCTCGAGAATTAGGCCAATTATTCATCCTGTAGTCACTATTGTAACATAATTCTGACAGCCTTAGTTTCCGGCATAGCTTATAGATTTTCATTGCTCTATTTCAGGGAGAAACTGTGAGGAAGATGTTGATGACTGTGCCCTAGATCCTTGCTACAACTTTGGTACTTGTACAGACTTCATCGGGGGTTTCCAATGCACCTGTCCATCTGGTTACCTTGGAGACCTTTGTGAGATGGAGGTTGATGAGTGTCTCTCCTACCCGTGTGATAACAATGCCACATGTAAAGACATGGTCAATGAATTTCGGTGGGTAGTTCTGTTTCTGTATGCACTGCAGTTCTTGAGTTGAGATAGACAATCCCTAGGTACATGACAATTTATTCATTCACAAAATCCTCTCTTTTTTCATCATCATTCCCCTTCTCTCTCTCTCTCTCTCTCTCTTGACATGTAAGTTAAGAAAAAGCAACAGTAGTGGTACAGTAAATTGATTGACATCTACAAGTGTTAAGCCTGTTTCAGTTTTTTTAGGAGATGCTAACAAAAGTCCTAATTCGTCATTATTACATCATTCAACTTTATACTGAAGTTATTGATCACTCTATGTATCACAACTCTAATCATATGTCAATTGTGGTTTATGGATTACATGCATGTTAATTGATTTATTTTACCGGGTATCATACCCTTTAATCATATTCATTTTCCTGTGCAGATGTGAGTGTCTTGTTGGATTCTCTGGGACCCTCTGTGAAATCAACATAGATGAATGTGCAACGACTCCCTGCCTTAATGGAGCGACCTGTAAAGATCTCATCGCTGGTATCCAATGTGTATGCATGCCTGGTTATACAGGTGTAGTATGTGAAGAAGGTATGCATTCTTCCCTCTGTACAGCACCTCTGTAAGCGTTTCTTTAGATTCCATGAGACCTATAACAATTAGGGTTGTATTCACAAACGCATTTTTCTGCAAGACAACATCCATTTTGCATTAAAGTATGCTTTTATTTTTGGCGTCATTCGGGATACCATTATATAAATAATTCATTATAAGTAAAGTGTCTTGTCAAGCAAAAGATTCATTATGGCATATACCACAGTGTTTGTTCTACATGCGCATGCCAATCAGAATTGGAAACAATGTATTTACATTAACTAAAACACACAAACCTTTCCTAGCTTAAAAATTACTTTCTATTATTGCATCCCATATAAAGATATATACACAATCGCCAAAGACCCCAAACTGACATTTTCACATTTTCCCTGTACGTGAGTCATAGTAAGTCAGATCTATTAGTGGTACTTTTACCAATTTCATTACCATTGATATCACCATACAGTTTTAGTTCAAGATTGAGGATCCCAGGGAGCATCCCTTTCCACAGTTTCCTAATGAAAGATACCAATGTTATATCACCTTAATTCTTTTGTTCACGTGTTTCTTTTTATTGTTTGGCTTGGACCCCTTTGAAAAACAGCTATTAGTTGTAAATGGCCACCCAACCCATGAGTTAATCAAAATCAAATCAAAAACATTTTCTATGTTTTCCAGAGATGACTTGGGATTTCAACATGGTGTTTGATAGAGGCGGTATAGATGATTTTGTCGTACTGGAACGTGATTTTCCAACGCTCACAGCTGTGACCATCTCGTTTTGGATGTTAACTGATAACACAGGCAACTCTGGCACTGTTTTCTCCTACGCTGTCAGTGATTCAAGTGATAATGCTTTGACTGTCACAGACTATAGCGGGTAAGGTAGTAGACAGCAATGTTTATGTTTTGAGTTTTACAATGGATGTTTGTTGCAGAAGTACATAATTTACATGCTTGAAAAACCCTATTGAAGACAGGAAATCATGTATCATTGTCATAGACCAAGGAAATTATTTTGTTATCAAAGTATTCAGAAGAAGGGGATCAAGGTTACATCTTTCAAGGTGTTTTTAATATTGTTTTTAGAGAGGATGCTAAATATCAGTGTTTACTGATGCCATGATCTCCAAACCTAAATCTTACTTGCTGAAACTATCAATTTTTCATGATCTTTTTTAATGTCACATAGAACTCTAGTATAATGAATATCAACTGATGCCTCTTAATAAGTGCAGAACGGGGACCCGTTTCACAAAGCCTTTCTTCAATGACAAATGACAAAAATCAGTGACAACTCTGCTGATAACCAATCAAAAGCAAGGATTTCAGTAGCTTATAACAAAAGCTGTCATTTTTCACTGATGACAAGTTTTGTGAAACGGGGCACAGGAGTGGTCTTCTAGCAGTATCGGAGCACTAAGTCAAATTCTGCATCTTTCCTTTGAATTTCTTTTGTCTTTCAATGTGTAGATTCGTCCTAAAGGTAAACGAAGAAACCATAGTGAGTGACATCACAGCAAATGATGGGAGATGGCACCACATAGTGGCCACTTGGGATTCCAATGGAGGAACCTATACAATGTACAAAGATGGTGTTCAACAGGCTAATGGTACAGGGCTTTCAAATGGCATGTCTATACCAGGTAATGAAACGCTCCATTCATGCTTATATTCGTGTACATCAATGATTAAATCCTATCTAATTTTCATTATACAGCAACTGCTACAGTGGGATAAAGAAATTAGTCAAATCATAAGCGAACATTTATTAAGAGAATTGATGTGTGGAAAGGCTAGTTCTTTTAGTGCCTGTCTTATCTTTTACCATTTAGATAGGTTGAGGTACGAGATTTATAATAAAACATATCCACATGAGTAACACACATCACGTGTTTAAGTATGAAATTATTATTGATGTAATATTGGTTACCGTTTTGCCCATGATACATCATCGCCGGGAAAAATAATCTATTAAACTTCATATTTTTTGGTAGGATTGTCTTATTATTCAGAAATGGTAGTTCTCACTTGGAGCGCTTTGACAGTGAAACTCGAAGAATTACAGTAGTGCATAAATTTTTATTATATACAAAGAAAATGTATTATTTGTATATAATTGCAAGCCTAATTTAATTAACAAAATTAATAGGCAATACATAAAGAGAGGGGGTACTTTAGTTATAGAGTGTCGCAAAGGGTGTAATTATGTAACCATTGACTGTGTTACAGGTGGTGGAACGTTGATCCTGGGTCAAGACCAAGACACCCTAGGAGGAGGCTTCACACACCTTGAGTCTTTCATTGGAGAGATCACCTATCTTACTGTTTGGGAAAGGGCTCTAGGAGCGGCAGAGATCTATGATCTAGGAAGGACCTGTCAAAAACCATCAGATGTCATCATGGCATGGCCAGACTTTCTATCGGGAATGGAAGGCCAAATTGAAAAGCGGAATAATACTTTCTGTCAAGGTATGTGAGAATGCTTTATTTTTATAGAAATGATCTAATCATGAAGGTTCTTTTTTCCCTTCTTCTTTAGCATTTCATGAAAAAGAAGAAATCGTCACTTATTTCAGATGACCACTCTAAGGGCATTATCAACGAAACTACATATATTAGTTTTTTTCAAATTTATATAGAGAAAACGACCTTTAATACTTGTATAACATTTTTCCTAATTGGGAGTATTATTTCAAGATCAGCAGTGTCTGTATTCGAAAGTATGCCATCAATTCAGACATATTTTTAAGAATAAGTACACATTCTCATTTGTTATCAAATATTAGGGGTGACTACTCATGCATACTACTCTTGTATTTGTGTTTTGCCTTAACAATTATTGAAATGTCTATCTCTGGGTTATATATATGCATTGCCGTACCTTGACCCATATTTTTATGCTTCTCGTTTTAAGGATGTCCCTATCCCACTGCACCTGAGGCTGGCTTTGTGAAGGGCTACCAACCATCACGACCTTTGACCTCCGTGACCTACCACTGTCAGCTAGGCTTTGAACTCCCCAGACATGAAGTCACTCGTGCTGAATGTCAGGTATCAGGAGAGTGGAGTCCGGGTGATCGAGCATATTGCGACAGTTAGTATTACATGTTAGTCCTAACCATTAACAATGATTAAGCATTATATTTCAAAGATATAAGTTAACCCTTGTATCTGATTTGTAGAGTTCTTGTTGATATGTCTTTATGCCATAGGGCATGTTAGTAAATGAAATCGTAATAGACTTTCCAGCAAAAAGTCTTTAAAAATTATTAACAATCATATCGTCGTGTCGTGGATGTCGTGGATGAGTGGATACGTCGCCGGACTGTCGATCACAAGGTCCGCGGTTCGAGTCCCGCCGCACCACTAATGTCCTTTGGCAAGACATTGATGTACATTTGCCACTCTCCACCCAGGTGTTAAATGGGTACCAGTAGGAAGGAATTCCTAAAAATACTGTGAGCGTCGAAATCGGCAGCCTAGCATAGCCGGGTAATGTTGGAGCGCCTTGAGGACCTTGTAAGGTCGATACGAGCGCTATATAAGAATCCAATATTATTATTATACCTAGGATGGCCAAAATCATAATGATACGTCTTGTCCTACTGACCTTGTAACCATCGTTTCCCCCAGCATTTGCTGATCTACAGCAAAGCGAAATGATTATGTTAAATATATGAAATAAGATGATTTGCCCTGAAACCAATGCCTCGAATTTGGTTCGTCTTTTTACATCTTTTTTAATGTCATTAATGCAGGAATAAACTGTGGATACCCTGGACATCTTAAACACGGGTATGTGATTGGTAGGATGTATCTGTATGGTGACCAAGTTTTCTACACCTGCGTCGAAAATTTCACTCTTGTTGGTCCTTTGGCGAGAGAATGTATGGAGACTGGCTATTGGTCAGGTTTCACGCCAGAATGCAAATGTAAGTTCACAAATTGTATAAATATAGTTTCCTTTGAAGAAAATACTCAAGTTGTGTTTTTCCATGTTCATTTTATCTTGCCGAATCAAATAGACAATGGGGAGGGATAGTTGCAATATTCCCCGGTCCAGTTAAACTTTGTGATTGCCTTTTCAACATTTAGCTATTTTCACGTTCCAATAGGTTTACTACATTCAAGAACAGCACACTCTCAAATATTAGCCTATTGGTATATACTTTCAATGTCAGTTGGAATAAATGGATTTAGTTGTAATATCTTCATATATCTACTACTTACCTCTTCCTGACAGATGTGTTTTGCGGAGAGCCACCGCATGTTCCAAATGCTGTAGTCTTTTCTTCTGAGGGTGAGAGACCAGTCCACATGGCATTCCCAAGACAGAGCGCAACATACCAGTGTGCACGGGGTTACCATTTGATCGGTTTGCCTAACGTTACATGTCAGATAGATGGAGAATGGACAGCACCACCGACCTGCAGGATCGTCAGCTGTCCACCTCTGACATCATCTCCAAACTCTATGCTCATTACCACTAACGGGACTGTGTTCAGCAGCATCGCAGAATTCCGTTGCATCACTGGATACAGGATGACGGGGATGAATGTGCTTCAGTGTCAAGAGACTGGAAGGTGGGACAATGCAGAGCCACTTTGTAAAATTCTGTCTTGCGGACATCCACCTAATGTGCCCCTTGCCACCTCCACATATGACGGATTGACGTATGGCAGCAGTGTTTGGTACACCTGTAATGAAGGATATGAGGCGGACCGGACTGTCATCCATTGTGGAGGGAATGGAGTGTGGGAGCCTTCTCTTCCTGAGTGTAGACGCATCCAATGTTCCATGCCTCCTGCTGTGGCAAATGGCTCAATGATAGGAGGGGACTTTGGATTCAACGCTACTGTCATATATGACTGCGACAGAGGTTACACAGTCGCTGGTAATAGAGAGATTTCATGTATGAGCAACGGACAATGGTCAAGCAGCCCCCCTGTTTGTCAGGCAGTTTCCTGTGGAGAACCTCCAAAGATGAACAACCACCAATTAGTCGCAGACCAATCACCAGAATTCACATATGGAATAACTGTGGAATACACCTGTCCCTCAGGATACCTGTTTGATTCTGACAGTACTGAATTGACATGCGGTGCAGGCGGACATTGGGTAGGTACCCTGTCCGACTGTATCCCTGTATCTTGTGGTCCTCCGAATGACATACCTAACAGTAACATCAAGGGTCAGGACTACACATACAACCAAACTCTGGTATATACCTGCAAAACTGGCTTCATCTTGTCTGGTGTCTCTGTCATCACGTGTCTCGCATCTGGGCAATGGACGGAAAGTTCTGTACGTTGTGATATTGTAGAGTGTGGAGAGCCACCTGCTGTTCCTCATGCAGTTGCCTCACATGGAAGACTTTACAATGAGTCAGTGACGTATGCATGTCAAGCTGGGTATGTTACCAGGAATGCCCCACATCTTAGGTGTTCTGCAGAGGGACAGTGGTGGGGTGATCTTCCAGTATGTGAACCTATCACTTGTGAGGTACCGTTAGCACCTGATCATGGCTTCATCGTTGGAACGAACTGGTCCTTCCAGAGTGAAATTGTAATGGAATGTGACTTAGGATATCGTCTACATGGTGAGGCAACCAGGCAATGCCAAAGCTCAGGCCAATGGTCAAACACCTCAGCTGAATGCATTCTAATATTCTGTCCAGAACCTCCTGTAATTCGCCATGGCAATGCTCATTTTGACAACCTCATTTATGGAAGCTCTGTAACATACAAGTGCCATGAGGGATACATTCTTGAGGGGGAATCGTCTCGAAACTGCTCTGCTCAAGGTGAATGGACTCAGGAACCCCCATCTTGCAAATTATTGGAATGTGGCAGCCCTCCTTTGGTAGAGAATGCATATTTCCTCGGAGACAATTTTACATTTAACAATACGCTTATCTATTTCTGTGATGATGGATTCATCTTTGGAGGTGATGTTGTATCCATGGAGACCACCTGTCAGGCTGATGGAAGGTGGAGTGAAGAAGAGATACGGTGTGAGGCTATCAGCTGTGGGATGCCAGTTACTCCACCTCAGGGTTTCATACTAGGAACCAATTTTAGCTACCTTAACAGTGTACAGTTCGTGTGCAACCCTGGTTATGTCTTGACTGGTATGTCAAATTATCTCTTTTGTTGCTTTATTTTAGAACGACATACTCAAGGATGTACAAATACTTTTTATTAACAGCTAGATAATATTACAACGGTCTGTCCGAAATGATTTTAGGCCTGGTTATGATGTCAAATATTGTGATATGTCAGAGACAACATTTTGCGCTAGAGAGCTCACGGTGGATATGTAAATAAAATGCAATGATAGTCTTGTGCATTATCCTTAAATGATACAATTTGTCAATCAACGTTTTCCTTTCTTTTGTATAAAAAAAAATAGGCAAACGCCAATTATTTGATGGTTTTGATGTAGGGTATGATAATGATTTTATAACCAAAATATATTTAATCCGTAATAACTGCATAATTTATGTTCATCACAGGCTCTAAATCAGCAACCTGTACCTCCAACGGTACATGGAGTCACTCAGACACTAGATGCAAGCCGCTGGATTGTGGGTCACCTTCAGACGTAAACAACGCAGAATTTGAACTGAATACTAGCACTTATGGATCCACCGTAGCATACCAGTGTGATGTGGGTTACAAGGCCATCTCTGAGCTGATGATTGAATGTGATGAAACAGGTGTATGGAGTGGAAATGTAACCAACACAAGCTGCCAGCCTGTCCCCTGCTTAGAGATTCCTCTCGTTTACAATGGGTTAATTGAAGGTAACATTCTTTTGATTTTGTTTTCCCCCATTGATTCTTGTTGACTTTATGTTTCTAATTGATTGATATTGGACATCTTTGAAAAATTGGTGCACAACCACACGCAATTTCAAGAATAGTATATTTATAAGCACGGTGTCTTAGACATCGAAGATAATAGTTATCACAATGATTTAGTTGATCTCTTGATGCGATTCGGCTGTAGCCTTCTTTTACTAACCCGGCTAGGTGTTTGATGTAAACGCATATGCATGTAGCAGATAATGTTATGTAATTATTCAATTAAATCTTTCCTATTCTCTGGTCCAGGTGAAGGCCTTTTCGTGTATGGAGACATTGTCAGAGCTCACTGTGATGAAGGTTTCAAATACCAAACCTTACAGGAAATGCGGTGTTCTGAAAATGGAATATGGGATCCTGCGAACATCACTTGCGTTCCAATAACTTGTCCACCTGTCCTTCCATCAGACAATGGTTTCATCACAGTAGATTCCAACTCATATGGAGAGGTGATGGTATTTGATTGTAACGAGGGGTTCTCCATCGATGGAAATGACACATTGCTGTGTGAGGAAGATGGAGAATGGAATGGAGACATGCCCCAGTGTTTACCCATCATTTGTGAAGACTTGGCAATACCTCAAAATGGATCCATACAGTCAACAGGGGTGTCCTTTGGTAGCCAGGTGGTGTATACTTGTGACGATGGATTCGAATTAGTAGGAACGAGCGTCACAGAGTGTGCCGGTCAGGGTGTCTGGTCACACCCACCTCCCGTTTGCACCCTCATTGAATGTCCAATGCCTATCAACCCCGCCCATGGTATTGCAATATTCCTCAACAATCGATACCTGGATGATGTGAGCTTTGGATGTGAACCTGGATATCACTTGGTAGGATTAGCAAGGCGCCGCTGTCAAGCAAACGGAACCTGGAGTGGCTATGAGCCAAAGTGTAGACCAATCGAATGCAGGGTAGAGGAAGCCTTCCCCCTTGGAATTGTTATACGGAATCACACTGTCTTCAACGGTGACAAGGTGAGATATCTTAGTCCAGCAACAATGGTCATATCGAAGAAAATGCAGTAGATGACAGAATATTGCAAGCTAACGTTTTTTTTGCTTTCCCCAGACCCCAAGCATTTAATATTAACTTTCATTTCGTCTGACTTTAAGGCCATTGTGTTAAAATACTTAAAATTTATGTGGGAGAGAATAATTTACATCTCGATTCCAAAAATGACTTCATCTGTTTTTAACCAGAAACCAAACCATGCCTTACATGATTTTGTTACGTTTGATACCAAATATAAATGTTTAGTTTGTATTTCATCCTTTGAAGGTCCTCTATTCATGCAATCCTGGTTACATGATAGCTGGTCAAAGTTTCAGGATCTGTGGAAATGACGGGATACTTAGCGGTCAACAACCTACATGCATCCGAGTAACATGTGGTCCTCCTCCAAACCTCTTACTCGGCAACGTAACATTACCTAGCGACAGGTATGAAAGCAATGCCACTTATTCATGTTCTTTGGGATTTACTCTTGATGGACCATCTTCAAGACAGTGTTTATCGAATGGATCGTGGTCCTTTGCCCATCAGGATTGTAGAGTGATAGAGTGCCCCAGCCCACCACCGATTCGACATGGAACTCTACAGATGAATACCAAGATTCCGATATATAGATCAAGTGTAACATATACATGCGATGTAGGGTATGCTGTGAAAGGTGAGAGCATGCTAACGTGTGATGAACATGGATCATGGAGCAACACTATGCCAAGTTGTGAACTTGTTTCGTGTGGACAACCGCCGTTTTTGGACAAAGGAATTGTTTCCTTCGATGTGACGACATTCAGTTCACAAGCAACATACCGTTGCTGGACCGGTTATATCATTGCAGGCGAAAGTGTAAGAACGTGTCTTGCTAACGGCTCATGGAGTTTGGTCAGTCAGGTGTGCAAACCCATATCTTGTGGACCGTTGTCTTTGCCATTGCATGGAGAAGTAACAAATACCAATATAACACTTGATGGCATTGCAAGGTACTCTTGCAATCATGGTTATGTGCTCATTGGATCTAGGACACGTACCTGTAGTGTAAGTGGAGAATGGTCCGGGTCTACACCTGAATGCCAACCTATCACCTGCCAGCAGCCTGATGATGTAGAACATGGTATCATTATCAATCTTGGTAATATGCAACTGTTGGATGAAATACAGTATCGCTGCAATGAAGGGTACAAGATGCGTGGAGAAGATAGGAGGATATGCCAGGCAGACCAGACTTGGAGCGGGTCTTTGCCTGCCTGTCGCCCAATATCATGCGATACACCCCCAATAGTAATAAATGGCGTACGTTCCTACAAGGCCATAACTTTCAACAGTACTGCAGTTTATGACTGTCATTCTGGCTACACAATGCACGGTGTCCAGGTCGTCAGATGTACAAGCGACGGGAGCTGGCTACCTTACCCTCCACAATGCCGACCTGTCAAGTGTGGTCCTTTAACCAACCCACATAATGGAAAGGTGATACTAGAAAGCAAAGTGTACCAAAGCCAAGTTCATTATATATGCCATGATGGTTACTCAACGAATCAGCCAAGAAGTAGAACATGCTTAGCAAATGGAACTTGGAGTGAGAAGGAGCCCCAATGTTCACCGAACCCTTGTCAAGCTTTACCTCGCATACCACATGTCATCTACCCGGCCGATAAGACAAGGTTTGTGGTTGGTGACTTTGTGCAGCTAGAATGTGAGAATGGTTTTCAACCATCGTCAGAAGGTATGGCCGAGTGCCTTCCAGATCAAACGTGGTCATTGACAGAGTTTTCATGCGACCCTCTAGAGTGTCTTCCACCTGAATCACCTGAGAATGGCCATGCAGAATACAGAACATTGTTCTTTGGATCCATCGTAACATATACATGTAATGCTGGATACACCCTTCTGGGTCGGGCAACATCATCTTGCAATGCAAACCAAACATGGAGTAACCCACTACCACTTTGCCATCTTGTGACTTGCCCAGATCTCCCAGCCAGTGAAAACATGGTTTATTTGAGTACTTCAAATGCAGTTGGAGACGCCGTTACTATTTCCTGTAGCAATGGTTTTAAGCTTGTTGGAACCAGCAGGATTCTCTGTACCTCCGAAGGGACGTGGAGTCATTCCTTGCCCCGATGTGAAGCCGATGGCTGCCTACCACCTCCTGTGATTGATAATGGAAGAATGTTTGGAGAAAGCTTTTCTCCTGGAGACGTTCTCAGTTTCAGGTGTAATCGAGGATTCTACAGGGTTGGGAGTAGTTCTATCAGATGTATGTCAGATAATACATGGAATGACTCCATACCTAAATGCATTGGTGAGTAAGAAACTTATCATCTATATTTAAAGTTGTTTTTTAATGCGATACATGTATTTGTGGGCACCCATTTTCAATATTATGGCAAATTATCAATTTTATGCCCAAACCTTTATTGTGCTAATTAATTGATTGATTTTGTTACAAGATTTATACTTAATGTGATATAAAATGAAAATAAGATGCTAATTGAATCAATCAATCAAAGATATTTTAGCAGATAAGCCTTACAGAGTACAGACCAGACAATCGTATGCTACACGAATCCAATTAAATATACGGCTGTGGAACTTTTAGAGAGTGTTAAAATACAGACGAAATGGGCATCATTTATTCCTCATGAATAGATATATATCTCATTTGTGGAAGCTCTTTCATAAAATTCACATTATTACACTATAATATTAGTCTTTTATCTCCTTAACCCAGTGTGGTTAGCCCCCTAACACTGTTTGAAATTATTGTGCAGTGTTATTATTTTTTTCTTTTCTGATGATTCATTACGTTTGGTTCGTTTTCTTTCTCCCTTGATAGCCTTTGGTTCTCTTGCATCTCTTGAGAGACCAGTATGTGTGTTACCCTGCCTCCATGGAGGGAAGTGTGTGGGACCATACAGCTGTGAATGTCCCTATGGATTTACTGGTTCTCGTTGCGAACATGGTAAGAATCAGTAGGCTTTTGTCTTCCATATCAATAACAGCTTCACAATAAATAAAAGATTGTCTTGCTCCTTAAATCATTTATATCTCCTTGGTCGATTTGTTGAACAAAGATGTCTACTCAGATTTAACAGAACTTTCAATTTAATGGAAATAAAGAATGCTTCAACACTGAAGTGTCATGGGGTCAGGTGTTGGTTACAAGATGGGGAGGTCAAACTTCCAATCTGTCATATACAGGGATTACAGGCAACATTACATATTAAATGGTCAGTTTGCAAGAGTTTATCTTTTAGTTTTCTATAACATTTATATATTCCATCTTTCATGTTTTTTCCAGTTCTCTGTACTACCCGCTGTATTGGAGGTGCACGTTGTAAAACTAGACATCCAAACTGCCGAACATGAGCCAGTTGATGTGATGGAGTAACTGACTCCCTGAAATCAGTCTGAATGGATTCTGTATTTCCGAGCAGGATCTTCACCCACCAATCCTGACCAAATATAATAAACCAGCCCAAGGACTTCTGTAGTCCCATTTGTTGCAAGAGAATGTTAACTGTTGTGTGTTTATATACATGTATGTTGGCTTCGGTTGATCAGTAAAAGTGCCAAATATGAGGGACGTCAACTGTTAGGCGTTGTGTAACAGCCAGGAAATGCACCCTTTATAAATACTTTATGGAATGGTTTGTTTGTTATTCTTGTTGTAGATTAACATGACTATGGAGTATGCATTTCTTTTTCAGCTCTCAAGTTTATCAAATTGAAGGAAACGTGTTTTTTATCTCCCAACGTTACAAATATAAAATATATATTATTTTTATTTCAATAGAATACAAAGTGAAACTTCAACAACAGATTAACAAAACAATATGTGTAATTTAAGACACTGAAAAATTAATATATGATAGTCAGTTTGGTCGCTTTATTGTGAATTTGTGATACGCATATTTAATTTTGTTTGCTATTTCTTTCAGCAAAAAAAATTCACGTTCCAAAGCCGAGAAGATAAAATTGCAGTAAAAACAATCAGTCAGTGAATATATAATTATCTTTTGACGTTTCAACCATGTACATCATACATTGTACATCAGCATTTGAATTATTTATTTTGCTGCATTTATATGGTTGAAAAACTTTTTGTTTGCTGCTGTTTTATTGCATTGTCTTACGAATATGGTGTGATATAGTTTGGTTTTAGTGATCCAAATACATTTCACGTATTTCCGACTCCATGATCTTGAAACTGCGATCCGTGCCATTACAATGTAAATACTGGATAACGCGAGATTGTTTTGCATTAACATTGGGTGTTTGTAAGGCCGTGTGCGCTTTCTTTAAAAAGAGAACTAGCAGTTTTTATTTCTGATTTGTTTTCATATGTGTCCAACAAATTGTGATGTTATATAATTTCTACATTAAAAAACAGAAACAGATACAACATTATATAATTATGGAATAGAAGGTTGTTCACTTCCCTTAGGTTTACTGTCTTGAATCGCAGTCCATGAAGACCCTAGCTTACCTGGACCCTTCTATTTTCAATGTGCAGTTTTTACACAATTACAATACGTACATTTTTATAATCTCTTCCTTCTTTCAAACTAGCTTTATATCTTTCCAGTATAAATCAAAATCTTGTGATGTAGACTTTGATGTAATGTGAGCTTTGAAACTACATGTAGTTAAATAATAGTTCTAGTAATTCTAGTTTTTGTACTCTACGATATAATTGATGTTATTCACAAGCGCATGGCCACAAAATGGTTTAATTTATTTATGATTGATCTTACCCTCCCTTTATATATTATAATTTCAATCTCTCTAAAGTGTATCATATCTGCCTTCTCTCTGCTCCTTCTCTCTCCCGTTTTATCTCAGTTCCTCCCTCTTGCTCACCATCATTTTCAAATCTTGAGGTCCCTGTATCCATCAACCCCCCCCCCCCCCTTTTTCTATTCTCTCTCTCTCTCTTACTATTATTTGCTACAATTCATATCCATAAATATCTCCCCTCCCCTTCCCTCCCCCTTTCTCTTTCTCTCTTTCTCTTTATCTCTTTCCTACCACCCGCATACATGAATTTCCTTTACCATTCTTCCACCTCAATGATAACTCTACCAGTGCAAATTATGACAACACCTACGTTCAAGGCTATTTCATCATCTAAATGTACATACTGTATCTGTATATTAACCTTGTAAATTCAATTTGAAGTAATAAAACCTGAAAAAGTATGAAAAGATTGTGTGTGACCATTATATGTAGAGTATGTGTATCTGTTAACTCTTTTTGTGGACAAAGGAAAACAATAAAGAACAATAAAAGGCAAGAAAGAAAATTTTAAAATTTGTAGATCAAACTTTTCTAACCATCATCTTTTTATTATGTTCTTCTTTTTTTTGTCTCCCACAACAAATAATAAACACAATTTCATACTTTGAAGTTATATATCATTATTGTTGTATTTATTGGAAAAATCTTAGAATATTTACATGTATTTTATCCTATGAATCATGTTAAGGTTTGAAAATATATACAAATAGTTAAAAAGTTAAAAATTTGAAGCAAATACATTGCACACAATATTAAAGAAAGAATTAGAAATCAAGTTTACATTCTAAACTTCATTGTTTAAATTCCATTAGTAAATTCAAGAAACCCGTGTCAAAATCTTTCGTGTGTCAAACCATGACAGCAAAGATGCCAACTTTGCTAATATAATGGCAGGATTCTAATGTATGAAAACAAATATTTTGGAGTTGGTATCTCTGTGGTATATACAATATCGCAGAAAATACTCACGACTGCCTAAAATCTGTATATTGCCATTAGCGTTCTAATGTTTTCATATTTCAGTTTCATGAATACTACAATTCTGAACTTCTTAGAAACTCCCGATGCCTGGGATCTCACCCAAGCATCAGTATTTAAAATAATAGGTTCCTCCGAATCTAGGTAACACAGATCCCTGGAAAGTGGGGAAAGATACAGAGTAATATGTTGAAACTTTACCCATAGAATTTTGTCACCTCATTGCTGTTAGTCATCATAATAACCTGGGTTCGCTACAGGAAAAAAGTGCATATATGGAGTCGAACCCTAATATAATTTACTCAATAAGACATGGCATTTCTTTTAACAAGACTAAAAAATATTTTAAAACTAAAAAACCTTGATAAAAATGTGCAAGAAAGGGATTGGCAGCATTACCTTGTTATAATGAACAATTGGTGTAATAGTGATCTTTAAATAAGGTTTTAATGTACAATTAAAATAACACACAAATCGTCGCTGTTTTCATGAAGTGACGGTAGTGACAAAAAATTGCATTCACTTTGCGTTACGATTTTCCTCACTACCGTCACTTCGTGAAAACAAGGACGAAATGTGCCTCACTGCCAGCATTGTTAGTTTGTTACTCCCTGAAATGAGAATTAATTTGGTATTCCAGTGGACTTGAAAGAACATGATTGAATGATTTGAAACTCAGTTAACATTTAAACATTGATACAAATAGATATCAAATAGGTCATACATATACAGAGGACCAGTGGAACATCCACCCCATACATAAACTTAAATATTTCTGTATGCAAACCATATCCATAAATTTGAAATTCAGATTTATATTTCTTCTTGGAGAAACTTTGCAAAGATTTTTAAAAGAATTGGGTCCAACACACACCACCCGCCAGCCCATTCACAATGTCACTGCTCCCCCATGATTATAATCATGATGTCACATGAGATGATAAGGAAAACACAAATAATCATTGTTAAAATACCCTGTGTGTTAAAACTTCTCTATGGAATTGGCTGGCACTCCTGATTCTTTCAGGAATGTGATCATGTCATTTTCAAAAGAACGCGTTCCGCAGACCAGCGCCCTCACAGGTCGTCCCATGGATGCAGCCACCTCTTTGGATAGTCTCTCTTGAGTGAAGCGGCCATATTGAATGATCTCGCCGTACTCTGTTGAATGGCTGCCTGCTAAGCTCTGCAGGAGACAGAAAGTGTGAATACGAGAAACAAGGATTAATTAAAGTAGTGAATAAAAGAAACAAAGATTACTTAAAGTAGTGAATACAAGAAACAAAGATTACTTAAAGTAGTGAATACAAGAAAAAAGCATTACTTAAAGTAGTGAATACAAGAAACAAAGATTACTTAAAGCAGTGAATACAAGAAACAAAGATTACTTAAAGTAGTCATCCGAAGGGGAAGCCTTACTGATCAAATATAACAGCTTCCCTCTACAAAATATTTTGGGGGTCTACAGTCATCATCTCTCACAAATGTTAATTTTGAGATCCAGATTTTCTGCCTTCAGCAGTCTTCCATAAAGCATCAAGATTTGTGACGTCACATGTGAGACACAGCAAGCCAAAAAAAAAAATCACATTTTACGCTTTCCATGATATCTATATGGTTTTTGCAACAAATTATTCATGTTTTTCGAGAGAAAATCTTCCCATCCATATATAATTTGTCCATAATTATCATTAGTCGTGAATTTCCTTCAGGTGACTACTTTAAGATGCAGGCAAACATGCTTATTTCACACACTGTGCAATTCAGAAGCAACCACAGAGAAGTCAATAATAAGGCACACAAATTAACAAAATCAACCTGTCAGTTCAACTGAACATCAAAGAATGTATGGCTTTTTCGAAGAGTAATACTCCTCAAAAGACAGAAAACAATCCACATCAACATTTTAACCTCCCAGATCTCTGTTTCTCTGCATGAGCAATAACAATATGTACATGTACATACACATTCCAGAGCTATTGCCTGGGCTAGCTGCATAATTTGTATTTGATTGTAAAATAAAGAAACAAACTCTTTGATCCAGAAGGGATTTGAACTTGCAGCGTTTACTGCTTTCTGGGCAGTAACTTTACTACATGTACTAGGTCATTTTTTATCCATCCATGACACAGTGCCTAGGTGACTGTATTCAGAAAAATGATTACAAATTACAGTAAATTACTCTGTGATGTACTGATTGTGAGTTCCTTTAATACCTGAGTCAGATTAAAGATGATGGTGATATTCCAGTAAAGAGCCAACTCATTAAGAGTTTCCCTGAGAAGAATCTCATCATAGTTACGACAGGTGTAGAGTAGTCTGAAGACTGTCTCATCCTCCTCATTCTCTACAATATGCCTCATCACCTGAATGATGGGAGTGATCCCGGTACCAGCTGCTATAGCTATCATATAATGGCCCTGTTGATAAAAGATATTGTTTGAATTTGTTAGTAAACTTCATTCACATGGTACATTAATGATTTGTTAATTCATACCGGTAGGCATAATAATTATTACAAATATGGAAAAATCGTTTGAAAGATACATAGATACAATATATATACCAGTAACTATACCAGTACATGTAAGTAAGATTAAATGTTGAGAAAATGACAAATGGTAATGAATATCAAATCTTTTGTGCAGATCATTTAACTGCAAGTTTGCATTAATGATAGAAAATTGTATATGAGTAAAAGATTGAAATGTCTCCTATTAAGTATCACTGCATGAAATTAAAAAAGTTTGGGGTAACATTTCATTTTGTACTTTTTTTAATAGAAAATGCTCTATTTCAGAAGAATATGTAAATCTCACTTATCTACAAGGTCATTTATTGAACTACTCTCTTTACTTTGCCTAAGGCTTGCAACGTTCTATCGTGATAAACAAAGCTCCTCAATAACTCTTTACCTAAGGGTACGAGGCAAAATATTGGGAAAATGTGTACACAAAACAGCTTCTTTTTTTTTTTACATATTTAAGGGGTCTGTGTGCATAGGATTTGTTATATTTGAACAATGGGATACATCTTTAGAAACTTCATTTTCTTACGTACGCTCTTTAATGAAAAATAATTGAAAAAATTCTGAAGGAGAAATACACTTCATAAGTATATCTCTCTCAATCAATTTGATGAAATACTAAGAAAAAATGGGAGTAACTTAGGTCTGGAAACCTTCCACAAAGTGCCAAAGAGGACGGCTGATGTTTTCAATAGAAAATCAAATCAAAATGAATTGTACTCTGGCTCCTATGAGCTGTTAGATTACCTTGTTTGGTTGGTATATAAATGAATTGTACTCTGGCTCCTATGAACTGTTAGATTACCTCGTTTGGTTGGTATGTAAACGCCCCAAAGGGTCCTCTCCATTCTACTCCATCGCCTATCTTCCATTGCTTAATGTACTGAGACATATCTCCACTGAGGTACAACTACAAAAACAGAAGATAAATCACATATCATGATCAATTAATAAGTATGTAGTCCTCCATTCTCAAATTTAAGCACAATTAAGATCATGTTATATTTTCTCAGTAGTGTGAGGAAGTGTCATTCCTGTGTATGGCCATAAAAAAAACCTTTGGCATACAAAAATTAGTCTGTTAAAATGTCTAAGAGGCTGTTAGACAATGATCTTGATTTGCTAGTGCTGGTAAAGACTGAAAACAAAATTAAGAAATGTATTTTCTTCTTTAATAGGCATGTAGCTATAAAATCCATTTTAGTTCTAGCCCCTTCTGCCCATGAATATACAGAGAGGCACATTCAATTAAAAAAAAGAATAAGTACAAGTACTATATCTTCTGTCCAAACCTCTCAAGATTTTTGAGAGTTTCATACAACACCATTTAAAGGTAAAGACCAGTTATGGTCATGCGATTGCATTGTGAAAGAAACGTTGTGGAATCGATCAGAAAAGGTTGATCATCTAGCATCTAGCATCTGCAAGGTTCTGGAATCATCAAAATGATAAGAAATTTGGCCCATTCTTCGTAAAGTTACAAGCACTATACACAGAAAGATGTATATGGGACTACCCTATATCTCTCACAGACCATGAGAGGAACAAATTTACCAAATATATGAATTAGTAGGCGGTTTCCCTGCAAATTTTCTATCATCATGTATTAGTCAAAACATATTCTTTCACATGATTGGTAATGAGAGCTTCCATTTCATTTTTTGAAATTGGGGCGTTTCCAATACTAGTCTTTACCTTTAACAGTCTCTTACAAATATCGTTCTGCATACCTTAATAAGGACTTCAAAGAACCCTGCATCATGTGGTGAAGAGATTGGTGTGTATTGCCTGGTTATCACCTTTCCATTGTGTATACCCCTATGAGGATCATACCAAAGGAGAAACAAAAAGAGTGTCACCTGACATTATACAAGATGAGCAGGTAGAGAGAACTTTTACACCACATGCAGACACAATATGATACACATAAAAGAAACACATTCGCCATAAAAGCTTCACAGCAACAACAAGATGGACCCTCGACTGCACGCAATCAAAAAATGATGCCTCAGCCATAGAGCGATTTTACAAACCAAAAACAGAAGCAATTTGTAAAAAATTCAAGTTTGATTGTATGACCCTTTGACCTTGGACCTCGTGACCCCAAAATCTAATAAGTTCATTAGCTTTGCAAGATACATAAAGGACATAAGTTTGGCGGGAATCCATCGATTGGTTCTTGAGATAAAACGATCGCGAGAATGGGATGTAGCGGAGGCATAAAAACTAAAAAATTTAAATATGGTAAAAGCAAATACAAACTTTCCAAAGGAAGAGATGGTGGCAGCATTATTACCGGTATTCTTATAATATTCTAAAATAATAAACATTGACGTCCTACAAGTTTTACCTGAGAATGATGTGCTTTGCAATAGACAGGTCCAGTTTCCTTCCAGGTGGAAGCATGAATCTGTACACAGCTGTATTTGCACAGACTGGAATGATCGATTGCAGAGTGTAATATCTGTAGTCCATCAGGTCCATTACAGTTCCATTGTCTTCAATCTTGAACAAAGGGAACATAATTACAAATTATTAGAAGTAGTTCTAATACTAAACATACTAAACATTTAAGAATTATATGTCTCACACCTGGAAGAGCCGAGGCCTATCTCTCAGTCTGAAGGTTCGTCTGCTTCAAGCAACTTCTTTCTCTATTGCGACTTACGGAAGTGAGTCCTGGGCCATGACAAAGAATGACAGAAAGAAAGAGAGTTGATGCCTTTGAAATGTGGTTCTACAGGAGGCTGTTGTAGGTGTCATGGAAAGATAAAAAGACAAATGTGTGAGTCCTGGAAAAGATTGGAACAGACTTGACCATCAGAAGGGGAATCATGGAAAGAAAAATTAAACTATTTTGGGCACATTGTTAGGAGATCTGAAGGTGTTGAGAATCAAACACTGCAAGGAGCAGTCAAAGGAAAACAGGGTAGAGGTCGTCCACCAATATCTTGGACTGATGATATCAAGAAAGTATCTGGACAAGGAATGAAAGGTCCAACACAAATGGCAAGTGAATGAGTTGCATGGCGTGCTCTCGTGAAGACCACAGCAGCGCTTTACAGCGCCACCTGAAGTTGATGATGATGAAGAATACATCCAGCAGTCAGACAAAGAACAAAAAACAAAATGAATTAATCAAAGTCAGTGAGGTTATGTGTAGTACTAGTTACATCCCAAGTTCTTTACTTATGAAAATGTTATTCGAACAAGATACCTCTTCTTCCTTTTAATGTACAGGGCACTGTAGTTCCAAATATACATTTATTCCATTCCACTAAGTTAATCACAACAATCAGCATATAGAAAATTACCATGGATTTGATCGAAGAATTAACTTGCTTCTTATCCTCCAAGTAACTGAAGCACGACTTTCAAGTTCGAGGGGAATAAATGAAACTCACCTGACTTTCCTCTGCACCATGTTTACGCTTGCAAGTCTTTTTCCACAGTTGTATCTCCTGATCATGAATATCATAGACACACACTGCACACCCAGAACCACAGCAGGAATCTGGAGGGGGTGTGGCCGGCCGTATTGATTGGCACTGCTCACAAACATCAGGATCCCTAGTCTCACTTGCCATGACTGTCACGGTGGTGTACATAAAATGGGTGGGGGGGGGGAATTGAAAGACATGCATTTTTTAGACTGATATTCACTCTTTCATCTTTTCCTACATTTAACTTTTATGTAGATGTTTTCAGTCCATAAAGTGCAAGTTCCTTATGGCTGTGAAATTGAATATATATGTACATGTAAACTCGTACTGTAGTTTATTATTCATCTGACTGCAATAATCTACTTTTTATTCTTCTTTTTCTCCTCCTCCTCCTCCTCCTCCGTCTTCGTCTTCTCCTTCACCTTCTTCTCCTATTACGGTACTTCTTCTTTTCTTTATTATTCATCTTCTTCTTCCTATCCTTCTTCTTATCCTTCTTCACCTTCTTCTTCTTCTCATTACTTCTTTCTTGTATGCTATGTTCTAAATCCCCAAATAAATGTAATAACATTACCTGAATAGTTTCCCTGCACCAATAGCTGTCCAGGAGCCTGAAACAAGGCAATGGATTGGTTCAATGTTCTGCTGGGATGGCAGCAATCAATGTTTTTTTTTCATTTCATTTATTATCTGAGTTATCTTTCTGGGTCATGTTCACTTTCCTCCCCTGTGGCTTGGTGTTATCTTGATGTACTCCTAGCATCATACATGTCCACCATGACTTCCCTTCTTCCACTACTTGTTTGTTGGTTGTAAGCTTGCTTGGTTCCTCTTCACTAGACTCACGCTTCCTCTTCTGACCACTTACTTTCTCTGATTCAACACACACAAAAAAGAAAAACATAAGAATGTTTTTTATTAGGATGTTTAAAATATTGTTATTCAAGATTGAATGACCCGAAAATAAGGCCTCTTTTCAATAAAACTCTTGCAGTATTAACAAAAACATTAAATTTATTATAAAATTTAGATTCACTATCAGCTGTTCATGTGGTCAAATTGGGTTAATGGGGATATTGTCAGGTCCACAGAATACAGTGTATATAGAGGGCGATCATACATATTTTAAGTCTAGAATTATAAATAAAGTACAACATTTTTAATGTTGTTTAGGCCTACATGTACATGTTAATTTGTTTGTGTTTGAGGGTTCTTGAAAGCTCATGAAGTAAGCTTTTGAACGATGATCATGCACAAGTTGTAAGGGATGCAACATGATTGAGAGCAGCGCCAGAGATCAAGAGAGAGAGAGAGAGACTAGTCATGCATAGTATAGCCCAGCGTCTCACGAAACCAGTACAAGTTCACCGGCATCCCATTGAAATGTGTGTATTTAAGTTTAAAGGTAATACAAAGTTTTGGGAAATTTGAAAATTTGGTGGATAGTGATTCCTTACAATTTTGATATATTTGGATGCCCCTGTGGATGTATTATAAGCACTAGAAAATTTAGCCCCTAAAACACTTCTGCTTTCGAGAAAAATTGATTATAAAAAATTTACCGGTGCTCCCGGTAAATTTTGATGAATTTCAAATAGCGCCTACGGCCGTATAATGGTACCTGCGACCATGAAAATCTCAGAATGTGTAGTTGTGATATATAATTTTCCAACGGAAATAGCTAATCGGTCGATTTTAGTCAAGAAACATTGTTTTATGGCTTAATTAATATCTTGACCTTGAGAGGGAGCTATACAACATAAAGAGTGTATTATTTTCAATTTCATAACTTTAGACTTGATTTCAACGGCGACAACGATCACTGAATTGTTAAAGATCGCATATGCTTCCAATATGTTAATTTGAACCAAATTCATGACCCCATACCAAAACTTTGTATTACCTTTAACACACGTTTCAATGGGATGTCGGTGAACTTGTACTTATGATGGTTTCATGAAACGCTGCCAAGGTCACTACTAGTCACGCATCAAGTCTTAAATAATTTAAGTAGACCTCTAGGCTCTAGTCTAGATCTAGAGTCCTAAACTTAACTTTTAGTTTACTTAGGTCTAGATAGGCAAATTCATGCAAAAAAATATATTCAAAAAATTGACTTGAAAACACATCAGACAATTAGTCTGAACCGAGTCAGGAGCAGATTTGAATAAATTATATTTTTAAATGTTGTAAAACCAAAGATATAAGAAGAAAACTGACCAAGTATCTGTACTAAAAATCGTACATGTAAAATTGGTCGTACACATTCGACAGCTCTAAATGACGTGCACGGTTGCGTTACGCGCGTTCTTGAATCCAAAATCATACCTCACACACACACTCTCACCATACCGCGAATGGTCCGTCGTGGGGAGCTAGCCGGATGAGAGTTTGCAGCGATACCAACGCAGCTTCGGAGCTCCGCAGCGCGCCATTTTAGCGGGACTCGGAAAGGTTCGCGGTGGGAAGGCAGCGGCCTAGCTTTTTGCCCAAACAACGCTAGATCGGCTGCTGGCAAAATAAAAATAACTACGATCGAGAACATCGTCGGTTTCTTAACTTTTCAGTGAGATAATTCTGAATTCTAATTGAGACTATATAATAAATTAAATCGACAAAGAAACCTCGGTAGAACTCTTATAACTATACAAAAGCTTGTTTATTTCTTCATTTGACATTTTGTTTTTGACCATTTTTTCGTGCGCGAGTCAATGCAAACTATGTATTACCAAACTTTCAACACGCAAGGAACGGGGAACACTCGCGGACCTCGTATCAAATTCGTTGCAAAAAAAAAAATCAAGGGTGATTTTGAAGCAGTGAAGAATATTGGCGCTGCAATGCGCAGAAATATACTTGAAAGAAACTTAAAAAATCATACATGAATTTTCAGAAAATCGTATTTGTATTAGACTCTAGTGTACCTAGATGTGAATTGTTTATAACTCAGATTTTATGAAGATTTGTCGGGAAAAAATGTCAATTTTTTCCGTTTGGTGGTCATTTCTAGGCTAATATTTTAAAAGTTACTTCAGTAATGGTCCCGATGTTTCTCTTATCATAGTGATCATACTCGCATGTTATTCCTACATAGATTAAACATAGGATGGTTAAGGGTAAGACCGGATAACATTATAAAAAAGATATATCCTTCCAACCTCCCATATCCAAGTTTTGGGCTGATTATTGCCGACCCACCGCAGCAAGGCCATTCAGATTTTCGTACGCGACCGAAGCGCCCTCTAGTGCCCCATGAATGTGCCTAGTCTAGATCTAACTTAACTTGCCTTGGCTGTTTAGGCCTAAAGTAAAACAGCAAAACATACCTCCAGATACATCATGTATAATAACCTAGAGCGACAATGGAAGCATGGCTGGTGATATTACAAGAATTTTCTCCCAAAAATCGGGTAGAATTCAGGTAAAGAAGAAAAATGCCCATGATGCATGACTGGAGTCATTTCCCAGTGTGAGCAGCAGTGCGGTACCGGTGGTTCTGCGCCCCACAGTTTCCCGTGGAACCCCGGTGAAAACATGCCACAATCCTGCGGGTCGCAAAAGTAACGCGTAGACTCTAGACCTAGATCTAGGGTCTATATATGTTTTGCCGTAAATACCTACGCAAAAGGTGATGCCCTGAGATATCGAACTATATCAAACACTTTAAATCATATTATATTTACCGTCCATTCCAAAAGTTTAAACATCATACAAAGCAGGTTAAAAGCGATGTTAAAATTCCCCAGACAAAACGCAGTTCCAGAGATGGCTTTTCGTAAAGGCTGTGCTTATGGTAAGCCACGGGGCTACTGACTGTCTGACACAGCGGGAGAGTTTTTCAACTAATTTCGGGTCTGAATGAATTTTTTTTTTCATAGGTTTTTATTAATTTCTCTCTTAAAGGAAATTTCACATAATTTATAACATTTATACAAAATTACAAATAATTTTCAACTTTGCAAGCGAACACTAAAGTTACAAATAAAATTTTCCGGATGAAGTTACACATTTACAGAAAAAAAATATTCATATAAACAAAATTATGGTTTCACATTTTAAATAAATCACACATAATTTGTTTAAACAATTTCCTCGTTCAGCATGCATATCTATTTCCAATTATTTCTTTTCTTTTCCACAATAATTTTTCAAAATTTCTTTCAAAGAGAGAGAGCACTAAAAGACCCGATAACAAGGGTATTTGTAAGTGCGATCAATAACGGTACATAAGGGTGGGGGGGGGGGGGGGGGGGGGGGGGGGGGGGGTAATCAGCACTAAAAAAAAATTCTTCTATTTTGACCCGATAACAAGGGTATTTGTAAGTGCGATCAATAACGGTATAAGGGGGGGGGGGGCGGGGGGTAATCAGCACTAAAAAAAAAATTCTTCTATTTTGACCCGACTTTGAAAATCGCACCGGCCGATATTTCGCTCAGTGAAGGGAGGTTAGTCTAGATAGCGGTTTTTTTTTTTTTTTTTTTTTTTTTTTTTTTTTTTTTTACTAAACACCCCCCCCCCCCCCCCTCCTCCCTTGAGCAAAAAAGAAAAGGTAAATTTCTGGTCACCAAATTACAACCAAAAAAGTTGGGGGCCAGGGGGGCAGGGGGCAAGGCCCGCTCTCGCCCCCCCCCCCCTGGATCCGCGCCTGCTACATCCAATAAATATTAAAAAGGCATAAATTCATGAAAATTATTGGTGCAGGCTTAGATTTTTGTAAAAGAGTAATTTTATACTTGTATCATACAAAAGTATATAATCAGCCAAATGTATCAGTCCAAACTATTTTCTGCGTGTTTTTCTCATAACTTGGCTTTATACCGTGTGAGTCAAAGAAAAAAGTTTACACCGTTATTTTAAACATCATCTATGAACAGTAAATTAGTATACATCTTATAAAACATTGTTTTATCCCAAATCATTTGGTATCCTTTTTGTGTGGTATGTGTTCACGCTTGGATGAGCAGGAGGCATATTTGCGAGAGTGCAACAATCGACTTGCGCCAAAATGATGCCTACAATACAGTGGCGGATCCAGGGGGGGCCGAAACGGCCGCGGCCCCCCCTATTGGCGGCGCAAAAAAAAAGAGAGAAAAAAAAAAAGGAGAAGAGAAGAAAAAAAGGAGAAGAGAAAAGAAAGGAGAAGAGAAAAGAAAAGAGAAGAGAAAAGAAAGAAGAGAGAGAGAGAGAAAAAGAAAAAAGAAGAAGAAGACCCCCCCCCCCCCCCCCCCCACCTCACTCGCACTCCGGGGTCGGAGGGACCGATTTTGTGTTCCCAAAATTTCCGATAAAGGGTTACTTTTCACGCAACAAAGTCCGGCCCGTAATACACACAAATCCGGCCCGCACTGACTCTACACATCGAAGATAAAGGGGTGCTTTCAAACTAAGAGAGGGAACATACATGCGCATACCCTAGATAACATTGAGTGGGTGGGGGGGGGGGGTGGGAAAGGGAAGAAAAAAGTCGGGTGAGAAAGGGGGAAAGACAAGGAAATGGCGCTAAGTGACAGTAACGACGAATAAGGGAAAAACTGTAATCGGGAGATTTGGGGTCATTCCAGAAGGCTTGGGAAACATTATTGAATAGAGGGGGCCGAGCCGGCCGCATAAAATCTCGAGCCATGGATTCAAAGTTAAACGTTACAAACAGCCCCTGCTTTTTGAAAAAAATTGAAAAGGGCACAATGTTTTGGATGTCTTTCAAATAGAAGCTATATACTAAACAGTCAAATTTTAAATTAACGGTAGGGCCGCTTCACAACTCTTATTTTGCCCTTCATTTGGATTCAGCTCATACCAACTCGCTTGTGCTTATATTTGAACTCATGTAGGTAGTGATAATGGACAGCGGCGGCGATCCTGGGCCCGATAGAGAGACACGTCCCCCCGGAAATTTAGTTTTATAGCTAGAAAGAAATATACATGTAGCGGAAAGAACGTACATATTGGACTTAAGGATTTTCTAGAATGCATAATTTCAGCATTCTACATTGCAAAATCTCGCTTGGTCGCTCCGCTCCGGCCCTCGCCCGATAACACAAAACTAAGATATGACGCTCCCGGTCGCGATTATTTCATGGTTGGTGTATACATAGATCTTTTTTCCCCTTTCATTTCTACTGACCTAATTGTATGCTATCACAATCATGATTGTTTCATTTTCCCTTTAAAGCATGCGTAGCTAGGGGCGGTAGGGGCAGTAAGAGGACATAGGACGAAAAAGGAGCAGACAAAGAAACATTTTTGACAAGTCTAAAACGGGACAACAAATCATCTTCTTTCTCTAATAATTTAATGAAACGTTAAGCTTCTGCGCTTTGCGCTGGAGGGGAAAACTGAATTCAGAGAAGAATTAAGAGTCGGGAATGGAACAACGAATTATCTTCTTTCTCTAATAATTTCATTAAACTATGAAAGGTCAGAGCTTCCGCGCCTCGCGCGGAAGGTGGAAAATGAATTCAAACAAGGATTAAGAATCGAGAATGAGACAACGAATCATCTTCTTTCTCTCAAAATTTAATGAAGCGTCAGAAGCTTACGCGCTACGCGCGGGAGGAGGAAAACTGAATTCAGACAAGGATTTAGAGTCGAGAATGAAACAACGAATCATCTTCTTTCTCTAATAATTCAATGAAACGTCAAAGCTTCCGCGCTTCGCGCGGAGGGGGAAAACTGATTTCAGACAATGATTAACAACCGAGAACGGTACAACGAATCGTCTTCTTTCTCTGATAATTTAATGAAACGTCAAAGCTTCCGCGCTTCGCGCGGGAGAGGGGGGGGGGGGGACTCAATTTAGACAAGGATTAAGAGTCGAAAACGGTACTCTTTCTCTAATGATTTAATGAAACGTCAAAGCTTCCGCGCTTCGCGTGGGAGGGGGTATGGAAACTGAATTCAGACAATGATTAAGAATCGAGAACGGTACAACGAATCGTCTTCTTTCTCTAATAATTTAATGAAACGTTAAAGGCCCGGTCGCGAATTTTTTTTCCGTACTCGAGAGAGCAAAAATCCCATGTGCGCATGCGCGTGGACTTATGATTTCTCTGCTACTACTTCCCATACGAAATGTACATGTATTCGCATGTACTGTGCACGATTCGCGTTCTACGAGTAAACGATGGCATAGTAGTCTTCAAACACAGACTCTGATTTGCCAGTTTGACAAATCAATATGCGTATGTGTCGCGATGTGCTTATTCAAGTCTGTGTAGTTGTATGATTCAGACCCAGTAGTGCATATGGAAATACATTGCAACTTGTATAGAATGGTATAGTAGTCTGCAAGCACAGACGCTAATCTGACAGTTTGACAACATACTAGTAGTGTGCTGAGAAGTACTTTATTCAAGTCTGCGTAGATGTATGATTCAGACCCTACTGGTGCGTGCGTTAGAAATGCATCTCAATGTGTAGAGTGTAGTATAGTAGTCTGCAAGGACATAATAATATATTGTGTATTGATGAGTAGTGATTTTATGCAAGTTTGTGTAGTTTAATGATTCCAGACCCCATGGTAGGCCTATGTATTGTGCCACTGCTCTCTCACACTCTTTCTCTCTCTCTCTCTCTCTCTCCATATCTCTCTCTCTTTCTCTCTCTCTCTCTCTCTCTCTCTAGCCCTCCCTCCAGTATGCTCGCACTCTCTGTATTACTTTTATTTATAATCATGGTCTGCTGAGAGCCAGAAGGATGTTAACTCTTAACACAACGAATGCCCTTCTGGCTCTGAACAAACCCACACACCATGAGGTCATTTATTGGCCTTCTCAAAACCGTCATTCTGTAATAATATTTCTAACTTTGGTCTAATAACTCCTTTGTCAGTATAATCCATGGTCAAATTAATAATAAAATCGTGATAGAACAAACACACATGATGAAATAAATGATTCAATCATCTTGACACTATGTTGTCAAACTGTCCGATTAGCGTCTGTGCTTGCAGACTACTATACCATGCTATTCAATTTGGGATGCATTTCTGTAAGCACTAAAATGTCTGAATCATACAACTACTCAGACTTGAATACTAGTACTATTGCTACGCACGATATATGCGTAATTGTTTTGTCAAACTGGCAAATCAGAGTCTGTGTTTGAAGACTACTATGCCGTCGTTTACTCGTAGAACGCGAATCGTGCACAGTAGATGCGAATACATGTACATTTCGTATGGGAAGTAGCAGAGAAATCACAAAGTCCACGCGCATGCGCACATGGGGTATTTGCCCTCTCGAGTACGGAAAAAAAATTCGCGGCCCGGTCACACAGGGAGGACGCATGGGGAACGCACGGCCAGCGCATAGAAAATTTGCAATTTTGGCCAGTGCGTTGTCGTTCGCTAGGCGTGCGTCATCACTCGTTACTCGTTCGTCGAGTGCGCTGGACCCACGTTATGCATTCGTCGTCATACTCTGTGTGCGTCGGGATTGTTTGAGCATGCTCAAAAACGTGCGCCGAGCTCGACGCATGAATGTACACGCCAAAGGCACGCCAGACATGCGTGGAGCGCGCTAGACCAGCGCCAGACATGCGCGGAGCACACGCCCTGTATACGCACAGCGCGCTAGCTACACGCTGTGCATTTTGTGTCAGCTCGGTAGCTTTTCCAAAATTATGACAAAAGTTAGGCACACGGCCTTTTCCGATTTCCAATGCGCTGGCCGTGCGTCGTAGAACGCGGTGCATGCGTGGACTATTCGTCCAGCGCGCTAGCAACACGCTGTGCATTCGTGGAAGTTGTTATCATGTGCGCTCTGTGTGCGCCCTGTGTGCGCCCTTTGTGCGCCCTGTATGCGTCCAGCGCGCTAGCAACACGCTATGCATTTGGTGTCAGCTAGCTGTATCTTCGACAAAAGTTGGACGCACGACAACGCACTGGCCAAAATAGGAAATTTCCAATGCGCTGGCCGTGCGTTCCCCATGCGTCCCCTCTGTGTGACCGGGCCTTTAGCTTCTGCGCTATGCGCTGGAGGGGGTAATCTGAATTCAGGGAAGGATTGAGGGTCGAGAATGGAACAACGAATTATCTTCTTTCTCTAATAATTTCATTAAACTATGAAAGGTCAAAGCTCCCGCGCTTCGCGCGGGAGGGGGTATTGAAACTGAATTTAGACAATGATTAAGAACCGAGAACGGAACAACGAATCGTCTTCTTTCTCTAATAATTTAATGAAACGTCAAAGTTTCTGAGATTCGCACGAGAGAGAGGGGGGGGGGGGAACTCAATTCAGACAAGGATTAAGAGTCGAGAACGGTTCTCTTTCTCTAATGATTTAATGAAATGTCAAAGCTTCCGCGCTTCGCGCGGGAGGGGGTATGGAAACTGAATTCAGACAATGATTAAGAACCGAGAACGGAACAACGAATCGTCTTCTTTCTCTAATAATTTAATGCAACGTCAAAGCTTCTGCGCTTCGCGCGAGAGAGGGGGGGGGGGGACTCAATTCAGACAAGGATTAAGAGTCGAGAACGGTTCTCTTTCTCTAATGATTTAATGAAATGTCAAAGCTTCCGCGCTTCGCGCGGGAGGGGGTATGGAAACTGAATTCAGACAATGATTAACAATCGCGAACGGTACAACGAATCGTCTTCTTTCTCTAATAATTTAATGAAACGTTAAGCTTTTGCGCTTCACGCGGGAGAGGGGAGAACTCAATTCAGACAAGGATTAAGAGTCGAGAACGGTACTCTTCTTTAATGATTAAATTGAAACGTCCAAGCTTCCGCGCTTCGCGCGGGAGGGGGTATAGAATTGAATTCAGACAATGATTAACAATCGAGGACGGTACAACGAATCGTCTTCTTTCTTTAATAATTTAATGAGACGTCAAAGATTCCGCGCTTCGCGCGGGAGGGGGTATGGAAACTGAATTCAGACAATGATTAACAACCGAGAACGGTACAACGAATCCTCTTCTTTCTCTAAAAATTTCATAAACATTAAAGCTTCCGCGCTTCGCGCGTAATGGGGGGGGGGGGGGGGGGAGGGGACAGCGAGCTGCCCGAATATGAATTTGTTATATCTTTTCTCGTATATTTTGGTGATAAATAACACTTTCACAAAATACATATTATCCTCAAATTTTTGCTCGCTCGCTTCGCTCACTATCCGAATTGTGAAACCAGAAAATTACTTTTTCGGGCAAAAGGCTTCAGCCCCCCCCCCCCCCCCCCCCCCTGATGAAAATGTCAAAAAAATTACCGTTACGGTGCTTCTAATATGACCTTGTCAGTATTGGTATGTTGAGTTGAAAAACTGTCGGCGCAATTTTTAAATTTCCGGCCCCCCCCCCCCCCTATTGGAAAATCCTGGATCCGCGCCTGCAATATGTATTATGTTGGGATTAGCGGAGTGACAGAATGAATAGTTGAATGTATCAAATGAAATGCACTGCTTTTTGCAGAAGCAAGGTCACACACGCACACACACATGCGCACAAAATGTTCGGTGATATTCAATATTCGATATTTGATATGACTGTGTGGCATGATTAATTTTGTAAGGGATGTTTATTGGATCTGCAAAAACCGATTTATTACCGGCCAAATCACAATTGTTTTATTTAAACATATTAAGCAACTTTGGCGCAAGTCGATTTTTTCACTCTCGCAAACAATACCTTCTGTTCATCCAAGCGTGGACACATACCACACAAAAATGATACCAAAAGATTTGGGATAAAACACTCTTTCATATAAGATGTATAATAATTCACTGTTCATAGATGATTTTTCAAATAATTAGCAATTTTCTAGGTGAGGGAGTGCGCACTAATTTTTTTTTTTTTTTTTTTGGCCGGGGGGGGGGGCACGTCCCTGTTTGCCAGTACATTTTTGTCGAATTTGGGGCTGATTTCAACATTTTTTTCTTTGGCCGGGGGGAGGGGGCACGTGCCCCCTGTGCCCCCTGGATCCTCCACTGTAAATATACAACAAACGGCACATCGAATGATAAACTTATTAAGGCAGCTTAACGTAAAGTGGGCGCACTTCTTCTAAAGCTGGAGGGGTATTTTTTCTTTTTATTTGTAAAGAGCACCATTTTGTTGATTGATTGATTGATTGATTTTATTCGACAAGCTTCCAACATACAACAATATACAATGATAACAGATCAAAAAATAAGTCAGCTTGAACAGGATAACCCACGAAAGCTCGAGAGCTTATTTCCAGTGGGGTCCCTTACAGACATGTTTAAAATTAATAAGTTAAAATAGTAATATTTACAGACAGATAAGAAAATTAAAAGAACTACTTATTAAAGATAATAATAATAATAACAACATTAAACTGATGATAGAAATGATATTAGGTACAAGAAGAAAAAGAAGAAGGAGAAGAAGAAAAAGAGGTTTAAAGGCGCAAGCATCAAACATCGCCTAGAAATCCACATTTGACTAAATTTGAGAAAGCTACGAAGATAGGATATAGGCCAACCTAATGTGGAAATAATTATGTTATAGTGTCCTGAACGGGTGTAATATTTAATAGGGCAATGTAAAGATAGGGAATTGCCTTGAGGTGCATTTTTTTTCTAGTCAAAGCCTCAAAGGCCGTATTGGGTAAGAAAATCTGAATTTTAATAGCTTGCCTATAGCCTTTCTTATGGAAAGACTGTAATACTGTAACAAACCAACCACGTAAAACAGAAACAGCCACTAAAAAAAAGGCATTTGCGTTAAAAAAAAAAAAAATGGGCATGCACGACAAATAAACAAGTTAGGGCAATTTACTGTAAGAGGGGCACTTGTGCTATCGTTAAAGGAAATATGTGCTGGTCGATCACTGGAGAAAAAAATATATCTGTATTTCAATGAAATATCAACTTCTACGACGATCTCGTGAAACAATGTTGCGCTTATTTTGTTTTAATACAGGATTTCCATCGCCAAAATCACAAAGATATAAATGTGATCTGAATGGCAAAATAATTATCGCCCTCTGTAGTCCTTGCTGTGCTGTATACACAAGCAATGTTTACGGAAATAACTAGAAACCCATGCATAGCGCATATCGTGCATGCAATTTATAGCTAGGCAAAGCTGCAGCGCAGGTTTGGATGCGAGGTCGAGACCGAGGTGTAATTTATCCATTCCACTAGCTGGCTCTGAAATGCGATTTATCAATTCTTGTAATACATGTAGCTGAAGAAAGGTGATGTTTGTGTTGCTCACCTCACTGGACTTATTATGGTTTTCATTGAATCTACAAGCGATGTCTGAGAAAGTAATTGTTGGTGAGTTTTCGAGCAGCGATCATATTCATAATCATAGACTGTTGTTTCCTTGGCAGCGAGCCGAGAGGGGCGATCCCGCTTGTGGTCTCGCCTTGCTTGCCCTGGCCGCTCGCGCTCCGCGTACTGTATCATCGGTGTTGCGTATGGTTCATTCGGTAGAGGCAGTAAATGCAATAGACCTACGCTACGGGCTTTAATTTCTTGACATTTTACGAATGTGCCCAATGTAAATTTAATTAATATAGAGAGTCTACTCTCGAGTATTTTCATTGATTTTAATTGACATTGGAATGATGAATTTAGGATTTTAGCATGATTTCCAGCCATGATTCCATTAAATAATGAATGACCCTTTTTTAGCAAGTGAGGTTCAGAAATAACCGTCTGGTATGGTGAATTCTTTGAAAAAATAGTTTTGTGAAAGATTTCACCTGCAAGACAGCTAGTTCTAAGAAGTGAGATAACTCCAGGGAGTCCTTTGGCGTCGGAGCTCCCTGAAGTTAGGTCTGAGACTGAGTGAGAGTGAGATTCTTCTTCTTCTTCTTTTTCCATTTTGAGCACATCTATATTATTAATACGCAAAATCGCCGCGGGGGGTCTAACACGGGGCGAAACGGTTCCTCAAAAACGTCTTTCCCCGACCCCGCCCGCCTCCACCGTGGCGCGGGAACGGTGGCACAATTCCACGAGGCCTGTCTCCCGTAACCCGCGTGCCACGTCGACCCCGCGATCGACGTCCATGCCGTTAAACGCGGTTTCGGGGTGCCGGGGAGGACGGGCGGACGAGAGCACGGCGGGCGTCGTGGATTGCGAGGAGGCGACGAACCCGCGAGAGCGAGTCGGCAAGGCGTGCACCCGCCCTCTCTCTAATTATCAAAGAGAGACGAAGAGACACACGATGGACGAGAATCCACTCGCGTCAACGGGTGTAGCAAGTCTCATTGAAAAAGCTGTGGCGTATCCCGAGTAAGACCTCTTGATATAGGGTTCGCTTTGTAGCATGTAAGAGAAATACACATCAACACAAGACTCACCCGGGTGAGGGGATGTAGCCAATATGTATCCTCAACGGGTTGAGCTTACCCGTGCTATGCGTCTTTCTATAGGATATGCTTTGTAGGCCAGGCGGACCTGCTGTGTGTACGAACGTACGTGTATAATGTTTGCGATGATTCTACGCTCACCGTCACACGCACAGCTCAGTCGGTTCGACTCTGATTCTATGATGATTGCCGTGATTTGTATATAGTTTACGTGAATAGAGGTATGCAAGCAGGGTTACTTTGGTATTAATCTGTCCATGTTTACTGAATTTTGAAAATCATTCTTCAAAGCAAAGTTTTCACAAGAAATTCATTGTATCGTAACTGACAGTTCAGTTGCAAGCTAGCTGCCGTGAGGCACGGGCAGTGCAGTGCGCCACTGCTGCCGAGCACTGTCGGAACTGTGACTGTGTGTGAGGTGAGCTGAGCTGAGCTGAGTAGACTCGACAACATTTTGAAATTGCTCTTATTGCCCCTATTTCAATATAGTTTCGTGACTATAGAGGTATGAAACCTGAGCTTAGATTGTGATTATTCTGTCCATGTATAGTTGTATGCTGAATTTCGATAATCATTTTTCAAAGTAAAGTTTCCACAGTGAAGTTTGCCACCGCAGCTGAGCGCTGCTGTCGGAGCTGAGTGTGTGAGCATGGAGTAGCGGTGACCGGAGTAGCCAGGCCTGTCCGTGGTGTGAGGAGAGTCTAAACAACACTTTGAAATTGCTATTATATTGCCCCGATTTCAATATAGTTTCGTGAATAGATGTATGAAACCTGGGCTTAGATTGTGATTATTCTGGCCATGTATAGTTGTATACTGAATTTCGATAATCATTTTTCAAAGTAAAGTTTTCACAAGCAAAGTAAAGTTTTCACAAGAAAATCAGACGGTCGTCATGGTTGTTTAAAAACATGATAATACTTTTAGTACGATACAGTTCTTGCATCAAATCAATTTTTAAAGTATGGGGGGGGGGGGGGGGTCAGGTAACTCAAAGCGATTTGAGTGCAGGCGTGGTGTCCACGGGTACAAAGGGCTGAACCCCCGAAAGCTCGGGGGTTTTGGGCATTTAATTACGGTCAGATGAGCATATTTTTAATACCTTATTTGTGACACTGGCAGGTCGATCACTAATTGGCGTAGGGTCCATATAGTAGAGTTGCGTACCAACTACGCTGAGCTGAGAGTACGCTGGCCTACGTTACCATACCCTGAGGAACGCAAAAAAGTACGCAAGATGGACGCAAACAATTTAATATGTTTAACAAAATTCGCGTACTTTCGACGTAGAAACTTGACGCAGAAAGTACGCCTTTTTTTACGTAACACTACGCTACTAAACTAAACAAACTGCATCTTTAAATGAATTAATGAAAAATTAGCCCAAGAAAAATGAGCCCCCGAAAGATAAAAAAGTAGCCGCCCCCCCACCAAATTTTCCCAAAATTTGATATAGATCGAGTCCCCCCCAAAAAAATCTTTCACTGGATTCTACGCTCACAGTCCCACACACAGTCGAGTCAATTTGTGCACAAACCGTCCAATTTTTCGCGTAAAATCTTTACTTTGAAAATAATTGTACACATTTTGTGAACAATGCCAACATAATCATAATCCAAGCCTCTGCATACATGTATGTAGTCTTTTCATGAAACTACATTGAAATCACAACATTAATAATGCAAATAAATCGTAATTATCGAGATCCTATCTGACATAGTTTGTTTTACGATGCGCCATTTATGGTCAAACAGCATATATTATAAAAATTCTCTATATAAAGATAATCTATTTTTTTTGTGGATAGCACATAGGCCTCTATCTATCTATCTATTTGGCCCCTCCCCTAGAATCCCGTGGATTTTCCACGGGTCCTGCTAGTCCCTCTTTAATACAGAGTATTGTTGTACTATACTGTAGGGTCTACTGGGGTGTGCAATTGCAAGTGGACCACTACACCGGGTTTCCCCCTACTCTTATACTGCACGAATAGTGCTGTGGGTTCTTCACATGCAAAGGTAGAATTCTCTACATGGGGGCCTGTATTTAACGTCCTATCATAGGGACGGAGTGTTTTCCAATTAACATAGCCTGCGTCTATGAAACATGGGGAGGGGGCATGTTAACACACAACGCAGGCTAAGTTCATCCCCTGGGTGGGATTCAAACCCGAGATCTTTGGTTCGACAGGCAGACGCTTAACTGACTGGGCCAACTCGCCTCCCTTCGGTGTAGACCAGGCCTTCTCAACTGGCGGCGCAGGTGGT
This sequence comes from Strongylocentrotus purpuratus, assembly GCF_000002235.5. NCBI lineage: Eukaryota > Metazoa > Echinodermata > Echinoidea > Camarodonta > Strongylocentrotidae > Strongylocentrotus > Strongylocentrotus purpuratus. The sequence goes on from NW_022145609.1 coordinate 2,626,151, forward strand.
GCCACTTGTAGCGTGCGCAGTCAGTTGGATTTGCACGTGGCTGTTGCAAAAATAATAATATTAACAAAACAAAAATATATATATTTTTAAATTAAAAAACTCAGCACAATCAAAAAGTGGTAGTCGAAGTTGAGCCCAATCGACATTTCCCGTTTTTATTGCACAACATAACTACATATAAATTTACATCTAGTGTACATGTATTTGTACCCAGGAATTGTACATATCGTCCTTGTTTTCACGAAGTGACGGTAGTGAGGAAAATCGTAACGCAAAGTGAATGCAATTTTTTTTCACTACCGCCACGTCGTGAAAACAGCGACGATATTCCTTTACATCAATATGAAATTATGATTGATAATTATATTTTTGAATAAAAAGGTGTTAAAAATGCCACATCTGGGCCTCTTCAAAGCCCTAAAATCCATCAGCTTTCCTGGACCCTGCATGTTGTCATATGTTTAAAAAAAATGGCCTTTCCAAAACCAATCATAACTTCTGCACTGGGTGACTTGTTGCATCTCCAAACCAGAACTGTCTTTTTAGGACAGCAGCTTACTGTACTGTAGGCCCTACATTGTAATTCAATTCTTTAGCTCGGTAGCAGAAAAATTCTCAAAGGGCAATACAACATCTTTTTCTTCATAGCCTAATATGCATGCATTAACAATAGCCAACATTAATTTGCAAGTTATTTTTACCTTGTGATTTGGGTGTTGGAGCTAATTAGAAGATTTTTTTTAAAAGATCCCCTTAAAGAAGTGCTACTTGAACTTGAAGCTGATATCTTTAAAGACAAAGACCAGTTTATTCATGCGATTGCATTGTGAAAGAAATGTTGTGGAATCGATCAGAAAAGGTTGATCATCTAGCGTGTACTGCAAGGTTCTGGAATCATCAAAATGATTAGAAATTTGGCCCAGTCTTGATGAAGTTACAAGCATTGTTACTTTGTACACAGAAAGATGTATATGGAACTACCCCACACGTGCGCGACACGTGCGGTATATCTATCAGGTCCAAATAGATGTCATAATTTACCCAATATATATCAATTAGTAGGCGGTTTCTCGGCAAAATTTGTATGATCACGTATTAGTCAAAACATACTCTTTCACATGATTGGTAATAAGAGCTTCCATTTCATTTTTTGAGAGGGTTGTGTTTCCAAAACTGGTCTTTACCTTTATCATATACATGGTACATGTACATACATGTACAGTGTACAGGCCCGGAACTGGAACTCCAACTTCTTTAAAAGACTATTTGAGGTGTGAGTCCCCTTTAAATGTGTTGAAATAACCATTTTCTATGTGTGGATGATATTGAAAATGCAAGTGCAAGTGCAAGACATACATTTGTGTACTTTGTACAGTATGCATGGTACATGTACATTATAGGCAATATTGTTGTACTTTAATGATGTTGCATTGAAGCCTGTACTGAAAGGAAATAATCAAAGGAGAAAGGAAGTGAAAAGAAGTTGCGACCTTGCCACCCATGCGCTGACAAACCTGGCCTAGCGCCAGCCAGCTTACATGTACATTTATATCTTATCCAGACTTCAGCTGCGGATAGATCTAAAGTGGGAGTGACAGTGTGAAGAACAACAAAGTCCTTCTTGAATATTGGTTTGCATAAAATATGTGTATTAAATCATTCACTGATACCCTGTTTATTTTCATTTTCATTTTTTAGGGGGAGGGGGTTAAAATTGGAAAGCAACTTGTTTTAAATGTCTTTACTTTCTTTTTATTTCTCTGTACAGTCACTTCCAGTTAAAGTCCACATCACATGACTGGACTAGCCTTCCAGGTAATTCCTTTAATCCATCACCATGACAACGGATGTGAGACTGGTTACTCTGGATGCCATGCCGTCTACCACTGAAGACTCTTCAAACAGTAACACCCTCTACACGCAGAGGGAAGATGAGGAAGGGGAAGGAGGGGAGGATGCCCCCTCACCCCTTGTCAACCAGACCCTCCCCCATCACCCAGGCAAACCTCACCGGAGGTACTCCACCCAACCACAAGACTTGAAAGTGAGATGCCGCACATCCTCCGGAGACTCCAACAATTCTCTTGTCTTTGGAGCAAGAACATCTCCTCTCATGAACATTGTCTTCCTGGACGACTTCGTCAAAGAGGAGATAGGAAGTGGCTTCTTTGCCACTGTTTACAAGGTACGCCTAGTTAGATACACCTTAGGGGTTATTTTCTAGTGTTCCATACATTTCATATCTTCAGTAGGACTCTACATGTATGCCAGAGTTCGCTGAGGCTTAGCAACCCAGAATACATTGTCATTTGCAAGGTTATAAGGTCAGCTGTTGACGATGTGTTCTAAAGGTCACAAAGTCAACTTGTTTACACTCTGTTTCATACAAACATGTTTTGTAAATATCTATACAAATAATAAAATCCCATCCTTTTTTTGCCTCCGCTCAACAAAGGTGGTGCAGGAGGCATTAGGCGCGTCTTCATCAGCTCGAGATTCAACCTCGAAACTTGAAACTCGACCTTGAGAAATTAGCTCGAGATATTTTGCTCAGCATTCGCGCATAGTGCGAGTCTTCGGTCTGGTGAAGACGCATCGGACAAATAGCTGGATATTTTGCCAAACAGTGGGATATTTTGCAAATTATCCCAAGATATCTTGGGATGACAATCCCGACCAAATACTGTATCCCGATAATTGCAACTTCGGGCTGATGAAGATGCAAATTAGCTGGATAGTTTGCGATCGGGTAGTTCAAATTTATATTTGATATTTGGCAATCTCGAGCTAGTGAAGGCAGGCCTATTATGTTTTGGGGTTGTTTGTCCATCCAGCAATAATGCAATATCTCAAGAACCACTTGAGATATGCACCTCAAACTTAATGATAATATGTATCACCAAAGGAAGACAACCTGAAATTACAGGTTTTAGCCTTGCTATTGCAATTTCTCACGAACCACAAGAGATAGGCTTTTTGTTTTCATTGTGATATATCACAAATAATTACATACATTTCCTATGATTGTACATGTAGGTTTACTTTTACATTGGCATGCAAGTCTATAGTCTATACGTTAGGTTTACAGATTATGCTGCATGTTCATGTGGGTAGACCTCTTGAGTCGTGAGTAACATTACCAGAGTTTAATAGGGTTACAGTGGTGAATGAAGCATGCTCGTGTGTAAACAGGAGTTGATCTTTAGACACTATTTACATGTCAACAGATGGTTATCAAACAAACACAGACTTTAACCTCATGAATGTGTGAAAGAATTGTAGACTAGAATGCGTAATTACCTCGTGCACCCTGTGTTCAACCAAGGAGTTTTAAGAGCTGGAGTCATATCTAGCTCATTTCCTTTGTACCATCTTCAATGCTGCCAGGAGAAAATATGTCAGGCATGGGCCACTTGACAAAAATCAGTGACAAATCTGCTGATAACGAATCAGAAGCAAGGATTTCTATAGCTTAGAACAATAACTGTCATTTGTCACTGGCGACAAGTTTTGTGAAATGGGGCCCTGCAGTGTCCTTTTGATATTTTCTTTTTAATGTGATACTGGGTTTAACAGTATGTAGGTTACGGTAATACATATTGTTGAACTTTAAGCTACATGTACATGTACATGTACGTGTATAACTGATTTAACTGATTTCATAAAGTGTAGAAACAATTGTACATTATATAAAGTGGCTTAGTTCAAGGAATGAATCAATTGATCTTGCACTTGACAACATACATGTACATGTGTATGTAACATGGGGATACACACTTGCCTACAGGTGAAAGGTTACACCTGTATGTCAGGGGTTACCTTTGTAGGGGGGTAAGACACAAAGTACCTCTTTCATTGGCTACATGTATGTTTTCAGTTCATGCTACTTCTCAACTTACAGTTACAGGTGTATATGTCACAAAAACATGTACATTATAAATGTACATGTAGGTCTACATGATTGCATGAGCTTTTTACAATCTGTACCGGTATGCATAAAGCCCTAGATGTAGGCGCCCATGTGTCCAGGGGACCTATTAGTGTCGAGCTCTGCATGCATACATGTACATGTACATGTACATGTATGTTTCTTTTATAAAATGATGAAAAATAACAATCTTTTCAGGGCCACATCCCTGAACATGTACCCCCCCTCCCCCTCCTGCCCTTGAATTCCACCCCTCTGCCCCTCCACCCCCTCCACCCCCTCCACCCCCTCCTGCCTTTCCACCCAAGGAGCTTTATTATCTTATTTTATTATCCGATATTTACAGTACCATACATGTACATGTACATGTAGGCCTACACTACATGTTGTACATGTCTAATAATAGAATTCATGTACATGTATGCAAACATTGAAACTTGAAAGCATGCCGAAGGGGAACTATCTTTGTGTTGAGGCTGGAGAGAGTTAATTCAAATTACCATATCAATTCAATAACAAGACCTGGAGGGTAGTCACTTGACATTTCAGTGGGCGCTTCTATAAAATGTGCATTGTTGATTGTTATTGGTGTTGAAAGAAAAGAAATGTTTGCATCATGAAGGTACATTTAATAAGTACAGCCCATACAAATGTAATTTTGAAAGAATAGATTTAGGCACAATTTATCATCCTCAACTGAACCTTTCTTGAAGATTCCAGGCCTGTAATAATTTTTATTCATGAATAGGCCAAATATATATTAAAAAAAACAAAACATGTTTAGCCTCCTGCCTTTTTGAAAAATAGGAAGGAGGAGGCCCTTTTTTTTTTCTTTCTTTTCAAAATGGCCACTCGATTTTCCCTGGCAGTCAGGCTATTTTTCAAGATGGCTGCCGGCATTTTTTTTTCTTCTAAATCAAAAATGGATCATTTTAGCAGTGTTTTTTCATGTTTGTTTTCTTTATAAAAAAAAACATTAAAAACAAAATAAAAAAATTTAAAGAAGAAAAAAAGGAGGCGGCCCCCAAAAAGGAAGCGGGCGGGAATGCTAAACATGGATATTTGTTACTTGGCCTTATGTTGTTGTTTTTTGTTACTGCAGTGTACATGTAGAGTAGGGTTCTCTTTAAAATTACCGGTATGAGCTACATGTACATGTATATTCCATATCTCACTACTCCTACATAAATTTCATTGATTAAAATATTAGAGCTGCAGCATCGAGATACAGGCCAGGTGATGGCTGCTAAGATCAACACTAATCAGAATAACTGGGATAATGTGCATCATGAAATACAACTTATCAGTATTTTTTTTTCTTGACACCCTGTATAGCTGCAGCATCGAGACACTGGACAGGTGATGGCTGCTAAGATCAACACTAATCAGAATAACTGGGATAATGTGCATCATGAAATACAACTTATCAGTATTTTTTTTTCTTGACACCCTGTATAGCTACAGCATCGAGGCACTGGACAGGTGATGGCTGCTAAGATCAGCACTAATCAGAATAACTGGGATAATGTGCATCATGAAATACAACTTATCAGTATTTTTTTTTCTTGACACCCTGTATAGCTACAGCATCGAGACACTGGACAGGTGATGGCTGCTAAGATCAACACTAATCAGAATAACTGGGATAATGTGCATCATGAAATACAACTCATTAGTCGCTTGGTACACCCTAACATCAACAGGTAAGCACTCAATCAGTCCTTCTTAACCCATTAACAACTGAATTAACTAATTCTCATAGGATTAAAACAGGACCATCCAGTTCTTGTGGGCAATGGGTGACACCCTATTCGTACATGTACATGTGTACTTGATGTAATGAAATACTGAAAAAATACCTCCGCTGCAATTTTTTTTAAATTTGAGGCAGTTTACATGATTGGGCTTTATACCATGAACCGTACCTCTAGGACATGTCGGCCTAGACGTTAAATGCTTGGGGATTGAGAATATACCAGTAGGCTCTTACAAATTTGAGATGTCCATTTTTTAATTTGGAAGCTTTAATAATGCTGTCAATATGAATAAAAGTAATATATGTTTGAATGTAATATCGTACTTTGTACATTATCTAATAAAGCAAATTGTCTAGAAGAATTGGCAGGGTTAGGGTTAGGGTTCTATTGTCCATTATAACAACCCATACTCAATCATAATCCTCTGAGGCTAATGGCTTTTCATTCTAAATATCATCAATCAAATTTGGAACAATTCCAAACTTGTTATCTTGTTCCTCTTATTTCCTAATGATGAATCATGAACAACTTTTCTTATTTGTGTAACCTTCATCATGTAAACACTTTTATTTGTTACTCTCAAACATCAAATTCTTTTCTCCTCTCTTCCAAACATTCAATCAAACATGGAAGTCTTGCATGAAAGGGTACATTATGAGACTTGTTTTGGGGAATTATGTGCACTCCAACTGAGTGCAATTGAGTCGGGTGTAAGATTATTTTTTGTGTTCTTAGTAAAACATCTGATTTTTTTTGTGGTGATATGCCCAAATTACATGATAAAGAAAAAGAAAAGAAAAAAAGAATCATTAGGCCAACAGAAATACATGTACAAAAACATTGCACCTTTTTAGGGTCATAGCCATTGGGCTTACAGCCAATCTTTCACTGATATCCAGACATACACACTGTACATGTACATGTACAAGTGTGCAGTCAAACCTGTCTATTAAGGCCACACAAGGAAAACAGAGAAAGTAGCAACTGTAGATATGTGACCTTTGTGACAGTTTGTACAACATATTTCTTTTTTGATGGAGACACAATACATGGCCTCTATAGACAGTGTTGCCTTTTAAAAGGCCTTTATGGAGACTACATTGTACATGGACAGCTTACACATAGTACACCATGCCAGGATGCAGTATTAAACTCCATTGTAAAGAGTCAAGACCATCTACATGTAGGCTTATTTACCAAACAACGAAATACAAAAATACAGACAATTATTTAAAATTATTTTTAAATTGAGATTTTTTGTCTTGAGATATGTAAATCAAACTTTAATGAGATAGTATTAGTTTAACCACTTTAATACATGTATATTTCAATTATATCCATTGTGGTATTTTGCAAGGTATGAACCTGGGAAATGAACTATCGAGTCTGGGTTCTCAAATACCATTCACACCCTATACAATGTTTGGATTGCAACTGTTCACACCTTGTGATGTGAAAGTACATGTGTTATTATTGAGAGGGAGCGATCTAAAAGGTAAACATGCTCGCTGATTCTCAAATCACTTCCAGACTGAGTTGTGTTACGATTAAGGCTCCAATTCATTTCCTTTCAGACTACAATGGAAGGATACATGTAACAAATATCGTATTCATACCTCTTGTATATTTTTTTTGGTGTGTTTTCATAACTCAAGAAAAAAAATATGGGCTGGTTAAAGTAGAGTCTTTGTTGACTACCTTTATTTAAGCTTTATTCTATCAAAGTATGTACATTCATGTACACGTGTAGATCAGGATGAATCAACCTGGTAAGGGTATGCATAATTTAGATGTTAACTGTACATGATGGTTGGGACATGGAGATGTACAATATACTGTACATACAAGTAGAACCAATGAATATTACACCATGTGATACACTTTGTGTTTCAATGAATAAATTATAGGTAATTTTGGTATTTTCCTACATTTACAAGTTCATGATAGAAAAGAAATCACTCCTATCTAGCACAAAGAGAGGTAAATTCCACTTTAAAAAAAACACACTGGAAAGATACATTGCATGGTTGTTTTTGACATGTACCTGTACACCTCTACAACAATTGCCTGGAAATGTGCAAACTCTACCTTACATGTATGCATTTCATACATTTTATACTTTTCAAGATATTTTTACATGTATTTTGATGATTAAAACATTTTTTACCTTGGATTTGTTAATTAAACACACTTATTGACCAGATTACATGAACATAATCCCTTTAAGCGGGTGTAATCATTGCATATATTGTTTGTTTTATGTCACACCTGTACATCAATAGAACGATATTGTCACAGAATGACAAGGTCTCATAATTGTTTTGACGTTGGCCGGTGAACTTGAACTTTAGGTATTAAACTAGGTTAATGCTGCTACAATAGCGTATACCGGTAGTGCAGATTGTATTCAGCATCTTGTTCACTACAGGGCTAATCTCTCACAAAGCCCATCATTGAAACATGTACATGTAAATACATGTTCATGTATATACTGTACACAGTGTACACAGATGTGAAAAGGTATTACCGGTACTATAATTGTAGTATTAAAGCAATTTAATTTGAAAATTAACATTATAAATGGCATGTGACCTCCAGAAAAGAAGAAACATGGATGTTATTTTTTCAAATTTGCTTGATTTCAGGCCCGATGCCTACCTGTATTATTTTATTTCATGCTTGTTTTAGGCTTGATGATGTAGAAAACGTATGTTATAATCCTCGTTACAGACAAATGTTAAAAACCAACCAGTATTTCTGAAAAAACAGCTCTTGAAAAGATGTACCCGGTAGACAAAAACTCTTCAGAGGTATTCACAACTTGACGGATGTGTACATGTATGATCAACAAAGCTATAAACCAATATGATTTCTCTAACATGCAGATCTAATGTACAGTACATGTGTATTTCAGAGTGAACAAGTTTGCCCATGACTGCAAATATAGATTGAATAAAGGATAGAGACATTATAATAGGCTGGATATTACAGGTATGTCACATTTAGCCTGTAATCTACAGTAGATATGAGGATAGTTTGATCAAAGAACAGTACAGTTAGGAGACTGCTCAGCCCTCCCCTCCTCCATTTAATGTTGTGAAAAGCATTCATATAGATGCTTACATGTACATACATGTACATTCATGTATATATGTACATTATTTTTGTTTATAGATTGGAATTATAATAAAGATGACCCCTTAAAGTGCCAAGTTTAGGAACATGAATTGTCAAGAAATTTTAATTGAAGTAACCATTTTATCCTGCCTTTTCATATTGGTTTTTGATACAGTAACCATTGTTCCATATATTAGATAATTAAGCGATGGTACATTTTATAAACCATCACAATTTTTAAACCCATTTTAAATATGAGGAAAGGAGAAAGACAAGCCCTGGAAAGCTAATGTACTCCCTTAGAAAAAACAAACAGACAAAAACAACAACTCCCATATAGTGGGAGATTTAATTCAATTATACATTAGTTTCAATTCTCTTCTACATTTGCAGCTCCAAGCTTTTAAACACTTCCCTTTAGTATAATCTAAAAATCAGTTTGTCTGTTAACTGGGTAGCTGATCAGTAGCTAAAGGCAATTCATATCTACACTATCTTCACAGCGTGGATGATTTGCATTCTCAGCTTTATCACAACTGGAATTTATCTATCATCGTCTTTGGTAGAGGACTGCAACTCTATCAGCTAGGCCAATCTCTCTCTTTCTGATAATTAGCATACCATACATGCCTGTCTACCTCATACGTACATGATGCGATGCATTTCCGATGGACATAACTTACCAAGCTGGTACATGGGAGGGATAAGATACAGAGCTGGGTGAAAACCTACAGGTATACAGTGTATTTGTGATTGGTAACAGATGCGAATCTCCACTACATGTACTGTACATGTATATAAAAACTAATTATTTTAATGTGTCAAATTTTACAATTTAATGTGGCTTGTTCACTCCACATTGAGATCTATTGAATATTTTTACAATGATGTGTATAGTATCCAACCTAGGGGTGTGCATGGTGCCCCATGAGTCCAACATATGCATGAATTGAGGAGGAATTATAGATTAATATTTGTAAATACTCCAATATTGTTTTGAAGCTGGAGTCTGCTAGTTTTGACACTGGTCACTGTGCCATGGTTGTTTGATGGATATACAGTGTATGTGTACATCATACTGTATACAGATCGAAGACCTGTTTAAAGGGATTTTTAAGATGTGATGTTAAGCTTTTGTGAAATTCAGAGATGTGATGTTTTTCCTGAGTGTAGTCATGCGGCGTAGTAAAATTTATAACTAAACATGGATTGTTTTCTCTCGGTGGAATGAAATAATTCGATCAGCACATTGTATCATGTACATGTACGTGTTGACCTGTCAGGGGCTAATTTCAACACTAAAATAACAAAGAAAGTGATTTGTGCCATTATGACATCATATGTTCAATGGAGCCTGATCTTCTCTCAGCAGGTTACATCCAGCTGTTTATCAATCCATTCATGTCAGGTCTCAATAGAGTAACGTCCATCTTCACTCATTCATCAAGACAGCCATCACTAATCATGCATTCAGACAGCTACCTGCGTAATGGCCTCCCACATTAATGCTATTACCATGCCTGGGACGAAAGCAATAACAACTGGCATTTTAAGAGACATTGCACGCTTTCAATACAACAATCGACAATGAATTAATAGCTAAGAACTGCCAGTAAATAGGATTAAGTAGTTAGGTTGATTGTCAAAATGTCAAATGGTTAATTGCTTCCTCGATTGGGTATTAAGTGGGTGTTCAATGACAAAATGGTCAAATGATACAAACTGTGTGGTTTTGTTAGCTGACAATATACCAATTACATGGTTCATGCTTGTACATGTACATGTATTAGCCAGTTAAATGAATAGACCTTGTGTATATTGTTTCCTCGACTTTTATGTAAAGATTAATTTAAAAAGACATTTTGTACGTAACAATTTTAAATTAATGAAATGACATTGGCCCTTGATGAATAATACAAATTGGTACAATATACAGATATATATATATATATCAGTAAAAAAAAAAAAGAACAAAAGCATAAACAAAGGAATACATACCATGTATGAAATGATTAATTGCTAGTTTTAGAACCCATTCTGTATCCATGTTTTTATTTTGACTGTTAAAGTGGTTGAAAAGAAAGCACACCATCTATATAGCTCTTGTACCTTTTCCTGAAAGTTGGTTTTCCATTCAGCTTTTGAATGAGAGTTTATAATGTAACAACCTGGTGTAATTACAGGTTTTAATGAACTAAATCCCTCATCCAGTATTTTGTTCCTTCTGGCCCACGATTGCTACTCGTTGCCCTAAGGTTCAAACAACCTAGAATCGTGATTTAAATTGCCCAACCCAAGGTAAGAGTCATGTTTCTCTACACTCCCTCAAGGCTCAAAGTAGAGTTCAGATTTAATTAGATTAACCATTGAAAGCGTTGCCCTGTTCACATGGATATATTATGTGTACTGTATGTTAAAAAGCAAGAACAGGTAGAATCTGGGGACCTTAAAGTTGCTTTAGAGACGTACTCGAGCGCTAACTTAAACACACCAGGCATTCAGAAACCCTGGAGCCTTGCTGTACCTCTTTTCCTATGCTGAATATATCTAGGAACATCATCACAAAATTTAGCGTGCATATGCCACCCTGCCAGCTTTCATTACATTCTTCATGATTTGTGTTGAAGAGATTGCAAACTGCATGTACTGTACATCTATCTTTTCATGTAGGCCTAGAATGTGTCTAGGGCAGGTAGCTAGCCCCTGTCAAGTCCCAGGCTTCGAGGATTACCCCCCCCCCCCTCCTAATGATGACGATGACCCCTCTTGGCCTGAATAAGTATCCCCAGACAACTAATTGTATGTACAAATGTATGTGCCCCTCGATCCACCCCTCTCCATTTCAATAACTACATACACAGTCTCTTTGTAGTTAATGTATATACCTGGTGGTACATACATGTACATGTATACAGTAACCATACATTTGTTGTCATCTCAATATCATATTTGTTGTAAGGGTAATTGCATCCCTGCCAACTGTTCTGATTTAAAGGTAAAGACCAGTATTGGAAACGCCCCAATTTCAAAAAATGAAATGGAAGCTCTCATTACCAATCATGTGAAAGAATATGTTTTGACTAATACATGATGATAAAAAATTTGCCGGGAAACCGCCTACTAATTCATATATTTGGTAAATTTGTTTCTCTCATGGTCTGTGAGAGATATAGGGTAGTCCCATATACATCTTTCTGTGTATAGTGCTTGTAACTTTACGAAGAATGGGCCAAATTTCTTATCATTTTGATGATTCCAGAACCTTGCAGATGCTAGATGCTAGATGATCAACCTTTTCTGATCGATTCCACAACGTTTCTTTCACAATGCAATCGCATGACCATAACTGGTCTTTACCTTTAATTTGAATATTCAGATTCTGATTTTTCAAAATTCTGAATGACCATTTATTTTCCAAGCCAGATTTTACTTGTACAAAAATGTACTAATAACTATCCTTAACCAGAGCCCATCATTTAATTTTGTTTTGCCCATAACACTTCAGCTTCAGGGGGTGGTGTCCCCTATACCCCTGCAGGTGCGCTGCCCTTGACCCCAGTGAGGTGTACGCCCCCAAACCCCGCTAAGGGTACATTTTTTCTTATTTTCAATTGTTGGCAGGTACTGGTATGTAATTGTTGTAGGGAGTAGTTGTCCGGTGAAGGGGGGGGGGGGAGGGGTAATTTTAAAAGATGTGTGTATAGTGGTGTGTGAGTGTGTGTGTATGAGGGTAGGTTGTCTTCTGGGTAGTTGTCATGGGGGTGATCTCAGGGAGTACATACACTGTGTGTGGGTAATATTACATGGACTCTAGAGTGAATTTGTAATGAATTACCTAGCTGTGAATGTGGACTGGGCAGAAGCTAGAGTGAAACCAATTTCAAGAGACCCTAAGGTGTGTAGCACTATCTCCTTGTTAATCATGATGTTACATCAGGATCTTATTTATTGGAATCTCTTCTCCAGAGAATCTGGCAGTGGACGGAAATCTAGTATTAGGACTGTACAGTTTTTGTGTACATACTAGTCAGGAAAGGATGATGGACATTTTGAAATGCCCTATACATGTACATGTAGATCTTACCCCTCTTTGCCATCTGAAACCGATTCTTCCATAACAGTTTCATTATCTTGATTTTATACAAAGTAATCTTGGAATGAATGATAAAAGGTTCTGAAGCCTCTTATAGAAATTTACATTAACTATGACCTTGACCAGTGCTGCCTATTCCATATCATTTTAAAGCATTTCCATGAAATTCAATAATTGCTACATTTACCTTGAAGTAGCATTCAATCTAACAAATTACCGGTACTTGATTTAGATTGAATCTTGAATTTACGAACAGTTTGCTTTAGCAATAACAACGTACTTGTTTCAAATTGAATCTTGAAATGAGTTCCTTGTGTATCTGCCCTTTCAAAATTGAATTTTTATTGCTTTTTGAGGCTTTGTGACACTTATACAAACCAATAAGGAGAGCAGGAAATGGGGGGGGGGGAGAGAAGAGAGAGAGAGAGAGAGAGACAGAGGATGAGGGAGGGAGGAAGAGAGAGAGAGAGAGAGAGAGAGAGAGAGAGAGAGAGAGAGAGAGAGAGAGAAATACATGTAGGGAGGGAGAGACAGAGAGACAGAGGGGGGGGGGGGGGGCATAGCATAGAGATGATATGAGATTTAATTTTTCCTTGTGATACAGTTATCACATTTTAATAGGTGACAAACAAGGCTACTGAAAGTGTCCTGGTTTCATTTTTTAACTCTTTGTGATCACGTTTTTAATCTTAATTTTTTCTCACATCGATAAACATTTAAACAATGATGAAGGCCTACATGTATGTATGTTAATAATCCATCTCATGCGATATGTACATCCTTCCGTCCTTCTTGGATCATCATAAATGATTGATTATGATATCTTCGTAATTAGGATGGCCTTGCTCACTTCCTGTCATGTGATGACGTCTAAAAGAGAAATGAAAGGCGGAAAAGAACGTTTGATCATGATTGAATTATGAAATGAGGCGTGAGCCAGGCTTAAGTGCTCTCTCTCACACATTCATAGAATATTATTTATGAAAAAATATTTGATCATATTTCCAAGAGAAAAAAATGTGGGTGGTAATTAATGAGAAGTGTGCTCGAGTGTATTTGGATATACATGTCATGTACAAGAAGATCATATATAAAATGAGAATAAACTAATTATTGAAAGTGTGCCGGAAGGTTAGGGGAGTGGGAGGGGAAATAAAAAAAACCCGGGGAAATAAAAAAAAACCCAGATAAATATGAAATACGGGGAAAAGAAAGCCATGCAAAATAAAAACTTTATTAATTCTGAAAATCTTGGATGAATATTGATGCAGGGATTCTCTTATTAGCAATTTGTTTCTGGTGAAAATATGGGCTCCTGGAATATTACTCTCTTTCATGGTTTCATTTTCAATATTTATCAGGAAAACTTACACATCAAACTTCATCTATGATTCTTACAGTGTATCTGCAGTAGTAGTTTTGTTACATGTATCTATTGCATCTACATGTACATGTTAAAAAAGATTAACAGATTATCCTTTTTTTTAAATAACATTAATTGAGAGTGTTTCTCTTGCTATCCATCGCCCTTTTTATTTCACCAATTATGTATTTCTGGATGTAAATAACCTTTTAAGTATTGTTTATTATTGGGATGATAGGAAAGTACTGGGCATTGATAATCCAGAATACACAAACTAATGCAATTTTCTTGTAGATTCTGAACGAACATAGGTGATTACCTTATCTTTGATAAAAAAAATAAAAAAACAAAAAACAAAATATCTGTTTATTACCTTTAATGCAATTGCTTTGAAATATAAAGCTCTGTCATTCCTCTTACCCTTCATGTTATCTCTATAAAAAAAACATCCTGGTGCGGAAAGAATGTTTCATCAACTGGTCATTCATTTGTAGATGAGGATAGAAGCAGGTAAATTACAATAGGCCGGTTTTCATCAGCTCGAGATTGCCGAATATCCTGCCATTTGAGCTATCCCGATCGCAAATTATCCAGTTAATTTGCGTCTTCATCAGCCTGAAGCTGTAATTAGCGGGATATTTGGTCGAGATAATCATCCCAAGATATCTTGGGCTAGTTTGCAAAATATTCAGCTATTTGGCAAACTATTCCGCTATTTTTCCGGTGCGTCTATGCGTGAACGCTGAGCAAAATATCTCGAGCTAATATCTCAAGCACGAGTTTCAAGTTTCGAGGTCAAGTCTCGAGCTGATGAACACGCAATTTGTAACTTCGGGATTATTTCCCAAATCAGAAATAGCGGGCTATTTTGCAATCTCGAGCTGATGAAGACAGGCCTAATGTGACGCACATGGTCGCTGCCGGCCTACATCGTGTAAGGCTCAAAGTAGAAGCAACAATATAAACAGATCTCTTAGTGATGAAAAATTGCTCTGATCTGCCACTTTCATCAAAATTCTATCTTCATGAGAACGCCAGAAGGGTTTCTGATCCCGGTGTAAGTCAATAAAGAGACCCTCGTGTGCACTTTACTATTGCGTTGCTCTAGATAGAGTATTGAATTGATCCATATTTTTATGTCTGTACGTCAACAAGGGAGTTGAGAACTGAAGTCTTATGGAATTGTAACTGTCACGGAAGGGGAAAGATGGCATAACTATAAAGAAACTAACATTTTATATCCAGATATTCTGTCTGCTGAGAGAAAAAAAGGGTATTATGATTATCTATAACAAGTTACTTTAAAGAGTAAACATATCTGTGCTGAAGAACTTGGTTAATGCCCCTACATGTATGCCTCTTTAATTGAGAAAGAGCAAGACATTAACATTTCCAAATATCTGTGTATTTTAAAATGTCTTATTAACAAACCTTCTTTTTGTTTTTTTCAGGTTTATGGGACTCTGCATCCATGAGGGCAGTCTTCATCCACTTTTAGAGGTAAGAAAGAGAAACATAGAGAAAGAGAAACAGATAGAGAGAGAGAGAGAGAGAGAGAGAGAGAGAGAGAGAGAGAGAGAGAGAGAGGAATAGAGGGGGAGGGGAGAAGATATTAGGGTATGAAGAAGGAAAAAGAGGAGAGGAAGAAAAGGGAAAAACCCAGATACATTGATTGCAAGAGGGTAATATAAGGTATTTATTTAAATAGGAAATATTTAGAACAGAGGAAGGAAGAGATAGAGAGAGAGAGACAGAAAAAAAGAAAGGGAGAGGGAAAGAGACAGAGAGAGAGACAGAGATATAGGAAGTGGATGGGAGAGATCCAGTGATAGAGACATGTACAGAGGAAGGCAGTAAGATGTGTGGAAGGAAGACTGGGAGTCACGAAGCAGCTTGACCATGGTAGAGTGCACATTTTCCATTTGAGAATATTTTCTTCGTTGGTAATCAAGAAAGATGATCTAGAAAGACACCCTAAGGAGTGTGACTGTGAGAGAAGCCTCACCCTCAGATAAATGCTCTTTGTATCATCTGAGGACCCCTCAAGAGATATCTTGGTGTGAAAATGCATTTGAAGAAGACGAAATTGCCATGGTAATGTGTAAATTTACATTTTAAAAGCAGAGAAATGTGAGACTTCCCTGATTAATGGCACTGAAAACATATGGAGAAAAAAGGGGGGGGGGGGGTGTCGTCACACTAAATTTATAGACATGAAATTCTAGCTCCCCATTAAGAATATGTGTTACTTAGTCCAGCTTTAAGCCCCTATTTTACTATTGTGGAAATGTTGGAAGGAACTGTACAGCGAAAAGGGTTGTGGGCTAATTCATCTTGCTTTCACTGGTTCAAACAACCAATCTACTGCAGGATAAACAATCAAGAATAATTTTTTTTCATAGCAATTTTCTCTCATAATACGATTCCCATACCAGAGCTCAAGATTAGCTTTAATGTTTCTTTACACATGAATTTCCTATGGTAGGATGTACACATCTGTCTTGTCCGGAGAACATTTGTCCTCTTGGCCTAGCCTGAATTGACCTCTGAGTGAAGTGTTTTGTATGAAGGTGCACAGTAGCACACAGGCTTGCTTGTAATGAGATCCGCTATCAAGGTGTTGATAGGGTAATGCATAATGGATAGCATCGGAATGCTATGGTGGTAATGAAGATGAGATTATACTGGACAGTGTCTATTGTACTATCATATGCAAGCTCATGCCCCCTATCTCTCTCTCCCTCTCTGTCACGCATCCCCCCCCTCTCTCTCTCTCTCTCTCTCTCTCTCTCTCTCTCTCTCTTTCTGTCTCTCTCTCTCTCTTTCTGTCTCTCTCTGTCTCTCTGTCTCTTTGTCTCTCTCTGTCTCTCTGTCTCTTTGTCTCTCTCTCTGTCTTTCTACTTTCTCTCTACTTTCTTTCTATACCTCATTTCTTTTACTTTCTGTTGTTCTATCAAAGACATACATTGTACAGTATCAAAGAGATATCTTGTTGGTTATTTCTTGCTCTTTGTTACCGGACAATACCGGTATGCACTCCCTCCTTTCTCTCTATCTCTCCTGCCAACCAAACTCTTTCTCTCTCTTTTTCTCTGCTCCCCTTCTGTAACTCTCTATTTCAATTTTCTCATTTTGTATGCTCTTTCTTCTCCCATCCTCTTTTCTTCACATATCCTTTTCACTTTCTTTCTTTCTCTCTCTCTCTCTCTCTCTCTCTCTCTCTCTCTCTCTCTCTCTTATTGTGTCTTTCTTACAAGTTACATTCTTTCCTCATCGTTCTCTCTCATCATGAATATATGCATTCAGTTCAGGAACTGAAAAGATGATTGCTTTTTCTAAAAATTATTTCCTGTCTATTGACAACAATTTTCACTATACTGGTAGTCGTAGGAATGAAGGAATTCAGCCCGCCCCCTTCACTTCCCATTCGTGTACATCCACATGACTTATCTCCCCCATCTCTTCAAGCTGTCCACACCTTCTGTTGCCCATCTGTGATGTTCTGCATTAGGCTCTTTCACACCCTTCCATCTATCTCATATCATTTGTCCTGTACATGTATCGGTATCTCACTATCTGTCGGTATTTTCACACAAGAGGAAATTGGTATAATGGAACATTTTACATAGAGATGCCTTTGGTAATTGCATAGTGACAGGATGAATACAAAGTCATGAGCTACGCATAGTCACTTAAAAATAAACGACTTGAAAGTTGTTTAACAATAACAGAATAGTGCTTATTGTATACAGTTTCCTTATTGAACAATGTTCACACAATATGATAATCTTGATTCTGTATACTGTAGATGTCTCTTTCAAAGTGATCTCCAAACCTTTGTGTACCACTGCTCCCAGGAGAGCTGTATCACACAAAACATAGTTTTTGTTGTCTGAATGAAGGTTTATCAGTGTCTCTTATCTTTGTCTGCACACTATTAAACAACTTTTGATGACAAAGATTTATGAGTACTAATGAGTGATTGTGAGCTAAAATATCAAGGGCAAAGCTATATATCACATCTTATGGTGCAATCACACTAGTGGGATATATTGATATAAAGGTATAAAGTGGACATAGAATATACCTGCTCTCATGTTTAGGTATTGATAATCAAGGTTATTTTCTCCAGCAGTGAAAATTATACTCCATTTATACATACATTACATGTCTTTATTATATCACTCATATGAAGTACTGCCTGTCCTTTTATCTAAAATATATGTCATCCTTTCATACAGTGCATATATTGTATTGGATTATTATTCACAGCTGACCTGATTTGATTATTATTTACATCTGACCTGATTAATTTACGATGCCCCCCCCCCCATAATTTGGATGAAAAGGAAGCATTTTCTTTCTTTTGTTGGCTTTTTTTGGGCTTCTTTTTGCAATCTAAATATTGTCATGTGCCCAACAGAAGGTTGTGAATTGATCTTCTCAGTCGGCTGCTGTTTTGATGTGTGATAGAAAAGAAGAAGAAGGATGGATGAGGTATGATTGTTAATACTACAGGTACATATATTCTTTGATAGAGATGGAAATGACTTCTGGTGATCACCATGAATATGTCATGCTGTAGACTATAAATTGTCCTTGTTTTCACAAAGTGACGGTAGTGAGGAAAATCGTAACGCAAAGTGAATGCAATTTTTTTTTTCACTACCGTCACTTCGTGAAAACAGCGACGAAATGTGTCATCTTTAAAATCAGCGACGAAATGTGTCATCTTTAAAATCAAGTGGTATATGTATATTAAAAGTTTTGAACTAAAAGATAACACTTCCTACATTGTAAGTGTCTGTCCCACAAACCTCTGTGATTGACTCAATATTTACAGTGAAACAAATGGGAAGGATGCCAAGATATTCAACCTTGTGAATAAAGGAACAAACCACACCAGAGACTAAACCAAAAAAAAGAAATTGTCACAAGAATAAATGGGAATCCCCTTCTATTCTTTACATTGGTCAACATTTCTTTTAGACTGAATCAACATCTCATAATGGTACATGTATCATCCCACGAGACATACATGTACCAAGAATAACACCGTCTCAAGGCAGGAGTAATTGTGAAATATCTCACTGGACCAGGACTTCCAAGGAATTGGGGAATTCCCTTCCAAAATATTCTAGGGTACATGACCGAGACAGTGTCTTCACTTGGAAAATACTTTCATTTCTCTGTATGAATTATGTTTTTGATCAATTTGTATTTGTAGTCACACTTAGTTCATCAACATTATTTTCTAGGAATGTATTAATGTAGGCCCCTACAACTTACAAGGGTATATTGTTGATAAAACAGGTGCAATGCAACTGTGGTAATTTTATGGAAAGACTCGTCCGCTTGCGTAATAATTCAGATGAAACAGACTGGAACGTTTTAATATTTGTTCTGTCAGTTGATCAAACAGTAGTCAAGGTTACACACTTGCCTACTTTTCAAAGTTACTAACGAAACCTTGATGACAACTATCTACAAATTTTGACAAGCGATATTGCTTTTTTTGCTAATAATAGAAGCAAACATAACAAGGAAAATGAAAATGAAACTTGACTGTGGCTTTGTTTTGGTGTGAGATTGGCCATGCATCATTAGGAAGGCCTGGGGAACTTTGAATGAATGCTCTCCTTCTCTCTCTCTCTCTCTCTCTCTCTCTCTCCCTTTATCTCTCTCTCTTTCTTTCACTCCTTTTCTCTATCTAAATGTATATCTCCCTCTGCTGTGAACCATCATTCAGTTTTGATTTTCCTAAATTAATTTCTGTTAATTCTAGCATGTTCCAAACTACACCTTTTGCATCCATGTTTTCTTTCAATACATTTGTATGAATACACCTGATAGTGGTGGAGTTGAACATACTGTACACTACCCAGTATGCTTGAAAGCTTGAAAGATATATTGATTTGTGATGCATGGAGAGAATCCAGATTTTTCAGAAATTGGCTATTGAAATGGGCAAATGGCCAATCACAACCAAAGAGGGAGAACACATCTTACCCCTCTCCACAGATTGATCTGTTCATGAGTTGACCTCCATCAGACAAGTGCCTGGTTAAAGATTCCCATATTTGTGTTCAGAGTATACCTTCGAGAAATCCAGGACCCTGTCTTACGAAGAGTCTCGATTGATCCAAACCAATCGCAAGTTTGCAGCCTCCTATCTCTTTTGTACCTAGTTGTTTATAACTTTGAGATTTCACAAACTTAACGTTTATAAAGGTAATGTAAAGTTTTGGGAAATTTTGAAAATTGGATGGATAGTAATTCTTTACAATTTTGATTTATTTGGATGCTCCTGTGAATGTAATATACGCACTAGAAAATTTAGACCGTAAAACACTTCTGCTTTCGAGAAAATGAATAATAACAAATTTACCGGTCCTCCCAGTAAATTTCAAATATCAAATATTTCAAATAGCGCATAAGACCATTCCATGGTAGCTGTGACCATTTAATTCTCAAAATCTCAAAATATGCAGTTCTGATATTTTCCAAACGGAATTAGCAAATCGGTCGATTGTTGTAAAGTAAATATCAGTCTTGAGAGGGCGCTTTACAACTTAAAGAGTTTATTAGTTACAATTTCATCACTCAATTTCATTCGAACTTGATTTCAACCGCGACAACAATCATTGAATATTTTAAAATCGCATATATGCTTCCAATATGTTCATTTGAACCAAACTCATGACCCCATACCAAAAATTTGTATTACCCCGGTACCTTAATATGACAGTCATGTGTGTACATGGCTATAGGTAATTTCAAGTGCAGGCCTAAGTGTTTTTAGATGCATGTTTTGTATCAAGGGAGGATTTGGGAGGATCAGAGGGTTACGGTAGTTAATGAGGGAAGTCAATATATACACTCCTTCATCTAAAGGTAGACCTATATAAACTTGATACTGTAACAGGTCAGATGGTGCCGGTTTGTGATGTAAACATAATCAAGAACCAACGATTTAATTCTCATTTAATCAAAGTTGGATGGATCACCTCCCTGGATGGATTTAGTGCCTTACTTAATCATTGTTTAAGCACAGAACTGTGGAATGCACTTTTTCTTTAAAATTAATCTCTATTTTCCCGAAATTAAAGACATATAATTAGGTATCATGTAGCATTAACTACAGCTGGATAATTATTGATTTAAACTGCACATCAAATGTAGTGATGCATAGAATTAAATAGTTTTCCATGAAAGGAAATTATTTGATCTCTATACCAAACCTTCTTAGAGAAACCAATCATATTGGAGGCCTGTACAATATAGGGATCAGGATTTTTCTCCATAAAGCTGTACTAACCCAACCAATGGAATTGTAAATTTCATATAAGTACCTGTGATATAGGATAAAAGTTTTCATAAATAACTCAGGCTGAGTATGTTTAGAGGTGAAAAGATCAGGTCAACTGAATCAAATAATATATCTTGAGGTCACTGTGCACAGATATATCTCAAACCACCAGGGATCTGGTCAAAACTTAATAAGAAGTAAATATGTCAAGTCATTCCTTGGAGAAGCAAAGTCCAATTTCAAAACTTCTAGTCTTGTTCTAGTCTGTTTTCCAGATATAGTGAGTTTTCCTTGCTATCAAATCTCAAGGGATATGCATTTCACCCTCACCTGCAGCATTTCCTCTCCATTTTTTAATATTTTTTTTATTTTAATTTATTTATTGAATAATTTATTTCAATTTTATTTATTATTTTTATTACTATTATTATACTTATTTTTAATTGTTTTGCGGGGGGGGGGGGGGGGGGGGGGGGGGAAGGAGGGATATATATATATATATATATATAAATTTTAAACATATTCACAAGTTAGAGTTTCAAACGGCTATGCAACTCTACAAATGTATTTGGACCTAGGCTATGCTGAATGCTGTTTTCATAAAGCTCGTTATGAGAGGAATGTCAAAATGAATTTGTAGGATTCCTGTCATGCTCGGAATGTTATCATGTCAGAGAGGGAAATATTTGTCTGTCTAGAGCGAGAAGGGTAATGACTGAAGAAATGCCCTCCTGGATGCAGTGGATGATTTTACTAGTAATGATTATTCAATTAACATTAATATTGATCATAAAAATGATAATGAAAATAATTATAATAATCATCATTATCGTCATCATCCTCTGGATTTATATAAATATATCTCAAAGCGTTTCATGCATTTTTTTAAAAATCCCAGTCGTCAGATTCATAGAGTTCATTTACTCACAATGGGCATGCACAATGTACACCATCTCCACTCCCTGTATTTTAGTCCTTTCATATCATTTGATATGTTTTCTATTAATTAACCTGGAACCTTATGTAACCATTGCATTTTTTTTTTTTTCCTTGTGATTGCCAGGATTTTATATTCTGATGATGAATTTCTGTTGATAAAAAGTATTTGTACAATTTCAAATAATTTTCATTTTGATTGAAATGGCATTTTCAAGTCAGTATGTGCTATGATACTCTGATTTCCATCTATTTAGATGTTGGTGAGAAGCAAGATAAAGTACATTGTAGATGCAGAGGATAGATAGAGAGGGGAGCTTGTGTAAGGGAAAGGGGGAGAGCACATACATGTATATGTAATGAACAAACTGCAAAGCCAGAAAGACACGATATGGAAGGCTAACGGCTCCCAGAGTTTTAATCAAAGTCCAATAAATTGCAAACAAGCCTGTATTGCATTGTAAATATACCTGCGTCAGTACCAGATAGTGACCAGTAGATCGGATAGGAGTATTTGATCAGTCCTTTCCTAACTGTCAACAAGGCAGTGTGTGTTATATTGACATTAATGCATGAGTCACAGTAGCTCCATGAAAAGATATATCTCAAGCTTAATTGAGTTATATTTCTATGGCCCTGTGGGTCATCTATAAAGATTACAAGTGTACACACAGTAGAAGTATATCAGGAGCTGCATTACACTGCAAGCACAAATCATAGATTTTTCTAACATTCCGATCAATCCCGTGTTTCAATTTAAGTTTTATGCTTACAACAGACAACCCTAACTATGTAATCTTTTATCAATATTGGTCTTCAAACACATTTTTTTTTTTTTTTCGGGGGGGGGGGGGGGTAAATCCTTGCAGAAGTGTGTCTTAAATGACATCCTCTTTCAAATAATTATGATACATTTTAAGTGAAATATTGCCATCAAATTTGTTGGGCTCCCAACACTTTAGAGGGGCTTTAATACAAGGTATCGTATTATTACCCCGGCTGTAGCCTACCGGGTACCCATTTATTCTACCTGGGTGGAGAATGGCAAATGTAGATTAATGCCTTTCCAAAGGACAGGACATTTATGTCTCCCCTATTAAAAATGATTACAAAAACAAACTCTGAAAATTGCAAATAAATTCTTATATCTCAGATGATAAAGAGGATGATGAATTACAAGTGACAGCTTTTCTTGATGAGAAGCCTTGTATATCCAGGTCAGGGTATTTCATTTCCTAAAGAATATATAGCATCATAATCAGTAGGGCCCTTTACCAGGATCACTTTCTAAAACTAATACTCTGATAACGATGTAATGAAGATGGATGTTTTTCTAATTATAGATCAACCAGGATATTAGATGCCGTATCAATCTGGAACAAACCAGCAAGGATAGGAAAGAGATTTCTAAAACTATTTATTCATTTCCTTCAACTTCAGGAAATCCAGTAGACTAGAATATCCAGTAACCTTTTCCTCTTTAAATTATTTAATTCATGATGACGCTTACATGTATGTCTCAATGGTAGAATCTGATTTGTTTGTTTAAATCTCAACTTATTGAATAGTATTAAGCCTGAGATACATGTACATGTACCTAGAATATAACTAATCTGAAAATGCAATTTAATCAAAATTAAATTGTCTCCAATGGTTTGAAAGTAACTGAAAGTGAGAGAACCTCATGCCTGCCCTTACCTAGTCAATGGAGCATTATTTCAAAGGTATACATGCATATAACACAGAGTTCAATACTTTAATATACATTTTACATCTTGTCCAATGGCTTCTTTAAATGATCAAGAAATGGTCTTATAATGTTAGTGGGGTAAAGCTTTCTAAGAGTGCAGAGAGACACTGTTTTCTCTGTGATTTGGGCTATATATACAAAAACTGAGTATCATTTTCATATTTGTTATTGACATGTTGGAAGGCAAATTAAAGGAAACAAAAGTTTAATAAAATTAAAACAAATAATATGTGATCTGAATAAAACCTTTAAAATGCCTTGGGCACAGATGGTTCCTGTCAGGAAATGTTTTTTGAAATATTAAATATCATGCTGTAATAAACACAAACATAACATAAACATAAACATGTACATGTTATTGACAAAACTAACTTTGACTATCGGTATATATGTAGGCTTCTTACACACCTTAGGGAAAGACAATCATTCTTTTAGTCAGACAAAATGAGGAAAGTGAACTCTCTATCGTAGGATGATTTTAAATTATCTCATATCCCACATTTTGATTAGTTTTACACTGGAGGGGCAAATAGAAAATTATATTATCAAAGGGTCCATAGATCTAGTGTATACAAACTCGTTAAGATACATGTAGTCCGCCCCCTCCCCTTAAGAATCTAGAGGAAATAATCAGCCCCCTAAAAATTTATCACACCCTGCAATAAAGCAGTCTTGCAAAAATAAATCTGCTCATAAATAGAAGCTTGCTGAGATCTGTAACTTGTGAAGATGCATGTGTCAAGTGATAAATTACCTCCACCCTTCCCTTCCTCTGGAAGAGTCTGGTTTCGATGGGGGACCTGGACATCCCTCTAGCATGGCTCAATCCCTAAAAGCTCTCGTGAAGAAGTTTTTGTGATTGATAGAATCGTGTAACCCTTGAACCCCTCCTGACAAAACAAAAACAATGAATGACCCAACAAAACACACCCACACTCACACACGCAAACAAGTAAAAATGAAAACAAAAAACACAGAAACAGGTCCAAACATTATAGAGTAATTAAGTGCAACATTTATTTGTTTTGTGTTGACCCAGAAAATAGCTTGAACGTTCTTATTGCTGTATGGCATTTTTCTTAGTTTTACTGTGTTCTATTCCAATTTATTGTTAAGCTTTCTTTCTACACTGGTCCTATAGTATACCAAGATACAATTTTATAAAGCTATTTTAAGTGGTGGCTTGAAACAAGAAGGTGCTTTGATCAGATCCATGTCCACCACAGATCAGTCATCGTATCATTTGACCCACACTAATGGGGCCGTGTTAATACCAAATATGTTTATTTCCTCTTCAAAATTGTGTGAAAGAGACATTATTTGGAATATTATCCAAGCATGTTTACAAAGATGGACCATATCATATGATGGCCATGAAATATTTGTTGGTCATATTGAACAAGAACCTGGATTGTTTGAAAGTGAGAATGATGATGTGTTCAAGGTATGTAATGGGTGAGTTTAGAATAGAAATATGAGGTCATTCTGGTGATGGATGAAATAGAGATCTTGTATAGAAATAGAGAAGGGGAGAATTAAAGGGGAGAATTAAAGGGAAGAGAAATAGGGAAGCACAGGGAATAAAGTGGGAGATGTAGGAAGATAGAGAAGAGAAGAGAAGAGAAGAGAAGAGAAGAGAAGAGAAGAGAAGAGAAGAGAAGAGAAGAGAAGAGAAGAAAAGAGATGAGATGAGAAATAGATAAAGAGTAACAGACAGTAGTGATGGACAGAGGGAAACAACATATTTACTGTTATCATGTGATCATGTTTACCTGCAATTCTCATCATTATTAAATGGAAACTCATAAAGATAATTTATATTTGTATAACTTTTAACTTATACATGTAGATTCCCTAATTTTTTGGTAAAGAGCTTGCAGTATCTTTTTATTTGTCATATACAGTGTACTGTGTGTTATAAAAAGTAACTACCCTATTTAGTGTTTTAAAACTATGAAGTGCAGTATGGTAATATCAGTTGTGTCTCAACCTTGTATAATTTCAGTTCGTCAATGGAGGAACGTTAACAGACCTGCTTTGTGACAACCAAGTTTACCTATCATGGATCGTAAGGATTAGCTTAGCGTCGGACATCGCTGGAGCTATGGCTTACCTTCACAAGAAAGCTATTATGCACAGGGATCTAACATCATCAGTAAGTTGGTTAAAAGGAGCAGGCTTGATACAAACAGGCGCCTGGGACATGTGCCCGAAATCAAAGTCTGGACCTAAATTAATTCCAAAAAATGCAACAAAGGACTGTATACTCCAGTATACAGACCTTTAAAAATGAAATTCAAACCCTGATTAAATGGGCACTAATTTACCTCTTTATGGTAGGTGGGCTTCAATAGAAGCAGACAAAATGAGAGGAACAGATATCAGAAAGAAGTTTAAGAAAAATTAGATGATTATAAGGGAGCCTTGAATATTTAAACTCAAGACCAGATCACTTCTGAATGGGGATTCCCTGTTAATGATGTGGTCATCAATGGGGATTCCCCATTAATGATGTGGTCATCATGAGTGATGTCATACAGGGAGAAATTCCAAAAGAATTGGGAATTTCAAATTATTTGTGTACACTATATTAAAAGGATTGAGTTTTCCTTGTACGACATCACACATCAAGTTCGAATTGCTATTTGGAGAATACCCATGGCAATGGTGATAGGAGCTTTCAAAAAGGTATAACTTTCTTATAAAATATGTCTGATTTGTTGCAAACCTAGATAGATCTGTTTTCACTGAGGCTACCTGCTTATGAAGGGTTGATTAATGTAATTCTTCGCAAGAGACATTAGATATTGTGAGCACAGGAAGAAATCCTGTATGTGATGTGAAAAAGTTCACAAACCCCATTTTAAAAGCATGTTTGGTTCATACAGTTATTAGATATATATATATATATGTGTTATATTTTCGGGAGATACGACTTAAAATAGTTGGGAAAAAACACATTATGAATCTTCTTTGAACCTTTGTAAATTAGAGCTTTTGTATAGATAAATTCCCAAAGTCTGTATTGACTGTCATATTCATCTTTTCAAAACAATTTCCTCCCCTTTTCTAGCGTATGAACAATTTCAGGTTTGCTCTGAAGTTCAGAAATATATCATTGAGAGGCAGAAAATGTATTATATTTTAGAGGCAAAAGAATTCATTATTTTAGAAATACACATTCCTCTTCCTGTTTTGGATGGACAAAACTTGTTTACAGAATGACAATAAACAATTATCTATTGTGTTTGTTACCTGATTGCTTCCAGATCCACCATGCTTGATTAATTATCTCATTAATATGCTATGTGCAGTTCTTTATGCAGTATCATGTTATGGGAGTGAAACAGTTACACAAAGTCTATAGTCCAAGTCAATGATTAGGAACATGTATTTCCCAGTTAAATGTACAGGAAAAGAGGCGTGATGGCTTAGTGGTATAGCAGTATTCTCGTAATGGGGAGGTCCTGGGTTCGAAACCAAGTCGATGTGCTTGTGCCCTTTGGTAAGGCATGAGTCATTACTAAATCCCTCAGAGAGGACTTAAAGCCGGTGGTTCACCGGTTGCTTTCTAACGAACATACACATGCTTGTTTTAGCAGTCAGGTAAAACAAACAAACAAACAAGGTTCACACATGTTAAACACTAAAGGCAGGAAAATAGGAATCACTACCCCAAAACAGTATTGGGCAGCAGTTAAGATACATGTAATATTTTGTAGAAGGCATGTTTGTTATATTGCTTGTTGTTTCTGTAGTAAGTCTTGCAGAATCTCTTTTAATATCATTCTATATATACAATGCTAGTATACATATTCACTTCCTCAGTCATTAAGAGAGATGAAACTGGAGCTTTATGTTACCTTGAATCAAGATCTTGAGTACTTGAAATACAATCCTTTAAAGAGGGTTTGGTACATATCTGTAGTATCCCACCCATAAGTTCAACAAGTTTACAATCATACATCCTTCTTGTAAAGATATACATATGGTTTTGAAAATAAGGATATTTTGATAAGATCTAGTCATGTTTACTAGGATATGAATCTTGAGTCAGAAATAAAGATCTTCACAGCTTGGATACAAATTGAAACTAACAGGATGTCAGTAATTGATTAGTGAAACTTGCTACTCTCAGCATATACATGTATGAAATATACCAGTATAATTATCCATCATGATTAATGTTACCATTGTTGTTTTCACTGCCAAGAGGTCATTGGTTCTAGGCCACATAGTTTCATTTTCATCCTCATTAATAAAAGCTCTTCAGATATGATGTTTACAATCACCACCAATTTATTATTTTTATTTATTTTGGTAACTTGTTAAAAAACAAAAAAATGACAACTGCACGCAGCAAAGGTCCTATGTGTATTCACTAAGATCAGCATTACAAGATGGGAGATGCGAAGCATGACATACTTTAATTATCTTTGTTTCCTATTTCTTACAATGTTATCCATAATATTTTAAGAGTGAAACAATTTAACTTTGATTTATGTTATTATGCTATACCTGCTGTAGTGTATAATCGGAATGATTTTAAATTGAAAGCTTGAATACCTATTAGTGTACGAGGTATTCAATATGTGGGCCTCATTTTTAACATTAATTTATTCATTTTTGCTCTCTCTCTCTCTCTCTCTTCACAGAATGTTCTAATCAAGAGAACTGGTTTGGACATGAAGGCCATTATTTGTGATCTGGGACTCTCTTGCAGGTTTCCAAGGTAACATGAATCATAACAATCTCATCATCTATAAGATCATGTATATGAAAGGTGAATGCATTGTTGATCTGAAGTCATGAGTAATTCCTCACATTCTGGCCGGGCTGATGAAACCAAAATCCCAGATGACAAAAATCAGAAAAACCAAAGTCTTACCCCAAATCCTCTTCCTAGTTTTGAAACAATGCAAACAATTACAGCCACAATCCCACAATAATAATTGACTCATGAAATTTAGTCTTTAATAACACATGTTGTTACATGGAATAATGCCTTTATCTTTGTAATGATTCCAATTTATAATCCCCTTTCACCTACAACTGTTTAGTAAAGAATTCCACTTTATTTATACAATTGAAATAGCTTGTTTAAGCTCACTTTACATACTTTTAATTGTTTTGTCTTTACAAGCTTTACTGCGTCTGTGAATAAATGAGCCAGCTTTCATGAGATTAAACTGAAATTTGACCTGACAATACAGACTTTATATATTTTCTCCTCCTAATAATGTTCCTTAACTCCAAATGATTCTACGCCTTCTAACCGAAATGTAAATCACCTAAATTACATTTGATTCCATATATGATTCAAGTGAGATAGATAAATGGCAATGTGTGTAGGATAATTAATGTTAACACTAATGTACATGCATTTGTTTAATAAGTCCATTGTTCTGAAGCCTTTCCATCGCTATTTGATTGTCAAGGCCATATACTGCCATCATAAATCAGCTGACCGACCGATTAGCCTTAAACCACTTCCCTCTCGATCAGTCAGGTCATTGTATACTAGGTCATTTAGCAGAGGTCATTCATTCACGGAAGGTCAAAGTCTTAGATTGTAAGATGAGACATGTTCATCTTTAGATCAATTATTCATACTCATTTTAATCATCATAATGATTGTTTCTTGTAAAGCGAAACCAAACAAGAGTGCTCATGTATTGCGATTCTGCATTTTGTAATGCATGCTCTCCACTCTCCTGGGAAGCATAGTGCCACGTCTATAGAGGTGGCACAGGGATATTGATTTCATGATCTATTAAAAAATGTTGTCATTATTTAAGCAACATGAAAGGGTACTTTTAATGGAAATAAGCTGGTAGATGAATGTCTGTCTAAGTCCCACTACAGTAACAATAGCTTTCTATCCCCTTGGTGAATGATGATATTACATTACAAGCTATTCATTGCCAATTTAATGTTGTTCTTCTTTGCTTTTGAATGCCAGAAAGTGCAAATTACCTCCATATTTATCACTTATGTCAACCTGACAATATGCTACAGGTGTCTGTTCTGATGCCATAAGAAATTGGATGAGTAATATATGATAGTATGTGATGAGGCAAAGAGGTTGGTTCAAGATGGAAATACTTGTAGAGGCAATTTTTTGAGAAGATAATGTAGTATGTATAAATCTTTGGACATATTGTTATTAAAGATGATCTGCTGCAATTCGTAATTTGTGTATCTTTTTGTTTTGTTCCATTTAGGGAGTTGTCTAGTCTGAAGTCCCCGGTAGGAACTCCATTCTGGATGGCCCCAGAGTGTTTGCACTACAAACCATATGATGAGAAGGTGAGATATACCCGACATAGCAACAAATCTAAGAAAAGCATTGCAATGAAAATAATTCACTTTGTGATCATTGATTTCTTAATGGTAATAAATTTTAGTAGTTTTCTGAAATCTGTTAACTTATCAATAGGTTAGTAAAAATTTATATAAACACACTGTACTAATATTGTAGTTGAATGAATGATAGATGTGTTAAACATTAGCTTCAGTTCTGGTAATGATAGAAAATAAATTCTCACAGAATCCAACAAAACTTACACTGAATGTTCAAGATTACAAATAAATGACATGTGCCAAACGACTTTGGTAGAAATGTATAGGGGCCGAGTAATGAGCATAGAAAGATAAGGAAATCTGGTAAGTCGGCCCGACACCGGCCATGTGCTTAAAATAGCTCACTATGTGCAAATGTGAGTTGTATTTTTTATTGAAGATGATTCCCAGGAAGTTTTTGTGAGGTTGTTTTTATTTTACTGGTTCAAACAATCAATCTACTGCAGGATAAATAATCCAGAATGAATTATCACCATGTTCTCTGAACATACGATGCCCATACCAGAGCTCAATATTGGCGTTAAAATGTTTCTTGTATCTAATACCTATGAATGTCTTTGTCTTTCCTCCCTCTCCTTAGATTGATGTCTTCTCATTTGGCATATGTTTGTGTGAGATGATAGCAAGAGTAACGGCAGATCCTGATGAGCTTCCAAGATTAAATGTATGATCATCCTTCCTTTCATACCAAACCAATCAATATGTTAGTTCCGGCTAAGGGTTGCTTTAAGTTACATTTTGTTGAAACGCCAGATAATGTACTTACTCCTCTTTTATATATTATTTATATGGGGATATTTCACCTTAAAGCTAAAGACCAGTTATGGTCATGCGATTGCATTGTGAAAGAAACGTTGTGAAATCGATCAGAAAAGGTTGATCATCTAGCATAGATGTACTGCAAGGTTCTGGAATCATCAAACTGATAAGAAATTTGGCCAAGTCTTCATAAAGTTAGAAGCACTGTACACAGAAAGATGTATATGGGACTACACACACATGCGCGACACGTGCATTTCATATCTCTCAACAGGCGAGAGATACACTAATTTACCAAATATATTTTTCACAACATAATAAATACTACAATTAACCTTCATTAGTTACCATTAAGTTTGTAAACATTGATTATAACTAAATTTTCATGAGAGATGAAATCAGTGTTTTACGGTATCAAAGACCACAACTCATAAGCCCATTTTGACTATCAATAAGAAATATAAGCTTCACTCACTAATGTACTACAATTAAGATGCTCAAAAGTGTCTTATGGCATTGTCAGGGTTAAACAAAGCTAAGATCAGCAATGTGGCATGAGAGAGAGGCAATCGAGCTCTCTGATCCTGATGTAGACATGATTTAGGCTTGGTATCCTTTTATTTCGGAAGTGGGTGTAAGCCAAGCTTAAGGTGCTGCATTTCAAACCTAAAATATGAAAACATATTAAAGGAAGTGTGCTTCCTTCCTATGTGGTTTCACAGCTCGAGTACCCTAGGAATAGTCGACCTTGAAAATAAAGACTTTTTCCTGATGTTCTGTGAAAGTTTGTTTTCCTTGCTTGTTGATTTTTGAAAGACAAAACTAGGATTAAGTTTAGAGGATGAGGCTAGAGCCAGTTTCATATCAGTGAGTATGAAATCAAATGCTGGTAAATTACAGCGCAGGAAGTAGGCTGGATAATAAATCATTTTCATGTCGTCTGTTTGGAGCAAAAAGGCCAATATTTTCCTCAGAATTAATGCCTTTCCTGCTGCAAATATACAATATCTTCTTTTCTAACCTGGATTAGGGAGAATTATCCAGAGATATATTGAGAATGCCTCTATTGGTTCTTGCTGATGGAATGCATGTCCTGCATTTCTTCCCGACTTCAAATCATACCTCTCTTTCACCAGACTTGCAAATACCAATTTGGGCAATACCATCATTGCCCAATGTATATGTTGGCACCACTGAAGGGAAAAGAGATTTGAACACACACATGATGCAAGAGGAATATACTCATGGAATTGAAAAAAAATAAAGATTTAGCCTAACTATAAGGAGGCAGATTATTTTGAAGACGAAGAAGAGATCTTAAGACTATGATATCCATTGGGAATATATGTTTAGAAGAGACACTAAGTGAAGAAAGAAAAGCAGGAGGAAAATTGACCAATAGAAAAATAAAAATTACTTTTGTGCTTCATATTTGATTTGGAACCGATAGGTTTATTGATTTGGACATATCCCCTTTTGGATGTCTACCCAATCATATTGAAAGTGTGTCGACCTTTA
This sequence comes from Strongylocentrotus purpuratus, assembly GCF_000002235.5. Taxonomy (NCBI): domain Eukaryota; kingdom Metazoa; phylum Echinodermata; class Echinoidea; order Camarodonta; family Strongylocentrotidae; genus Strongylocentrotus; species Strongylocentrotus purpuratus. The sequence continues at coordinate 2,659,044 of NW_022145609.1, forward strand.
GCTGTCAGTTATACAGTTCCCACAAAATGAAATCCATGTCGTGTTATTGCGAAGGTAGAGGAAGGAAAGTGTTACTCATTTCATTGCTCAAATTGAAAAAGGGAAAGGGCAAGGGTATGATTCTTGGCAGAGCATTTCATCTCTCAATTTAGAATGTAGCCTATTGGGTATGAGATTTCATTTCACGGCTCTCTTGATTCCTCAGAATCAGAATATTCAGTAGACTTTCAAGGGAGACTTTACTTGAGAGATTGCAAAATGGCTCAATGCCATTTAGGCATGGAAGAGTGGATTGCAAAGCTTTGTCTATGGCATTCGCGGTGTAAGTACAGTGTAATCATGACGTAGATGTAAAAGTATTATGTACACTGTAAGCTACATAGCTTGTTCACTGTGTAGTCTATGAAAACATTTTAAGATATTAATATATTTCAATGAAATCTCTATATTGTAAAGAATAATGACAATCTTTTTCTTGCTTTGACTCTCTCTCTCTCTCTCTCTCTCTCTCTCCCCTCCCCTCCCCTCCCCTCCCCTCCCCTCCCCTCCCCTCCCCCCTCTTATCTTCCCTCTCCCTCCTCTCTCTCTCTCTCTCTCTCTCTCTCTCTAATAGGACTTTGGTCTAGATGAAGTAGGCTTCCAGTCGATCAGTTCAGGCTGTCCAGAGCCTCTCTTAGAACTAGCTTTTTCCTGTTGCAAGGTCAGTATCTTGTCATCCACCATGTTACAGAGTTTTTTTTTATAACATCTATTAAAGGTATTACAAAGTTTTGGGAATTTTGAAAAATGGGTGGATAGTGATTCTTTACAATTTTGATATATTTGGATGCCCCTGTGGATGTATTAAAAACACCAGAAAGTTTAGCCCCTAAAACACTTCTGCTTTTGAGAAAAATTGAATATAAAGATTTACCGGTGCTCCTGGTAAATTTTAATAAATTTCAAATAGCTCCTCCGGCCGTACAATGTTAGCTGCAACCATGAAAATCTCAGAGTATGTAGTTGTGGTATATAATTTCTAAACGGGAATAGCTAAACGGTCGATTTTAGTCAATAAACATTGTTTTATAGCTTAATTAATATCTTGACCTTGAGAGGGAGCTATTCAACATAAAGTGTTTATTATTTCCAATTTCATAACTTAAGAGTCGATTTCGACCGCGACAACGATCACTGAATATTGTAGGATCGTATATGCTTCCAATATATTCATTTGAACCAAATTCATGACCCCATACCAAAACTTTGTATTACCTTTAAGAGCCATATATCGCCGTCAACAGATAAAAAGCAGACAAAAACGAAAAAGAAAAAAAATATTTGTGACAGTGCGAGATAAATCTGACAAACATATTTTTTTATTGTTTGTTGTTGGGAGGGGGGGTTGCTTGATTACATATGAATTGATTTCTCTGGAGAGCATTCCTTCATATGTTATGAACAAAATAAGTCTGAACTATATAGATGATAGGACCTTTGAAAAAATATCAAAGAAATTTGAATCAATTGTAACTTTGTGAGTGTGAAATCTTGCAGCCCACATCCTTTCGGACATATTTTTCTACAATCTTTAATATCAAAGTTCAATTGTACCTGAAAGTCAGTGTACACAAACAGTGTCAGTGAAGCTTCTAAATTTGTATTCTAGATTCTGATTTTTTTGGGGGGAAAGGTATCAGGACCTATTGGATGATTTATGGACTATAGATCATGAGGTACGGGGTATGGATCCCAGCCTTTCATTCCTGTTGTTTAGTAAGACATTAATTTACAATTGCCAGTCTCCACCCAGGTGTGGATGGGTGCCTGATATGCTTGTTACTTTGGCGGCTCAGCTATAACCAGGGTAATAAGGTCTAAGCACCGCGAGCGTCACTGTGTGATGGATATTAGCGCTATTATGAAGCTGTTCTCATTATTACTACTACTATTCTTCATGACATGACTCAACCTTATTCAGTCAAACCTGTCTATAGCGACCACCCAAGGGAAACACAAAAAGTGGCCTTTGTAGACAAGTAGTGTTTGTAGACAAGTTCCTTCAGTGCATGTTTAATGAGAAACCATTTTCAAGGGAACCCAAAAAACTGTGGTCCTTGTAGACAGGTGGTCACTAAAGCAGATTTGACTTTATATCTTCTGTGGGATATTTTGATTCATGGAGATTGTTTTGATTATAACTTACATTACAGATGAATAAGAACAGTAGACCAGCGTTTGTAGATATTGAGTTTCAACTGCAGCATATCAAGATCAAGCTTGGACGGAACGACAGGCTGATGACGGACAAAGGTTTGTTGACGCTTTATTCATTTCATTCTACCTGGGTGGTATCAGTATATTTATGTACCAGCTTGGATTACTTTTATGTTTCATCTGAGTAAGGAAACTATTGTCGAGCCAAACATGGTATGAAAATGGGGAAAATCTACTTCTTGAGCTTGGAAGACTAAAAACATCAAAATAATGCTGATCTTGGAATTACTCAGAAAAAAATTCAAATTTGGTTTTGCAAAATATATATAGATTTTTTAATTTTGTGAAATTTGAATTGATCCATTTGGATTTGTTGTTGTTGGTTGTTCTGCTTTTACATTGCACAAAAGAAAGGGATTTATGGAGGTTAAATCAAGCTATGGAAATGTTGGCAATTTCCATAGTGGAATTACCCTTCTAACCATGACTTTAATCTTTTAAGTTTGATAAACCAAGTATATCAACCTGGATGGTGAAGAGTTATCAGTATTTTGTTCTTCTCATAGCAGTGATTGAGGGTTCAGCTTTGCCAGAGAAAAAATACCATATGCATTAAAATTGGGACATGAAATATAGATGTATTACGAACTTCATGTTAAAGAATCTCAATACTTTATGTTCTGTAGATAAGTCTTGATATGTGTGAAAGGGAGAATACAAGTATGAAATAGTGCATATATTATCTTTCTAAAGGGGATCATTTTTATGCATGTTTGCAATCTGTTTTTTTTTTTTTTGCAGGTGATAAAACCACAAGATCTCGGCGTCACACCGTTTATTTGAATGTTCCTAACACACCCAACGCCCCAGCAGTGCAGCAACCGCGTAAGCATCCTTTAGTACGAAGCAACTCGGACAGAGGGGCACGGGATCGCAGGCATTCGCGCCAAATGAACCGAACAAATCCCTTTGATACGCCATCGTTGAACGGTGGCAGGACAAAGTTTGTGAATTCAGGTCGGGACCAGCTGAAGCAGCTGTCTCCAGATATGTCCTTGGACATCGGTCAAGTGCTTTCCACCTTGTTTGGAAGGACGGACATCATGAGTATCTTTGAGCAGCCGATAAAAAGAAGACTTTCCGTTTCCTTGCCTTCGTCTCCGGAGCTCCATCGCCGGGAGCTCTCGATGGAGGATGATGACTTCTATGATGATCTCATGAGCTGGCCAAGCTCGTCGGATACCTTTGAACTTAGTACGAGTAGAACCCCTCCCCCTCCGGATGATGCATCACCCCCGTATGGAGTGGGAGAGTCCGCAGAGTCAGCATCATGCAGCAGTGCGCAGGATGATACCACTTTAAATGGAGGGGAGCCTCACAATAGCAATAGAAATGGACCAAATTCCAATGATAATAGGAGGTAGGACTGGTAGAAGGGTTCTACTCAAAGACTGAAAGCGAATGGATGGTGGGTCTATGCATGTATGCATCATCATAATAATGGCCCTTTATCTAGGCTGAAATAAATAAAAATGCCAAATGTGAAAAAGGTTGTATCTTAAGAAGAAATGGGTTTGGAGTTTCAAAAGTTATTCTTACCTATCGCATGTGTATCTACTATGCAGACAAACAGAGATTAAGTCTTAACCAATGATATGAATATGCATATGTTCATCTATAGTCGTACTGTAGTTATTCAGCATTTTACTCATTTGTGCTGTTCTCTGATCGTGGCATTAAGCTCTTGTATAGCTTGCATACTTTATCTACTACGAGTGTCTTGTATAGTACATGATTACATGATGATGATGAGGGTTTTATCTGAAAAGCCAACTCTCATACTCCTGGATGTGGAGAGTCAATGATAAAAGCCCTGCCTTGTAAAACTCAACCTAGTCTTCAATCAAATGTTAGAAATAATTGATAAGTAAAAATAGGAAACATCTTCACTCTGTGCATTTTTTAGATAGGCATCCAGTTTGAAATTTGTGTCAAAAAAAAAACGAAATTTCATTCCTTTCTGTCATTTGCATGCTTTGGATAGTACTCTTGGCTGACCAAATTTACAAAAATCCCTGCATAATGGCATTTATATTCTGTTTAAGACCATTCCATATTCAGCAAGTTAACTAGAGAAGCCTGTAAAATTATGAAGAGAAAACCTTATAGCCTAAGGTATACAAGTCACACACACACACACACCAAGAAAAATAGCTCTATATGCTAAGGGTTCCATGTTGCCTACTATATTCAACGTATGAACTTCATATATTATTTCTGGAAAGATATATTGCAAGTTTAGATACACTCTCAATTAATATAAAAAGCAACTTGTTAGTACGTTCACATAGAAAAATAGAAATGCACCTACACGGAACTCAACTGAGTTGGGCTCTGTGATTGAACATACATTATTTTTTTAGGGGTTTGATACACAAGTATAATAAGATATTAATAGCACATATTCTCAAGAGCAGACTCAATTAAGGCTTGGTTTTATATCTGAAAAAGTGGGTGAGTTCGTCTTACCCTTTTAGTGAGGACCAATAGCCATTTAGTCTCCATTTTGTTCACAATAGTTCTCTCATAAAATTTATCAGTTATAATAATGTCATAAATTCAATATTTTTTGTTTATGCAAGACATAAATCTGTCTCTAGCTCTTTGCTCCTTTTTTGTCCAAAGAGAAATGCCAATGCACTTCTAAAAAATAAAAAGTTAAGTGCTATGTTAATCCAATATATTAGAATTGTACCGGGATAGAATCAAGGATATACATGAAAACATGAAAACTGCCCATTTGTCTGATATGCCATCCATTGCTTCCACTAAATTCAACATATGTTTGCATGTGCTCAGACAAAATAAAACAATGCCTTAGAAAAAAAATCTCTGCAAAATGTAGAAGCACCAAATGAAGAAAATTGTCTATATTTTAGTTATTGAATGTGAGAAATATATTTTTCTTATCGTTCCCACATCTGCACAGAAAATGTAATGATAGGGCATTGCAAATATATATTTTATTACAATTTTCCTGACTCCAAGATTACATACAATGTATAATCAGAATGATACATATATTTTGTGTTTGCTATGCTATTTCTAGTATACTGGAGATAAAACAAATGGTGTGTATCATGTACATGTATTATGATATTGACATTTGAAGTGAAGTGTCTCATAGTTGTTTTGTAAGTAAAAAGACAGAAACCTTTCGGGACAACTCTGAAAGAAAATGATGGTAGTCAACTCAGCAGAGCAAGGAAACCTCAATCTTGTTTTGGTTTGTCCTTGCTACCTTTGGTAGATCTGTCACCATACATGTAGGTGTTCATCTGGCATTAAACTGTGTATGCAAGACTGTTCTCGTATCTGCAACAAACAAAACAATTTCAGGCTACATCTGCACATTTTTTTTGTGTGGATAGGGATAGGGATAATCTAAATGTATCAGTAAGTGACAAATAAGAAATCTGAAGAGTAGAAGTGTTTTTATATTACATAATATTTGTGATGTAAAAAAATAGGCAATCTGTATTGAAGCACCCCTCCTTGAAATACAAAGGAGTTTTGTTTCCTGCAAATGCGCTCTTTTGTTTTTGCAACATGATCTCTCGCTTTTTGCAAAATATCTCTCTTTCTTTCCCTTCAAAATAGGGATTATTTTGATATCTGGAACAATCTTGTTTTACACATTCTACATAGTGAGTGTACATGCTGGATGCAGAATCCTATAAAAGTTAAATTTAGATAATGTTTAGTAATACTTACAGCTCTCACTCTATCTCAACATATTTAGAATGCGTACACTTAAACAAATATTTGGTAAACTGTAGGTTGCAGCGTGCTAGGTTTGTGACAGGTAATTGCATGTAAAAGTGGAAAAAGAAAGAGTAACAAAGTAGTTTGCAATAGTTTTACAGTCTTGCCCCTATATTTTTTCCAATCAATATGTACATGTAGATCAATCACTTGGGTTCACAGTATCTGTGTTGTGAAGTATTTAGAGTGAGATTCCAATCACTATATTACCTCAAAAATTAATATTTCTAACATTACAGTGTGCTCAGTCTATGCTCAGAATCAATACTGTAAGTCTGTCTATGACAAATGTTTGTCTTTTGTTTTGTTTCGTGATTGTGGTTTTTGCATTTCAGTTTACCTCATAATTAACAGTATACTCTATCTCGTTTCATGTACCAAAAGAAGCAGTTGAAATACTCCAGAAAGATGTGCAGCTTTTTAGTCTCCAATTCTTAATGAGAAAAAAAAGTGAAGAAAAGAAATGAAGAGATGGCAGTCATTTTACAGAATAAACTGTTCTCGTTTTCCATTAAGAAACAAATTACTTTTCTGAGGATTTGGGTTATAGAGCAGAGCAATTACTGCAACAGAAAGCAAAAATGTAGGCAAGAACACACTTTTGGAAAATGTTAAATATTGAGTGTACTCAATTTTCTTGGATACTGTATATTTAGTCAACAAAAGATTGAGGTGAAGCAGCTGATTGTACTCTGCTGGATCAGGAATGGAAAAGTATTTTGTTGCTGCAAAATGAAAATGCTCTTGGGTAAAATTGAGTTGAAATCTTTTAGTATTAATCAGGTGATCAAAATAGTTAAATGTATAATTGATTATTTTGCTAATAATGTAAGAAACTTTTCTGTGGACCCCCCTCAGCCAAATGTCAAAGAATTGTTCAGTTTAAGGAAATATATATACATGTGACTGCAACCCTACTTATATATTAAATCTGCATATGTATACCTTGGTCTTATTAACAAGAAAAGAAAAGACATTGCTCCATTGGCCAAGAATTGTATGGTTTGGAGTAGGTTTGGCATTGGTTTTACATTAGGTATGGTCAAACCATCACAATTTTCAAAATACTGCATTCTTCTTAATATATTTTTTAGTTAATATGTATTGTATTATGCTTTGAAATTTGTTGAACTCTGAATGCCTCAATTTAAAAGTCAGTCAAATGAATCCCATGAACATCCTGGACAATGAAAAACATATTTAAGAATCTGATAGAAAATTTTAAGCAATGTTCATGTATAAAGGAACACTAATCATTAAGTGCAATATAATATACACACGTATCACAACAACTACTTACGACTTCACATTGTGTAATTCATGCACAGTAGAAGGGCTTTAATAGAATGATAAGATAATAAATTCTGATGAGACAAGCCCATCAATCTGATCTCATCAAAGCTATTTGACATTGATTGATACACAGTAGGAGGACTTACACAATGTTAACTACAACTCCCCCATCAATATATTATCTTTTTGTTGAAACAATGCTTCATATTCACACAGTGATAATGCAGTACAACTTCCATCTCCAGATGTTCACCGTGAAGAAATGATATTTAAAAGAAAAACATGATAATAATAATAATAATATTTAAATTTTATATAGCGCTTAATACAAATGTCTCTAAGCACTTTACAAATATACTATTACCCTGTTATAATCTGTAAGGATGATGGCTGAGGGGTAAAGTAGTTCACATATTTTTGTTTTTTTATCTTGCCAAATGTGTTTTGTAAATAATAGTTTTGTCTACTGGTACAAGTATGTATAATTTGCTTGAAGAATTTGTTTGTAAATTTTTAAAAAAGAGTATTATTAGAAGAGAATATGTTTATTCTAAATTGTGAAATGAAATATATTTTGTAGATTTAAGATTTTCAATTCATAATTTCTTTTATTGAATGCTTTATTTATAATTCTTCTCAGACACATATTGTTATTCAAATTCCACCTTAATTTATCCTCGCTAAATCAAACTTCTAAGTGACTTCTGTGACAGTCATCGGTGAAAACATCTTCTTCTTGTTGTATTTAGTTGGTCAGAGACCAAATCAATTTAAGCTTTTTATAATGGGCTTTGATAGCTGTATTAAGAGGATGACCCTCAAAGGTGTATCCAAAAATGAAAAGCTCAAGAAACTTTCTCTTTAATAATCCCTCTGACTTTCGCCATTATTAGCTGAGAGTTTTCTTTAATACTAATGTTTGCACAGACTGATTTAAATATCTGACATTTTGTAGTATCAAGCAAAATCGTACCACTGTTGATGTCCTATGTTTTTCTGTGCTTGAATTCAATTCACAGAGATGAAATTCCAAAAGTAGAGATATCCCTGTTTAATAAGTAAAGCAGGAAGTGCTGAGGGAATAGTTTGGAAATTTATAAGATTTTCAATGAAAAGGAGATATTTGAACTTCTTTGATATTGTAGAATTACTGAGAGATGTGTACATGCAACTGTAAATATAGAGAAAAAGTGAATTCTATTTTCAATGTGGGCATTTTTTGTTTTTACCAATGACTTGTTTATTAAACATGTACATGTAAGTGTCATATGTGAAAATGATCAATAACTCAACTTTTAGTTACACTCAAATATTACTATTTACTCACATTCTAGACCAATATTGTATGTTCATTACTTTGAAAAAGTGTAATATTTCTTGAAGTATATCTGAAAGTTTTTTTTTCTTTCTTATATTTATTTTATTTATTCATTTACTTTTTTTTTATTTTGAAGGATCTGTTTTTCTGCAGAAGTTGGACAGGATCTTTGATAATTTTTTAATTTGTATTTCTTTGTATTTTATTTCATTAGGTTTATATTGAGTTTCTTGTTATTTGATTTTATTTACTTTATATCAATCATTCATCAATCAGATCATGCCAAAAAGCAATAATCTTTATCCTTTAAGTGTTTATTGTGTTGGGTTTACTAAGTTTGCATTGTGACGTTTGAGTTATTATCATTTGTTTTAATTTTAAAGAAGAAAATTGTGTTGACATAATTTTGATGAATATTTACATTGATATACATGTATGACATTAAGTTGGTCTGTAGGCTCAGAGGTTACTTATCATGTAGATCACCTCAAATCATTTTCTTTCTATAATAATGCACGGATAAATCTTTGGTGATTTATGATGCAATGTTGAAGGTAATATGGTTCTAAAACTGTATTGAGATGTCGCCCTCTCGTGTCGTGTTACACTGATTTTTCTTATTCTTCATCAGTGTTCGATAGTTACTCTCCATAGTTACCAGTATAGCGCTGTACATGAATCTACATACAATTAACAATTGTGTCACCATATATATAAACAGTTATGATGAACTTTAAACAATAGTAGAGTTTTCTTCAAGTTTTATAAAAGGGTTTGTTTTTATCATGAAATTCTTTGCATTGACTTTAACCGGTCTGTTCCTAAACAAATTTACTTTACAATTTTCTTAAATTTTGAAAAGATTTATGACAACTTGTTCATGTTGTGTCATAGTTTATGTGAAAATCTCAGTATGAATTCTTAGGGCATTATTCAAGCATTCCCCTGCGGTGGAAGATTTTAAGCAAGTGATTGTCAAACAGTCTTTAGCTTTCTCATTTCCTATTTCAACAGTAAGGTAAAGTATACATAATACATGAGAAATATGAAGAAATCTTGATTAAAACATGTTGGAGTGATGCTCGTGTCATCTGTACTCTATGTGATAATAATTAAACATAAGATTTGTAAGGCGACAAATCCACTTGACAATCAAATGCTTAATGCTCAGTGTTGCTCCGATAGAATTGTTTTATAAATATTAATTTTCCTTCTGTTCTATAGCACATTAATATATTTTTGTTTAAAGTCGCGGTTGAGAAAATTATAATTTATTTCATTTTTGATGTATCTACAGATACAGGCTATCAAAAGAAAGCTACTGCTTGTGCTGTGCACAAGAACAGTTTGGAATATTTGTTTTTCTTATATGATGGCTCTACATTTTGGCAATCAATATATGGTTATCACGTATATGGTGATTATTACAAAAATGTTTGATTTTGATGAATTCATTAATAAAAAGGTGCGTTTTGTTCACTGTTGCAAACTGGAATCAAGTCTTTGATTATGATCTGTGTTTTTGATCTCTTTGTTGTAGTGAGATATGTTGTAAGTTGCAGAAAGGGCGTTGAAGGTGATGTTTTCAATCATTTACTTCAGCCCATGAACTTGGAATCAATTTTTATGCCTCCGTTACGAAGTAGCCGGAGGCATTATGTTTTCGGGTTGTCCGTCCGTCCGTACGTACGTCCGTACATACGTCCCGTTCTCATGATCGCGTTATCTGAAGAACCGATTGATGGATTCCTGCCAAACTTTGGTCATGTATGTATCTTGCAGAGCCGATGAACTGATTAGATTTTGGGGTCACGAGGTCAAAGGTCACAGGGCTCATTATGTATGCAAAAACAGCTCGTGATCGCGTTATCTCAAGAACCGATTGATGGATTCCTGCCAAACATTGGTCATGTATGTATCTTGCAGAGCCGATGAACTGATTAGATTTTGGGGTCACGAGGTCAAAGGTCAAAGGTTACAGGGCTCATTATGTATGCAAAAACAGCTCGTGATCGCGTTATCTCAAGAACCAATTGATGGATTCCTGCCAAACTTAGGTCATGTATGTTACTTGCAGAGCCGATGAACTGATTAGATTTTGGGGTCTTGGTCAAGGTCAAAGGTCATGCGGCTCATTATGTATGCAAAAAATATAGCTTGTGATCGCATTATCATTAGAACAGATTGATGGATTCCTGCCAAACTTAGATCATGTATGTATCTTGCAGAGCCAATGAACTGAGTAGATTCTTGGGTCATGAGGTCAAAGGTCAAATGTCATGGGCTGATTATGTATGCAAAAATTGCTTGTGAACGCATTCTCATTAGAACTGACAGATGGATTACTATTTAACTCAGGACATCTTGCAGAGCCAATGAACTGAGTAGATTTTAGGGTCATGAGGTCAAAGATCAAAGGGTCATATATGTATATGAGAAATTGCTTTTTGGTTTGTAAACTTGCTCTATGACGGAGGCATCATTTTCGACTGCACGCAGTCGAAGTTCCATCTAGTTTGACCTCTTTTCAAGAAGCGATTATGAGAATATGATATATTCTTGAATTCTCGAAATTGTATTGGAATGGAATGGTGGTGGTTATTTTACCTGACTGCTAAGAAAGCATAAATGTTTGTATGCAAGCAACCAGACGGCCGACGGCTTTAGGTCCTCTCCGAGGGACCTAGTAATGAGGATTAATGGCTTACCAAAGGGAACTAGCACATCGCCTTGGTTTCGAACCCGGGTCACCGGATTACGAGACCACTGCTCTACCGACTGAGCTATCGCGCTTTTGAAGATATTAAACATTTTCTATCAAGAATAAATCTTATTGTCATGATCACGTCAGAAGAGGAGGTAATAAAGTAAAAGTTTATCCAACTTTATGGGCAACAGTATATGATTGTAATGGAGTGAAGAAGGAAATAACTGAGAGACTCTTTAAAAATTCATTCCAGTGTAGAGTAGAGGGAAATTAGTCGGTCATACATGTATGTCAAGTGTACGATGTCTCATAACCATTTCAGGAGATAATCTTTTAAAGGACTAAATTGATAAGTTTTCCTATATTTCAAACCTGCAAAGCACTGATATATTTGTTATCATGTATCAACAAATTTCGATTTATTTTATTGTTTGCTTCGTTTTCCTAATCAAGAGTCAATGACCAGTGTTCCCGTAATAGGGCAAAGTTTGAAGAACGATGACAAAATAATTCGAAAAATACATCAAAAAAGATTAATACTCAATTACGCTAATGGACTTTAAAACTGCGTTGACGTAACCAATTTATATACGGGAAAACCCCCGATAGTTTTGAACATTCATTTCAACATATTATTGCCAATATTAGGGATTACGTTTATTTAAAGAGTCTCCTCCCACAAGCTATTCTATTTGTTGTAATATTAACTCCTTCCCTGACGATTTGATTAAAATGTACTCCTTGGTGAGAGAGGGAGGAGATAATTAGATGAAGAGAGGGGGAAGGAGGGAGGGGAAAGAGAAAGGGGCGGGGTTGAGAGAGGGGGGGGGGAGAGGAAGAGAGATGGTGAGAGGGAGAGAGAGGGAGAGAGTGAGGGAATAAGAGAGAGAGAGAGAGAGAGCGCGAGAGGGAGAATGAGGGAGGTGTATTGATAAAGAAAGGTTCACGTTGAAACCATTTTGAGTTTTGTTGATGTTATGTTTCGGTGTTGTTGTTTTTTCAGTTTAACTTATCTATTTGTTTTTGGTTCTTTTGTCATTCCTTAGAAAATAAAGAGGATATGAATCTGCTATAAAACAAGATATAGAAAGGGGGAGTTAATTGGAAAGGGATTTTGAGGAGGTGGGGGTCTTCTTTTTAATCAGACATCTATTATTTCTTTCTGCACGTTTTCTGTGAGGCTTCCTTTATCTAGTTCAAATATTCATCGATACACTTATATCAAGAGAAGATAATCATCCTACCCATGTATTTGCTACTGACATTCTGACAAGCTGGCTTTGATAATATCTTTATCTGTTATTTCATGCTCGAATTCAAAGACTGACCGCATACATGGAAAACACATTTTAAAGTTATATAGATTCATCAAGCAGATTGGCAAACAATCGAATTCAAAAGCCCACTTGTACCTTCATTATTTCCTATTACATAATTTTACAAATTTATTGACAAACTAATGAAACTTGTATAACAGTGAACAAAAATTGTATAAGAATAAACTTAGATCAGGCTTAGATAACAAAATAGTACAAACCACATGTATAATTATGTACACAGCAAGGGCGCATAATTATTATACCAGTGCTGTACGTAAGAATCAAAAGAATCATGAAGAATACAACACAAAGTTTTTGGTTTACTTATGTCAAAGGTCACTGTGGTAATGGGAACAATACATGAACCCTTTTTAGCTGACATCACACTTTTGCATCATCTTACGTCAAAGATGATACTTTCATATCTATTTTCGTTTTCTGCTTTTTTGATTTTGTCTGTAAATTTACGTGCGTCTGAGTTGTTGTTTGTTTCTGATATTGGCAAACATGTTTTTAATAACCTGGAGGTATAGATTTGACATCCAAACTACTCGATGGCAGCCAGGGGTCTTCAAGATTAAAAAAGTTGTTTACTATCAAATCTCAGATTATTAAGTCTTTAAGTGGACATAAACATGATTATATACGCCTTATCATTCTATATTTGAAAATTTGCCTCGAAAACATTTAAATTTAGCTCCTTCCCTCACAAATCCGGACAAAGCTCGTTGTTTTGAAAGGACATCCATAAATACGAATACACAGAAGCCCACAGAAGTCATGAGGTAACGTGAATTTATGACGTAGCATCAACTCATGACGTAATAGTAGTTTGGTTGACGTCATCCATGACAATGTATGTTGATTGGTCCATACGGCATGCGATGATGCTACATGAAAGCCGATTATTGATGAGGCTGAGATGTCGATCCCTTGCTATTCAATGAGGGATGATCGTATGACGTAGCAAAACGTGAACCTCCACCGACTGATTGCGTGCTGTCGAAAGATGGAATTCACTGCGCATCGCGAAAAAGGTGAAGGAAAAAAACATGGATTGTTATCCACCGATAGACCTACTATTTGTTTTCGGAAGGGACTATTTATTCGGACGAGGAACACTTCCTCCTAAATTGCACATGCACTTTTCTATGAACTAATGTTTACCACGGTCAGGCAGTCCTTCATGTCAACTCCCCATTGCTTTTATTTCTGACAGTTTATGGGAAAATATCAAAAAGTCGATCTCCTATGAAGGTACAGTCTTACTACTTCATTGTAAATCATATATATACACAGTGTTGCCAAGGGGGTGAGTTTTTATATCCGATACATACACATTGAAGAAATCCTTGGGTTATGCTTGTTGTCGGGAGTGTCAAGCAAACTTCGGAAAGTAAGAGGGGGGGGGGGGGGGTCATGAGCAAATTGAAAGGGTACGCATTTCAGGATAACGACTAGGTGAAATACACAATTACCCTTAAAGCTATAATGAGGTGCTTTTTAACTTCTAATGAAATCATTATGACAATATAATATATACTTGATATAAATATCCTCTCAGAACGTTATCATTGATCAATCGTTACTAATCAGGAATCAGGAATATTATCATATTGTCATAATCAGGTCATACAAAATATTGACAGATCTATAAATATGTAAGTCATACTTTCCGTTGTGATGTATCATTATCTAATAGGGAGAGTGGGATCGAGGAAATCCCATTATGGCATTTCACCCCAATACTTTTAATTAGATTTACAAACTTGTCATACTGCTTGTCAAAGCATATTGATTAAAAGTGTCACATATTGTAAGAGTAAAAAGAGAAATAATAGCTCACATTGTCACACTCCCTTATTGTTTCCACATGCCCAGAGTCTGTGGAGCGTCTTTCAAAGTGTGTTTGTGTGGGGGGGGGGGGAGGGGGGGGGGGGCAGAAAAGGGCACTTTCTGAAAAAAGGGCTCCTACAAAATATTGGTATACTGATTATATTATCAGGGATGATAAAAAATATCTATTTCTCTCTTTACATTATCCAAGATACTGCTTAAGCATCATACTTTTCAGTTGGGTGTTATGATCTGAATGGTCTGATGGTCTCAACCTTTTACAGATTTTAACCCGTTGACTACTGAATTATCTAATTCCCATAAACTTAACACAGAGACTTCCAGGTTCCAGTAAGTAATGAGTTAAATTGCGAATAATAACATCTTTAAAAAATGAAGAAAAAAACAACAATCCTGATTGAGTTTTAAGCACAATCTAATCATGAAAGCCTGAAAAGCCCCTAATAAGAAACATAATTATACTAACTTTAAAAGCGAGCCAGCGTAACTACCAAGCTTTGGGTGAAATAAAAGAAAAAGTTGCTTTTAGCCGCTCTAAATTAGAAGCACATTTTATGGTGAAGGGAAAAGGGGCACACATCCAAAGGGAAAAGGACACGTATTAGAAAAGAAAAGGAGCAAAGGGCATAGTAAAACATTATCAGAGGTGAAGATATGGCACTAGCTTCTCCTACCTGATAAGGAGCACTCATCAGAGATGAAAAAAGGTACTGATGAGAACGAAAAAGGGGCAATTATCAGAGGTAAAATGACACTTATTGGAAAGGAAAAGGGGGCACGTGTCAAAATAAAAGGGGCGCTTATCGTAGATGAAAAGGGGAATAAAACTATAAGAATGAAAAGGGGGCATACAAACGAAAAGAGGCACTTTTGAAATATAAGGGGCACCTTTCAGATTTGAAAAGAGGGAATTTTAAGAGGTGAAGAAGCACTTATCAGAGGTGGTAAGGGGCACTTCTTGTACATGAAAAGGGGCGTTAATCTGAGATGAATAGAGGCACTTGTGAGACTGAAAGGGGGCACTTATTAAATCAGGGAAATGGGCAATTGTCGAATGAAAGGGGCACCTATCGGGTTTCAATAGAGGCATTTATCACAGGTATGAGAAGGGGCATTACTGATAAGGGTTAGGGGCTTTTTTTAAGAAAAAGAAAAAGAAATCATTTATCTAGTCAGGAAAAGGGGCACGTGTCAACATAAAAGGGGACGCTTATCAGAGTAAATAAGAAGCACTCATCATAGATGAAAAGGGGCACTTATCAGCACGGGAATATACAATTATTACAAAGAAAAGGGCACTAGCTAAAGTAAGAAGGGGCCAGACGTATACGCAAGGGGGAGGGGGGGGGGTCGGAAAATTTTGTGCTAATGGTTGAACAAAAAAAAAGGTGACCTTACCCCCCCCCCACCCATCGGAACGAAATATCGATCGGCCAAATTTTCAAATTTCGGGACAAAAAAAAAAAATGTGCTTTACATTACTAGGGGAGCGGAGATCATTATGTTGAAGTGCACTCGTGAAATAGTGGAATCCGTCCTCAAGATTAATTTTACCACTATTATGGGCTGGATTTCAATAAAAACTTGGAGCGGACACGGGCATTCAGCTCAAAATAAGATGACCGCAAGTATGAATCCTAAAAATGTGGATTTTTACTCATCTGTAAATCAGAGAGTATACGATATTTGGTAAAAATGCCCCCTTCCCCCATTAAAAACGTGTAATTTGCCCCCCCCCCCCCTTAATTCCACTCCTCTCCCTTGGATTGAACTCACAATAATGTACATCACATATTTCGATAAGTTGCCAGAGTTTCATGTGAACACCATTTACAATGATTTGATAAGATTTGATTACCACCAGAGGGCTATAAATCAAGACATTTTCCAATAGAACACAATCTTGGATCACGGCCATAGGCTTACCAGAAAGGCAATACATACAAGATCAAAATAGAGGACCAATGAAAGACACGAGCTTATGGAGGGCGACTTGGAAAGTCTAGACAATGTAATTAGTTTCTTATTTTCTTCTTCTTCTTGTTCTCCTTCTGTTATATTTCCATCTTCTTCACCTTCTTCTTCTTTAGATTGACCCATGTTCTGCTTTCTAAAAGTACTTTGTATTATTTTTACAATGTATAATGAAAGTGATTTATTTCATATCAAAATGAGCCTTTTTTGAAATGCTTGTAAAAGAATCATATTGGAATTCTGTTTTCAGTGATTACCGCCCAGTGCGGAGGAAACATCATCTCCAGGACGTTAGCTTCTGTTTTGTGTACGTATATGTCAAAAACAAGACCCTTTTGTTTCTTATCGGTTTCAAATATTTTTTTGTTTTCTCTCTTGACGTCGATAGCACATATTTGTATGTTTGATTATGATTGCCATTTTTCTCGCTCCAAAGATATCAGCTAACAATGCTTACATAAGTTACATTACTGTGTTACAGGATTAAGAAATTCAGAGAAATGATTCCCACAATAATTCTGGAGCCGGTCTTATACGACATCATATAGACTATTATATAAGTAATGTTATCATTATTATCATTATGATAAAATAGTTCATCGCTACCTAGTAAGAGGTCGCGGAACCCAAACTATGGAAGCAGATATTGCTTGTGAATGCTTGTTATTTGCTGATATAGATCTGTATATTTCTCTCTTCTTGCGGAGAACGTTTTGTATCGGCATGTAAGAAAAGCAATCCATATATACACACATGCCCTTTACTCTGACATTTTGAATTCTCTTGTGGTTTAATTTGACGATATATCATCAGCTGTATGCGGGTATACGCCACTCTGATCCTCCTTAAAACGATCAAAACCTCAGATAGTTGAGTTATACACGAAATAAAATGGAATAAAACAAAAACGGTTTGAGCGAACAACGCCCTTCTATCTAGTGGTCTTTGCGTGCTTACTGTAAACGGTTGACGTTTTGATAAAATATTCATCATGTCTGGTTGTCTTCCATATTCCTAGCAAAAGAACATTTTATTATCAATCACATGTAAACATAGTTATTCTATTGACATTTGTGCTGTTAGATAACCACGAAAACAAGAAACTGAAGCTTTTTCCCGGATAGGTTTATGTAAATCATTCCAGGAGCATACGCCTCTGTATATGACACAGAAAATGTACCTTGCGTTGTCCTTACTTAAGCCATACTTAGCCTGTTAATTTTCTCTTAATCCTGTCTCATATCTGTGCTCTACGAAATAGCAGTACTGAATAAGGGACTGAGGCAATTTGTTATCCAATAATTGATGCATAAATATATAGCGCTTAATACAATGTTTCTAAGCGCTTTATATACTATTACCCTAATGGCCTTATAGGGCTAAATGTTATAGCTCTGATTGCCATCCTTTAGCTTAAAGGTGCCGGTAACTTTGTCTCAGATTCTGAAACAAAATCCTGGATTTAGCTCATGTTGCAATGATATGTATAAACCTTTAGGTCAGTCAGGAACCCCATAACTTTTACAAGCCGATCGCCTGTCTGATTATCAAGATATTTATGATTGGAAATCGAAACAAAATTGTGCTTTTTCCTATTGGTTTTCAAAACACTACAGTCAACTGGGGAAAACAAGTATGGTCAAACCGGTCACTCAAAGATTTTTACTTTTTTGAGGTGCTTCTTGATCATTTTGAAGCGCGATTTTTTTTAGGGCTTCAATATTACACCAAATCACAGACACTTATAACACGTAGGGCCGTGCATCTCAGATTTAACATTGTTAAACGATGCCTTTAATAATAAACATTTCATGTTAATTTTTTACAGTTGCTTCCCCAAACCTCAACTCCATATGATATATCTGGTTGAATTAATGTTTTATACAATAACAATACAATAATTCTAGGTACAAACTGTCTTATTCTATACAAACACCAACCTGTTTTAATACACTTAATATATATTTACTCTTTCGTATAAGTTTTAAGTCAAATGTTGGACTATATATGGATTTCTAGGAATGATACAACATAAACCTTATTTATTTCGGTGTCGGCTATTTCAATACCCCTTGAATTATTTGAATTACTACTGGTTGTCTACTCCCTCGTACAAATTTACTGTAAGTTTATGCATTTTACACCTGTTGTCACCTTACCGATCTCATATCCTTACGTTCCCGTACGTCGTCACGAACACTTCGTTCATCTTCCACATTACTGTTAACACCTGGACCCCGCACTAACACCCGGTATGGTGACCGCGCCTTTTCAGTTATTGCCCCCGCTCTCTGGAACAAACTGCCCGCCTTTATTCACTGCGCCCCCTCTGTATCTCAATTCAAATCTCTACTCAAAACCTATCTTTTCAAATTGTAAATTGCAGTTGTGCGTCGGTCAATGGAGGTGCGCACCATATTTGTCTTTATTTAGTTGATTGCCACTGTTTTTCTTACCTTATCTATGTTACTTTTGTATTTTGCTTTTTCTTCTAATTTAATTCTACGGGTTATAGTCTTCTCTTAATCAGAACACTGTGCGCTTAGAAACATCAGTATTAAGCGCCTAATAAATGTTATGTATTATTATTATTATTATATTAACTAAATCCATATTTATTACATTTAATAGTGGAAATATACGAAACAATAGAATTATCAGCAAAAAGTTGAAAATTGAAATAATCTGTCGAGTTTGCCAATCATTTATATAAATAAAAAAATAGTGTAGGTCCCAACAATGACCCCTGAGGGACACCACACACCGTCATCTGTCTTAATGAGCCATAACCATCATAAAATCAAAAACTGAAATCTATCATAAAGGTAATCTTTAAACCACTGAAGAGGCATTCCCCTATATAATGCAATAATGTTATAGTTTACTAGCCAGTATTGTGCGGTCTATTGTATCAAAAGCTTTCTGAAAATCTAGGAATACTCATAAGGTTATACTAACCTTATCCAATGATTTTAGTACATCATTAACTAAATTGATTAATGACAATTTTGTATTAAGTGTTTACAAAACCATATTGGTTTTTATATAAGACATCCTTTCTTCAAAATAATCAAGTAGCCGGTATGGTGCGGTCTATCGTATCAAAGGCTTTCTAGGAAAACGCCTTTACTACCCTTATCCAACGATTTAAGTACATCATTGACTAAATTGATTAACGACACTTTTGTACTAAAGTGGTATAATAAAAACCATATTATTGCTTATAAAAAACGTCCTTTATTTCAAAATGATCAAGTAACCTTACAAGTTTCTTAAATACCTTTTCCAAAAGAGGCAACACTGAGATTGGTCGGTATTTACCTGGTATTTTTCTCTCTCTTCCTTTAAAAAAAAATAGGTGTAACTTGAGCTACTTTCATCGCCTCTGGAACCACACCCAACAATAATGATTGGTCAAAAATATCAGCAAATGGTCTTGCAATTAAATCAGCAGCATCTTTCAACAATCGAGCTGGAATATTATCTAAACCACATGCTTTCTTTATATTCAAAGTTAACAAATGGTCTTTAACCTCAAAATGTGTAATTGGTTTCTAAAACAAAGAGTTTGTTGCTTCATTACTAATATAAGGTAATATTCAAATCTGTGTTAACATTAAAAGTGCAATCGGTAGATTAAGCAAGGTTAGGCCCAACAAAAACCTCACTAAAGCCTTTTGCTATTAATTCAATCCAATTTGCAAATGGATCGGACCTGCCCGAGATAGATATAGGGAATGGTTATTTCACCTGTTGGACTGATAATATAATTTAAAAAAAGTTTAAAGATATTAAGATTTTAAAATTTCAAATAGTATCATTAATATTCTCCATGAGACTACTAAGATTACGTAGGGATTATCTATGTTGCTTGAGGTTTGTATAACGTGTATACTACATTTGAAAAAATTATGAAAAAACAATTCAGTGCTCAAAATTACTTTTCAGTTCGTACTTTGTGAATGGCGTGGGCAAACATTTATTGACACCTTTCCTTGACGACGGCCATGACGGGCAATAAAATATGATTAATGGAAATGTTTACGGTTGAACATAAGCCGCTGATATAGGATGACACGGGAGATACAGATATCATAATAAATCTCAGTTGATGGTATACTGATTTTAAACGGAAGATTGTATTGTGTATGAGCTATGTGAATAGGTATTAACCTGTAACCTTGCAATGAAATTAGATTTTGTCATTTTGGTCTCAATTAGTCCAGTGGCCGTGAAATCAAATTTGATCATGTCAATGAAAGAAAAATTTAGAATTAAATTATATTTGTTTAGATAATCAAACAAATAAACGGTGTAAATTAAAAAGAAAACAATGCAACAAAAACAAAGACACAACAAAATGAAACATTTGACTCTTTTGAATCTATTTGTCAATTTCGTCTTTCTTATGCGTGATTTTCGGCAGTCTCTCTTGCATGGCAAGATAAATATACAAAAAATATTCGTATAGAAACAGGACTACCCTAAATTTAAAAGTAAATGGAGCATGCATCAAATCGCGATCAACAAAACAGTATCATGTTTGGTGGATGAGAAAGAAATTCTAGAATTGTTTACATTTGCTTAATAAGTATTGTGAATCGCGTAGACTTTGTCCTTTTCAGTTACAACAATACTTTAATTTCAGACTAAATTCTTTGCAAGCCAGGAAACAATTTCCTTGTATAAGCCTCTTGCTTAATGGTATATTAGTATGAAAAAAAGACATAATTTCTTCGAACTGTTGACTTTCATCATCCTGCAATAAAAAATCAGCTCGAATTATTGTGAATGGTGTGGAGGAACGCTGAAACCTTTTTATTGGAAAAAAAACTCCAATACAAGTGTTAATAATGATAAATCTAATTATGAGTGCATGTATGGCTAGATATAATAAGATTTATTTTATCTTTTTATCCATTTGTCGATGCTAGCATCGAGTCACAATGCATCGTAGCAGAGTCCAATAAACAAGTAATAAAGACATCATCTTCAGTATTATTCATGCCTCGTATCTTTTCTTCTCCTCTCATCATTTTTCAGGCTTTAACGTTACCATAGCAGCGAGGAAAGATATGGAAGGCATCTTTTGCGCGCGTAAAACTGAATCGGAATGGAAACAGAGAGATGGAGCGACCGAGTGCGAGACAGAGTGAGAGCGAGAGGAGGAGAGAGAGAGAGAGAGAGAGAGAGAGAGAAGGGGATGCTGAATAATTTATAATCCTTTGTAAATGGTCTAGCGGGCTCACATCACGTATTATGCATCGTTCTGTGTGTAAAAGCGTACTCCGTTTTCCCTGTAACGTACGAACTGAATTTCCTCCTCGCTGCCTGCCTCTCTCTATGCATGCGCTATCTAACCGAGATAGTAAGGTAGTGCATGTAGCCCGCATCATCATTTGATGGGGTTGTAGTCCAGCCCCGCGGATTTTTGTAATTACAGCACGGGAGGGCTTTACAGATCAAACAGGTTGATCTTGATCTGACCGTCTGAGAGGTTCTGAGGAGGCTACTCTGAAACGGAGGCCCTCTTGATTCATATTTCATATAAATCATTTGCTTTCAAATCTAACCGCTATAGAAAGGCATGAATTCTGGTGACTATAGCCCCATGGATGGAGGGGTCAATCGTCAGTTCGACATGGTAGTCGGCAAGTCGTGGAATTGATCGTTGGATTACCATTATATTGTATGCCCTCTATGGTCATCATTAAGAACGTGTTTGATGGACTACATCAAGTGCCTTTAGGAGGTTTCTTACAACCAACCGTCTGGCTAAAAGGCAATGGTCATCTAGTCTTTCTGACCATTGTGTGACCATTGCGGTAAATGACAGCAAAGGTAGGTAGTGTTTTTCATTTTCACCCATGTTTACTCTAATTGATGCTAATTATGAGTTCGTTATGACTGAGCGTAGCTACATACACACTAATGGTATATTGCTACCAGTAGTACCAGTATCAGGGGGTTCTGCCTCGCTCGAACTGTTTATAATAGGTTTATTTACACAGGGATGATCCGACGGGGGGGGGGGGGGGGGGACCTTTAATGCTTGCACACAATCATCCATATTAGAGCACCCACTCTATTCCTAATATTCATATTTTAATAGCTGTATTGATCAGGGTAAAATGACGACCATATAACATTATTGAATGCTGTAATACACACACCTACGCATTCCTAGCTGTAACTATTTATTTCGTTAATTTTTGTTTAATGTATTGTCCTGAGATGTATTTTGGTGAAACAAATATTTTCAACGGATCCAACAGAATCTTTCAATGAATGCTAAAATTGTTTTAAAAAATGATGAATTCTATCCACCTGCCAACCAATCAAGTGGCTTAGAAAAGATGATTGTATGCAGTTTCTTAATTTATTTTTTATGTCAAGTAGGCTTGCTTGTATACGGTGGCGTATCCAGTAAGGTGGGGGTTCGGCATACGCCCCTGTCCGAAAGGACCTATCTTCCACATCGTAATATTAATTGCAGTGTGTTACAAAAGGCTGCCCAGTTATATCTTCCAACATGTGAAATAAAAATAAAAATCAGTCTCCGGATACGCCATCAGCACATGTTCATATTAATTTACCATATTTACATTCGCTGTTGAACCACATACATTATATTACATGGTACTTAGATTGAAATCCAACTTCATATTCATTAGAAAGATTGCTGATGTGAGTTTATCAGTACTGGTGCTTTATTATGAACATTAATTGTATTATATTCTTTCTCCCCAGCCTTATTTCTTGGAAGTAGTGGGAGAAAATTTAGGTCGAATACAATTACATGCAGTCATTAGAAAAAACGGTGCTTGTTCGCACTGTGTGTGTTTTTTCGATGCTGCTTTTTCTTCCAATCACCAAGATTTATTTGAGTGACCCTTTTCACAATAATCTATTGTCTTCCTATCATGGACGTGATGATGTGAGGGATAGAATAATAAAATATTGTTCTATGGGAACAAGGTTTTAAGTTGATGACCGGAGATCAGTGGGAACGACGTTTGATATTACTTTCTGCATTACTCGATCTATCATAATAAACCAACTCTCTCGCTCCACTGCGCGCGTTACTTCAGCCCAAAGAGCACGCAGAATAGAAGCTCATGCGCGCGTCCGTTCACGTGTACATGCGAACAAGATAATGAAATGGTGAGAGGGAGAGAGGCACAGAAATTATCCGACTTGAATGAATTCCCAGATGGTAATTCTATTGTAATACCATAAAGTGTGCACCAATAATCAACACAGAGGCATTCACGTTGCAAAGTTATCTATCTCTGTATAAAACTAGTTGTATATATATATATATATATTTATATATCAGTCCAACCGCAAAAAGAGGGCCTTTCATGTTTCATTAAACGTGGTTTGTTGGTTGGTTTGCGGCAAAGTAATTAAATCACCTGATTTATGTTTTATTATCTGTAATAACAAATTGCGTTATCAAAGTTAGCAAAGTAGGCCTACCTATCTCATAACTATTCATGTAGAAAACCAAATATCAGGCTTAACATAAATATGCCTAAACGGCAAAGGTCCTTTACCTCTTGATTCTACGTTTCATTCGAGAGTAGTCATTTTAACGAAAAGAGCATTAACATAATTATAACAGTGAAGAAGAAATAAATGTAGGCCTTTACCTGTTACTACACATACTTCTTCATAACAAATACAACAGTTTTAACATGTAAATTAGTAACATACGGTGATAGTTTGTTACGTTGGCTAAACCTCAGATAAGCAAGGTTTATTAGCAAGGTCAACGTATATCTATATACCAGTGATTGGACATGCTACGCTATTGTTCTTCTTAATTGTGCTATTATATAATTTAGCAATGCTGTAATTAAGCCGTGCTCGAGTAGATAATGATTTGATTCGCTGCTACCGTTATAGAGCAACGACCAAGCCATAGAATCGATACTTTATTATCGGTGATTGATTCACAAAGGTCGTACGGGGGAGTTCAACCTCTCACTGGTTTCGGTGTCCTTTGTATCGTCTCTCCTTCCAGAAATTTCTCATGGTACGACATTGAGGTTTAAGTGAAAAAAATATCAAGGTGATCGAGTTTCCATATTATCATTATGAGTCATAATAACAATACAAATAATATTTATAATAATAATAATGATAGGCCTAGTAATGATAACAATGATAGAAATAACAATACAAATAATAAAAATAATGATAATGATAATTTTACTGGAAGAGATTTTTGAGAAATGCTTGAATCAAGTCTGAAAGACATGAACGCTATACAAGAACCCACTATTACTATTATTATTAGTATTATTATCATTATCATTATTAGTAGTATTATTATTATAAGTTGAATCTGAAAGAAATACTCAAAAACTTCCATTAACAAAAATCAGATCATTAGAACATTAATGTTCTACTCTCTGCCCACACATTAATATACTCTTTATCTCTAATCATACTTTATGGCATGTCACTCGGATGGTTTTCATTTTCTTTGAACGATAACCGCTAATGGAATCATGATCCTCTCTCCTGGAGGTATAATACTTTCCTGAAACTTAACGATTTTGGTTCCTTTCAAATGAAAATGTGGGCTAATTCGCCTACATGAGAATTATGATAGTCCTCATTTGCAATTATATCCTTTTTTGTATGATCGTGAAAAGATAACCAGCGGGTGGGCTGAGGATTATGAAGGAGATGAAAAAAAGAATATTCACCCAATCATCACATTAACAGGTCCTTGTACTAAAAACATACTTAATCATATTAAGGACATTTGAAGTGGGTTTGGAATTGACTAAAGTCGATGTATTATATTGTGCTGCACGATCATGTAGATCTTTTGCTAAAGACTGAACATATTAGTGGCGGAAGCTATACGTCAACCACGAGGCTCAATTTTTACTATTTTTTTTTCTAAATGAGTGGTTCTCATTATAATAAATAACAAAATAATCATAACACCTTGTCATTTCCAGGATGCTATCGTATCCCGCGTACTTACAATGTAGTCATTAGGTCTACTTCAGTCTTGTTTGTACTTCAATATGTGCACGTCATTAATAATTGAATACTTGCTAATTATCGTTTACTTCTACACACTTTATTTAAAAGTGTTTCTATTTTTAGACATCCCGTCTGGAAGTGATACTCTCCTTTTCGACCAGAATTGCAACGATAGTTGCATAATAATATAGTTGTTTTATTATTGAATATGATAACCTACAAAACATGATTATTTTTCGGAAAAAGAGAGAGAATATTGATTAAAAAAAAAACTATCGCAGTTTTTAAGCTTGAATGAGTATGGAGACAGTTTGAGTTTGAGTTTGAGTTTGAGTGTGAGTTTATTAACAACAAAAATAATAACAAGTAAAACGTAATGTATCAAGCATGATTACATAAAATATAACAATATAACACAAGATCGATAACATAACACATGAATAACATAAATATGTTTTACAAAGTATGTCGTATATAAATGGAATAAAATATAATGTGTACACTTTTGTTGTTAAAGGGGGTATGGAGACAGTTGTATGCTAACACTTAGAGATATAGACCGGTAGTGGTAAAATTGCAGTTCAAGGGTTTTGGGTGCAAAATATCCATTCAATATTGTTTAAATATTGCCTTATTAGGTTTAGATGGCAATATAGTTCAACCTAAATTCGCAAAAAAGCAGAAATATATGCCCAAATGTTAAATGTTGAAGTGCATTCGTGATCTTTATCCAGGCCGGATCGATATGATAATTTACCAAATATATCAATTAGTAGGCGGTTTCCAGGCAAAATTTGTATCATCATGTATTAGTCAGAACATATTCGTTCACATGGTTGGTAATAAGAGCTTCCATTTCATTTTTAGAGAGGGGGGCGTTTGCAAAACTAGTCTATACCTTTAAACTCAGGATTCACATGATGTCTCAAAGAAGATGATCATAATATAGTAGTTAGACTTTAATAAACACCAGTGTCCTTTGTACCTATGTTTATCAAAATATAATAGTTCACTCTTTTGAAATATATTCCAGGAAAACAAAAGGAATAATACCCCCCCCCAAAAAAAAAAGGATCAAGACAGACGGTTGATATTGATATTTCATATTTCAGAATACGATTAAAATGAGGAAGAAGGCTTGCGTGGGCTTTAGTCAGGTGGCTTAGTGAAATTATCGTTACTTGCCGGATAAAAGCACCATTTTTGGTACAGGGGCCCTACAGTGTACTAAACGATATTAGGCTAGGAGCCCTCGGCAAAAAATTTAATTTAAGGGTGTGGGGACGGGGGCGACTTTTGGAGCCCCGAAATAATTTTATAATATCGCTTTGTTGTTGTACAAATTCCATTTTTGGTACAGGACTTCCTACTAGAGGACCTACTGAACAATATTAGGGTAGGAGCCCCCGACAAAAATATGATATAAGGGCGTGGGGCGGGGCGTAGCGTCGTAGCCCCCAAATAATTTAGAAGGTAATATAACATTTATATGTTGTTGTACAAATGCCATTTTGGTACAGGGCTTCCTTAGGACCTACTGAACGATATAAGGGTAGGAGCCCCCAGCAAAAATATCATATAAGGGTGTGGGACAGGTGCGTCGCCTCGTAGTCCACAAATAATTTGTAATGTAATAAAACCCTGATTTGTTGTTGTACAAACGCCATTTTTGGTACAGGGCTTCATTCGGACCTGCTGAATGATGGTAGGGTAAGAGCCCCCAGCATACATATTCATATATGTGTGATTGGGGGCCCATGGCGTTTGTACAACAACAAATCAATGTTATATTACCTTACAAATCATTTGTGGACTACGAGGCGACGCCCCTGTCCCACACCCATATATGATATTCTACCCTTATATCGTTCAGTAGGTCCTAAGGAAGCCCTGTACCAAAAGTTGCAATTGTAACAACAACACATAAATGTTATATTACCTTCTAAATCATTTGGGGGGGGGGGGGCTACGAAGCGATGCCCCCACCCCACACCCTTATATGATATTCGTGCAGGGGACTCCTACCCTTATATTGTTCAGTAGGTCCTAAGGAAGCTCTGTGCCAAAAATGGCATTTGTACAACAACAACTAAATGTTATATTACCTTCTAAATTATTTGGGGGCTACGAGGCCACGCCCCGCCCCACGCCCTTATATGATATTTTTGCTAGGGGCTCCCACCCTAATATCGTTCAGTAGGTCCTAAGGAAACCCTGTACCAAAAATGGCACTTGAACAACAACAAATCAATGTTATAACATTATTTGGGGCTCCAAAAAGATGCCCCCGTCCCCCACACCATTAAATTATTTTTTGCCGATGGCTCCTAGCCTAATATCGTTAAGTAAGTCCTAAGGAAACCCTGTACCAAAAATGGTGCTTTTATCCGGCAAGTAACGATAATCGATACATTTGACGCTAAGCCACCTGACAACTAGAAATCCTTACGTTGGTAGGGTGGTGAGGGCTCCACGGGTATATTCATGTATTCTCTGTGAGAGAGCGATATGGTTTATTGTACTCGTGCCATTGTATTGAGGGGACTTAATCAAGGAGACTTCGCTTTGATATACCGTGTTCCTGGCTTGTTGGATACCACCTATTGTATCATGCAATGTGCTTCAAATGTCGTATCTAGACATCGTCAAAGAGGATAATGGAAAGTGCGGGGGTTGCTGAAGGGTTGCGGTGCCGGATGTTTTCTTAACTAGTACTTAAGCAACTTTACTTCTTGGATTCTTGGATTGGACAGGGAAAGGGTACTTCGGCTCCATAAACTGGACACGCTGAAGAGGGTGGGGGTGCTCCCCGGCTATTTTGGAGTTTTGTTTTCTTCTTCAATAGGAATATCAATCTACACCAATAAATCTTGACCTGGAAGGAAGGGGAGGGGGAGGGCTACGCTGGTTCCATCATATGCTGGAACGGGCTCACCCCGGGTAGTATAAAAGGCATTGTGAGAATGAGAAAAGGAAATGTTTGATGTAAAGGGGGGGGGGGGGGTGTCTTGTGTCGGCTCCATTATGCTGGCGATGCTACTCTGAACTGTTCTGTCGATCAGTGTTATGGGGATTCTTTCTGGACTGAACAGCACCGTGCTGTGGTATATCTAATCATGTAACCTAATCAGTGTGCATACATTATTATCTCGAGTGGAAACTTTTGCAGAAATATGATTTCACACTGAGATGGTCCAATAATATGTCATAAATCGAAACTCTGTAACTAATCAAATATTTTTATAATATTTACCCGCATAGAAAAATATTTTGTCATTATTGAGCGCATCATTATTTTATTTGGCTGCCAGCCAACATTTCTAATGAATTTGAAACCCTATCAGACAGCGCTACCTGACAATGTATCAACAGTAATCGTTGATAATACGATTAGCTGTGCCATCAGATGGCAGTTGAATTACATGATCAGCTTCGCTATGGTTTAGGGATTGGTGGCGAATCATCACAAATTGATATAATTGTAAGGCTACGTGATAAACCTGTGTTATCATAATAACAAGAAACCACACAGTTCCGTGAACAGGGATTCCTTAATCATATATTATATCAAAAAGTGTCGGTAAATGAATTTCTAAGAAATATTTCATACATCGTGATACGACTTGCGGTACAAATACTATTTTGTGTTTCTGACATTCAATTCTATGGAGTTAGTGAAATATTGTGTTCGGTTCCTTGTAATGAAAACAGTTGTTGCACAAAAGAAAGAAAAAGATTCGCATTGTTTGATTCAACAAGTCTTTTATATTCGTGCCAATTTTCTCACATGAGAATCTACCCAAATTTGCTGAGAGAAAGCAACCTCACCTCCATGCAGGCTTGTCCAAGTACAATGCTTATAGATGAAAGATGGATCTATTCCAGTGAGTATCTATACGAGCTATAGGAAGGTTTCGATCTTAAAGGTAAAGTTGAGTTCTGGTCATGCGATTGCATTGTAAAAAAAAAGGTGTGGAATGGATCAGAACAAGTTGATCATGTAGCATGTAAGTATCGGTGTGTACTGCAAGGTTCTGGAGTCATCAAAATCATAATAAATTTGGCCCAGTCTTGGTAAAGTAACGAGCCAGTCTTGGTAAAGTAACGAGCGTTGTACACAGAAAGATGTATATGGGACTACACTAATGGTGTCGGGTCTATTTACCTTGATTTCCTAATCTTTCTATGCTCATTACTCACAGCCAGTATACATTTTCTACCAAAATTGTTTGGCGATTGACATTTATTTGTAATCTTGAACATTCAGTGTAAGTTTCGTTTTATTCTGTGAGAATTCATTTTCTTCTTCTTTTACCATAACTCAAGTTTATCTTTAAGTGGGTTCTAGGTAATCCTAGTGGGATGACTTCCGGACTTACAAAACGAGTGAAGAGGCGTAATAACTGGGATTAGTCGGTCTGTGTATGTGTGTATAGTGGGCGTAATGGTGAGCGATGGGACTTGATGCAACACGTATCACGTCGCGGAATAAGGTCAATTACAAAGAACGATCCGAGGATCGAGAAAAAAACTTTATTGAAGAGAGGCAGCATCGTCAGATGAGAGACAGAAATGTGTTTGTTCCACATTTACATAAGAAACAATTCAGATTCAAAACGAGTGTAGAGTAACAAAACATAACTGGTGGATTACTTATAGAGAAGTATAATGCACGGTGGATAGCTAAGTGATGTTAGGTCACTTATAATAAAAAGAAGCGGAAATCTATTATTTTTACAATCAATACGCTTTGGAGTTGTATCCACTAATCAGAATCCACAGAAGAGTAGTAGTTCAAATCTAACTCTCGTTTCATACTTGTTTCAAACCCCAAAAGAGTGGATCTCCACTCCTCACCTTTTCACATATGGAGGAAGGTGTCTGGAAAGAGTAAGGAACCCGCAATGAGGTTTCCTCAACCATCGACACGTTGGCTTCACAATGCCAGATACTACGTTCATATCTAACCTAGACAAAATGACACTATCTATGCAGACACTTCCATGAAGAGCTTATACAGCGCGTGATATCTGAACCCATCGAGTTTCTATTTACCGCTATAGTGTATGCGAGCTCCTTCGACCCTGGAGCGTTTCATACCTTCTCATGAAAGATACATTAGCCCACGGAACGTCCATAAATGTTATACATGTTTGTAATGACTCCTTATTTCAGAGGCAGTCATCCAATCACCTCCCCGTGCATGCGAGACTGACCATGGATGAATTATAGTACGTCGAAAGGTATATTAACAAGTGGTCTTCTGGAGGTGAACGTGTTCTTATCATGGATACTAGACAGAAATAATTGTGTAGAGAGAGAGAGAGAGAGAGAGAGAGTGAGATAGAGAGAGAGAGAGAGAGAGAGAGAGAGAAGGGGCGGGGTCATATGAGTCCAAATGCAATTTTGTCCTTGATTAGGGAACATAAATTCACAAGCATCCACTCACGTGGCATAATTTTTGAAAGTTTCTAAATGTTTTCACATCAAAGGCTTCCTTTAAGGTGTTGGCACCTGTTTGGATGGTATAAAGGTGCTTAGCAACACCTCGAAGAAGCCCCTTGTTCAAATGTACTTTCTATACAGTGCTCTAGAAGGAGCCGCTGGTT
Organism: Strongylocentrotus purpuratus; assembly: GCF_000002235.5. NCBI lineage: Eukaryota > Metazoa > Echinodermata > Echinoidea > Camarodonta > Strongylocentrotidae > Strongylocentrotus > Strongylocentrotus purpuratus. The sequence continues at coordinate 2,690,151 of NW_022145609.1, forward strand.
TATGTTTTACAAGCTTCCCAACCTTTTCATGCTTCTAGATTAAACCATTTCTTTGGACGCATGAATAAATTATAAGCCCGTCTAGTTTCACGGAGGATTAAAATCAGACAGCGAGAGGGGCAGAGATAAACAAATAGATAGATCAGGGAGGGAGAGAGAGAGAGAAATAGAGAGAGAAAGAGAGAGAGAGAGAAAGAGAGAGGGATAGAGAGAGAGAGAGAGAGAGAGAGGGGGGGGGGAGAGAGAGAGAGAGAGGAAATACAGATACCGGCAATACAATATACGAGACGGAGGGTTCGGTGTGGGGCTCAGAGATTCATTTCTTTTGGATAGTGTAGAATCAAAACGAACATCTCTCGTGTCTTGAATGCATGCCTCTTTGCCAGAGGCCATGAAGCTATACATTTACATGTTCTGTGAGATATATTCATAAGACCTTTTCCCGACTGAATAAAAGGGTTGTAATGCTTGGTGGATGGTAATGGATACCGTTTCATACACTATCTTTCTATACTTTTTAACTATAGTGTCTCCATATCTTTCTGTAATGTATACCTACCTCTCTACATTTCTATCTACCTATCTATCTATAAATTATCTATGTACATCATATTTTGTAATCTATAATTATAACAGTAGGCCTATATCTATCTATCTATCTATATCTATCTATCTTTAAATCTATAAATACAACTATCAGTATATCTATCTATATATCTATATCTATATATCTATATCTATATCTATCTCTATCTATCTATCTATCTATCTATCTATCTATAAATACAACTTCCATCTCTTGCATTGTGTGTCTCAACTCGTGTATCTATCCGTCTAAGTAGCTATCTATCTGGCTTTCTACCTAAGCCCTACCTATCTATCTATCTATTTTCTTTTTTCTGTCTGTCATCTACGTGTCTGTCTATACATTTACATATAAAATATGCATATTTTAATACCAAATTATCTATATATCCATTTTCTTAATCCATCTTCTAAATATCTGTATTTATATTATATCCACCTTCATAATATCCCCCTTTTCCAACTGGCCGTCGAACTTTTTATTTGCACCCCTTTATAGCTATGTGACCCGCACCCCTCCTAATCCTCTCTGCCCCCCCCCCCTCACTGCTTCTATTTATGACTCTTATAATATCTATTAGTCCCCTCTTCTCTTTCATTTTCACACATAATTGTGTACTCTCTCTCTCTCTCTCTCCCTCTCTTTCTCTGTCTCTGTCTCTCTCTTTCTATGTCTCTCCTTTTATCCGTGTCTCTCTCTTTCTCTCTGCTCTGTCTCTCTTTCTCTGTCTGTCTCTTCTTGATGTCTCTGTCTGTCTGTCCCTGTATGTCTCTCTCCCTCCCCCTCTCTCTCTCTCTCTCTCTCTCTCTCTCTCTCTCTCCCCCTCTCTCTCTCTCTATCTGTCTCTCTTCATGTGTTACCTACCTGTTCATTTTCTGCTAAATTCCTTTCAATCTATCATTTTTTCCTGTAAGTGCTTGGGGATGTAGGGATATATGCATTTTATCTTCCATATCTCTTTGTGATCTGACAGCCTTAAAACGTACTTCTGTGGTCTTCCGATAATGCCTTAGTTCCTCTTACTGTCTTCATTCTAAGCTCTTAAAATGTTGCAAAAAAGAAACTCATTTTGAGGAATAATCGAGTGATTTATTTTCCATATCCGTCTAATCAATCATGACGAAACTGAACTCGTATTTTCTGTTTTATTTTTTCTTATAAGTTTGATTTGATTTGATTTGATTTGATTTATTTATTTCTGTTTGATTTTCTTTTTCTTTTGCATTTTTACAAATATATAACAAACAAATATTGCAAATTTACACATGACAAAAGAATATATGTAGAATAAAGTAAGGCTGGGTATAACTAATCGAGAACATCAAACAGGAGCAAGTTGTCAGAGCACAATTGATAATTTAAGGAAAAAAATGTCTACACGAATACAATGACACCTGGTTTGAATCGGTATTAATGTCATATCATTGACAATATAAAACCCAAGATAAAGCACGAATTATGAAGAATAGTTTTAATACGGATGTGGCACCTGTTAAAAAAGAGTCTGTTTATATTTCCTTCATCAATAATTACCAATGCACCATGTATACTTATCTGCCCTAAATGTATACGTAAAGGACCCACATAAAAGGAAATGGGAGAGAAGCAGAAGAGGAAAAAGAAAAAGAAGATGAAAAATATATTTATTAATATATCACTAAAGAGCATTTCATGGTTATTTTTGATTAATTTGCGTCATCTCATAAAATGGACTTTAAGCATTTTCAAGTACAGATATAGTCATCGATGAAATTCGCTGAAAAGAGCTGCTATATGCACAGCCAATACCCTGCAGCAGTTATCATGGAACGTTAATTGACTTGAAAGCTATTTCTGGAAGGGTTTTACAGTAAAATACTGTAGAAATAATGAGCATTACCTTATGAGAAGGATAATTAGGGCTCATGTGTCTGCAAAATAATGTGAAATAAGGCAAGGTATACAATGATGTACGTCATTAACAAGTTTGGACTAATACAAAGTCTGGAATATTTATAGTCTGTAAAAGAAAATTTGGTATAAATATTGGCAATAGAAGTAGAAGCAGCAGCAGCAGGAGTCATGTTAACGGTAGTAGTAGTAGTAGTACATGTAGTAGTAGTAGTAGTAGTAGTAGAAGTAGTAGTAGTAGTAGTAGTAAAAGTACATGTTGTAGTAGAAGTAGTAGTAAAAGTACATGTTGTAGTAGAAGTAGTAGTAGTAGTAGGAGTAGTAGAAGTAGAAGTAGAAGTAGTAGTAGTAGTAGTAGCAGCAGCAGTAGTAGTAGTAGTAGTAGTAGTAGTAGTAGTAGTAGTAGTAGAAGTAGTAGTAGTAGTAGTAATAGAAGTAGTAGTAGTATAGTAGTACAAATGGGTTATAGAATGAGATACGCTGTGGAAGTATTTCATATGTTGAGGCAATTACCAGAAATAACAGTAGTCATAGGTGAAAGCAGTAGCAGTAGTATAGCAATTACTGTCAGAGTAGAAGTATGAATAATAGTTAAATCAGGAGACAATGAATAGAAAATAGAAAATTAAATGTAACGATTGAAATCTTAAAATATAAATATTTGTTGCTGATAACGGTAAAATTGACATCAAACGAAAAAAAAAATGTTGTAACAATGCAGTAGGGGTAAACGAGTATTTGACAAGCTCAATGCTTTGATTGTGTATGGCCAAAGCAACCATGAATAGAGCTAACTATAGAATGTGTATGCATACATGAGTAAACCTGTTTCTATAGAGACAGGTGTATGATGATAGTCTGTATCATTCGGGGGCTAATTATATCTCCTATTCAATGCACCGTGAAACAGGTGAAGTGTACACAGACTTGAGAGAGAGGTTAAAACCAGAGAGAGAGAGAGAGAGAGAGAGAGAGAGATTGGCAGATGATAAGTAATGAGATACATGTAAAGAGGGTGATTGTAGAAGAGGTGATGGGGGGGGGGGGGGGTTGCAGGTGGTGGGGGTGGTGGTGGGGAATGGAGATGTGGAGAATGTATTGTCAAAGGCCATTGGTAGTCAGATGGTGGTGGTAAATATCATGGTAATTAAACACTGTAGTGATTGTAGGAGGGTGGGAGTGGTTGAGAAGGTCTGGATGTGTGTGTGGGGAGGGGGGGGGGGGGGCAGTGAAGTACACAAACTGAACGAAAATAAAAGATTGACATAAAGTAATCAGTTATTGTATGACTGAAATGGTTAACATTTAAACTATCCCTTGAGAAAGATGGAGAACCCAATATACTTTAATTTGACAAATAACCAGTTTCCCTTGACACATTTTCACTGTAATCCTTTAAACTTGTTTAACAGTATTCATTCAGGGAGGTGAAAGAAAGGAGTGGTAACTCTTGTAATTTATTCAAACGCGTAACAATGGGATGTGTAACATTCCACTTGGCTTTGAAGTTCCATGCATGCTCCGAACCGCGCTTCCACTACGGGGAATTTCGGAGGCCATTCACCAGTTTCACATTTATTACAACATATCAAATTACCGGCAAAATGTCAGTGTAAATTATAAACTTTATATGGGGAATGTAATGGAAATAGTGCATCAAACAATTTTCTGATTTAGTACTCCGCCCTTCCTATAATTTATGTGCCAGAGTTGGTAAAAGAAAAATTTGATCCTGACAGAAACTCAATATTTTAGGATAATGCGCTAATTTGTTCGTGTTTTAATGCCCCGTTATTTAATCCATGATATACAATCTTCGATAACTATAAGTAACTCTTGGCTCATGGGCGTAAATCCTTACGTAATACCCCCTGAACAATAGGTGTTACGTAAGGATTTACGCCCATGTGTTGGCTAATGCGTGTTTTCGCGTGTTTTCTGTATTTTTGCAGTTGCAAAAAAGGATGAAATTACACAAGTTTGTGTTCGCTTGTTCTACTCATTTCACATTTAACAATGATGAGAAATCATTAAAAGGGACAGCGAACAGTTGCTGTGATACCATTTCTGATGTAGGAATTCTAAATCCTGAAATTTCATGCGCTCTTTTATCTCACCACCTGGTCAATAGTTGCAGATTATAACGCATAACTTTTCGGCGGCTTGGAGCATGGGGTCAAAGGAGAGCGGCTTGATTCCAGTCCTTCTCTATCACGTCCCTGATTCATTGATTGAACATTCAGAAGTCATTGGTTTCAATTCCATGTGAAACACGCGTTGTCTCTCTGCTTCTTTGCCTCAAGACAGTGTACCCACTGACAATGAAGTCATATACACTATAAAATTTGACCGTTTTACTTAATTGAATTACATACAGGTTGAGAAATCTGTCTGTATATATTTGGGGGTTGTTTTCTAATTATACATTTCAAAGCATGGACAACTTGAGTAATAAGGGCAGATTTTTTACGACATGCACTTTCGATATTTCATCCAGAGTAAAATAGCAATATGGGTCATTAGAATCTTCAATCTTTAAGGCAGGGTGTTCCTTCCGAAATGATGTTGTCATGTTGTCATATCATATTATTGTCTTTATGGTGTTATTTTCTTTACTCGGTAAATAAACTTAATCAATAAATCAAAAGGCAGTGTATTGATTAATGAAATCAGATAAAACAGACGGATGCGTTTTATATGTCTTGAAGTAGAATCTCATCACTCTTTGATTTTGTTTTCTATTACATGTGCATTCAGGTGATAAATTAACATCGGGAGTCTATTTCGCCTTGACACATTGTACTGGCTGGCTCTGTTATCAGTAACAACCCGACTCAGTCTGTCGTGTGTTTCACCCTATTAACAATTCATCAGTTTAAAGCGAAATGAATTCTGCTTCTTTGAGCGATCAATTTCTTCTCTTTATGAATATTAATGATTCTAAGCAGCCCGTGCACGATGTCATTTCCTCCAGCCTGTTCCTGTTAATTGAATTCTACTTGATATATTAACGGCCTGCGGAGGAGGAGAATTAATGAGGGCCTAAACTGTTTTGATGAAGGAATATACATTGCATCGTTTGCTGATGTTTTGAGACAAGAGCGAGTATGTTAGCCTCAAGTTTCATTAATATGTATCTTATTGATGTAACTTGTATATATCTCAAGCATCTATTCAATTTGTTCGTGATTAAACAAATAATAATTTTTTTTTTTTTTTTTGGATTCGTCATTGGGTAGAAACAAACCAAGATAAGATATTATGAGAATCAGATATTTTCAAGTCCAAACATTATACATATACCTGAATGTATATTTATCTTATTCACGCATTATTCTTTCTCTGTTGGAGGGGGGAGGGGGAGGGCCCCAGATGTGTGGGACTAAAAATGAATATTAATCAAAGGAAAACAACAACACTTTGTTATTTCATAACGTATACGGCGTACTCTCTTATCTAATAGCCTGTTTGAAATAAGTTTATACATCAATATAAGCTGCCTTCTTACAATCATACTCAAGTCCAACATTCGCGTCGTTTATTAGTATTATATTAATTTTTTGTTCATACAGGAAGAAGAAAAAAAAATTCCTCGTAAGAACCGTGTTATTATGAAAATACACGATACTCGGCATTATTCAATTTGGAGGGGAAATGTTTCTTTGGTGAGAGTGCTATGAAGGACATGTTATTGCCTGCGGTTACCTAGCTTTCTACAAGATAATTTAATTTCAAAGTTATTTTTAAAGCACTTACTTTCAAGTTACGACATTTACCTCGAAATTCCTTATATGTAAAATGTTTATTAGCTCTTGAGGCATTGTACCATTTAACATGTCCAACTCTAGCGAAAGTATAACCAGCGCATTTTAATTTTTAGATGAAAAACTGATTAAATGCGGCAAATGTCGGATGATTGAATGAATTTACAGGAAGAAGAGCACAATTATTATTCATTTTAAAGCTTATCTGCCATAGTTCACAGGAGGGATTAGACCGCACTGCAAGGCCACTGGACAGGTGGTTATCTCATCAACTCAGCTCTCAGCTAACATAAGAAAAAGAGGATCATGGGGGACCAATGATCACCGATTAGGCATTGTTTGTTATATAGAGGGCGCAAGTAGCTACAAGTAGTGCAGTGGGCCTTTAACCAAAGGAGTTAATCTTAATCCAAATTAAAATGTCATGTTGTGAATTACGTATCGTCCTTTAATTTACCGTTACAGTGTATTAGCTTGGAGAGCAAAATAATTATTCTGTTTGATTTACTAATATAAAGTGCTTCGAGCATATTTATGTAATGGCGCTATATAAATATCAATGTGTATGTATGTATGGACTGCCTATACTGAGTACGATTAATTATGTTTCATAGTCCGCTTCACTAAATGTATGTCGGGAACGTGTCGGAAAAATGCATGTCATATTCTTTTGTCAAATCAATGCCATGCCCTACTAAGAAAGCAAGGGCAATCGGAATTACGTGAAGCAGCCATACCTTATTAACAATACACCCACTATTAAATAACCCACACGTTCTCAAACCATTCATATTTGCTTATCATTGTTTTACCCATCATGATAATGATTTGCGGCCTTATTCCTAGCGTAGCACTGACAGGAAACATCCAATTACCTTGTTCCTACGACATAGCCCTAGCAATGAATACGACTTGGATACACGATGTACCCCTATAGCTGCCCGCGGTATGATGTATGAACGCCGTGTAAGGGAGTGGAGTGGGAATTGGTCGCTAGCTTTCATTTTGCCCAGTAATGCTGAGGGCTCTATACGTGTCTCTTGTCAATGCATGCTTAGTCTTCTTCTCAAACCCATTTTTGAGTATACTCACTATAGACAAATAACATGACACCATAGATACACATAGTACATTCTTCTTAAAGTACCAATGATTACAATAAAACATTGAATAAAATAAGCAACCAGATTCACAAGATATAACATAATTAAGAGGGTTCCCGTAGAGGTCAGAGTACCGCATTTTGTACAAAACACATTATTACAACATTTTATTGAAAATAAATATAGTACTTTCGCTGACTTTACATGTAACCTGTACATTTTCAATAGTAGTTCTACATCTACCATAGATAGACGTATAACCGCCATATACATCACGTGTTAGATGAATAGTGTGAATGACAAGTTTAAATGGCATAGTGTATTCAATATATGCAATAGTACTTATGTGGAGGTGTCGTGGTGTAGTGGATTCGTCACCGGGCTCTGGATCACGTGGCTTGCGGATCGAGCCCCCCTCCCGCGTCTGCCATTATGGCATAATTACAATGTCAGCAATGTTTAAACGGTGGAAATTGTGGAGCACTAGGAGTGACAAATCTGACAGACATAAGCGCTATACAAGAACCCACTTTTATCATCATTACTTAATTTTTAACAGAAAAAATATTACCTCGAGTTACAAACAACGGTGTATTATGCTCAGCAAGGGAGTAATTACCCCTATTGAAATTGAGTGGGGGAAAGGTGGGTGGTATACTTAACACTTTACCCTCTTCACCGTCTCGTATTTCATCGACTCGGTAAGACCGGAACACCCCACCCCCTCCTAGACATTTACTCGTGCCCCCTCAATGCCAGGCGATGGCAAATTTTGTTTCAACGAATGAAATCAACTCCATTTCACCAGCTTCTTAGGCCCGTTTTGATGAGTCTCCGGAATCATACTGTTTCCATGGTAACTGCCATGCCTCTCACTTCTCACCATCCCTCGTATTTTACCTCATAAAGAATAATTTGTTCATCATCATTGAGACGATAATAAAGCTTGATAGAGGATTGGAAGAAGGTCGACTGTGGACAATATTAATGATAGGCCTTCAGCTATAGCTTTGACGGTACGTCTTAACTGCCACCCACCATGTAAAGAGCTTGACATCAATCGCTTGACTCAATCTACCCCTAGCTCACTCCTCCTACAGGCAGCGATGGGGATCTTTAATAAGCTGAGAATCTTCTCATACGTATGACAAACAATCACCAAGGGAATCGAACCATTTGAGAAAGATCAAACTAGCAGATATTTGACTTAAAGGAATAAACCATCAATCCCGTCGTAAAATGATAAATTGCCTGTAGACAAGCTAGGGTTTAATCACAAGATATTGAAACGAGTAGGCCTAATGGATGCATGCTATTGAGAGAGAGGAGGGATAGTGAAAGAAGGAGAGAGGGGGAGAGGTGTGGGAGAGATATATAGATAGAAAGATAGATCCAGAAAGGAGGAATAGAGAAAGAGGGATTGAACGAGAGAGAGAGAGAGAGAGAGAGAGAGAGAGATAGAAATTAATGTTGCCAAGTAGAATAGGAAAATGAAATTCGAAAACGGATTTCTTGTCTTAATTACATTAGCAAGTTCAATCACATAATGACACGATTATTTGTTCACTGATTTTATTTTCGGCAAACCAAATTGTAAATTTCATTTTAAGACCTCACCTCTTCCGAGCAAGAAATAAGAGAAAAGTAACCACCGACAGACACGTATCGAGGGAAATTACAAGGTAATGGATGTATTAAAAATGGTTAAGTTGGTTTGCATTTTGTATGTACATTATTGAGCAGAACCCTTCAACGCATCTACATGATCTCGAGGGACCTAGCATAATTATTAGTAACGATGTTCTGTGCACGCTCTGTAAATCACAAACAAGGACATTATGCACTACCTTTTGAAATTCTAATGACTAAATTTGTTTCTGAAATAACTGGTCTGTATAAAATCACATTTGAACTTTTGCAACGCATTATCTCCTTTTCTTAAAAAAATTCTCCTTCTGTAAACCAATTAATTCAAAGCTCAATTTTCTATTCATTTTTGTTATAATCATAACTTGAACATTCATCTAAATATCTTTGATTAGAAAACATTGCCATCGACCAACCGTATAAAGTAAACAAAATGGACGATTAGATACGAATCAGATAATACACTGCTCACACACCTTTCTCATGTCCGATCATCATCAGCTACAAGAAAATGGAGAAAATGACAAACATTCGAAATCTTATCCTGTAGAAATTATCGTTAAAGAAAAAGGAAAAAGAATCTAGCTACATAGACATTTCAGGAAGAAATAACGTGGTCATTTGGTTTCAACATTAATTGTATACAATCGGATGATTGTTTGTTTTGCGTGGTAGGGATATTGTGCACACAGTGGATAGGGTTTATACGCCCCCATACCTTCTCCCTCCTACTAATGGCAAAACAAAACCTCCGTTGGGATAAACTTTGATAGAAATCTGCGGACTGCCTGTCTGTCTAGCGACCCACCTGCCTGACTTAGTGGGAATAAAATGTCACTCGCATGAAGTTTGAAAGGGTAATACTACTTTGAATGAGGGTATGACATTTACCGAGTGATGGAAGCTTGGAGTTATTGAGATGGCACGGCTTTTGAATGCGGGTTTTCTCTCTCTCTCTCTCACTCAATGAAAATGTCAAACGGATGAATTGGACATACAGTGATGCGACCCTGTAAATGTGGGCAATAGCTGGATCAGACGGGAGTGTATACAATCTACATAATAGATGCTCCATGAATATTTTTAAGCATGATATGGTCTTCAATGGGGAGCTACAGGTTCGCCATTTTGTTTATAAATCTCTGAGGATATATCATATAGAAAGTTGTGGCGCTTTTCATGACCCAATTTGAAATGTAGTGCCATGCTCACCGCCCACAGTATAATTCTTTTTAATAGGGACACCATCCTCTAAAATTTTACACAGAACTTACCCCCCCCCCCCCCCGCCCATCGGACCTGAATGACACACAAGGTACGGAGAACCACTCATTTTTTATAAAAATGGACCGCTCCTAATTTTTTATGAGATAATTACGTGAGCCACACATCAATTTTCAAAAAGGAATCAGTGAATTTGAGACTTGGGGAAAGAGATGGAGAGAGGAAAATGGATGAAGAAATGTGAAGAGCAAGAAAGAGATTAAAAAAATAATGCCGAGTCAAGACTGAGATAGACTGAACAAATTACAGAGAGAGAGAGAGAGAAAGGGGAAGAGAGAGAGAGACTGACCATAATAAGGACGATCGATCACCAACTTGAAGAGGGGACTATGAAACACTGCCTTGATGCATCCGTCCTCAAATAGTGTGATTAAACGTGTACACATTTCTAGGAATTTACGCAAGCTAATGAAATGCGTGAGTGATTTTAAAATAATAGAGTGGCTTCATGACTTGCTACCTTCTATGAATAATCAAACAACTGTCACCGATGTCATGGTCTTAAACGTAATTAAAAATTATCGTTGACAATGAGAATGGATATACAATTTGTTAGAATTTGAAATGAAATGAAAAATGAAGAGAGAGTGAGACAGAGAAAAAAGACATACATTTGACACAAAATAATTGTTTATATCAAACTACATTTTTTCTATTATTTCACAGAATGTTTAGGTTTCTATCACAAAAATGGTGGGATTTATAGAAAAGCTAATTGAATTGTATACATCAGTGGCCGCTGAAAGCCACTATAATTCTAAATGCACAAACATTACTTTACTAATCATATTTAGGGATTGTATGTATTTTGAAATTGTTGGTCATGTGGAGATGTTTACTGACAGATCTTTCTTTTGGATATAATACAAACAGCTAAACTCTTTCAAAATAATTTTTTAAGAGTTAAGAAGACATATTAGTATAGACTACAGTACTGCTATCTGAATATTAGCAGTAGATGCATGGTTTCCTAATCTCATAATTCGGGGCAATATTCCACTTGGCACCTTTACCACTCACGGGAAGGTTGAAATTGCATTTTAATCTTTGGTGATCAAGTGCGTTACATGAAAAGTCGTCACGCACGGTTTATTGCATGAGGGGGAGTATGAGCGTGCTAGACCCTATATCCAAGTCATAATATTTATATCTATCGTCCCTTACGATCGTAATTTATACTTCCTTTTCTACTCTCACTCTCTCTCTTTTTTTTCTCTCTCTCTCTCTCTCTCCCTCTTCCCCCCTCTCTCTCTCTCTCTCTCTCTCTTTCTCCCTCTTCCCCCTCTCTCTCTCTTTCTCCCTCTTCCCCTCTCTCTCTCTTTCTCTCTCTCTCCCTCCCTCCCCCCCTCTCTCTCTCTCTCTCTCTCTCTCTCGCTCTTTCTCTTTCTCTCTCTCTCTCCCCTCTCTCTTTTAGCCATTTTTCATTCCAGTTGTGGATACAAGCGCAGTTGGTTTGGCGCGTTAAGCAAATGTAGTATAGAACATTAATTGATACATTTTTGAATTAGTTTTTCTGCTTGGAAATGTAAAGACTGAACCCTCTTCCCATAAAGGGTCATGTTTTGATATGGAGGCTGGACATTCTAATATGTCTCAGATAATAATTACTAATCCTATATAGCTATTGCTCCATCTCTCTACCTTCCCCTCCTCTCCCCTCCCCACTCTCTTTCTCTTTCTCTTCAACTCCGTATTTGTTTTCTACTCGGCCGATGCGCCTCTTCTCAATATTAACAGTTTAAAGACCACCCTTCCGTAAGCTTGGGGTGCAAAAACCAATACAAATTTTCAGAGTGAGATTTGAAACAGTCTGAGCTACAAAATATTTTGTTTAACTACGGAATGAAGTGGAAGAATTGATATCGAATGATAATTATTGTAATTCTTCAGTAACAAAAGTTTGCGTGGAAATAATGCATTAGTTGGTACATTTTCACCACCATTATCTACGGTCATCAACCATTAACGTCTCATCCCGTATTAACATCATCATCATCATAAGCATCACTATCATGATCATCATGATCATAAGAATCATTATCATCATCAACATTAGCAGCAGCATCACAAATATTTCCATTATTTTCATCACCAACATCATAATCATTAGCATCACAAATATTCACCATCATCACCATTAGCATCACCATCATTATCATCACGATCATCATCAAAAGATTAATTTACATCAGCAGTAGCAGCATTACAAATATTATCATTAATGCCAATCACAATCATCATTATCTCCATATTTATCATCATAACCACCATGTAATACCATCTATGTCGAACTGTAGATGAACCCTTTCTCTCGTCTCCATGACAAAATTAATATTCTAGACTATTAAAGCGTCCTTTGAAAAAGAAAAGCTTTCTACCGTCAACATGGAAGCAGTAACCGTATACAAGTGGTGCGTAATGCATCAAGCTATATTGGCTTTCATCGCTTATCATGCTATCTTTGAGGTAAAATACAAAAATGAAATTGGTTATATTTTTTTTATTTGTTATCATCCCATTTTACAGCTCTTACTTTACAATAGACATCCACTTAGCCAAATTTGAGAATCTCAAAAAAGATCCTCAATTTAAAAATACGGTTGATTTTTCAGAGCTTTTCGTCCGTCGAATGTAGCTGATATTTGATGTAACGTTGATCATTGTATGCCACTCAAAGACAAGTTTATTGAATAGATGAATGTTTGTAGCAGTCTAATTGATAGAATCCTTAAGGAGCACTTTAATATCATATTCGTCTGTTTAATAAGCGTGTCGGTGTGAAAGGGGCTATCGATTTAAACTTATTGCACACCACCAGAATAGAAGAAGCCTTATCCGCGAGTTCCAATATTTGAAGAGTTCCATTGCGAAAGGTGCTAAAATCCATTCATATGGATTCTGAGAAAATGTAGGGTGTTGTAATTTTCCATTGCTCATTTTACCTTGCCGTGGTAGAAAAGTGGTTTTGGGATAGCTAATTTGTTGAATCATATTAGATAACAACTCTTTTCCCATCGATAGTGCTTCTTGACCAATACTGATACTACCATTTTGCTTTTAGAAAACGTTAACAATAAAAAATTAATTGGTCTGACATGGTGAATCTTGTTTATAATACTGATTTTTTTTCTCGTTGCTTTTTCTCCCCGTTACCATAAGGCACTAAGTGAAGTGGAAGTGATATTTTAAAGTGAATACGACTGAACCAAGTATATTGCATTCTTAAATTGATGATACTAATTCTGTATTGAATATTATGTGTGCTTGTTGTTAGCACGAATAATGTTAAACGAAATAAAAACGGTAATGGAAACTCAGTCAAGCTCATCGAGAGCGAATATTTTCCATTTTGCATGTTTTGTAATATATAATAACATCTAGCTTTAAACAGTTTTCATAATGAACTTCGAAATGCGGGATTTGATTATCAATCCGGTACAAAAGAAAGGTGCATCTTTCTCGAAATATCCATTTTAACGAAATGGATTTTAGGTCCTTTTAGTAGCTACGCTCTCACGTTACAAAGACTCTAGCGACATCAGTACAGGTAGAATGAAAGGAACTGTTTGACTGGGGGATTACTCCACTGTTTGACTTGGACATGAGCATGATGGATGACTGGAGGAATACAGCATTATTTGATGAGGGTTATGAACATAATTCACTAATATATTAATCGTGCTTCAATGTATACAAAGAACTATCAGAAACGTTTTTTATGATAATTACAAAGCTGGCGATATGTGTATTAAGCAAAATAATAAAAAGAGGGAGAGTGGAAAGAGGAGAGAGAGAGAGAGGGAGAGAGAGAGAGAGAGATTATTGGCTATTAAGCGAACAAAGAACAGGGATGAGAGCAGTGTTGGTTTGGGGGTGGGGGGCTGGGGCCCAATCCCTTTAAAAATATTCAAGCACTCCTCCCCCCTAACCACAAAATTAAATTTAAAAAATGGGAGGCATATGTAGAAAATGAATGCAATAATTATCAATCCCCCATAAACCAAAAGTGCCCCCTCCTAGAAATACTCCTGGATGAGAGAAAGAGATAAAGAAAGGGAGAGAAAAAACAAAGAAGGAGAAAATAGAGAGAAAGAATGGGAGAGCAAGATAGACGAAGAGTCGGAGAAAAGGGAAAGACACGTGAAGAATGCGATGAAGAGAAGAGAAGAGAAAGAGAAAGGGAATGGAGGTAATAAATGGATGTGACATTCTCATTTTCAAGTAGTGTCATTAAACTTGTATAATAATTGTATTAATTGTTTTAAAAATGGAAAATGTGAGAACTCTTTGTTCCTTTTAGATGTTTTGTTTATGGCTATTAATGGAAACATTCAGTTATTGTAAGGGGTATACCAATTTCACCCTAAATATCGAATACAACCAGGACATTAGCAGAAACTCTTTCGTTCAAAAAGAATTCAATAAACTCAGCATACATGAAAGAGAGAGAATCGTGCATTGATAACAGATCGCGAATAAAGAATAACATTTAGAGAAATTAGATATTAAGTGATAGTGGAAAGAAGGGAGAGATGAGGTGGGGAAGATCGGGTGTGGGAGAAAATCATTTGAGAGAAATTGTGGAGAGGAGGGAAAAACATGGACAAAACAAAAAGACAATGAATATGAATGTGCAGATAAACTGGAAATCTCTTGACGTCATAAATGGGTTAGTTTCTACAACAACGTAACCACAGGGCTACTTAATGTCTCGTTCTCTCTAAAGACCTGAATAGTAATGACTATCCTTTGGCGCTCTTTTTGACTATCGTCTGCCTGGCTATGAGTATTGGTCTATTACTCCGACAAGGAAACCGCTCCGAGCGGACATCATTATGGCAAAGCATTATTCCGGACGGGATTGGGCCTACTCTTTTGTTTCTATATACTTTTTTTTTTTAGTTCGCCGCAGAGACTATAGATTGAATCGTTGATAATGTCACATCTACATCTTGGACAGTGTGTCCTAGTTGTGGCCATGTTTGATGTAATTATCCTGTCGTTTAGATGAACCGATGACGTCTTTTAAAAGGTTATTCGAGCTCTGTTTGCTGGCTACTTTTCCGATCAAGATGATCATCTTCACATACACCCTTACAAAAAACTGATAAGTTTATGGAGAATTATGTTATGTTTTGCAATCATTTATACCCAATCAAGTTGGACAAAATATTCAAAATCTGTTTTACTGTGGAGAATAATATGATCTTATTCAATATTTCTTTCAAGTTTGTCGGAATGGCCGGTGTGCGGACCTTTCCAAAGTTACAGCTTGTGCGGAAAGTTCTTAATATAACGCCCTCTTTCCTATGTATAATTTGTAAAAGCTTGCTCAACATTCAATCAGCAATGCTTTAGGAAATAATAACCACTAAAAACAAAGAATATAACAAAGGCACGGGAAAAAAGAGACAAAATAAGAAAGAATATCGACACTGTGAACACACAAACTTCGTCCGTTCTTAACAATGGCATGTATGTTTTATTGAGCCCAGGGCATTAAAGGTAGAATTTTTTTCTTCGCCCTATATCCATTCTTTATATGAGGTAAAAATTGTTTTGTCCATCCGTTCATACCAGAACAGAGTTTTTAGCAGACTTTACGCTCTGTATCCTTTCTCCATTCTAGTTGCTCAGTTTAGTTTAGTTTGTAAAGGTAAAATGGTTCTCTATATCCGGTCATACGAGGCTTAATGACGTAACAAACCACCCGTAATGCTCTCCTCCTACACGCATGACAGAGCAGATATTAGCATACCCCTCCCATGGGGTTAGTCTCCTACCCACAGCAAGCATTCAAACCTAATTTAGCTCGCCATCATCAGGCCCAATATGAGGGAATTGACCTCTTTATGGAGAACGATCTCTACTCACGAACAGAATCAGGCAAATGTCGTAACAAGCCCACTTACATGCTTTTTGTTGTTGTTTTTGCTCCAATTTCTTTTAAAATCCGTTTTGTAGATGCTTTTCCCCTTATCCGAGGGTATACAACGTCCGCAAGGAATGAATAATAATAATAATAATAGCTCGTTCTTATATAGCGCTTTTCAGGACCGGAGGCCCTCTCAAAGCGCTTTACAGATGAATGATCAACTATCAGCTACTTCAACAGTAATTCTGCGACCACTGCAAATACCTTGAGTGTTTTGTTTAAAGTTATAATAGCTGACTATGTTATTGTGAAAACGAAAACTGCATCCTAATTAAGAAGCCCATTATAGAAAACAAATACCATTTGGTGTATATAAACAGCACTGTAGGCCTCTCTACAAGCGGACTATTAACAGAAATGATTGTGCTATGGAAGCATATTGACATCATGTCAAAGGAGAACATGCGCTCTTGAGTGCTATTGCTTACACACTTCTTGTTCAAAATTGTGGATATAGCATCTATAGGTTACATCAATAAATGTATATGATAATGCATTCATAACTACCCTCGTATAGCATTACTTCTTTCTCTATCTCTGTCCGTCTCTCTGTCTGTCTGTCTGTGTCATTGTATGGTTTTCTCTCTGACTTGGACTCATCGCTGCTACCTTCTACTTCCTGTTTACAGTCGTTTCCTCATTCCCTCCCGCTCTCTCGCTCTCTCGCTCTCTTTCACTCTTTCACTATCCCTCCCTCTCTCTCCTCTCTCTCTCCCCCTCTTTCTCTCTTCCCTCTCTCTCACTCCTCTTCCCTCTCTCTCAAACTCTCTTTCTCCCCTCTTCCCTTCTCTCTTCCTGTCTTTCACTCTCCCCCTCTCTCCTTCCTTCTCCATCTCTACCTCACTCTCCTCCTCTCCCTTGGTCGTTCTCCCCTTCTCTCCTAACCCATCTCCAGAATTCCGAAAGCCATCCATTTTGCTTCTTCTCCGTCCTTGCCTTCTCTACGCCTGTAGCCCTCGGGAGTAGACTGCGAGTGAGTGATGCAAGTAATAAATCGAATACAAGGCATCACTAGGGAGAGGCAACAGTAGAAAGGAGCGTTTTAAGGCGACAGTTACAGCTTCGATCCATCAATAAATCATACCATTCGATCAGGAGATGAAGCTGAACGTATAACGGCAAACTTTACCGTAGAAAGAATCATACGCGTGCACACTCTTAAATATCACGATTATCGTTGGTGTATCCAGGATTCGTACAGGGGTGGGGGCGGTTAAACAAATATAGGCCTAGGCCCATGACATAAAAAATATAATAAAATGTTTACGTTTCGTTTCCCCTTTTTTAAAACCCATTTTACAATAGCTGACAAACTAGAAAATGAATTATTATTAAATTGTCACAGGGGAGGAACGTACTCCCCCCATGCAACCTCCTGGATCTGCCACTAAGTGTTTAGATGTAAAGTACACGTCAACTTAAGAAAAATCACAAAAAAGAGGATATAAATAAGAAATCCTTTTTATTTTATTTCCACACCGCCTACTATAGGCAAACTTTTATTTGCCTTTCAGTATCACCCTTGTTAACTGTACTATGTTAATTGAAATCTACGGTAGATATGAAACACTTTATTTTAAATGGAGGTTAAACCCATTACAAACATTTTAAATGGTTTAGATTGAATGACTTCTCAATTTCATATTCCATTTGGTTATTTTGAGAAAATTTGTCCGAAAAGAAAAAAATAGACTGCCATTATTGTTATATGTTAAAAAAAAGATACAAATAATGAGCAAAACATTCAGTAAGATGCCAATTTTAACGAATTCACTTCTTAATTTCTGTATGGAAATTCCTAGCGTCCAACGCCTTATGGTATAAGGTATCGAACATAGTCCGAACATGTAAATATTTTTGTTCTTTAATTATCTGTGATTCTGTTACGGCTTGGAATAAATGAAAACTAAAACTCAGAAAACAGAAAATATGGTCAATTTGCATTAGATTGCTAACGAACTACAACATACTCCTTTCCGTGGTGGGTCAAAGTGTTATCAGGCACAGTACGATGTGGACGAGGATCTTTAAAGTAAAAATAATTGTTAGAGTTGCAGGAAGTAGATGTTTCCTCACTTTCCTGATTTCGTATGAACTCCCAAATGATATCATGATTGATTGATGATGGTAAATTGAGAAAGTATAGTATACACAGATTAATAGTGCTGTAAAAAGCAGATATCAATTCGTATTAAACCACCTGTGCACGTAAAATGCAAAACTGGTGTACAAACTGACACATACACCCTTTTTTCAACATCTTCTACGACTATAATTTTTTTTGTAATCGAGATGGGTATAATTTATATTCCAATGGGCTTACTTCGTATCATCGGGTCATCGCGTCCGGTTGGGTAGTCGCGTTACATGCACGACCTTACGTGCACGAAAGCGGAAGATAATGTGAAGATGTGCGTTAAGGACGCGACCTTTCGTAGATTTGCCGTAGGGTTATCACAAAGTGTCGGGTAAATTGGACCAGACCATTCGTAGATAAGAGGGATTTATTTCACAAGCACTAATCCCGACATTTCAAGAGTAAGATGCATGTTTCCACAAAAGGTTGGGTGACGCGACCACCCTACCCGACGCGGTGACCCGATGATTCGAAGTAATCCATTCCAATCAATATTTGAATCTTGATGTGGATTTGAGAGTGTTCGATACCCCACTGTATGTCCCATATAAATCGTGTTCGGATCACGTACTTTGTCATTGTTTTCCGTTGTAGGTGATGGACAAGGCTATTGATAATTCGTTAATTAAAATTTGAATAAGTAAATAAATGAACATAAAGATAACTAAATTAATCAATCAATCAATGGATAAATACATGAATAAATATATATATAAATGAACAAAGACAGTGTTGTGTGTATACTAGTATTCCACCCATGATCAAACCCCCTCTCCCTATCTATCAGATCAAATGATACCCCTCTTCTCCGCTATGCTACTCCCTTCTCTCTGCTTCCTAATCCCACGTGACCGAATCCATATGATCATTACTAAAAGGATTTCTTATCACCTGTCTTTGTGACATTTTGTGACATCGTCAGACCACACTCTAAAATGTCAGGCGAACAATTTCTTCTGCTTCCCTACACCCCTTCCTCGCACCCCAATGAACAAAGCATAGTGTACGGAGAGGGAAGAGAGAGAATAGCCATAGGTACACCGTGTGCATTCGTGCTTGGCGTGTCATCCTTTCGTCTCAATGTTTATCATTGTTTTTTCATCATAATTGTTTGGCAGGACGGCTGTAACTCGATTGATGTTTCTTAGTGCTATCTAGAGGTCCACTTGGGGGTGTCACGGGGCATCTGATATCACCAATGTTTCACTTTTTTTTTATTTTCAGAAGGTCTGTTAGGGGTGGTTATCTATGTATCAAGCATAAAATTATTGTGCATTGTAAAACTACGGAATCATACAAATATGATCAATTTGACTATACATACGTGCTTAAACAGATAAAATGAAATGCACCGATCACAGAAATGTACATGTGGGACTAGACGAAGGTGTCGGGGTCAAAAATGATGTCCATTCACATCTTAATGACTTTCTAGTTGTATTTAATATAGGAGCAATCTTTTACAGGTGACATCGCTAATATGGTATTCTCCCACACGGAAATTTAAAAAAAATGAAACCGACTCCCAAAATATTATTTTTCATCCTTACCAGAGTCAAACTTCTCTTTAAATCACTGTGAGGCAACACATGCGAGTAGATGTAGTTTGTGTAATCAAATCTAGTATGGGATGTCAGATCATAGCCTCAAGTGGGTATTTCTGAGTCCAATCGTCTCGGTCCTAGATTTAATATCAAATAAACCGCCGAATATATATCCAGGAATTCGACTCTATTTCTTGACGCCAATAGGCTTTTTGCTAATCTCCCTAAATGCAATCACCATTTACAGGGATGTTTGAAGAAGATGGTTGATCCCTGATTCTCGAGAGAAACAAGCCCTTGATTGAGTCACAAGAGATCACGATATTATAAGATAAGCGGTGAATGAAATATTTTATTTATAATTTAAATATACAAGATACAAGATATTTTATTTGGTCTATGCAAACAAGTTACATATGAAATTGTTTTCCACTGGCGTTACAGTCATTTTCAACAAAACACATAATGACAAGAAATAAATACATCACGTTTATAGAACGAAATAGATGAAATAAGGAACAAATACATGCAAAAAGATAATGAAGCGACAAAAATGGTCATTGGTACTTCAAATCATGAGTTTCAGAATTAAGCCTTGGTCATTGGTATTTCAAATTATATAATTAATTATATGACATTATATGACATTTACACTTCAAAGAATGTGTGAAAGAATTTTTTTTTATATGACTGTTCGTATTTTTTTGAACGATTTCACAGCCTTATTGAAATACAGAAAAACATGTAGTTGTTTTATAAAGCGCAAAATCCAATGAAATATTGCTCAATGCGCCTTACAGAAAACGCCAATAAAAATATTAAATTATGTAGAACATAAAAAACAAGAAGTTAATAGTGCAAGATGAAGAAGAATCGTTCACAATGTTCAATTTTCTCCGGTTTTAGAAGTATTTTTATTCTCACCAAAGTCGATTTCATTGTTCATCATTCATTCTTGTTTTGATATTCTGATGGCTTCGATTTCCTGAACTATAATAGCTTATATTTTCTTGTTCTGCTTTTTACTCGGTTTTTTTCTCCCTCTTTTAATGTTTTTTTTCCTCCATTTTATTATCGAATTCTCCTTGTTTGCTTATTTATGAATACAACATCCTGCAGTTATTGAATAAAACCACTCATGTTACTGTTATTTTCTTCTGTAAATACGCAAGTCTTGTTTATGTGACGTTTATTTTAGAAAGATTTGAAACGTATTGTCAATAAAGTTCTTTTTAGAATGTTTTTCTATAAATACTAACCTGAGAGACATTGAGTTACGTGCTGTCGATATTAAGCTGGTTTCTTTAAAGAGAGACGGGTCGGCCGGTTCATTTACTCGGAATCTTCGAGTTGTAAGATTTAGAAGAGTAACATTCTAATTCTAACGAAGGACACATTCAAATTTTCCCTTGGATGTTAGGATTTCAAAAGGTCAAATCCGCCGTCAGCCCACACTTCATTAACTTGCAATTTATCCAAACCCACCCACACACAATGTTAAAATGTCATATTGTATCCTTAATAACCAACCCCTAAAAAAGGCATCTCTCTCTCTCTCTCTCTCTCTCTCTCTCTCTCTCTCTCTCTCTCCCTCCCTCTCTGTGAATTTCTGCATGGAAAATTTGATGTTGGGACATGTTTTTCTTGTAACAGTTTATTTTGAAGTTCGCATAGAGGCATATTTGTATACTCGCTTATAAATATCATACAATCGTGGGCCATGTCTACTGAAATGAATTGCCGAAAATATGTGCACGTCTGAATTTTCTAAATGCATCTACTTCATTTACATGTTTAAATCTTTACTAGTATTTATTCAAATAAAAATAAAAAATTGACATTTTTTTTAGTTCCATTCGAATCTCAATCTCTCATTCAAAGTGTCGACTTCCTTGTGTATCTTATCTGTGTATTGTCACTTATCTGACAATTATTCTACGGAAAATAACACATTGTGTGAGTCAGTACATTTATAATATAGTAATCGTCGTTTTCTTTGAGGCACCTAAAACATCGTCATTGACTTAGCTTGTATTAATGGCTTATTAAATAGAAGGGCAAGGTGTGGTATAGCATATAAAAGTGGAATTGAAATGGATAGAAGGCTAAAATCATTCGTGAGTAATGAAATAATCTCGAAAAATTAAAGCGACAGTGAGAGAGAGAGAGAGAGAAAAGAGAGAGAGAGAGAGAGAGAGAGAGGAGAGAGAGAGAGAGAGAGAGAGAGAAAGAAGGGAGTTGATGTATTTTCACGTATTATGATATTGGATTGTTTGTTTAATTCATTTCCCATTAAAGACTATACTTTCATTTTCAAGGCGTTACCATTTAATTGAAAGTAGTTTTAATTTTAGCTTGATTGCCTGGAATCGACTGGTTGATTCACGAATTAATCTCTTCAGATACGGAGCAAGAGTGATGACTTTCACAGCGAGGACATTTCCAATTGGATTAAATGCATCCAGCGGATAAATCGACGTCATAGATTTTCACACCAGGACTTGAGTGGGAGAGAGAGAAAGAGAAAGAGAGAGAGAAAGAGAAAGAGAGAGAGAGAGATTTAGGATATGGCATTTGTATATTACCGTAGGTGTTGTCAAGTTAATGTCAACTTTGATAAATCATCACCACTACGAAATATGTAATTGGCTTATTGTATCATTTCGTAAATATGTATAGTCAATCATTTTCTAAACTTATCCCCACACGTTTATAAACCCACAAGCCCCCTTCGTGACCATATAGACCTATAATACTTAATAGACTCACGACGAGGAGCGCCGGTGAGGGGGCTATATACCCCCAGCGAACATTTTGAAAACACTATTCCTTCAAAAGCAACCTATATTTGGCAACGAGATTCACTTTATTATTTTCTCATTTTATGTTGTATATTTTGATAGTAGGGAAACTATGTTTAAACTTTAAGTATATATACACAAAACTGCACCAACAGTGACTGTCGTTTTTAATGAAATATCAATATTGTTTGTCTGATTTGCGTCGCGTTGTCGTATACAAAGTAACTTCTGACGAATTTAACGCAATGATGTCGTATGTTGATTATATTCCGACCGTGAGTAATTTCTCTTTCTTTTGATATTTTTGTTTTTACAGGATTTCTTCACAACGCACCAGATATTGAGTGCAGTAACATCAAGGTAAGTTTATTCAACTTTTACCACCCCCTATTTTGAAGTTGCAATTTGATATTTATATTTAAGGCAAATTTTAAATTGAACCCGTTGAGAAGGCTTCTCAAAGTTAACGCACTTGAAGCATTTTTATAGGATAAATACACTATGGATCTATGTATTACGGTTACCAGACCCCATTTTGTAATGTAAAGTTAGCTGGATGAAAACGAAATATACTTATCATAAAGCTTGCAATGAAATATATTAAGAAGCATCTCCATCAATGTACAGGCTGTTTTAATCACTCGTAACAAGTTATCATGTTTGTGGGTTTTTCTCACCATTTTAAAACGGTCACATGATGCTTTGTGTTGCTATTTTGGAAAAGTAGGTGAATAAGTATGAAACGTGTCCACTCAGGATGGATGTGCACTTTGAATTTGTGGTACATCTTGTTTGCCTTCATGATTGAAACAGCAAGATCAGTGTTGGATCTGGAGGGCAGAGAAGCGGAACGGGGCCCGACCCCCTCCCCATGTCTATAATATGCAGAAATACACACATGAGTGCAAACACGTACAGACACTCGAAATACACCTACCCCCTCTGCATCAAAGAATACTGGACCAGCCACTATTTTGTATTTCTCTCCCCCCCCCCCCCACCCCCACCCCCTCTCTCTCTCATGCTCTTTGTAAAGTACTGCTACGTCTCACGTTCTTAAACCATTTTCTTCAAGCCTATATTTTCTGGAACAACCGTTGTCATGTGAGAGTTGAGAATTCTCGCACTTTTGTATATATATAATATAATTTATATACAATGGTTTAAGCCGCTGAAAATGGATGAGGATCCCCCACCTCCAATGATAACCGTTTAAGTATGCCTGTTACCCATGTTGCCGACCCCAATGTTATGCCATGTAATTTTGATCACGCTTTGACTTGCGTGACTGCTGCCAGGGCCCAAGGATACATGTATGTTTGTAAAGATTTGTGATTATAATAGCTGCATTGCTTCGTCTCGTCAGTGTATCGATTGGCAGTCTTCATGTATGTGCAGGCATATAGTTTATCCCAGGGCATGGGTTAATTTATCTCTTTATGCGTTGTGTGTGCAAAAGAAAGATGAAGGATTTTAGTGTAGGCGGTGATTTTTTTTTCTTCTTCAAAGTTTTCCTTATAAGAAAAAAGGCTTTGAAAGGGTTAGAAATAATTTTAAAGAAGAGACTATGGACGGACTGTAGATCTAAAGCAGCCAGGTATAGCAGAGAAACAGCAAATCATGAATATGGATAGAGAGGGAGAGAGAGAGAGAGAGATAGGGACAGGGGAATATGTCGATATGTCATGATAATTTATGAAATCTATATCATTTTGTGATAATCTGTACATACACCAGATAACACAAACAAGCAGCCTGCATTATAATGAAGGGAGTGTTAATGTATTTAGTTGTTTCATTTCAATCTTGGCAATGTACCTGGTATGTTTAGTAGTGAGAGGATATAACGAAACTTGGGATTCATACCACCCCGGCTACTAAATAATGATGTTATACTGTGGTGATCTCTTTCACCGAATCCCAGCGATCTGTTACATTGTCTTTTCACTTCTCCTATCTTCGCAGTGGAATCAGTGAGCAACATGGATCCACCCATTAAGAGGGCCACAGGTGACATGG
Source organism: Strongylocentrotus purpuratus (assembly GCF_000002235.5). NCBI lineage: Eukaryota > Metazoa > Echinodermata > Echinoidea > Camarodonta > Strongylocentrotidae > Strongylocentrotus > Strongylocentrotus purpuratus. The sequence goes on from NW_022145609.1 coordinate 2,714,861, forward strand.
GGGCGTAGTGGTGTTTGGTGGTGTGTATGTGTGTGTTTGTGTGTTAGGGGGATTTATTGATGGATTGCATATGAGAGAACAAAGCCAACGAGTGGGAGAGGGTTTATATGCTATGGGGACGTAGATCATCTTCTTTTTACGTCTCGTTCCCATTTTTTTACTACCCCCTTTTCTTTGTTTAACTTTTTTTTGAAGGGGGCAGTCCATTGGGAGGGGAGCATCGCTACGCTAATAGAAAAACCTACAGCAGGTCTGACATTCGTGGCAAAAATTGTGCTCCACTTCCAAAAAGATGGGAAACTGTTTTTTCTTTGTTATATTCCTTTGCCTTATTTGCGCATGGTATAGATTGAAGAGATCTGCTTGCCTCGTGGAAGCGTTACACTTTATTCTTTAACAAGCATGTTTAATTTGTCGTTGCGCCTCAAGAAATCTGAACGAAATCCAAGTATAATACGTTTTTTGGTTCAACACCTGCCGGTATACGAGAATGATATATGACGAGGTAAAGATCTTCGGGGACGGTTAAAAAGTCGTCAAAGTGTGACTGGACCCTAAATAAAGAACAGAGGACGAGAAGACATTAACTAACGAAAAGACCCTTCTGTTCTTCTTGCAGAGAGAGAGAGAGAGAGAGAGAGAGAAAGAGCAACAACATGTATTTAATTATGCCTCGTTCTACGCTGGGTTAAGGGCAATGCTGTTCACACATGTGTCCATTGCTATCAAAACACAATTAATGATCTTGTGCTGATACTTTGTATCACTCATACGGCAATATAGGCGGAACAAATGAGAAAAGATTTCGATTTGGTCAATTATATTTTACAGAAAAATAACATTATTTTTCGACATACATTTAGCTAGACACCAAAATAATACAGATTATTTGTCAAGTATCTGGGATTTTACTGTTAATGCACGCTCTCAGTTTAGAACAAAAGTTTTGCAAAATATCTCTCCTAAATCATAACAATAATAATGAAGTTTTTATTAGATTTTCAAGAATACAGACGACGAACACAGAACTTTGCGCAGCTAGAAACCATAGGTTAAAAGACCTTATCAAATTTATTTACGCAATACTATGAGTCAAATATGCCTTGAAATTAATTTGAGAAAATGTCATTACATCATGATGTAACATGATGCTACAAACTATCGCATGGCAACAGCTCTTTTGAGAAAAGCACACAATTACCCTATTTATATGAGGCAATATGTTGGTCAAGATCAAACTGAAAATCAGTAAGAACCTGCTTTTTATCATGCTTTTTATGGCGTTGTATTTGTATAGTTACTCGCACCGAGTTTTCGCAGTAGATTTCTTTTCATTTTGCCAAAGGTTATCACGTGTTCTCTCTCTATAGTATCTGTCATGCTTCATAGAAAGTAACTGGGCGGGAAGTACTCTCATATTAGCTGACTTGATGCAGAACCAAAACATTAGCCGTTACCATGGTGAAATCTTCATTTGATCGATCTTTGATTTGTGCAGGGTGAAATTGGGCTTACAACGTCTGTGTACTTTAGTTAGCTATGGAACAGTGAATGAATGATTCCAAGTGACTTGACCAACGGTTATTTAAGCGTTGCCAAATATGTAAATGAATTCTTGACTGAATTGTAGTTGCCATTTTATCCAAACGAAAGGGTTGACTTGTTCAGTTTATCTTGAACCAACCGCGTGAATGAACGTTTATAGTAGTAGAACCATTTATGACGATTGAACCCACCAATTTTACCCCAGTTCCACAAAACATTACCAATGACAACCTTACTGATTTACTTAGCCCTTTATTTATTCTGATTTGGAATGATGTCTGCCTAAAGCTGAAAATGATGATTAAGATTTATTAAAGAGCGTGGATACGGTACGAATCTATTTACTGGTGTTCAAGTGTCATTACATACAAATGTCCAACTCTTTCAAGGTACATATACATATACACAATGTGCTTTTTGACTCGTTAATTTTAATTGCTGCATCATAAATGCAGAAGCCCTACGGATACTCCATAATTCAAGGTTCCAATACTTCTTTCTTGTATTTTAAGAATTTCTTGTACTTTAAAATCCTGTTGCTGTTTTATTTCATTTTTGAGCAATTCCTTAGTTTTGGCACAATCGTCGTGATATTGGTGGTACAAGCCAATAACCATGGCGACACGTACGTCCGTATAAGGAGAAGTAGAAGGCGCTAAAGATTTCATTAATGTCTTGTATATTTTATACATCATTGATACATTCTGATCTTAGACTTTTAAAATAGAAATATATTGCACGAAAAAAAAATAAGAGGAATGATGTATGTTATAGAGAATATTGTTAAATGTTATCTAAACGCGACTTCTCGTTGTATTTAAGTTTTAAATTCATGCCCAAAATGCTTCAATTTTATTTTATATTTACAGACTTATATTACAAATTTTCGCGGCAATTCGATTAAAGAAATCAGAAAAAAAGAAAAGAGGCAGAAGAAGAAGAAAAAGAAGAAGAAGAGAAAGAAGAAGAAGAGAAAGAAGAAGAGAAAGAAGAAGAAGAAGAGAAAGAAGAAGAAGAAGAGAAAGAATGAAAAGAAGAGAAAGAAGAAGAAGAAGAGAAAGAAGAAGAAGAAGAGAAAGAAGAAGAAGAAGAAGAAGAGAAAGAAGAAGAAGAAGAGAAAGAAGAAGAGAAAGAAGAAGAAGAAGAGAAAGAAGAAGAAGAAGAAGAAGAAGAGAAAGAAGAAGAAGAGAAAGAAGAAGAAGAGAAAGAAGAAGAAGAAGAGAAAGAAGAAGAAGAGAAAGAAGAAGAAGAAGAGAAAGAAGGGGAAGTCGAGCATGAAGACGAGAAGAGATAGAAGAGAATAAGAAAGAACGGCGGAGAAGAGAAGTAGGAAGTTGAGAGTAAGAGGGGACTTTGATGGTAGGAGGATAACAAACGGAGTCGAGCACTGGAATAGAAGATGAATAGGGAGAGGAAGGGTGAGGAGCGCGATTAATATGCCACTAGAAACAGGGGACCGTTCTCCGTGGAGCGTTGAAGAAAGAACATAAGATAAGAATCTAATGGCTGAGGAGCGATGTCAAGCCCTTATCATTCCGGTGAGATGCGTGTAAGTTTAAGGGATCGACATTTGCATTTGGTTTCCTGACAATGCGTGGCTGAAGATCTGGTCACGCAGAAACAAAATGAATAAACGAGAGAGAGAGAGAGAGAGAGCGAGAGAGAGAGAGAGAGAGAGAGAGAGAGAGAGAGAGAGAGAGAGAGAGAGCGAGAGAGGGAAGAGGGTGAATTTTGAATAATGAAGTGGAACGTAGGATGCTTGTTGTAGGTTGAGCTTCCTCCCAGGAGGTTTAATTTGAAAAAAAAGTAAAGGATAACCCAGAGGTGATGCTGACCTAGCGTTGTCATGGTAACATAGACGTTTGTATCATCCTTCACCACGGTATATGGGTTAGTCTTATCCAGGAAACGCAAACCCCTTTTTTCCTTTTTTCGTACGTTGCCCTCCATTGTCATCAGCTTTCCTTTTCTCATATTCCTATATTCCTTCATTCTGCCTCCATACATTATAAATTTCTATCCATATATTATAATTTATATCCATATATTATATTCACACTCTCTTTCATGTTTCATACTTTCCCTAGTTTAATATCACGTTATCTTCCCACTTCTATCTATTCCGCATCTGCGAATGTTTTCTCCAGTTTTATATCAGAATCAGATTCACCCCCTCTTTTTGTATTTGTTTTTTTTTGTTTTTACCTTGCTTTCATAGTTCTCCTTTAAATTGAAGATAGACAAATATAATGCAATGCAGGAACGCGAATTGGATTTAACAAGTGGCTTTGTATAAATCTCTTAACTTCATATGCTTACTGCTGTTTCTGAGATTTTACCTGTACTTTCCTTGACTATCATTCTTGTCCGGTATTGTTGCTTGATAAGCAAGATTTGAAATTCCTTCTCGACAGACTGTCTAATTCTGCTAAGAGTCAGCACAACATATGGAAACGTTGTATCATCCGCTCAATCTGACTTGCGTGCAAAGAACAAATAAGCATTTTTCCATGAAAAAGTGAAGTTTTCTAAAATGTGCGTTTCTTTCCAGCATTGGGGCGCCCGGAAGTCACTCGGGTAACATTTCATAAAGTATAATATAAAAGGACCATATGCAAATTTTCTGTACTTTCGTCGGAAAAAATAGATTTATCCAGCACAATGTCTTCTCTTTTTGCGTTGGAGAAGAGCAAATAGCGAGTTTCAATCACACTTTGGCCGATCTCGCAAGCTCTCACTCGTTTCACTGTGGTCAAGAGACTTTGGGGCAAGCGGTTAATGAAAATACTAATCGTTAGCTTTCTTCTGGTATCAAACTTATTTTGATTGATTGTATAATTTTGTCGGAATAAAGGAAACAAAAATGCTCGACCAACAACTCATCAGCGTCTGAATTGACCTTTTGACCTTGAATTCCCTGATGCAAGCGCATTAATGACGTGATCTTTGCTAAATCGTTGTCTTTTATTGTAAAATGCGACACTTTCACAATGTTTGTACATCTTTTTTTAATTATTAGTAAGATATACCATATTTTTTCTGATATCACTGAAGTTTTGGGTTTCATTTAATGAGTAATTTTAAAATAAGAGCCATTTTATTGTTTTAATTTACTGGATCGTACCATTAAAGTTGCAGGGTAGAAAGATGAATTTTCCAACCGCGCCAAATTCAATTTACGTTCCGACATTCAGTCAGGCGCAAGATTGGAACCTCAATCTTGACAAAAAGATTTGACATTGGATCTTTTTAAGCCTTATGCATTTATGAGACACACTCCAAACAATGCATTGCGATGGTTCGTACGTTAAACCTATGTAGTTCATGACATTATGTTAAATGGGTTCGTGTTGTTAAGAATCCACTGCTTTCTGCTCCAACAAACGTCCACATGCGGAGTCGTTTATCAACTAAATCATTCAAATTTATGGATGCTTCCTAGCTTCCCAGGTGTTTGTGTTGCTGTTGAAGCATTTCATTCACCTGCTATCATTCTTTGTACTCCAATTGCCAGAACGCAAATTTCATTTTGGTTTTATAGTTTCATCGGAGTCGTTTATCATATATATGTATTCAAATTTATGAATGCTTCCTCCCCAGGTGTTTGTGGTGTTTATGCATTTCATTCACCTGTTATTATTCTTTGTACTTAATTGTTAGAATACAAAATGCATTTTGGTTATATAGTTTCATGCAATAAGTAAGTCAATAAAAGAGTATGTTCTGCACAATTAAAACAATGTGTGTCCCTATTGTACAATGTAATGTGTCCCCTCATTTTGTAATAGTTAATTTACTCATTCGCATAATGGAACTACCTGCCCGGTGAAGCCAGGGGCCCGTGACCCCTGAGCACTCAACACCGTGTGGGAGTCAGTTTGTGATCAACTTCTTTTATGAGACAAATACAAGCAAACGTTTCCATATGTAAAGGTAATGCAAAGTTTTGGGAAATTTTTAAAATTGAATCGATAGTAATTCTTTAAGGTTTTGATATATTTGGATGCCCCTGTGGATGTATCATAAGCACTAACAAATTTAGTTCCTTAAACACTTCTGTCTTTCAAGAAATTGAATAATATCAGAATTACCAGTGCTCCCGGTAAATTTCTGATATATAATTTCCAAACGGGAATAGCAAATCGGTTGATTGTAGTCAAGAAATATTGTTTTAAAGCTAAAGTAATTTCAGTCTAGGGAGGGAGCTATACAACATAAAGAGTTTGTTATTTACATTGTCATCACTTTAGACTCGATTTCAACCGCGACAACGATCATTTAATATTGGAAAATCGCACATGCTTCCAATATGTTCATTTAAACATAATTCATGACCCCATACCTAAACTTTGTATTACCTTTAAAGACTCACATTCTTGTGCATCTCGCTTTGATTTACCGAATTCTTTTGCAGGCGTTTCTGTAGGGGAAATAGTTTGACATACACGAAATGAATCGGTCTTGAATTATTTTGATATAAGCTCAGATCACGAACACTACATAACAGCGTCCAGCTTCCACTGAAATAAGAGGAGAACTTACAGAAAGACTACTTGGTGAACTCCACTAAGTTCAGTCTGTAATTTTGGCGTGTAGTGAAATGGACATAAGACCTCTGGCCAAGTCCATTAGTAATACGTGTTTCAAAAAGATATTCAAGGTTCATTAAGAGGCCTGACATGAACACAAATCATGACAAAACAAGAATAAGATTTTAGAATTGTGCCTAAATTGGGATATCCGGTCATGACTGTCATCAACTTGATGTTTTCTGTGATTAAAAAGGTATTAACCGAACGCCTCTCATTCATTATCACTAATGAATCAGGAATGGAGGAAGCAAAACACGTCTTGCAGCTATGTAAACATTTCCTCACAATAATAACCAATACCTGTTAACAAAAATAGCAGATAATCTCAATAATGAAGTCTTATTGCCACACACTGCGAGATCTATGAAAAACAAACGTCTCATTAGGAATGTCTGGTCTTTTGTGTGAACCAGCAGAATTCAGGCTTTACCATAACAACCAGGTTCTGATTAATTAGTTTTTGTCTGAAAAATATGATAATATATAAATGTTTCACTTGACCAAAAGCGCCATCAAAACATATTTGTATTCTGTCATCAGTTCCAGCAGAATGGTCATAGATACCAAATCGTTTAAAGATAGGAACCATTACGATGATAGAGCGATAAAGACTGGATGGTTGTATCGATTGCCTACAAAAAAAAGAAATTGAGAACAATTGAGAGTGTGAAGGAAGGGCAGAGAGATAGAGAGAGGGAGAGGGAGAGCGAGAGAGAAAGAGGGAGAGAGAGAGAGAAAGAGAGAGAAAGAGAGAGGGGGAGAGGAACCGTTAACAAGAGAGATATATTAGGGAGAAGGTAGGAAGAGGGTGAGTAAAGAATGACAAGATTTGATAAGATGGCGAACGAGAATAAGGTTGAGAAAGTATAATTTAAAAGATAACAATTTCGGATTTCAAAGGAAAAGGGTTAGCCAGTAGTAGTAGTTGTTATACTGGCATGATTACTTGGCGGTAGATAAATTTGAGAGGAGTAAATAAAGGATTATAATTGCCACACCCTGACAGTTTAATTGTTCTTAAACGAGCACCATATTGTCATGTGTGAACTATAAAACTTAAAGCGAGTTCACCGCCATGCAGCCGATTCACATAATGCACTCGTAGACGTTACATTGATATGAAAATGCACTTCATCATTGTAAACGTTCAGCAAAGGGATGCACATTGCTAAGGCATTTCAGAAACGTAAGGTGTCCGAGAAAACGTGACGGGTTTATCAACTTAAATGATATTCTTTTTTTAAATTCGACAACATTATAAACGATTCAGCATTTATTTTCGCTTTTATTCTATGTTTTTTTATGAAATAGAAATTGAGACCATTTCTAATGCGGATATACACATCAATCAAGATGTCAGTCATATTATACGTGCGGATAAAATCATAATTTCTTCGAATTTTTTTAAGGCAAAGATAGATGAGTGTAGACAACTCAGATCCTTTTTTGTTTTCGACGTCGGATATGATTTCGTCTTGCTTCTCTTGCATTTTACAAGAGCCAATGTGTTGAGGCTTCAAAGGTCGTCCACTACAGAGCAGTTCCCCAGGCTTATTGACACCAAATATTGGCTCATCAACAACATGACATTTTAATGCACTTTTCCCCGCATGGATTGGCTCACGAGAGATCCATTTTATTTCCTCTGCATCTTCACTTTTTTTGGTTACATTATTTTCTTTTTATCTTAGTTAACGATTTCTCTTTTTTTTAAATTAGTTATTGCATGTCTTCAACGAAGTCTTTTGAACGATCGCAGTGACTTTGCAAACACTTAAATGCATATTCTCTCTCTCTAACTCTCTTTCTGTCTCTCTCTATCGTTCGGAAGATGAGAGAAGAAGTAGAAGAAGAGTGAGAAGAAGAGCACGAACAAGTATGAGGAGGAGAAGCAGAAGGAGAAGATGATATTTTCTTGAAATGAAAGTAACGTGTAGGCTAAGTGTTCTTCGCAATAAGCGTGGTCGCCATGCATGGAGTGTGCAATGTTCTGCAGACAGTAATCCAAGCCCTTACTCATCATCAGTGTAACTTCTAACCTAGGGGCAGTGCACAGTAGCAAGCATAGTTTACATCATCAAGTGGCCCCGGAATAATAGAGCGTGGGCTAGAACGAGTGGGCCGCAAAGGGGCCAAGCTTGGATGGGAATTGAGACAGGGGAGGGAGAGGGGTAAATCATTGTTTTTAATGAAGGAGCAGTGTATAAGGTAACAGACTAGGCAAGACGAACATCCTCTGGACATGTAATTATCTGTAAATCTTGTTGTAAATGTTATCATTATCGTTTTGATAGTGTGATGCCTATATCATAATTTCTACAATTCTATTGCGGATTATATTTCCCATTGTTGTGGACTTTTTAGAAAAGTACAGTATTATGAATCCCTCATAATCCGAACTTCACCGTCGTATTTTGCCTTTGTCCATCTTAGAAAATAATTAGGCTAATGAAAAAGAAATTACTCATCAACTTCTGAAACAAATATTCCGTCCGACCATTGCTTCTGAATGTATACCGTAACAATGCGTTAATTAATGCGTCGTTCAAATAAAATGCTCTGTATTTTGAGCTTTGTGATTGAGCAACCGAGGGTATTATGCGGAATACGAACAAAAGTACAAGTAAACTTTATTAACATGGCGATTGCATTGAAAGAAAGAGTTCACGAAATGGATAAACTTCTGGCGGCATTTGAGAGCTTGAAGAAAGGATTTGGCTCGTTTACCTTCTTTCCAACACGAAGGATTACTTTGCTAGTCCGAGCCGCCATTCCTCAAAAGCTCAGCCATTTGTCTTGCTCCCATCCACCCACTCTCACAGTGTGTAGGGGTAATGAAAGCGATTCGTTACACTGTCAAATACTTCATCTCGAGCACATCAAGACAGTTAGCTATATGAAAGGTTCTGAAAGCGATTATGAGATAGCGGGCTTTCCCTGCGTTCTCCTAAGACGTATCAAGTTTATTATTTCAAGGAACCCGTCAACCAGTGTTGCCCCTTGAGTGTTATCCTTAGAGGCGATCTGCTCCCACGCTTTTAATAGTTCAAATGAATTGGTATTGAGGCTAAAATGACTGTCAAAGCTTTTGATTTATCAGCTTTACTCTAGAGACACTTTCTTTCCTTCTGAAGAGGGTATGAACTTGACTGTATAGCAGCGATGTACATTTTATGAAAGACAACTTTCTACTTACTTTTACAAAATGTGAAATTTGCTTGAGTATATCGGCGATTTTCTTTTGCAAAGGAACGCGCAATATAACGAACAGTGAGAATTCATATTGTCGTATTGATAAATGCTTAGAATAAAGATTATTAAATTCAGACTAATACTTCCAGGACAAAAGCGGAACCCCCCGCTTAAGGATAATCACACCCCCTCGATACCCTTAACTTGAATTCCCTCATAAAACTATTCCGGTTAAACATTACAAACAGCACCTTCTGACCAATGTCTAGGTTGTAATAAATACGAATGATATATTTTGAAGGGGTCGTTCGTACTATTGATGGGAAGGGGAATGGATGTTAGTAAATGGTTCCAAAATTGACGATAGCCATCCGTGTATATATATATTTCTGCACGAGTTGATAAGTATTGAAGTAGTCTATTTACTGTCTGGTTTAGATATGAACGTGTTCTAGACGCAGAGTGTTATTGCAATAAACCATTCCTAAACTACACTGTTCTTTCAATCCTCACCTATTTAGTAGCCTCGGGACCTCAATCTTTTTTAAAAAACCAATCCCAGAAAATACCCCTGGCAAAAACCGCCCACCGGAACAACTACCTCTGGACAACTACATTGGCGGACTACTTCACCCAGTAACGGGTAGCAAATTGTTGAAAATTGATTCGGGGTAGTTTCGCGAAAAAGCTTAGAGTTATCCTGTAGAAATTATTTTCTGTGGAAAGATTTGCTCTCTTCGTTTTCCATGTGAGTTTCTCGAACAAAAAGTTTAGAGAAAATGATATCATAAGTACAGACATTTTATTCATTTTTTAAAAAATTCATGTACCTTTTTTAATGTTTAATTGATTTTGTACCGTCTATTTATTATGTACCCACTTTCGTTTCGTTTCTATTATTTCTAACTTTAAAATCGTATATTATGATAGAGAGCACTTTTATCAAACTGTTTTTCCCAATTAAAGAGTAACGATGTCGTTGCAAGGCTGATTACGATAATTTAGATACTTTTATGAAATTTGTGATTTGTATCAACTGAAATGAAAAAATAGTATTGTCTGAATTTCGACAACAGAAGAACATTATATGGATCTTAAAAATAGATAACAATACGTCTTTTGCTTTTTTTAATCATCCCTACATATTTTGACCAATTGAGAAATATGTTGAGCTTCACTTGCAGTTAAATCCTCTTAACAGGCTTTAAGCATTCTTCCCACTGCTGAGTCAACTGTCAACTCCCCCTGTGTATTGGGTATTTTATACCATAATGATTATTTGACGTCAAATTCTCATAAGATACACGTTTTTCAAACAAGATCATGTTATAAAATGAACGTCTATCTGGAAAAAATGCTATACACGAATGTTTCAAATCTCTTTTGTTGTCATCTCACGTCAATTTTACGCATGTAAAGTGTTAATTCAACCATGGTAGCGTTAAAGCGAAAACACAAAATGAAGATGGCGATGTAATGATCATGATCGCTCAACGTACTTCTAACGTGACTCGCATTACTTGCATTACTTGCTGCCGTGTGGACAATCAAAACATTACACACAAAATCACGCCGTGGTCAGGAGAATATCAGATGTTTATAACAACACCGAAATGAAACAGTTTAAAGGAGTTTGGAAGGCGAGGCGCACTAAAACACCATCGGCAGTTGTGTCGCATTCGCTTAAATGCCTTGAAGGAATGCACTAGATTGATATACACGATACTCTACACGTAATACCCTACGGAAGACCTGACGCAGTCTGAGATAAGGCACTGACAGCCATACATGTTGATGAGGTTGGTTAGAAAGAGATATTCATCTCATATAATCTCACTCTCCTTATCTTTAATAAATTGAGCGCATGCCATCATTAAAAAGGAGAACGAAATTGATACTTAGTAGTGGGTGCATGGGTTTCACTTAACCTAATTGACGGGGATTGTACAACCAGCCTCATGAATACTTAAAAGAATTGTGATAGAGAATCGAAAGGAAGATGGGGGATTATATTTATTTAGAGAAACGTTTTTGGTCACGTACTGGTAAAATGTCGGTACTCCCATTCTCGTAAATGCATCGATGTATAGATGGAGGTGCCGTGGTTCATACACTTACTGACAATCTCAAGGGTTCGAATATCAGCCCAACAGTAAAGTCCTTTGGCAAGACATTAATCCTCATTATTTTGTCATTCTATTTTGTTAAATGGATACCAGGGCCCTGTCTTACAAAGAGTTACGATCGATCCAAATCAATCGTAAGTCCTCCAATCAATCGCAAGTTTGCAGTCTCCTATCTCTTATGTACATAGTTACGATTGATATCAATCGCAAATAAGTTACGATTGATATCAACTCTTTGTAAGACGGGGCCCTGGTAGGATGCGAAAGTTTTCTCAGTATGAGCATCTGTAAAATGGCGCCTGTTTGGAATGCTTCCCAGGGGGAGTGGGCAAGCTTGACTCTCATGGATGGGGTATCTTTAAAGTCAAGTGCTTTGAAATATCGTCGATGTAATAACGCAGAACCTGTATAAACCCATAGTATTATTATCGTTATTATTATTACTATCATTATTGTTATTATTATTATTATTAGTAGTAGGAGTAGTAGTAGTAGTAGTAGTAGTAGTAGTAGTAGTAGTAGGAGTAGTAGTAGTAGTAGTAGTAGTAGTAGTAGTAGTAGTAGTAGTAGTAGTAGCAGTAGTAGTAGTAGTAGTAGTAGTAGTAGTAGTAGTAGTAGTAGTAGGAGTAGTAGTAGTAGTAGTAGTAGTAGTAGTAGTAGTAGTAGGAGTAGTAGTAGTAGTAGTAGTAGTAGTAGTAGTAGTAGTAGTAGTAGTAGTAGTGGAAGTGGCAGTAGTATCATCATCATCGTTTAGGAAGGAGAAAGAGGAGGAGCGCAGTGATATGGATACAGACAGAGAGAGAGAGAGAGAGAGAGAGAGAGAGAGAGAGAGAGAGAGAGAGAGAGAGAGAAAGCGGCACACGCATAATATAGATACTATATTGTTATACTAAAGGGAGAAAAAAATGAGTCAATATTGCCTTTCCTCCAGCCTGTAGCTAGTATGATGTTTGAAGCCCGGTATATGATGTGTGACGAATAGATTGTGTGTCTGAATAATTGATTTGAATACCTATTCATTTTTCATTAAGTCTCGCCCCCGTATATTGATATTGCTCTTGATCTAACAGCTCTTCCAGTAAATATAATAATATTGCTCTCTCATCGTCATACGTGCTCTTAGTGATATGATACGACATTAGCATCACATTTTTCTCAATTCAATTACCTGTACATCAAAAGGTACTTTTTAAGATTTTTGACATGGACGATACTGTAATTGAATTGTATATCAATTTGAGTTTTATAAGCAAAGTAAAATTTCTTTTAAAATTACTTAGCGTTTAGTAGTTAAAGAAATTGTTAATTTCATTAAGGATGATGTAAATTGTGTTTGTACAGTGGAACGAATAACGCAAACGTGCGTATACAAAGCCCTGTATTTACTGCCATTGAAACGGATAATATTAATAATATAAACCATATTTGTCAAACTCTTAATGACTTCAAATGAAATTCGTGCAAATATCACTTCTGATATCATGGATATAATCTTGCTTGCAGTCATTATTTTCTCGAATATTTCTTACTGTGATAAAATACTTCAAGACGGAATAAAATACAATGTTGGTCTGCTGCTACCTTTTAAAGCGATACGGGAAAGGGAAGAGGCTTTGAAATACCGACTCATGGCGCAAATTTGCCCTCATAAAGACCAACTCCTACACATTCCAAAGGGAATAGCATGTTTATAAACGACTCTCTTGGGAGGGGGGGGGGGGGGGGGTCTGACATGACATACACTTCCTCTCATCTTGAACTCACTCTAGAAGGCAGACAGTTATCCATTCATATCTCAGTCGATACATAACTGCTCCACATTTAAACTCCGTAATGTGTATGATAATATTATATTGATGTGTAATGTAAGACAAGTGTGAGGAAATAGAAACTACCTTCGGTGAATCTCGCGTCAAAAAAAAAAACATCGCCAAAGGAAAGGAGAGAATAAGGACTACGTAGCCTTAAACGAAGTTCACAAACATTGCTGGACAATAGTCCATCACTAGACATGTCGGACGTTTATGTTTTTTTTTACAGATGAAAATAAAAATAAAGTAAAGATGCCCTGGAGAAGAAAAAGAAAAGAAAAAGATGAAAGAACAGAAAAGATAAGAATAAAATGGGGTCTTCACATCCGCTGTGATAAACGATCTTACAGATGTCACGCACTTTATCAAGTGTACTGAGTTGTTTTGTTGAAATGTTTTGTTATACAAAAACAAAATCATTATCAATTATATAGGGGGAAATACGATATCGAAGCCCTCCTACAACAATGTAAGATACATTTGATAGATTGTCTACACCTGTATATGAATAAGATATTAGTTTTCAAAGTGTACAGGCTTCTTACATATAAGAAGACCGCTCAGTCAAAACCATCAGGTAAGTTGTTCACTTCGGTAGAAAACATGCGAACTCTGAATGTATGATTAACCGGTAGGGTATTTAGAAAGTGACAAACAAATAAGGGGCATTATCTTAGCAGTCACATATATTTATTATAATTACGTGTTTATTACTATTACTATTTATTTTTTTAATTAGAACATGGATAAATCAGTTCTTATATTTTTGTATACTGAACGCCGGATCATGCAATATTTGTATAAATTTGGTCTCAAAGTCACCATAATTGCTTTTTGTTTTGTTTTGTGGGGGGTAGCAATTTTCTGTATCTTCTTTGACCTATAACTAAGCACCAGCTCCGTGTTAGTAGATGGAGCAGAGAGCAGTGGGCGTATTGGTCTGCAGTCAGTGAGCGATGCGTGCGATGGGAGAACTAGAGGTGTCGATAATGTTGACAATCCATGGAAGAGTAAATGTCACATTGTTCGTTATACTGTACCGAGTTCGGGGGCATGTTGGGTAAACACGTGATTAACTTGCTAGGCC